>NC_048267.2:36927784-37552784 GCF_005286985.2 Setaria viridis | reverse complement strand
CATAATTAGCCTCCGAATATTCGATGTGACATGAATTTTAATCCGGATTAAAGATCCAAACACCCCTGCTGCTAGGCGGTCAGCATTCCGGAGCGATTGAGCGCTGGGCGTAAACTTTGCTCCGGACGACCCTGAATATGTTCATCTTGCATGCTAGTACTCTACATACCACTCTTAACCTGGTTTCTCTGACAAAATTTCGAAAAATTCAGCGCAAACCTGACGCTAAAATGCACGGCATTTTGATCTTTACTGTACCTAGTCTCTTCCACCAGCTTTTTTTTCCATCATAAGATTTTCAAACCTTTTGTTAGTTACAGCGTCAATTTGCAGAAACAACTTTTCACCGGCTGTCTTCCACGACTTTTCACCGCGAACGATTCGAGGCGAAGCAGCATTCATCGTGCGCGGCGGGCCGCCGGATCGGCCGCATCTGCATTCCGGCAATGATTGACACGTTCCGCCGCTGCGACAATGCGCATCCATCGCACGGCACAGCAGGCCGGCTCGATACCTCAGGATTGTGTTTAGTTGCATGCACATGATGCATATATAGATGATTTTAGATGATGGGATTTAACCAATCTGCATGTATCATATGGTTCACTCTTGCAAGTACAATAATAAATAATAATAAATAAGTGAGATGGCTTCATTCTTAATAAGTTGGTTCAACTCACTCAACCAAATAAAAAAGGATCATTATTATTTTAAATTATTTTATATATAAACTAAATGATACACCAACAAAACATACCCGAATTTATTTGAACTTTTCCGTTCGCCTATTATACCATTTCTTCCGTTCTCCGCCGGCTCGTACGTGCTCGGAGGCACGTCGACCGGTGGAGTTACGTACGTCTCTCCAGATGCCCTGCGCGTAGTGCGGCAACAGAAAACAATCAAGATATCCAGTCGTTCCGTCGTGACAGATTTTAAATAATCGACCCCCATCATTGCGTCAGGGCTTATGTTTTGTTGCTCCTCCATGATCCCAACCAAACCCAGCTGCCAACCTGGAGCGTTGACACTTGCAAACTACTAGTGAGCACCCGTTCCCCCGCGCATCATCATCAAGCACAACCACCCAGGGCCGGGCCACGCAAGAATCCCAAGCTCTCTCCGTCTCCGCGCCCGCGATGGCCCATTCTTCTTGGCTCTTGACGTGCTCGCCGTGGTCGACCTTCGCGGCGCTGGCCGCCCTCATGACCAGCGCTCTGGTGCTCAGCTACGCGTCGAGCTCCTTCCTCAACCAGCGAGCGGCGTACGACTACGACGACCCCTACGGCCCGGACGCCGAGCCGTCGGCGGCGGCGGCGGCGGCGGCGGCGGCGGGGGCGTTGGTGCCGAGGAAGGGGCCCGGGTACCCGCCGGTGTTCGCGTACTACATCACGGGCGGGCGCGGGGACTGCCTCCGGGTGACGCGGCTGCTCAAGGCCGTCTACCACCCGCGGAACCGGTACCTGCTGCACCTGGACGCCGGCGCCGGCGCTTACGAGCGCGCGAGGCTGGCAAGCTACGCCCGGTCGGAGCAGTCGTTCCTCGAGTACGGGAACGTGCACGTCGTCGGCAAAGGGGACGCACTCGACGGCAGGGGCCCGTCCGCCGTCGCGGCGGTGCTCCGCGGCGCGGCCGTCCTGCTCAGGGTCGGCGCCGACTGGGACTGGCTCGTCACGCTGGGCGCCGCGGACTACCCGCTCGTGACGCAGGACGGTGAGGTTTAGTTTCAGGCCATCACGTCGTGTGCCTGCTGGTCCCGTTTTTGGTTTCTTATATCGTGTCGTGCCGCTGACAGCTGGTAGCCCTCTGCAGACCTGCTCTACGCCTTCTCCTCCGTGCCGAGGGACCTCAACTTCATCGATCACAGGGCCGATTCTGAAACCCACCACGTGGTTGTTCTCGACCAGAATCTCCTGCAGAGCACCAACGCCGAGATCTCCTTCTCTTCGGGACACCGGGAGAAGCCCGACGCGTTCGAGCTCTTCCGAGGTAACGGGGACACTGTCTCTGTATTCCAGAGCAAATCCGCAGCATTTCTGACGCTCGATCGCCATGGTCATCAACACTTTGTACCTCCGGGTGCCAACTGACGGTGCATTCGATCGCATCATCAGGTTCTCCCTGGCCGATACTGAGCCGGGCGTTCGTGGAGCACTGCGTGGCGGCGCCGGACAACCTTCCCCGGACGCTGCTCATGTACTTCAGCAACACGCTGGACGCCGCGGAGTTCTACTTCCAGACGGTCATGGCCAACTCGCAGCGCTTCAGGAACAGCACCGTCAACCACAGCGTCCGGCTCGACGTGCCGCCACCGCCGCCGCCGCAGCAGCAGCCGGGCGCGGACCAGCAGCAGTCGCGGTACGACGCGCTGGTGGGCAGCGGGGCGGCCTTCGCCGGGCGGTTCGGCGACGACGAGGCGCTGCTGCAGAGGATAGACGAGGAGGTGCTGCGGCGCCCGCTGGACGGCGTCACGCCGGGCGCGTGGTGCGCTGGGGGTAGCGGTGAGGAGGGAGTGGCCGAGTCCGAGTGCTCGCTCGGGGGAGACATTGACGCGGTCAGGCAGGGCGCGGCGGGTCGGAGGCTGGCGAGCTTGATCAACAGCCTCGTTGGAACCGGCGCGTGAGAAGGTCAGAAGGATGTAAGAGCTAGACGCGCCCGCAGCCAGTGCAGGAGAAATCGTACCGACGCCGTGGTCGTACATTTTGGTTGTGCAAGCTCCAAGCTGGCTAGCTGCGTCAGATCAATTCAGTTATTCCTTTTCTTTCTACAACGATTCAGTTATTCTTTTTGCACGGTTCAACATTTCTGTTGAATTGCTGTAATATACAGGCCAGAAGAGAAGAGGCTTACTTTTGTACTAACAGCTTTCTCCTGTTACCAAAATTATTAGTGAACCTAAGGCCAGATCAAGTAGTTAGGCCAATGAGGCAAGGTCTCCGCTGCTGTTGCCAAAACAACCAGGCAGTATGCGCTGCACGTATTTATTCTCTTACTTCATTATCAATTAAAAAATGAACAGCACAGTGCACAGACCACAAAACTTTTGTAGAGTGTTCCCAAAACGTGAGTGCATAAACTTGGCCTCTTGATGCCAAATTTTCACGAAAAGGTGTAACATAAACGAGTGCACAGAGAGTTTAGAATCCCATACACTTCAACAAACAGGCCATTCATCAGGATCTGATAGACTGGGTAGATATAGTGAGAAATGGCTATTTCCTTGTTATACATGGGAAACTAATTTAGTATGAAAAAGAATAACCACAGGAATATCCAAAGAATGAAAACCCAACAGTGGGTGATTTCCTCAAAGAAAAACATCTTGCCTGATGGCGCCCTAAATGGCACTATGACGGCTTATCAAGGGAAGGATTAAGGGTTGACTACAAGGAATCCTCCAGGGATCCACGAAGGGCACATCCTTCAAAATTGGGTTTATAACAGATTCATCTTCCTTGTCCATAACTATTTTCCAGCACTGGTACAGGAGGTCCATATATTCTAAAACATCGATCACTAAATGAGCCCACTAGCCGTGAAACTACTTCCTTGAAGAACATTGATGCAACCTGAGACAAGATTCAGATTGTAAGAGAAACAGCAGCCATATGACAAGTTAATAGATGTTGAATATAATTAGAAGCTCATTTTACCTGACGATACAATGGTGATTGAAACTTAAAATCAACTAAGAAGTAGAGATCACAGGTCCCAGGAACAGGACCAGGCTTAAATTCCCAAACGTTTATCAAATGATCAAAAAGTCCGCTTTCAGATGCTGTCGTCTGCACGCAGGTGATGCCAGTCAGAAGTGTAAAACAACACAATGCAATTTTCTCAAGCATAGGCAAAATGGTGGACACAAGATAGATATAACACAAGAAGAAACTACCATATCAGTTTCTTTCAAAAAGGAAAAAAGCCACTATGATATTGAACACAACACAGAACCACAAGATGGAAAATAAATGCACTCAGAAGTCAGAAGATGCTAAAGGTAAAATCAATTCATAATTCTAGAGACCTAGAACAATATTTTGTGTGGCACAATCAGACACACATCAATCATCTAAAGTTGATACCATAGAACATCTTAGTTGCATAGAATAAGTTAGTTCCATCATAAAAATTGCAGTTTACTTACAAGCCAAGCTATTCAACAGAAAGCACAACTATAGATAGACGATTGATAATCTGATACACATCTGAAGGCACTTGTTTTCTAATAGTTTTGTAGATGTAGCTTTTAAATTCATAGCCAAAGCCAAACAATTTTTTTGTCTCCGTGATTTTACAAACCATGAACGCTTAATCTAGAAGACACCCACAAATTAATCTCTGTAAATTTTAACCTACTGTACCTAAGAAATGAACAGATTGACATTCCTAGCAACAATTGCCTAATGCCAAATGGGCACCTATTGCTAAATCAGCTAAGGTAACATTTTTTAGATCTGACCATCACTTGGCTAAACAAGAGCATAGATCTTTTCCAGTGGCAGGAAATAATTAATTATCAAGTAACGGTATGGCCAATTAAGTATAATTATTGATTATTGGAAATTTTAATGGAAATTTTAATTCCCACAAAGGATATTCAGGGTATAAGGCTAGCCAACAATTATATCCATTCACTTGCAACGCTGTCAAATAGTAAGCACAAAATATGCCCCAAATTTAGCTAAGAGTTCTTTGAATTGAAAGACAAATGCTCTTTAAATGGAAGAAATGGACATAATCAATGCAAAAAAGTATCTGTACTACATCTTTTACAGAAACATATAAGTGACTTTAGAATCAGTTTCATACGCAATTATGCCAGCCAAACAAGAAACCTGGCTAGAAGTACAAGTATCAGTTAAGCAAGAAAGAAGTCATCTATGAAAGGTAACGCCTATAATAAATACTTCATTCGAAGACATATCCATTTGTGGCTGAACGCTACAAACAAACAACCAAATCCTGCTAGTAATATCGTGGATAGCAAAATTATGCTAGTGGCTTTACAAAAGCACGGCAAGCAATTAGCTAACAGACAGGTCAATTGTCCTGTCCTGTGTATGATGAACCTTGAAATAGGCTGTTTCAACAGTTAGTTACGGTCCTTATACCAGATGATATTGTCTTCGTACCACTAAGTTATAAGCTACGCACGTGACGGCAATCCTCACCTTGATAAACTTGGGCTTCTCCATCTCCACATGAGACACATAGCTTTCGACAAGGAACTTGAATCCAATCTCGAGTTCAGCATCAAATGAGCCGTCATCGTTCCGCCTAATAATCCTGGACCGCTGGCACCACGGCACAAAGTCCTCGTAGAGGTCCACCGCCGCGACAACCGCAAACATCTGCTCCGGCGAGTACCTAAGTTCACCAAAGCAATCACGACAACACCACAATCACCAATGTTTTCCATGTTACAAATCAATTTCCAGAACAACTAGCTCGGTTGACCACATACCCCATCACGCGCCTCTCCTCGTAGACCTTGGAGAGCACGTTCCCCTCCTCCCCGTCGCCGCACCCGAGGAAGCACCTTGTCTGCGTGCGCGACCATCGCCCCGCGCCCATCGCGCCGGCCCGCGGATCGGCCCACCGGCCGCCGCGCCCGAGCACGCGCCCGCCGCCGCCGAGCGCGGAAAGCGTGCTCGCGCACCTGGCATTGGCGAGCGCCTCCCCCGTGCCGGCGGTGGACTCGACCTCCCCGCCGCACCTCCGCAGGAGGGACGACGCCAGGCCCCTCCTCCGCAGCACCGACCTCGCGCACGGCAACATATCGGAGGCGCTCCCCCGAGCGTGATCCGGCCCGCGCGCGGGAAAGGGGGAACCCTAGATTCGGGGAGCCGCGGCGAGGGGCGTCGCCGGAGAACGCGCCCTGGAGGGAGGGCCGGAGGAGAGTGAGGAAGGATTGATTGGAGAGGCGTGGGGAAACGGAGAGCTTTGGTTGCGGGAGGAGGCCGGATTTGGGGGCTGGGGGTGGACGGGCGGTATGGGACGGAACGCGCGAGGACAGCGGGCGCGCGAGCCGCGAGGCGAGGGGGATGCGCGTGGTGGCCTGGTGGGCCGGTGGGTTTGGTGGGGTGCCTACGATATAGCGCGGAGCCGGCCGGAGGAAGGAGGACCTGACGAGTCGCCGCTGGCTCGCCGGCCGTTCAGGCTGTGCCGTTGCGCTACGCGGCTACGCCTATACGCGTGGTGTTATCACGGGATTGGCTACGCGCGGCACGAGGATGCGACACGTCTGATTGCCGAATTTGACCTTTTACTCGCGCTTGAATTGTTTTTCTGGAAGCTGTTTGATGGCAGCTTCCTTCTAGGTGTATGCTGAGATTATTATTTTTTTTTGATCACGTGTATGCTGAGATTGTTGTTTTAACTCCAAAGTTTGAGATGCTGGGTGCGGATGCCGCGCACCATACGTGTATGCTGAGATTGGGGGCACAGGTCGGGAGAAAATAAAAAGGAGCCGCCGGGAACACATAGGAGCTCGAGTATCCAATTTCTATACGGTAGATAGAATCATAGAACAATGGGCACGGCATCAAACTTTACGGGAAAAATGCACAAGAAACGGTATAAGATAGCGGCTTTTGCGAGATAGGTAATGTTTTTTTCCCTACCTTGTGCAACACAAAGGTTCTTGTTTACTCGCTTTCTATGAAAATAGGGAAAACCTTTATCAAGAAAACACACACAAAGATTCTTGCATTCCAATTAGTTTGGTTATTTTGTCTAGTGAGCAAGCTTCCTCGGACAGACTTTTGCACCATGTACTGCTTTTACCCACACCAACATTACGCGTATCCTCAAATAAAATAATAAAGCAACAACTATTGTGTCCTACTAACCAGCGGTACATGCAAGTAGCTGCTAGCACTTACGGCTGTTCTTTGATTGGAGCACACTTATGCCATGTTTAGTTTCCCAAAATCCCAACTTTAGCACTATGCAAAAAGAAGATTCCCATCACATCAAACTTGCGGTACATGCATGGAGTACTGAATGTAGACGAAATCAAAAACTAATTGCACAGTTTTGTTGTACTTTGCGAGACGAATCTTTTGAGCCTAATTAGTCAATATTTGGACAATAATTCACAAATACAAACAAAACGCTACAGTGTTGCTATAGTAATTTTGGTTGACCAAAGTTGGGCAACTAAACAAGACATTACATCGATGCCTGTGCTTTCCTTGCCCAGGCTGGAAAGCAAAATTGGCTCGCCTAGCTCAGCAAGCTTTTTCTTGCTCAGACAAGCAAGCTTGTCCAACAAAGCAACTTTCTAGAGCAGATATCAAATGCATATCCTTGCCCAACAATTCTTAGCTTATCAGCCACCAAACAATATTTTTCTCTGACAACAAATTCGTTGTTTCAGCTTTTCAGCCGGCTTATAAATCCAGCCGAACAGGCCCATATCAGGCTAGGCGCTAGGCTGGGCAAAGGATCCAAATGTGAGTCTCACAAGCCAAACTTATGTACTCAATCATTTCCTTTTACGATGGACTAATGTAATCAACATTAATGTACATTTCTTGTCTCAAACATTCAGAAGAGCATTACGGAAAATACAAGACTTAAGGACAGTTTGAATAGATCAAAAATATGAAATTTCAGCTGGGAGGAGGGTATTCGGGAAACCATCTTGAATATATGCACCAAAAGGACAAATTGGAAAGAAATTATACAGAGGGCATACTAGAAAAAACAAGGGCAGAATGAACTGTGGGCCTAAAAGCCAGTTGGACCAGCCCGCATACTCCAGCATTACTACTACCTGATGCATGACTACTACAGCCCAAAGCCCATTGTTTACTCACCGCCTCTTTCGTCTCCTCCCTTCCTCTCGACAAAGCATCCCCACCGACCTGCAAGCCGTGCTCCCGCCCCCATCACTCGAACTCACCCAACCGGGCAAAAGCTAATCCTCGTGAGGAAACCGATCATCGGGACACCACCGACCCCGCGGCGATGTCGGAGGAGGCGAAGTACCTGGAGACGGCGCGGGCCGACCGCTTCATGTGGCTCATGAAGTGCCCCACTGTCGTCTCCCGCGCCTGGCAGGAGGCCGCCGCCGCCGCCGCGGCGCTCGGCCCCGACGCCGGCGGTGCCGACCCTAACCCTGACGTCGCTAAGGTCATCCTCTCCCTCGATCCCCTCCGCGACGACGATACGCCTAGCCAGGCAAGTGCCTCCTGCTAGCTCCCCTCATCACATTGCCTCGCTGTGTGCTGTTGTTCCGTGCAATGCGTTTCGATCGATTCGTTCTCGATCTCTACGTCAGCGTAGACCGAACTATGGGAACGAATGGGATTGGTGGATCTAACACGCTGCCAAGTTATTGCAATAGTATTCGTGGAGGTGCAGTGGACTGATGTTGAAGTAGGTTCTGAGGGCTAGATGATAAGAGTTATCAGTCCCCAGAGATGATTTTTTAATTGAACATGTTGTTTTCTTTGATTTTTAATCGATCGGACAGCTTTTATTTCTGTCTCGTAACAATTGGAACTCTATAGGAGTGTCTTTGGATAGTTGGATATGTGTCATCATATTCATGTAGAAGTCGATGAGCAATTTCTGTGCCTACAGTCAGGCGGGACAGAAAGAAAGTTGGGAGTCATGCAGTTCGTGTTTAGTGTAGAGACTAGAGAGATAGAAGAAATGTCTACCCTGTGGTTCAGGAATGTGCCCCAGTTATTCCAGTCACTTTAAGATAGCTTTGCTCAATGAAAATTGTTTTAGACCATTCTTTTTGTATGCTATATCTAGCACTTATGGTACTTATGCTTCTTACGTTGTGTTAATGACACAATAGATCAAGATGGAGATGACTCAAGCAAGCAGTGGCAATACACCGAAGAGTTACTCTCTGAATATTCAGTGATTTTGTGCCAATGTGCATTTTTTCTGAGTCTAACCAAGGTTGGAGCCAGGCATATTTAATTAACTTTCATTGTCATGTTTCCATGTATCTATTTATCTCTACTTGCGCAAATTTTCATAAAGACAACGTTGCAAACGCTAATTGTTGCAAGTTGTTTTCTAGGCTCTAGCAAACTGATGCTTGGTTACTGAACCTTCAAACTATTTTAACATTGAACAGCATCTTTACGACCTTGATGCTCTGTAGAATGATACAAGTATATATATGTCTTACTAGTTTAAAACATTTTGTATTATAAAGTAAAGCTTAAACATATGCTTTAGAAACCTTTTATTGTGGAAAATAGTGCTTGTTTTTGGAGGGGGTATAGCATTAACTAATTGGGTTCAATAGTTAGAAGCATGCTAGGCAATTTCACCAAATGGCTTCCACTATTAGGAAAGCTTGTCAGTTCTGATTGATTGTAGAATGGTTTGCAGTCCATTTGAATGCCAAATAAGTTGCCTGGGTTTTTGTGATATCTATCGCATTCTGAGACTAGTCAAATCTACTTACAAAGAAACAAGGACATGGTTGCAGAGGATGCATCTATTAATATGTGTGGGCTATGCTGCCATGTTGACCAATCGGGTCATACAGTTTTGGGTGCATTCCTCGGTGGATCCATCTGTATATTTGTGTATGTGACTATGTCTAAACTTAATTCTAGTAAGCGCCCAATTGACGGATGATTCCCAATATGAGTAACTTAATTTGTGTTCTTTTTCCTTGAATACACTCAATTTGTGTCTCATTGTGTACTCCTGACTTTGCACACGAAATTTCATACTACCTAGAAGCCATTTCACTTAACAGAGGAAATTATGTCCTGTACACCCCATCAGATAGGTCTTTGTGTAAAGCTAACATACTAAGCTTTGGTTGTTGCATGACCATGCTATAGGTAAGGTAACCCATATGTCTCGATGAGGTCTCTTAATTATATTATATAGGCTTTAGCTTGATCATGTATGTAAATGACAACATGTTAAAGAAAGTGACCAGTGTTTCGTAATACTGTTTTACACTTATATTTTTCCTCCAAAACTACATCTTACTTGCACCATATTTATCTTCTGCCTTTAAAATTTCTTTGTGTAATACCTCACATGATATGCGCTGTGCTCTATTGATACTCCCAGAACTCTGTTTTAGTGTTCATATTTGTCAATATTTTAATTACAAGCTATGTACTTAGTTTGTTTCCTGTACCACACAATTTAACCTCTAATTTCTTTACATGGAAACTTGCTTGCGAAGGGAAAGTTGAAAACAAATTTGACATGAAACTGCACAGGGGAAATCTTATGGACTATGGAAGGTTATGCCGTGAGAGGACCAATATGTCCATGGTCAAAATAAGAAGAACGGAGGTAACCTTTAGTAATGATTCTTTTTACCTGTTAGCGTTCTGTTTCTGAAGTGTTTCTATTAGTTTGACCCTTTTCTCTGTGACATGTTGTAGTTAATTCTAGATGACAATGGAAAAGGCATGAGACCTATGACTGGCAACCAGCTGGTACATCCTGGCCAAAAGGTGTTATTTGTAACGTATCTAAGGTTACTCCTCTACTGTTCACTGCTACGTTAGCTGGGACCTGGGTTGCATTGGCTGTTTAAATATTGGGATGCTGTTTTCTGAAATCGGGTTTCTGTTTTGTTCCTTTGCGTACAAACTCTGTGGAAAACGTTTCCAGAGTTTGGAAAGTGTTTGTGCAAAATTCTTTGAGTAAAATTTTATTTCCAAACATTTCATCAGGTTGCCCTATATGACCATGCAAATGATAAAGAGACTAATGTAGTATTTGTGTTTGTCAGGACAAGAAGAAGCCACCGGTAACAAAACCAATTAACATGAAAAGAACACGAATGGATCGTGGGCAACTGGAAAACAAACTATTCAACCTTTTCGAGAGGTAGCCAGATTGGTCACTAAAGCAGCTAATGCAAAAAACTAACCAGCCTGAGATATTTTTTTCTCTTCTTTTCCAGATTCTGGTCAAGATATGAAATAGGGCTTCCCATCACAGTGTACTGCATTTCTGATATCAAAGTCATGCTTTTACCAATTGCCTGTGCTTGATTTCTCCGCAGCAATTCCTGAAGGAGATACTGAACACGCTCTATGTCTACAACAAGTGAGGGCTAATCAAGGGATGCATGATGGCACGAGCTCAAGCCTGAATACAAGAAGAGTACAGGAGACAGCCCCACTAATTGAAGCTTGTGCATCATTTACAACTTAGAACCTCTTTCCTGATGTGTTGAATATGACTTACCGATTCTGTCATGGGAGCTCTCAGCTGTTTGTTGTTGCGTATAAGTAGATCTGCTTTGTCTCATTGGTCGTCACTTACACTAGTTGGTACTTGTGGGCCGATAATCTTTCATACCACTGGCAGTTGTACGTGTCAATGAACCGGAGTGTGGCAAACTTGTAGTATTTCACATTTTCAATATATGGGAACAAGGATCGAGATCCGCAATTATATACATATAGGCCTATTCTTTTTTGCAAGTCTCTTAACATATGACGATCTTCGTGATTAGGGAAATAAGCTCATTGTTCCAAACTTTGAGTTTGACATTTATAAGTGTTTATTGATTGAATTCATGTCTAATAAAACTATAAACATATCGAAATAAAATTACATAAAATGTTTTAGATTTATTCATGTTTTCAAAACAACGTACTCACGATTTAAAATAATTACAAGTTACAAGGAAGAAAGGTAAGAGAAGGTTTTGATAATGGGATCTCGGGTAACCGTCCCAAATTATAGGTCGTTTTGACTTGTCTAGATCATATATATTATTATGCATCTAGACATAAGTTATATCTAGGTGCATAACAAAATTTATTAATCTATAAAAAGCCAAAACGATCTATAATTTGGAACGGAGGGAGTAATAACATGGCTTTCGATAAAGTTCCATTTTAAATCTTTCTCACGGTTGGTTATGCAAAACAAGAAGGATTAACACAATTAAGAGGAACCAATTGGTCTCATTCAACTTATTGTGTGTCGCTAAACCACGAAAAGTATGCAAAGAGATCCGTGAAGAAGTGCTACTAAAAGTTTATTGGATTTCAAAAACAACAAAAAGAAGTTTTCAAAGAAAAAAGTTAATGAGATACTCGGTAGAAATGAGCTAAGCCATTGAAGCAAGTCAAAACTTGTATGGTTGTAGCTGTCTAGATCATACTCCCTCCTCTTACATTACTATTCATTTTGATTTTTTTAATAAATAGATTTTGTTATGCATGTAGTTAATAAAAAGATTTTGCTATGCATGTAGATATATATTTGGATATGTGCAAAAGCAATGTATGTCGGAAAGCTAAAACGGAGGGAGTAGATGGGTAGCAACCGGCGACCGGACGAGACGGCATCTAACGGTGTGTTGCTGGTCCGTATAAGGCGGACATAAGGCGATCTGCTTCCCTTCGCTGACTAACTCGAACTCACCGACCTATATCATTCCCGCCGTCCCGCGCTGGCGGTGGCCCGGCGCACCTCCGTGTTCGCCGTGACCTCGCGTTCCTCCGGCTGCGTCCAACCTCACCGGCGGTGAGTACCCACCGCATCCCCTCCCCCTGCTCCTCCACGTTCCCCCGTGACCCTGATTTCGGCGAGCAGGGGTCCTCCCTCCCGGCGGCCCGCAGCCCCCTAGCACGATCGTCGCCAGGTCGGTGGTCCTCCGCGCTTGTGCTCCTGCCGGCGCTCCGAAGATTCGTCCTCCTTCCCCGCCAGCGCCCGAGCTCCTCCTACCTCCCGTCGGCTCCCCGCCCTCGCTAGAGTCGTCCGAGCTCCACGAAGGTGAGTCGCCCGCCCTTCGCTCCACCGCCCACCCCAACAGCCCAACCCTATTTCCGCCTCCCTCCCTAACCTTATAGTTGTTCTTTTCCCCATTCTCGCTCGTACTTGCCCTGTTGTTGGATCTTGCCTCCAATCTGGTGATTTTCTTTTTAATTTGGCTATCTAACCCGGATCGTGATTAAGGAACTGGAAAACATTTGTGTTCCTATGATTGAGTTTCAGCGCATAGACACGGATCTTAAATCTTGAACTACAAATCTTGAAAATGTAGTTGCCTACATTGACATGAAATTCATCCGAATCTTATGCTAGCACATGAATATCATGTTTCTGCAGTAGTTGAGTGATCATTGCACGCAGACTCTAGCAGGGAACAACCACTATGAACCAGTAGCAGCTGAATGTTTTCTTTTCCCCTGAAATGAAAGTGCTCTTCTTTTACAAAGAACCATCAGTAGCTGCTATGGTGAAATGGCTTACCCTGTCCTAATTATATTAGTTGGGTGAGGCAGATACAGATAAAATCTTAAGGCTTAAATGAGCATTCCTGGTTAAGGTTAACACTGACAGAGGCATGGGAAAAAAATGCATTTCCATGATTATAGATCCTTGTACTCTCAATGCTCATGTGCATGCAGTTAGCAACCATTGTCTAGGTAGAAGCTACTAGGGTTTAGCCTTTAGCAACCATTTAGTTGATGCTGTTTGGATATCTTGTCTTCCGGTGGATCACCACTTCACCTGGTGCCTTGCGCAGAGCCGCAGAGAGGGAACTTAGCAGCACAATTATCTGTTTTATATTTTACTACTCCAGTGTAACTACCTCTACCTTGCCAACAAGTTTCATGGCCCATTTGGCCATTTCACTGTCATAAATATGCAATATGAAGTTATGAACTCTTACTTGCTGTAGTTTATCATGATTATTCTGGAGGTTCGTTGTAGCTACGGTTTTGCAGGTTCTTCGTGTCTGTATCCTGTAACCCTTCATGTTTTCTGTATGTTCGCTTGTTGTCACACTATTAAGTAATATAAACAGTTTTGTGAGCCCCTTTTGTAAGGTTGCAAGTAACATTTCAATTGACAACATTGAAATGTGGAAGACAGTTTTGTGCGTCAGAAAATAAGTATATGAATTTGGCATTGCCTCATTAGAGTGCTGTGCCAGTGCCAAGTCATACCTAATTATTGTTGGTTTCACTTGGTAACAGTCGATTTGTAGCTAAATATCAACTAGTAAGGAGAGGGAATTGATATCCGAGCATATCAATCAAATTTGATTTAGGACAGGTGGATGCAGCTGTGTTGATTTCATGGCTGAATTGGACTGACAAGTTTGTTAGCTTGATATAGTTTGTCTGAACAAATAGTGACGTTGTTGTCGTAGGTTGATTAACAGACATGGACATTTGATCAGGTAGTCGTGGAAGAACTTTGGGTCAAGGAATCATTACATTTGGTGAACCTGTGCAGCTGAAGCTTCTCCTGAAATTATTGGATTGCAACAGTCAAGCAACCAGAAACTGCAACATCAATCCATTCCTAGTTCAACAAGATGGATGTATGTAATTTATTTTTATTCAACATAATTTTACAAATGGTGACAAGATATTGCAGGAACTCTAACCACGTATTGCGTCCTTTGATTTGGTATGCGTTATTGTTCATCCAGTTTTGAATTATTTCCGAGCTAGCCTATGCCACAGGGGATCAAGCTCTCACATATTCACAGAAAATCTTAACAATTCTTTTATATAATTTTCTTGAGTAACATACAGTAGGTAGGTGCTTTGTTCAGTTGCCATTATCTCTTCCCTAGTATGCATTTTTTGTAATATGTGGACGATTTTGTTTACTGTTGAATCAGTCCTAATAATTGGCTATTTTTGCACACTGACCTTCCTTTGGTTTAGTCTAAGATACGGCATGATTTAGCTTGCCTATGCATCTTTATATATTTGTTGTTTCTAAGATAATTTGTTTCTCCTTGTTTCTTGAAGGAGGAGAGTAAAATACAACAGAGAATTCTCAAAAGAGTATCTGATGGTAGTGGTAAGTACAACAAGTTTAAACGCTCATTATAGTATGGGTTGCACACTAACAAATTAACACAATGTTAAAAACTTTATTCAGGATCTCTTATCGGAGTTCTCATTGCTGCTTCAGCTTTGTAAGTATTTGTTCAGGACCCAAAATAGTTTTTTGTTCTATTACTAATTGTGAAGCTGAGTAAAATTTCATTTCTAATTGTTTACCTTTTATTTTATCTGTGAGAAGGATTGGACTCGGTGGAATGTCTGCACATATGGTTTTCTGGGATGTGTTCGTATATAGTGTGCTATACCTCAAATGGATTGTTGTTTCACTGGTACTGGCCATATAGAAAGATTGAGCAGAACATATACATATATTGGATTTGATGGATTACCATTTCACTTACTGCTAGTACATCATGTGATTTTATTACTATGGGTTGCTTTTATTATCATGGATGCTATTTCATCGGTACTAGCCATATGGATTTCAAATTTAGTTTGCTAGTTTTATATATACTAGCAAAATGAAAAACATAATCAAAAGAGGTATCAACAGGAATGCCTACTCCTATTTTCCTATATTTCAATACTCTTGCCCTTCATTAACTATGGAAAGAATGTATAATCTTTTAGCATCGGCCTTTGGACATTCACACAAAGGAGGTTGGCAAACAATGGTTTAGCAGCAGCCCTGTTATTGCCATCTGCCCCAGTATTGCAGATGTCTCATTTCGGTAGAGCGAGGAGATTCGCACTCTGGTTTTTGGCTTTATCATTACATACCATAAATGCCCTACTGTATGTATCAAATATGGAAAAAGATCAGTGGTGCTTGTTAATGAAGAGAACAGGTTTGGGGATCACACTGATTTTTTGCTTTGGGCTTGTAATGCTACTACATCAAAGTTTTCCTATCACAAAGGTACGCTATCTAATTAACCTGAAATATATGGTTTCGTTTTTTTTCAATGGTACAGTAAAACAAGTTGGTTTAATGTGCAGGATGTTTGTATTTGTGGTGGCATTTTCGGTTTCCTTTATGTGGTAGCTGCAACAGTAACACTATACAATTTTCCCACTTGGTCTGACATTGTGCTGGGGCTGATTCATACTCTTATCACTCTCTTTATGAGCATTTTACGCTTCAGCTGCCAGGTTTGTTAACTTCCATATGGCTTTATTTCATTGTAATCTATTAGTTACAACCATGGAGTGACTTGAATTTGGTGGAGCAGGCAGGCTTTCTAAAGTTTGAGAAATTCCCCTTGCTGGTTGCTGTTCTGGGATCTATTGGTGGTTGTCTACTACCATTAGCTCCACTGCCCAAATTATCTGAAATTTCTGCATATAAGGTATTAAGAACAAATGAATTGTTATATTAAAGGGTGATTTCCGAGCACAGTAGTAAATTTAATCTTCATTGTTCAGGTTGCTACTCTCATCGGTGGACTATCCAGATTGCTCGATGTAGTATTCATAATGGGTTTAGTATCACGGGATAAGGTCAACCATTTTTTGGTTAGATTACAAGAGTTCCTTATTTGAGATTTCTCCATTATGTAAGCCATCTATACCCATACCCTCTCTTCTATCTTGTTCCCAAAGCTTTCAATTTGATGTTGAACCCCTATCATATATATTGCTGCAGCAAATACGAAAAACTGATCCAGCAATGATCTGAGCATCTACCTTTTTGTACTCCCTTAGCTTAATCTGTTGCAACCTGATTCTCATGTTGACAAAAGGAGGATTGCATGTAAAATTACTGATGCTTCACTGAATTAGGTAGATTGGGTAGCAACCAGGAAAAAAATTGTTATGTCTGTACAATGCCAAATACCTAGCATTCTTTTTGAGTTTAAAAAAGGGCTGTTTCAGGTTGTTTGGTGCTAATGGTCTGAGAGATGATAAGGAATTAAGAGTTTGCATGTGGATTTGACATGGTGGTTTAGAGATGGTGTGAAGGAGGAGCTTGAATCGCCCTGGAAGGACTGTGTGGACAAAGGTGATTGTTTCATAAATGTTGTTTTTCCATATTCTACTACCAAAACATTGGTATTGCCCTAACTGGCATTTTTTTGTGCTGAAACCATCATCTAATTGTAGCAGTTAATATCGCATCTATCTTCACATGCTCCCTTAGATCAACCAATCTGTTGCAACCTAGTTCTCATATCAGCAAAGAAGGATACCTTATAAAGTTAGCTTATACAATGCAACATATATTCATTCAATACTGGTCCTTGTTTAGTCAGATCTAAATACACTGTTATTTACAACCATATCATTAATGGATATATACCAGGCCAACTTTGGCCTTATATGCCAAATAAAGAAAGAGAAGTGGATCACCTCTTGAAACAGATCCTAGCAGCCCTTCCTATAACCAAAGGCAGTTGTTGTCTAGCACGTAGGTTATAGATCCAACCAAATTATGAACAATACACCAGCATCAACATAATTTTTAATAGGACGCAGGAAATGATTGATGCTTTACGAAATAGCTAGACCGGGTAGTATCTAACATAACCAAAAAAACTCTGTACGGCATAAGGCCAAATACCTGGCATTTTTCTTGAGTTAAACAAATCTTTGGAGCTAGCAATTGGGCATTTAGTAAGCAGAAAACCTGAAAGTAACCGAACTATGATCATTTTACTCTAATGGTATCGGACTTGTTCAGTTTTTGACTTTTTGTACTGCATGAATGTGGCCTGAAACTGATGTCTTCTCTCTGCCCACTGCATGACATCTCATGTTGTTTCCTGTTTCAGAGTTTTCTGGTGCCAACGGTCTGAAAGATAATGAGGAAAGAACGGTATATGTTGTGCATAGTTCACTTCTACTGCCAGCGGCTCGGGTCCATGCTTTGGGCATTGGCGTATACTTGCCCTTTTTTAGTCTTGTTATGGTTTGGGTAGATTGACTCATAGTTTTGCAACAACCAAAAGTTAATATGCTGCAGCTGCACGATGCCTGTGCTCCAACATACTCGGTAAGGGACATGTCCCTACACCTACTGTTTGATTACCTTGCGGAAACCATTTAGCAGAGGGGTCCTGCTTCTGAGCTTCTTCCTTTAATAGAGAATAGAGAATTGGGCAGATGAACAGCCCCAGTCATTTGGTTGCCCACGCGGAACTAATTGCCAATTTGCCATGCACCACAGCGGATCTGTATGTTCCCCGCCAGCGGCAGGCGTACTTGGCGATCTGGCACTGTGTTCTCTCGAGCACAAGTACTCATTCACAATCGCGGGGTCGTCGATGCATGGTCGACGTGAGCAGGAAAGAAAACGGAAGAAGGTTGAAGAAGACCATGCAAGTTCAATGTTCCTGAACATCTCTCCCATTTAGCCTATGCCCTATATAAAAGGTCGATTAAACCATAGCCTTGTCATTCTATACTACCATCATCACTGTCCGTGTTCCATCCCTCTGTCGCGCTCGCCATGGAGATCCGTGGCTCCTCTACGATCACCAAACCTATCCGCTCCAACCACGATGCCCTCACACTACCAGACGGTTCGAGTTTTTCCACAGTATATACGCACGTACGAACGACTCGGAAAGTCGGAAGCCACACAAATAATCTACAAATCCCGAAATTGTAAACAAAAACCCTGACTCTAACCTTCCCGGAGTTCGTGGAAATCGATGGAGATACAAGAAGAGGATTCCACTACGATCAAATCACGTTGACCTTGAGGTGAGGAGTTCGACATGTTTCCCACAAGAGATCAATCGAGAAATAAAAAACACTGACCAACTTTATTACAAGGACAAACTCTCATCCGTAAGATATGTTCAATACGAATCTGTGGTAAACTGTCTTCCTATTCACCATTTGTAAGGTCGACTGTATGAATAAAATCTTATATAATGCATATTTTTCGATTAGATTTCCTTTTACCTTTTCGTCATACGGAAAGCCGCGCACTGAGACGGCGGGTGCCCGTCCAGCATAGCCTCGCACCAGTAGAGCGTGAGCATGGGCGACCAGTCCACCGGGTTGTGCGGCACCACCAGGTCCTCGTCCAGCCTCACGCGCACCGCCAGCGCCACGCGCTCCCGCCTCGCGCGCTGGCCCTCCATGCTCTCGTGCAGCTCGTCGGGCATCCCGAACCCGTCGCCAGTGGCGACGAAGCGCACCGTCGCCGCGCTCAGCGCCGGCACGCAGAACCCCGGCAGGTCGGCGCGCGCGAGGGGGACGCCCGCGTACGACACCACGGCGCTGCCGTTGCCGGGCTTGAAGCAGTGCCGCCACGCGTCGCGGTTCCTGGCGCGGAGCGTGACGGCGAAGGTGGGCGGCGCCGCCGCGCGGTGGCCGGGGTCGAGGCCCCGGAAGCTCGACACGGTCGCGGAGACCTCGGGCGGGCGGTAGACTAACCAGCAGACAAAGGGCCCGAGGAGCGCCATGAACACCAGGAACAGCACCAGGTCGAGGTTGGGATGCCTCCGCAGGAAACGTGTCCACCAGTTCTGGTCTGAGACGAGGATGCCGTCCATGGATGCGTTCAGAGATCGATGCTGCACGGCAGTGCACGACGAGTCGACGATGGCCGATCGAGAAGATGATGGTGCGATCGAGGGAGGAAACCGGCAAGCCGACGAGACCCGGCTTTGATGGACACGGCCGTTTACAGTAGAGAGTTAGCTTTGCAAAGATACATCATCATGAGCTCTCCGGTTTATGGAGGATTATACGGACAGGACGACGGGTTGTACTCGTACTAGCTAGTGGTCCGCCGCAGGATCAATCACGTTTCACAATAGCGCACGGTTTGTGACTCGTGAGATTTATAATAAGCTGCTGTGTTTCTACTTGCATTGGTTTCTCCTGTCGATCCTAGCTTTACCTATCCCTGAACAAATTGACTGAGAATTCCGTCGTGTAGCGATCGTGTTCACGACTGGGCACGGGTCGAGCAGCATGTGTCTCGGCGTCGACCTGGAGGCGGCGGCGCGGCCGGCCGACTACTACGACATCTTCGCCGACCCGCGAGACGACGAGGCACCGCCGGTCTGGGGCTACAGGGCACCCGGCTGCCTGTCCCGCCTGAACGACGAGGACCGCATCTGTCTCCCATGGCTATTAGCGACGTGCCTCGTGATGGCGTCGCTGTTGGCCGGCTTCTACACCTACACCTACATAAGCTTCAGCCCCCCGTCCTTCGCCGTCGACCTCGCCGGCTACGGCGGCCTCGACCCGGCCCGCCCCGGCCGGGTGGTCTCGCCGGCCTTCGGCGTCACGCTCCGGATGAACAGGACGTGCGCCGACCGCGCGGACGTGGTCGTCGCGTACGCGGGCGTGGCGCTCGGCTGGGGGCGCGCGGCGCCGTGGGACTGCGAGGGGAAGCGCCGGACGAAGGACGTGGAGGTGGTGGCCAAGGGCGAGGGGGTGGGGCTGCCGGCGCGCATCCGGGACCGCATGGCGGCGGAGTGGGGGCGGTCGGGGACGCTGGAGCTCGACGTCGACGTGGTGGTCTTTGACAGCAGCGGCAGCCACCTCGCCGCCGGTGACTTCCCGCAGAAGGTGATGACCGGCAAGGTGAGGCTGGGTGGAGAGAGGTCGGAGCCATTGCCCCTCGCGTGGTATGCTTTAGATGATCTCTCTGAGTTTAGCCGCTAGCCGCTAGCGGCCATGTTCCGACCAGAGCTGTAACTTGCTGCATGAGTGTTATTTTCGAACAGCAATTGTGCTAATTTTCACCACAGATTGACTATTTGACCCTGTATATACATTCTTGATGCACACGTCCCCCACTTTTACCTCGATGCTAGATCGGGGAAGAAAGGACGACACAAATGATAATTTCAGGAAATATATTAGATTGATTGATGGTCAGCAACGCTTTTGCAGAGCAGAGGTACCGTCCAACAAGGCAAAACCTCTCGTTAAGCAGTTAAGAAATAATCACCGACACTGTCAACAACACTAGACACGGTTAATCATACAAAGACTACAAAAGGGCAGCTGGGTGTTGGAATAAGCCTGTGCTCAAATCATTTATCAGAACCAATGACAGTAGAGAACCCAGCACAACATATATCACTCTTTGCTTCGCATGTCCCAGGCTGTCAACACCAGAAAACCTGAAAGCAGCAAACAAGATGAAACACCAAGTGAGAAGCAAAAAAGACAAACCGTCTGGTGATATTGTATTTAAACTGTTTTCAAAACAAAAGCAGTAGTTCAAACTTAAGACGTTTACCCTGGCAATGATGAATTTATTGCCAAACCAAAGCCGAAAGGGTAGAGTGGGTCATAGTGCGGATCTCCCACGTTCATGGGTAGCTGGTCGACGGACTTGAACCAGGTACGGGGGAGCTTTCCAGTGAACCCATAGTCCCCAAAAAGTACATCGGCGACACCCTGACCTTCGGTTCCAGGAAGCCAAGCAGCAACAAGAGCTTCCATCAGTGGAACATATGGTTCAATCACAACGGGACGGCCAGAGACGATAACCACCACACATTTTACTGCAGAACACACAGTTCTGATCGTGTCTGGACCAGGGTCTAGTATAGTGAGGTCAGTGCTGTCGCCTACTGTTTCAGAATAAGGTGGCTCGCCAACAACAACAATAGCGAATGAGAAGTCATTATGCTTCATGAAACTCTCGTCAGGATTCTCAGAGTAGACAACAGGCGTTGAGTCAGCAACAGTGGACTTTATGGCATCAAGAATCGTCGTCCCTGCAGAGGATATTTAATCACTGCAATGAAAATATAGCAGAGGCTGCTGCTTTATGTATTTCAATTATTATGGGCTACCGAGCAAAACAAAAAACACGATATTGTGCCAGGAAGTTAATATATTCTAATTTCCAGTCAGGAATCATGTAGTTCAGTAGAACAATAGCGTCACTGTTATCAATATTTTGAGGATTATGTACACGCTATCTAGGTAAATTGTGATGTGTGAATATCTGTCAATCCTTTTTTTTTAAAAAAAAGAATATTTGTCAATCATTCATTGAAACCAAAGCAGATGTTGTGTCTGTTTCTGATCTAAAAACTGGAAATGAAGGTTTGTTAATGTGATGCATCTGAACTCTGAAGAGCGAATATGCTCATCTTTGCTTGTAGCATTTGCAGTTAGGAATACTATCTTCTAACATGTAGATGATGCTTCAACCCATGTCACAGCTGTATGGAAAATATAACTACGATGCATGCTGACAATTTAACTGGGCAATTAAGTGTATCCCATAAGCACATAGAATCAGAAAAAGAATATGTTCAAATACAGTTCCCCTAATAACTAAATACCAAATGCACATACCAGTTGTGATATCACCGCTGCTCCCCATCCATTGAATTGACCATCCTCCACATTGGTAGCCCAAATTGCTAGCATGGCTCCCAGCTACAAGGATCCTTCTAGCTTTCTTTGGGAGAGGTAAGAATTGCTGATTGGGAGGATTCCCATTTTTTAAAAGAACAAGTGATTTCCTGACAGCTTCTCTAGCTAATTCCCTGTGCTCCTGTATAAATTGAAGGACACAGTTACTAAGTTCCTCTAACATGAATCCCAACCTAGTTATCCACGAAAACTGTGTTACTATCACGACGTAACTTGAGAAAGTAGTGTGCAAAATGTGGAAGTAGTATACAGCATGTTATCAACTTACCAACCTTCTTTCCAAGCTGATCTGCAAAGCTAAGATCAGCTAACGGGTTCTCAAACAGGCCCATCGTAAATTTGACTCGAAGGATACGCCTCACAGCATCATCAATTCTGTTCATATTGACGATGCCCTTGTGGACAAGAGATGTTAGATCATCAATGTAATCAGTGTAATTGTATGGCACCATGACCTGGAATTGAGGTGACCAAAGTTTTTAAGGAAAAATGGTGAAATAGAAAACTTCATTATCACAAAACCCTATCTCCAGTAGAAGCTAGTCAACCATGTACGCAGCAGCTAGTACAAAAGCGCGCAATAATTTGCTCAAAATAATTCCACATACCATGTCAATCCCTGCATTTATTCCAGCTTGCACAGAATAAGTATAGTTTTCACCAGGAGGTGAGGTGATGCGGTCTATTCCTAGCCAGTCTGATATCACAAAACCCTGCAATCCAAAAATATGCAAAATTAAGTTTTTTATCACAGCAAAGTAATGTAATCTAAGTTGCAGATTGTTACTAACTCTAAAATGGAGTTTGGATTTCAGATAGCCAGTTACTAGATCATGGTTGGCATGCATTTTTACACCGTTCAAGCTTGAGTATGACACCATAATAGTTGCAACACCCTTTATGATAGAGTCATAATATGGTGGCATGTGAATGCTTAGCAGCCCATGTTCATCAATGATAGTGTTATTCTCATTGATTCCATTATGAGTTCCACCATCACCAACAAAGTGTTTAGCACAAGCAGCAACTTTATCCCTGCAAAAACCATAGGCTGAGGTATAGACAGAAAATTCTTTCACACTGCAAGATATTAATAACAGCTTGCTTCCCAAAACTAATTTCAATCGACTAGTACATAATGTACTGATAGGATGCTGTCAAGGCATATTAGATTATTAGTTTCACTTAGATAAAGATGCAGGTGCCTTAAGTATTGGCTTACATCTACCATACCATTTTTATCATCACTGAGAAAAGAATATCTTACTTCCCAGCTACATATGGAACTCCTTTGGTATGATTGACTGGGATCTCTCCCTGTAAACCAAGGATGATATCTGTCATCTGCTGGACAACCGTGTGATCTTCACTGTAACTCTCATAACATCTACCCCATCTTGGATCTCTGCAAACCTAAACCGAGCTATAAGAATAATTTCTGATCAATATAACTTCTAGTGAAACATACAACATGCTCCACCAAAGGTCTGATGCATAGCAGAAGCAACAAAACAGTGTGTATATATGTTCTTACTGCAATACATGGAGCAAAAGTATATTGAATGCCTGTTGCCCGCACTTCAAGAGCAGTTGCTTCACCAATCCTTTTTATGAGGTCAGGATCCCTAATAACACATTAAATAGAAGATGATTATATATCTACAGTTCTACACATATTTGTTGATAATGTTTGCATGATCTGCTAGCCAGCAAGAAACAAGCTTAGGTTGCCAAATGTATGAATTGATTTTAGAACATCGTATCTGGAATACGCAGGAGAGCTGCGTATTAGAACATCGTATCCATCAAAGCAAACTTTTAAACTGACCAACAAAAATCTTGATAAAAATTGTGGCAAAAAAATCTGTGGCCTTCTAGGAGGCATGTAGGATGCTTGTTGTATTGCAAACATGTAGTACGTAGATTATCAAAGACGCACCTTGTAGCTCCAAGACCGACGTTGTGAGGGAATAAGGTGGCATTGTAGACATTGTTATTACCATGGACAGCATCAATGCCATAAATCATAGGAATTCCAAGACGTGTTGACAAGGCACCTTTCTGGAATTCATTTACCATGCTCACCCAAATCGATGGACTGGCCTGGGGAGCAGGAACACTTCCACCACCACTTAAGATGCTACCTAGCAAACAACACAGAACTTTGGCATTAGAAGTAGCATAACCACAGACTTAGATATCACAATGTCAGTAAGGAGCTAAAGCTTTGGAGTGCTATAGGCTTCATTTGTCTTTATCTCCCAAACAGAAATCCATATGCAAGACAGCAAGCATTTCCAAACACCCTACAATATCCATGTACATTTACACAAGCTTATATAGAATTTACCTATGAAGTATTTTTTCATGACATCTGCAGATGCAACCTGCCGTTCTATCTGTGTCATCTGGCCAATTTTTTCAGCAAGGGTCATCCTACCAATAAGATCCTTGATTCTAGTGTTGATAGGTTGCTTTGGATCCTTGTACTTCATGTACTCTGCATTTCCGATCGAAGCAAAACATAGCAGTAGAAGGCACGCCCAAGAAGTATTTGAGCTTGTCATGTCCTACAGTTTCTAAAAAGTTTCTTCAGAATAGTTGATCTGATGATCTTTATCTCTGATCCTCCAGGGAATTTGGAAGAGGCCCTAAATCAAAATTTAAAGATAGGAGAGGTTACAATGAGCTGGCAGATCAGAAATAAGAAAGTGAAAGTGTATGAAGAGAGCAAACAAATTTCTTTTGAGTGACACAACAAACACGCTTCGAGACATGGCTTAATCAAGAAGTAAGGTACCTTCCCACAGGTTTTCTACAAGAAAAAGAAAAGCACATTGTGTCTGCTGTGGTACTTTACCTTTTGCAATTCAAAAGAAGGGATAACCTCTTCTTGAGGAAAAGATATTGACATCTGACATCTCCTTACAACTTTTCCTCTTTATATGCTTACCCATTCATAAAAAAGAAAGATTTTGCAGCACGGATTCACATATCAAAGTTTAAGTATCTCCATCAGTGTACAGTGCATTGGACATGAAAGAGAACCGTTTCCAGCGGGTAAAAAATAGAAGAATTGGAATTCTTATGGGGTCAATTATTAAACTGAACACATGAGGTCAATTATTTCTCAGGACCCTGAAGGGACCCAGAAACCAACCCTGTGGAAGTCAACTCAAGCACATCCCCGTCGGTCTTATAAAATACTGGCCACCCAGCACGAACAGACTCGATACAACCTGACAAGCAGTCGACAGCGCGACTCTACAGTGGCGTCCGCCCAATCCCATTTCCACGCTTGTTCTTGCAAAACAAACGGTGCCGCCACCCGCGGAAACCTCATTCGCGGAGTACTGTGGCTGATCTAGAAGCAGAGCAGCGGCAGGAGGAGGCAGCAGCAGGCGGTGGCGGGCTAGCTTGGTAGCAAGGTGGAAGAGTAAAGTTGGGGATTCCCCTTACCGCGGAGCAGCGACGGACAAAGGGCGATGCGGCCAGGGTCCGCTCCGGATGGCGAGCTGGAGCTGAGCTCGGTCGCCGTCCCCCGCTCTCGCATGCGCGCACCGGCGGCGCACCGAGGCCCGACGAGAAAGGTCGGCGGTGCGAGGTGGGGGGAGAGAGCAGCGGCGCTTGCTCACTGGTCCAGCGCCGCGCCGCGCTTTGTAGGTGAGGTGGCGGCTTCGTGTCGCCAGTGGGCCACCCCGTATCGGCGGCAAGAGGGCAGCCAGACGCAGACGTCCACTGAAGGCTGATGAACTCCCAACGGGCACACACGCCATCCCAGTCATTTCGATCTGAGCCCGCCACTCTACAAAATATTTGGGACTGTCAGGTGGAGTGCAAGCCGTAATAGCATCTCCAAGAATAGTTAAAAAAATAAAGTCTAAAAAGCTATTAGGAGGAAAAAATACCATTCCAACCAACAGTTCTAAAAAATGATCCAAAAAGAAGCAAGTGCTGCCACATCATCCATATGTGGACCCAACATTTGATTTTTCCCTCCGTGAACAGTAACTCGCGCCTTTTTTTCCTTCCAACCGCCGTTTTTTTTTTCTGTGGGATCGGGAGCGCAGGGAGGGGGCAAATTTGGCTCGAGATGGATCCAGACATCCAGTATTTGGCATGCGGAAAAAATGTAAACCAGATTGGACAACTGTTGGAGCACCATTGTTTTATTTTCGTTTTCAAAACTAGTTATTGGAAGTATTTTTGGAGATGCTCCAACAGTGGAGGTTTAAAAAAAAACCGACACAACAGTCAAGATTTTCGGCGCATAAACGATGACGAGGAGAGCAGAGCCAATCAAGGAAACGAATTCAAAAAGGAAGCACGAAAAAAAAACTCAAGACGAATGCTGCGGATGGTCCATTTAAAGTTCAGGTTCTCTACTTCTCAGTTTATAACCCGTCAGGATTAGGTTCGCTCACATAATTGAGCAGGCAGCTTCGGCCAGATACAATTGAAGTTAAAAACTGTCCATATCAGAAATGCTAGTTATAGTCGCAGCGAACGGCTGTATAGTTAGCCTAAATACTAGCACGAAACGAAGATAACTTAAGCTTGGCGCAGGCTACACCAGCATCACAAGATCACCCGTCAATTCTCCTCTTGTGTGCTCCAATGTTCCTAAGCGGCAGCCTCGCCATCTGCGTTTTGACAACAGGAGAATAGCTTCAGTGGGGAGCAAGGGCATGCACATGACAATGGATCCGGGTTTCCAGTGTAAAATCACAATGCGGAGTTCGGGTTACCTTCGTTGTTGTTGCGGTAAGGCAAGCTGACTGCCACCCACATATCGTCGCTGAAGGGGAGCATGGTTGCGCCTTCAGGGATAGCCATGTCAGTGTTGCGAGGGTAAACTTGGATTCTGTTGGTTAACATGTAGCAGCCGCATCCGTCGGAGCTGACAGGCATGGTAGCAGTTGGCACGGTGAGGCTAGAGGTACTGGTTGGGGCTACGAGGGGTGAGTGACCATTCACAGTCGGTGTGTGTTCCAGGGATGAGTCTGTTGCTTCAACTTCTGAGCTTGCCTTTGGAATGGGCGGTTCGCTGACTTTCAGAGATGAATCCATGACTTCAACTTCTGTACTTGGCTCTGGAATGGGTGGTTCATACTCTTGCAGAGATGAGTACATCAGTTCAAGTTCTGTGCTTGGTTCTGGAAGGGGCAGTTTGTCAACTTTCAGAGACGAGTCCGTAACTTTAACATCCATGATTTGCTCTGGAAGGGACAGTTTGTCAACTTCTGATGATGAGTCCATTACTTCAATGCCCATGCTTGGCTCTGAAAGGGGCAGTTTGTTAACTTCTGGAGATGAATTCATTGCTTCAACTTCTGTGCTTGGCTCTGGAAGGGATAATTTGTCAATTTCCAGCTTTACAGATTGAGCGTTTTCATCAATAGATTGTGTTGTAGCAGCAACAGGAAGTCGGTTAGCAGAGCCAGCTGATCTAGCATCATGATTTACTGCGACATGAACATAACATGAGCTAATGAATGAAAATCAAGATTACATGGAGAAAACACAATATCACCCAAAGGCAAATACATACAAAAAAATTTTTACACAGATTGCAGTAGTAAACATGCAACACACAATATCATGTACCATGGATGCAGAAAGAGATATGACCAACCAAAAGTTAATGAAGGCAAAGTTGATATGATCCAAATATACTGGTTCATATTTCTCTCTCTCAATGGCCATAACATTGGATGACTGGTTAAGGAAAATATAATCCAAATTTTATTTGTGGTTTAGAATATCAAATTTCAGGGTAATATAGCAGCAGAGCCACTATGATGCCACAATACTGCAGGCTATCTCAGCTGGAGGCCATACGTCCCAGACCCTAAGAACTGAAGCTAATCCAAGTGTTTGCAAGAACTTGCTACTTTATGTTTTAAACCATTGTTGACACCAGCATGTGAGAGAAGTGACTGGGAAGAAAAATGAAGACAAGTCTGGGGTTCAAACCCAAGATGCCTTACATTCAGAGCTCATACCTTCCCGCTGGTCCAGGAGGTTTTGTTTGGCCATTATGGCTTGTGTAATTCTACCAGGACCCACAGGTAAGGCCAATAAAATTTCACTGCACTGTTGTGTGAGTTCCAACACGTGTTTGCAATTTACAAATATGCCCTAAGCAGCAATACTAACTAACTGATAGCATGCTCGTAACATAACAAATGCATGATCAATGTAGTTTAAAAAATCAAAACTCACCAAAGTTTAAAGCAGAAGAAATTAAACCCCGGATATGGACAGCAAAGAATCTGAGAGGCTAAGAAATTGATGCCATAATTGAAATTTGAAAGACCACATTCATAAACAGGAATGTGAAAAGCTGGTTTAGAAGAAGCCTAATACTAGAGACTAAGGAATATGAAAGTTCATGTACTTGCATTGGTAGTTTACATGTAAACGGAACAAAAGGAACGTAACCAGAAAACTCACTAGCATCGAAGTCATTATCCTTGCCATGCGTTGCTGTTGATACAACGGGAACTTCAGGTTCTAGAATCTTGATCTTTTGTCCAGAAAACAGGTTCTCAGTTCCTTGTTGCTTGGAGGATAGAATCTTGATATTTTGTCCAGAAAACAGGTTCTTGGTTCCTTGTTGCATGCATGATCCTCCAGGTACAGCAGAACAAGCAGAGCCTTTGTCCCCTGAAAGGCAAAAAAAATGTTGCTAAATGTATGTGAAACAAGTTGCGCATAGATGGAGAAAACTGTGAACTAGACAAGTCTTAACAATCACGCCATGCATCAGTAACTGCTACTGAGGCTATGAATTTGGTAATCAAGGGCACATTGATATATGTTGTACAGATAAATTATAAAAAGTAGTCATATATAACTCTAAGACTCTTAAGAGTCAAAGTTAGTCATGTTGAGGCCTTCTCACCTTTTTCTAAAAGGAAATTATCACACATATAATTCAAACATATCAGATTATCAGCAGTGTCAGTCCTTAATACATACAGCGCATATAACAGCCAGCAGGCATATTGTGGGAGTGTAATAATAATTGACAGAACTAGTTAGATTTTAATAAGAATGAAGCTTTCAAAACATAAATGCCATCGTTTGATCCAATGTAATGAGTAGAAAGATACTTGCAAAGTTATAGCTATGGAGACAGGTTTGTTCGTGATGTGAGTAGCTTAGTGACTTACTGTCTTTGAAATGTTGAAAAGCAACCCTAGCAGCATTCATCTCTGCTTGCTTCTTAGTGTTCCCTGGCTCTCCCTGAAAAGTTGTACCTTGAATTTCGACAGTTGATATGAAGGCAGCAGAATGATTTGAGACATCTGAAGTTGTAGCGTAGACAGGCAAGGGAAAGCCTTCTTTCTGAGCCAGTTCTTGTAGAAGATTCTTATAAGATACTGATGGAACCTGTAAAAGGTAGAATGATTCATTTAAGTTGATATAACTAAAATTTAGCAGATACCTTGTAATAATATTTTTTTGGCTGAATGTGTGTTTGAGATATTAGAATCTAAGAGCATTTAATCAATAGAAGCAGATGCATAGTAAAATGGCCCTTGCATTGTTACAAAGCAATTAAAGAACTTTAGGTCATATTTGAAGTTACATTACGAACTGTTTTGCTTCAGGCTAACTGTTAGGCACCTGCAATGGTTGCATTACTGCAATTTGACCGCCAAGCACTTTGAGATAATATTTAGAGTTTACTGCTTCCACATTTTCTCAAAAAGTTGAACAGCAGTTCAGGAATGATAATATCCTTCGGAATAGGCAGTCACAGATGCAAGTAGAAGTTTTAGAAGCAGGCAAAGTTTATGCACAACGAGATATGCTAGGTAGTTGATATGGTAAATGGATCACAGTTCTACAATTGTTTATGGAATTTCTAACACTATTCATCTAAACGACTAAACCCTAGTATCTGCACAGTTGGATCATGGTTTCAATCTAATAGAACTGTAACAAAGGGTTTAGTCCTAAGCAAGGTTAGGCTAGAGATGAAGCCCAACAAGAATGACAAACCATAAACAATAGAAATAATGTAAAATTAGTAACAAAACGGACATTTCCTTAGCAAGCAGAAACGAAATGGAAGCAACTTCTTCAGGCTTTAACACAACTAATACAGTAATAGCTTCACCTGGAAAGTAAGACCCAAGAACTAGCAAGAGACTTAACTTCACAACTATATATATGACTTATTTGCCAACAGATACGAAATGGCATGCATTTAATACATTTGCACACCTGAATGAACTAAAAATGTATTAATAGAACATTATAAAAAGTTGCTTTGATATAGGCCAAGATGTCAATGGACCCAAATGAACGTGACAATTGAAGTTGGTTTACTAAATGTTAACTGACAGAAAACATAAACGCTGAAGGGTGTATATGTGAGGTGGTGCTAACTTAATGCTCCAGAAGTGAAAAAGAAAAGAAATGTACTGACCAGCGATTGCAGTGGTGGGCTTGCTTCTTTAGGTAAGGACATCAGAGCAACTTCGGCAGCAGCAGTTTCAGCTTCTTTCAGTGTGCGACAGTATTCTGGGCTCTCAAATGTTTGCCCATCTATGGTTACTTCTGACTTGAATAGAGCTGCATGAAGAGAGCCTCCATAAATGGTACGATATGAAGGCAGCTGTTTGCCTCGCTTCTGAGCATAAATTTGTAATCGACTCTTGTAAGGAATCTGGGTCTCTACATACAATAAAAAAATAGCGAGTAAGATAGATAAAGCAAAAAAAGCATTCTTTTCCTTTTTTTAAATGAGCACAAACATTTCTAGTACCATGAGAAAAGGATCTTTATAACATGAGAGAATAAATTACTTTAGATTCCAAAGGACATGGGTAAAGGACAAATCAACTACTCAGACATAAAAAGAACACAATAATAATTTTCAAGGAAGGACATATGGACCACATTATGAATATTCCTGAGATGCAACCATGTAACTATTTTACTAAACCTATAGACAACTTGTTCCTGCATTTCTTAAATTAGTTCAACACGACTTCTGTGTGAAGTTCATTATGTATTCAGCGATTCACGTGGTACTTCTGCTATATCCATTATACAACAACCAGATTTTTATCTTCATGGTCAACTAGGTACAAGAATCGCATGGCGTCCTTGCAAAATCAAGTGCCATCAATACGAAATCAAAGAATACATTGTGCTGGTGAGCATCTTCCTACATGAATGCCTGCTAGCAGTACTCCCATTGTACTAGTGGTAAAATGAAAAAAGGGATCATTTTTCCTCTATTGCAACCATAATATTTGTATCGCTTGCATGTAAACAGTTTTAATCTGCTAATAAGTTCAACTCTTCATCAGTTCATCTGATAGCATACTTTCAGATGCTAGGCAACCAAATGGTTCAAACCTCGAAGTGATTCTTAACACGTTGCTCAGGCACCAGCATGAAACAATTACATGTACCCCATTTAGAACTCGGAAAAAAAATAACGAAGGGTACGGAGATCCAATACTACCACGCGACCATCCAAGGATTTTTTTTCAATTTTAAAAGGGAAAGAAGCAAAGTATTTCTAGAAGAAAAAGGGGGAAACTATGGCATGGGGTTACTAGATGGACTGATGGGGAGGAATCTTAGCAAGAAGACGAGGAACAAAACCCCCTATTTTACCTCAAAACTGTACTGAGCCAAACAGGCAACTCACCGGGCTGCGGAGGCGCTGGAGCGGCCGGAACCGGGACAGGGGCCTCGGCCGGGAGCGCGGTGAGGTGCTCGAAGGCGGCCATGGCGGCGAGGTTGTACGCCTCCTTGGCCGACCGCGCCCCTTCGTCGGGGGAGCTGAACTTCTCGTCATGAACAACGACGGTGGCGCGGAAGAGGGGCACGTGGTCGGGGCCCTCGCGGGTGTGCTCGTACACCGGCGGCGCCCACCGCCGCCGCTGGCACAGCTCCTGCAGCCGCGACTTGAACATTTGCGCGCAGTCTGCTGCTGGTCTGCTCTGATTAGGGGTTCTCCTCACTGCTGTGAAGAATTGCTCGGGGGCTCGCTTCGATTGGACTCACGAAGTCACGAGTGTTGGGTGCCTCGCCTCTGCCGTCGTCTCCTGCCTTCACGTTTCTTGCCTTTTCGATCGAGGGAGATGTCGCGGGTGGTGTTTATGTGGGCTGTGGCCTGTGGGGCACCCCGTCGGACGATTACGAGAACTGCAAAGGTTTACAAGAGCATCTGGAATATAGGTGTCCATCAGCTCGTGGCCCGCCTGCCCAGCACGGAGCTTGACTTTTTGGCCTGGCACGGAGGGTTTCAGGCCCAGGCTGGCCCAGCCTGGTACGTGCCGGGCGTGGACCACCACCCCGGCACGACAGGCGGCTCAGCCTAGTACGGTGATAAGGAGCCGGCCTGTTAAAGCTCGTATAAATACCAACAGTTCAATACCAATCGGTCAACTCTAACCATATCTCCTCTACCCCACCACCACCCTTCCTTTCCCGGTTCCCATTCACCATCTCCTCGTGACCCCGCCGCCTCCCCTCCAACCTCCCCTCCGCTTGCGGCCTTCCCTCCAGCGTGCGGTGCTCCCTCCCTCCCTTGCATCCTCCACCGTCGTCGGCCGCCTCCCTCCCTCGCGGCCTCCTTCGGCGCCGTCTCCCTTCCTCGCCTCCCTCCACCGCCGCCAGTGGAGCGGAGAGCTGCGGCGGCGGCGCGGGGGCCAACAGCAGTGAGGGGTCCGGGGGCGACGCGGTGGCCCGAAGCCGGCCGTGCTCGACGGGTCCGCCCGGCACGAAAAGGCATTGCGAGCTTGTGCTTGGGCCCTCGGTGTAGCTTGTGGGCCAGCACAGCCCGACATGAAAAATATAACGAGCCTTTCTGAGCCCGGATCGGACCGGGTCGGATGGCCCAAATGGACAACTATAATCTGGAATGAGAGGTAGCCTCGTGTCTTTCGATTTTATTAGGAGAGAAAGATCTATATGTCCTTTCTGTCAAATCTTGAGACTTTAATCGGGAGATCAGCTTGATTGGGAGGAGATGGACAGCAGGTGTTGCTGCTCTGCTATGAAAAAAATCAGAGAGGAGGTGGATGTGAGAGGAAGAAAGTGCTGTCCAGTTGCTGTTTCGTTCGATTCGAGGATTTGGTAGCGTGAGAGAGATAGAGCTGCTGGTGCTTGGATTAAAATGTCGTGCGGTGGTGGATTTGATGCGGGACGGTCGCGATGGCAGCACGCAGGGCAGCGGCGGGTGGACCGGCGGCGGCGCGCGAGCACGCGGGGAGCAAACCCACACGGCCAGGCGGACTGGCGGTGCCGTGTGGGGAGCGGGCGCGGCGGGCGGACCCACATGCTCAGGCAGACCGGCGATGAGCGGCGAGCAAAGCGACAGGAGGCGTGGAAGGGGAACGAGCGAAGGATTTCCCGGTGGTGGATGCAGTGGTGGGGAGGAGCGGGTGCGGCGGCGTGAGGAGGTGCGGTGGCGGTGGCGGCAGCGTGGGGAGTAGAGAGTGCGGTGGCGGCGGGAAAGGAAGCGAGCGAGCGAGCCTGAAGGGAGGGTTCAGAACGGGTGGGAAGGACAATAAACGAGGGGCAGAGGTGTCCTTCAGAGCTTTTAGTCCACTTTAGTCCACCTCAGGGACTAGAGGACTAAACGATTTAGTTCATATTTTAGTCTTTATGTTTGGCACTTAGGGACTAAAAGGGGTCAAAATGGATGGACTAAAGTTTAGTCCACGGTAACCAAACAATCCCTAAATATAGTGTATATCTAGTTGCGTACAAACATCTATGAGCTTAGAAAAGCCAAAACGACGTGAAATTGAAATGGAAGGAGCAGTTTATAATAGAAAACGTGACATGTGTCATTATATTTGGGAAATCTTATGGACGATCATTTGTTTCGTGCTATTGTGCTAAGGTGAGATGTGGCAAGCTACTCCTCGTAAAGTTTAGTCATTTATTAATCTTTATGAAGGCTAGTCATTTATTAATCTCCGCAAAGTCTAGGCACTTACTCCGAATTAATCTAACAATATACAAAACAATCCTCTATCCTACAAAGAGTGTTCTTTTAGAGTTCAAAATTTATCCCACAAAAGAGTGCACTTGTGGCTTTTGGACCAACTAAATTTGATTATATGCACAATTGATTGCCTAGAGTTTTCTTTAACCAAGGTGCATGTGCATTTAATTGACGATTTTTTTTCTTTCCCAAGATGCATTTTACCTTTCCAAGATGCATGCACATTTAAAATCCTATTTTTTTTCTCTTTCCAAGATTTGATTCATGTTGATTAACTGCTTTAATTAGGGGCATCTGTGTCATTTCTCATGGATACAGATATGTTAAAAAACCTAAAAGTGCGCTCTTTTAGTGCCCTCTTTGCAGACGGAGGGAGTAGCAAGGAAGAGGAAATGAAAAGGGAAAAAAAGATTGAAGATTAAGTATGATTGTTAAAATATCAGTTATGTAATTCTTTCATACCATTTTATGATTTTACGACTAAAATTAAGGGACCTTATTCTATGTTATAATCAATATACTACTTCCTTCGTTCCAAATTATTAGCCATTTTGCCTTTTTACTATTTATGTAGACAATAAACCTTATAGATGAAACTTCTCTCTCATATGATGTAACTCTCCTTATCTCTCCTCGTAATGATCATGCTAAGTCAGCAAAATTGCTGACGTGTCATAAATTTTAATGTTATGAAATTCCTACAAAACTTTCCATTGAAACTAGCCTTAATGGAGAATTTCAACCTAGGTTTATTGCTTAGACGTGTGTACAATCAACGTGAATATTGACACACGTGCATTCATTTTCACAATAATTAACTTGTAAAAAGGAAAAGCCTAATAGGCAGCGTGCATGATACGATGATGGCAATGACATGCGCAGCCAGGATGTAAATTGACGGTATGTCATTGGCAAGTTGTTGCAAAGTTGTTCGGTTTGCACAATGGGCAAATTTGGAAAATTGATTGTGTCTCTCTAAAAGCGCTTAACCTGCAGGGACATGATGGTCAATTTGCAAAGATATCTCGACTATAGTCAGTTGCATTTCCACAGCTACATTCTTATGAGTTAGATGCAAATAAAACAAAAATCTAGACACACATGAAAATAATAGATTACGGGGTGTTTGGAAGACAGGACTAAACTCATAGGATGTTTGAACACTAATTAGGAGTATTAAATATAGGCTAATTACAAAACTAATTGCACAACCCCTAGGCTAAATCGTGAGACAAATCTATTAAGCCTAATTAGTCCATGATTTGACAATGTGGTGCTACGCTAATGATGGATTAATTAGGATTAATAGGTTCATCTCGTGATTTAGCCTAGGGGTTCTGCTATTAGTTTGGTAACTAGCTCATGTTTAATCCTTCTAATTAGTATCCGAACATTCGATATGACAGAATTAAAGTTTAGCTCCTGGTATCCAAACGAGGGCTACAGCCACAAGAATTTCTATTTCCCCAAGACGTTATGCGAGAAAACATCTATGGTTGGACTGCCGCCATCCTGATCTTCCCGCTGCGGTTGCTGCTGCGATGGTACGAGAGGCGGCGGCAAGCCCCTCATCGCGGGCTCAATGTCTATGAAATCCACCGCCTGTGAGAGAGAGCCGCAATTCACCATTTGGCTCGTCGGCGACGCGGCAGAGTAGGCAGGATTCACCGTCGCCAGGGCCAGCCTGCGGTTGAGGAGCTCGGTTTGCGCCATGGAAAGCTCGGCTTGGACGAGAGCTACCTGTTGTGTGGAGCTCTGGTTAGAAATAGAATAAACATTTTTTTAACAAGGAACAGATCGTGCCAGAGAGAATGTAAGACGAGTTCGCCGATGATACATTGCACAAGAAATTAACCTGGTGCTGGAGGGCAAGGATGGTGCCGACGCAGCCGTAGACGGGGTCGGCGATGCGCGCCTGCGCCTCGTAGCAGACGCTGCTGGCCGCGTCCCGGCGCAGCGCCACGGGCACCCGCGACAGCATCTTGGCCACGTTGCTGGCGCCGAACACCTTGTGCACGGCCGCGAACTGCGCCGCGCCGGCACCGGCGCCGTGCTCCCTCACGCTGCCGCCCCCGAAGTGCGGCGCGAACACGCACCCCGGCACGCACCGCCGCCGCAGGAACTTGCACGCGCCGCACGGCGCCCCGGCGGCTCCCCCGGGCGGCGCCTCCTCCGCCTGAGCCTGAGCCTGCGCGTGGGCCGGGCCCGCCGCTGCGGCGGGCGCGGCGCCCGCGCGCTTGCCGGGCGGCTGCATCGCGCGCGACATGCATGTGAGCTCAAACCGAAGGCGCGAGCAGCCGAGCAAGCACTGGCGGATCGCGGCAATTGGGCGCGCGATGACGGCGCGCTAGCTAGTACGGAGTACGGAGTACTCGTTGGATGGGCACGCAAGATTTATGAGCTCCGAGTCGCTCGGGGGGTGCACGCTGCTCGCGCGGGTCGGCGCTTGCGGATTTCACGGGGCGGGAACTTTGAGCCGCCCGTTCGGAGTTCAAAGGCCCTGTTTAGGAGGGTGCTAAAATTTAGTCCTGAACTAAATTTTAGTTCTCTCAAAAAGAGTGCTAAATTTTAGCCTTTGGGGGTGTTTGGGAGGGAGGCTAAAGTTTAGCAACTGCTATGCCAAATGACCCTTTTACCCTTGAAGCGGCATGAGCCAGAGGTAGTGGATCTGCAGCATCATGTCGGAGAGCTGCTGCGCGTCGATGGCCATGTAGTGGACGATCATGCTGAGCCCGTGCCGGATCTGCATCCCCAGCTTCTGGCAGCGGGAGGGACAGGACGAGTGCTGCCACCGCGAGCGCGTCGCTGGGGAGCGTCGCGGCGCCGGCCCGGACAGCACGAGGCGATGGCCGGCAATGCCTCCTACATGGCCCTCACCGTCAGCATCTTCTCCACGGTAGCGGCCATCACGGCGCCGCCAATATCCTCCGTCGCGGGCGGGGCCGGCCGGAGGTCGCGGCGGCGGCGGCGAGGTGGAGGTGGCGGGGTCGGCCGGAGGTAGCGGCGGCAGCGGCGGCGGCGAGGCGGAGGGCGAGGTGGAGGCGGCGGGACCGGCGCGGAGGTCCGGGCGGCGGTTCAGGCGGAGGCGGGGAGAGAGAGACAGGGGGAGGAGAGAGAGGGGAGGGGGCAAGGGGGAAAGTGGTCGGGGGACCACTTTTTAGTCCATTTAGTCCATTTTAGCTACCCCCAAGTGACTAAAGGATTAGTGGGGGGCTAAAATTTAATCCACCAGTTTTAGCTCACCTGTTTGGGAGCATAAGTGACTAAAATGAACTAAAGTGGAGGTGCTAAAGTTTAGCACCCCTCTCCCAAACACCCCAAAGACGTCCGGAGGCTGGAGCTTTCCTCAGACGTGGCGCGAGTGTGACTCGTGTCATCTCGGATTCTTCCTCAAAACATCGAACCTGCCTACTTGATCATTCATGACGCCTCTCCCGAGTCCAATTTCTTGCTCCTCCCGAAGCGACGGCATTGCAGGCTTATGGAGTTCACTCAAGTTGGTACGAGAAGCCCCAGAAGTTGCAGAGAAGAAACAAAGCATTCTCTGTTTTTTTTTAGTGGAGAAACAAAGCATTCTTGGAAAAGCAGAAACGGGAAGGGAAATCAGGAGTCTGTTTTGGCTGAAAGCCTCAAAGCGTGAGTCGTGAGATACTGAGATCAAAGGGTGAGTCGTGAGATACTGAAAGCCTAGCCACCTCCAGAGAAAAACAATGATAGTCAAGGGTCTGCCAAGCAATTGCAAGCAGGAAAAGCGTGTCCAACTGCCAAGACGAATCACATTGCAAACATGTCTTCACCAAAATTTGACTCGTTATCCTTTGTTGCACATATTACGGTATGAGTGAAAAGAATGTGCAATGGAACTTCTCCTGAAGCCAATGCTCTTCCAGCGGCAGTAATACAATCAACTCATTTGGAAGGCATTACAGATGATAGCATCATCAGCTCTCAAGTTTCTTCTGAAGGAAGCACACCACAGCAACCTGAGCTCCCGCAAAAGCAGGGCAAACCCTTCGGCCTAACCCTAGCATCCCCGTAACTGAAGGTCAGCTCTTCTCCTTCCACAATATCTCTGGCAGCAAAGAAGCAGAGCCTTGGGAGCAACGAACCGGAGCTCCTCACCAGAACAGGATGAAGGTTGCCTCCATCACATGAATGGTTGATAAAGCGAGCAACATTTCCCACTTTGGTTGCATCAATGTTGACTCTTAAGCATGCTTTTCCAGAAGGCAGGTGCTCTCGAATCACAATGAGTGCAGGAGAGAGCTTCCCAGCAGAGGCAAGCTCATCATACAGCCTGTGCCGCCTCCGTGCTTCTTCAGTTGTCAAGAACTCGCCTACAGCTCAGATACAGAGATGACCAGGAAAGTAAGCTCCAGTGACTTTAGGTGTCAATATCAACAGTAATATATCAATGCAAACTGAAACTGAGGAAAACATAGGAATAGCAATTCGAAAGGATGCCAAAGCGTGTTGTGTTTTATCATCCCTAAAGTAATTCCTACAGTCCAATCTATACTGTATTTCCAACTAATTAGCACACAAACATGCTATTCTGAAAATAAGCTGATCAATAACAAAACCGACTCTTCAATCCTACAGGGCAGCAGCTGTACAGGAATAACCTGAAACTCAATAAGCTTAAAGATGATGAAGGGACTCATAAAGTTCAGTGATCCTGTGAACTAATCTCAGCAGCTGTACAGGAATAACCTGAAACTCAATAACACTTAAAGATGATTAAGGTACACATAAAGTTCAGTGATCCCGTGATCTAATATCCTAACTCAATCTTTTCGAATAGCGAAGATTTAATTTAGCACAAAAATTTTTTCTTAAGCATCCATGTAGTATAGTTTCTATAGAGTTGGTGCACCTAAAGCTCTAGCACTGAAATATTATCGAGACATGAATCCCTTGAGATATTACCTAGTCAACTTATTTCGAAAGCATTATACACCCAAAAGGCATGATTCATTTAGTACTTTTTCAAAGGATGCTAATCTACCTGGCTGCAAACGTTGTTTTCTACATGAATCCACAGGTACGATGGGCTTGCCCTCTAAGAATGTACTCAAATAAATCTGTTTCTTTTCAACATTGGCACAAACACAACCAATGCAAGGCAACGAATAAACAACCGACTGTAAACACGTGGGCACTTGGGCAGGTAATAGGGCTGTGTCTATGAAATGTTGAGAGAACACACGACTGACAAGTAACAGTAGGCTATTCTTCTCAGATCTTGTGCATCAGTCTGAGCATGTCAATTGGTAGGATGCAAAACGGAGAGCAGAGAAAGGGAGCACGTTCTGCTTTACCGGCGTACTCGCAGACAAACTGCCTGCGACCGAGGGCCTCCGCTGCGTGCAGCCCCCACCCCTTCTGCAGGTGGCGCACGACGCGCAGGCGCACCGCGACTCCGCGCTGCGTCCGCCGGTTCCCGCACGAGGGCCCGCACGCGCACCCCTCGCCGCACTCCCCGAGGCTCCCCATCCCGCCCTCCGAGCCCGAGCCGGCCGCGTCGGCCTCCGCATCGGCGCACGCGCACCCGGGGCCCCCGCACTCCCCCGCCTCGCACGCGCACCCGCAAACGGCCGATGGGAAGCCGTCGAGGCTGGGGCGGGGCCAGGTCGGGACTGGCGGCCGGGCCCAGGCGCCACCCCACGGCTGGGCGCCGGGAGCCAGCCGGGCGAGGGAGAAGGGGGTGTAGAGGAAGTAGGCGTAGGGCTTCGAGTCGACGCGGTTGTGGAACGGGATGGGGAGCGGCTCCAGGCCGCGTGCCGCGTCGGCGGCGCGGCGCGTGGTGACGGCGGACGCGGCCGCGCGGAGGGCGCGGCAAGCGGATGCAACGGCGGCGAGGTCACGCGGCGGCAGCAACGGCAGGAACAGCTCCGCCGACTCGGTGACGGCGGCCGGTTTTGCCGGATTCCTCATCTCGGACGGGTCAGAAGGGAACGACCAAGCCTGTACCAGACTACCAGTGTGTATTCATGAACCAACCTCTCGCCGCACATCTCGAACGGGACCAACAGACAGGGGCTCCCAGGTGTGGGTCCCACGTGTCAGCGTCATAATGTTACGGCGTACAAAATTTCGTTCAAATGACCAGTCAACATTGTTCAATTGATCCTCAGGATCATCTTGTTCGGCCAGTTCGACACTGAAAGGCAAGGTCTATTTACAAAATTTGGATCCTTATTTCTAGTGGCATATAAACCTACAAAGTACTGTACGTTGCAAGGGGCAGCCCAACCGAGCATCAGCGACTAAAATTATACGGAGCAATTAACAGGTTGGAGTTCCCATCGGTCGGGACTGGAGAACTCCCGTTAGGCGAATCAGAGGAAGAACTTCAAGTAGCGCTGTTGTCCTCTGTCGACTTCTTGTATTCAGGCTTGAGCTCGTGCGTCCCTTGATTCGGTCCTCTTTTATTGTAGACACAGAGGTCGTTCAGTATCTCTTTCAGGAATTGCTGCATAGAGCAAACGAAGTGCAGGCAATTTGTAAGTGATTCCTAGTGTAAAAAGTACAGTAATTCTAATAGGAAACCAATGCTTTCTTTGAGTAGAATTAGGGGTTAAAGAAGGGAGAAATGTACTTCAGGTTGGTCTGTCTCTTGCATAAGCTGCTTTAACGACCAATTTGGCTGCCTCTCAAAAAGCTTGAATAGGATATTCTCCATTTCTTTACGATCCCTTCGTGTTCTTTTCATTTCAAAAGGTTTTGTTGATGCTGGCTTCTTCTTCTCCTGATGGACAAAAGAAACATGTAATGAGATTCTTTATTAGAATTTGCATGGTCACCAACGATACCATAAGTAAAATTTTTAAGAAAAATATTAACGCTGCAATCTCTAATGTAGATAAGGAGTTCCTTTGGCAGAATAGTTAAGTATTTAGCATAGAAACACAATAGGTACAAGAAAATTGCGACTTCAGAAAACAGCAACCAGTATTAAAACTAGTAACATAGGCAAAAGGCACTGGACGTAAATTGCCTAAGCTATGCTGAGAAAGAAAAGAAGTAAAGAACTCTTACCTTTGCATTTGCAGCAGAAGAAGGCATCAGGCCAACCAAGCCAGGCATGGGTCTCATGCGATTTCCATGGTCATCCACAAGTACCTACAAGAAGTGAAGGTGAAAAGGGCAATTTTATCGAGAAAGATGCACAAGTGTGGGACGAAATCATCATCGGCTCAGTCACCTCCACTCTTGGTCTATCCATAGACTTAGTAGTCCTCTCACGGCATAACTTTCCATAATTCGCAAGATTTTCACTGTGTGGTTTCATGTCAAACTTGTTCTCGACTTTCCCTTCACATGCGTATTTCCCTGTGATGTCACAATTGTTTCGTATAGGAAAAGGTCATTACAATATTATTCAGAGTAAACATCTTAGACTATGGGCAAGCCTCAGAAAATACAAGTAACGTAAAGTCTTCCTGACTACCGCATGGTCATACACTAAGCAAAGCACAATATGCTACCTTTACAGAAACTCCAACATGATGGGGTACAGGGCATATGTTCATCGCACAGTGAAATTGAAAAAGTTACGTGAAGTTTTTTGTTAAGTGAAATACATTGAGAGTCCACAATGAAGCAGAAAGTGAGTTAATAGTGGAATCAAAATACCAAATAGGTGTTTAAAGAATAAGTTTAGACTATACAAGCTTCTAGAAGAAAATAGTTCAGCACGTGAAGAAAAAAATAGATATTGGACTGGTCTACAGGGCAACACGGAACAAATACCTTAGTTGTGATATGTACACGGCATATGTCCTCCACAATTCAATAAGTAGCATGATAACATACAAAATTGGACTGTATAAATTAGCAGTTACCAAAGAAGATGGGACCTATGAACTCCAAACCGAGCAGATATTTATTTTCCAAATGAGCAGGATGCATAGAATTTAGATACTATAATTCATGGACAAGAATGGTTGGTAAAAAAACAATTTACAAGCATGGCAAACCGCCTCCAAAAAATGCTGAAAATGGTTCGATAGAGTTGGCTAGCAAGCAGTTTTAGGCATTGATAGTCTCCAAGACACAACTTGGGCAACCAATTTATCACGTCAATATATTCTAAAACTGAAAGTATTCCAGGAGCATTTTTGAGTTTTGACACAAATTTACATATATCATTTAACACATCTTGACCTGTATGATCATAAACATGTTCAGAATTTGGCAGCAGCATTTACTCTATTGGTACTCTCTCTCTTTTTACTGAAGGGAGCACATAATATTACATTTAAAAAGCTCGTACTTAAAATCCACTACAATAAGTAGGTTTAAGATTATCTGTAGGAAAATTATAATGCAATATAGAGATGAAGAAAATGCATGCAAACAGCATGAAGAAAGTGAGGTAAAATGGTTCCAACCTTGGTTAGACTCAGAAAAGATGCACATTGGCACAAAGTCATTATACATATTCAGAGAGTAACTCTTTGGTGTATTGCCATTGTTTGCTTGAGCCATCTCCATCTTGAACTGTTATGCCATTAACAGTGTAAGAAACATAGGTACATAACAAGAAAGTAGCAGTAGCATTGAAAAAGAATGCTCCTATACATTCTCATGAATATCTGGATAGCTGGACATACTAATGAAGAACTTTTGTCCATCTCTTTAAACTAAATACATTAACTGCACAAAATCCCATCCTTTTCCTTCTCTGGAGCCACTGAGTGTAGACTTATAAATTCGGTTTCTATACAAATATTGAGAACACAAATCCAACTATCCCTATCCCTGCTGTTCAATTCCAACAAGGATGCAGGCATAGAAATTGGCAGTCAAGTTCTACAGAAATATTGAGCACGTAAACTCAACCATCCCTGCGGTTGACTCCAAGCAAAAATGTTTAACCACAAAAGGGTAACGCAGCAGTGTAAACCTCACGTACAAATTATTTGCAGAGTTATAATGCTCTAAGGTTATAATCAGGTGACTGAGTTTCTAATGGCAGTAAAATGCACAGGCTTTTCTCTACAAAACTATGACAAAGAGCTGCGCTTATCATTCATTGAGGTAAATTCTGCATTGGCCATTGGCGCCTGCATGTTCGATACCAAGGGTTCAGGAACCAGGTTTTCATAACAGTTTGGCAGAAGGGCTATGATGTAATAGCAACAAAAAGAAAAGGTAAACAGACACATATAACTGACACCTTTCAGGTTATGACTATAGTTAAGTTTCAAAATGATTGTATTTTGAAAGGATAATCAAGTTCTGACCTGGTTTGGCATGATTGCACTGATACATCACTAGTTCTGGGAACAAAAATATGCCAAACATACATAAAACGAACTACCCCCCTAGGGATGTTTTGCATTGCTTCAAAGGTTAAGATTACCATAATCACATAATGAAATACAAGTGCTTTAAGTACATGTACCATTCAAATATCATATAAGAGGAGGACCGAAAACTCAAATCACCATATCTGTCAGAAGTAACCCCAAAATCAATCCGATGAACCTCCCCATGACATCGAAATAACTTAGCGGCATGCTAAATTCACCAAGCCCATCCCCATCCCCACCGCTTGGTCTACGTTACCACACAAATCAGGCCGGAACAGGTATCCACAAAGGGATGTAAGGCGCAAAGAGGGGAGGAGGCTTGCCTTGGTAGGCTGCTCGTCGCGGAGGGGGTCGAGGGAGAGGATGACCTTGGCAACCACCGGGTTAGGGTTGGCACCGCCGGCCTCGGGGTTGGAGGTGGCGGCGGCCTCCTGCCAGGCGCGGGAGACGACGGTGGGGCATTTCATGAGCCAAACAGGGCGGTCGGCCCGCGCCGTCTCCAGGGGCTTCACCTCCTCGGCCATCGCTGCCGGGTGCCCGGGTCGGTAGTATTCCGGCGAGTGAGGTTCGTCACAGAGTGCGGCTTGCTTGGCTGGGGAGGTGGTGTTCCGGCGATGAGGGCGGGCACCACGGCTCGCCGGTCGGTTGGGGCGGGTCGGCGAGGGAGGGAGAGGACAGAGGGGGCGGCGAGCGGCTAGAGAAATCGGAAGAAACGCGGAAATCTTAAATAGAGCTGGAAGCAGGCACCGTTCCGGGCTGGACGTGGCTACGTACATGGGAAACGAGCCCGTATAAACAGAAGCTTGCAAGTGGGCTCGAAAAAGGCCCCAAGTGGGCTGCTATGTCCAAATAGGCCCCGTGTAAACAGATCTGTTTAGTGATTTTTGCTTGACAACGCACCAGATTTGTATTAACTTTTACTAAAAAACAGATTTGTGTTAACTCACTTGGTCGGTATCTGCCGTTTTGGTTAATAGAGTAGGTTCTTATGAAAAAGGTCTTATATATAATGAAATCAGATGATCATATATATAATGAAATCAGATGATCAGTATAACTCGTAGGTATGCATTTTCTGACTTTGAAACTAAAATATTACCGATTTGTAAGGACGTATGCTTTACGTGCAAAACCAAACCTTTCTTCTAATCATAGCAAACATTCCAAACCAAAACTGAATTGTTTATTTGCATTGGACTAGTAGAAAAGAGTTGCACCGAAATATTTCGCAACAAAACCTCCTGTATACAATGGTAAAGATATATATCATGGTGGTGAGGAAATACACTATCTATTCCTTATCCTTGTAAATGCTTTTGTTTTGGTGACATGGTTTCCAATGCGCACCTTTTGTTTTGCCATAATGCGCATTTTTTACATTTGATAATCCATCTTTCCAGGCACACGCTAGAAAGGTAATGCTTTAGCTCAGGCGTCCGACGCAGCAAAATTTCGAACGGCCTCCTTATCCCACGTGATAGCAACATAGCAACACGTGTCCAGCTTCATGCCACATGAGCTTTATGCTTATCCTTTCGCTCTACGTTTACCTCGGCTTACAAGCTCCTACTGCACACATCATGGCCCTTGGAGGCCATGCATCGCGCCGCGCGCCCATCGCCGCTGCCGTTGGCAGCTTCCTGCTGCTAGATGGCAAGCTCCTACCCCATCCCCACGCCATCGCACCTCCTTGCTTCCTTCAATTTAGGTCATGGGAGAGGATCACGTGGACCTCCTTGAGGAGCTATCTCCCTCACCTTCAGCCCTTTTGCCTCCGGTGTGATAGGGGCAAGCTGCGCCGGTCGTCGGAGGAGCTCCACTGGGAAGGGCGTCGGGCGCTGCTCGAGTGTCGGGGGCGCGGGCCGCTGCTCCCCCGCGGTCAGAGGCGAGCCGCACCGGCCTGGCCGCCGCCATCCTCCTCCTCCTCTTCCTCCACCGTTTCCTAATGTCAGATCCCATTGTGCAATGCTTCTCCTGTTAGGGTTTGCTACATGTTGCGAGCGTATGTTTCAAGTGTTTCAGATGTTTCAAAAGAATGTTGCAAGTGTTTCATGTGGATGTTGCAAAAAGTAGATCTAGATGTTGCATATGTTTCACACACATGTTGCAAGTGTTTTACTGGATGTTACATTTTCAATGAGAGATTTGAATGTTCCATGCAACACGAAATAGATGTTGCGGCGGGTTTTTTTCCTCATCATCAACAGATGGCTAATAAATTTTTTACAACATGTTTTTGATGTTGCAAATGATGATTTTCTATGTTGCAAAAGTTTATCTTTTATGTCGCAGTTGTTATTTCTTGATGTTGCGATGGACCAACGGAGCGTCCGATGGGAAGTTTTCCCATCGGACGTCCGGGCGCTAGCAACGCCCATGCTAGAATATAAAAAAAAAATCATGACAAAAACTAGCAAAGCCTAAACACTTTTATGCATACGAGACAACATGTATAGAATTCAGACACAGTTTATTTGAGAATTGAAAGGGTACACCAAATGTTGCTCGTCACGCTGAGCACAGGAACACAACTGACAGATAACCTCTAGCTAAGTCCTTGTTGTGACCTCCTTCATCATCTTAACCTTGCCGTCGAACGTGCGAGGAATATCTGTGCCAATGTGACCGCCGACGGGGTACACCATCACGTTAACGTCGAGCTCCACCGCGCCCGAGAGCCAGTCTGACGCCATGCGGTCGCGGAGTCGCCGCGACAGCCCCACCCTGCCTCCCCGCGCCACCACCTCGACGTCTTTGGCCCAGCGCCCCTTCGCGCAGTCCCGTGGCTCCACGCGTGCCCAGCCGAGCGCCACGCCCGAGTACGTCACGGCCACGCGCGCGCTGTCGACGCAGGTATTGTTCATCCGGAGCGTGACGTTGAACGACGGCGAGACGAGGCGGGCGGCGCGGCCCGGGTCGATGCCCTCGTAGCCGGTGAGCTCGACGGAGTATGAGGGTTCAGGGTACGTCGTCAGTGCACCCGCGGCGACGATGATGGCAAGTGCCGCCAGAGTACTACCGCCCATGATTGCAGTAATGAAAGGACACGCAGCCGAGCAGCAGCCGCGGCGGTTCCGGCCACGTGCTGCTGGCTTCGGGTCGTCGGCTTTCATGGCGTGGTAGGGCTCGGCCGCCGCCGCCTCGAGGTCGATGCCCAGACCCATTGTTTGTTCAGCACCTCAGGCTGGCAGTAGGAGACGGAGAGGGATCGATTCGATACGGATCAGGTGGTTGAAAAAAGGGGCATGCCGGCCGCACAGCAACTATATGCAGGCGTTGTCGACTTTGCAGAGTCTGTTAATGTCCCGGCTCCTATTTTGTTCCGGAGTATAGTCCGCGAGTAAGAGACGTCATAGGATACGTGTATGTCAAGAGAACATGGAGTTTGCGCTATTGATAACGAGGTGAGATCTATCCATCAAAGCAATCAAGGTCCGATCCGGCTGTTGACTTGTAAAATTTCTTCCCTCGGTTTCTCGGCCCTCGCAATTAATCTCGTTTCCGCCGACGACACATCTATGGCCGCCGGCCTCCTAGAAGATGATGACGACCAGTGGGATTTCATAGAGAAGCATCCATGGGCCAAGCACATGGTGATAACAATAGCCATCCTCTTCTTCGTGGCATCCGTGTCCTACCTCTTGTGGGTTGACCAGCCGGACTTCGCGCCCAGGGAGTACTGGGTGAAGGTGCCCGGCGTCGAGGGGCTCGAGCGGAGCGACGACGCGGTGGCCGCGCCCACCTTCAACATCACCCTCCGCGTCAACACCGAGGGCATCTCGCGAGCCGTCTGCGGCAGAGGCGACCGCGTGGATGTGGCGTACGAGGGCGTGCCGCTCGCGCACGGCGACCTGCCCGACTTCTGCGTGCCGCCGGCGACCGTGGGCTCGATCCCCGCCGTGGCCTCCAGCGAGGGGCTGGGCCTTCCCGACGAGCTGTACGAGCGCATGGAGCGCCAGCGCCGGCGGAACGAGCGCGTGAAGCTGGCGGTGCACGTGCGGATGCACGAGATCACCGGCAGCCGCGGTTCGCCTCTGCTGTTGTCGTGCACGGCGATACTGCACGGGCGACCAAAGGGCCCGTTTCTCTGCGAAGTTTTCGGGCTACCACGTGATGACTTTACAATGCTAGGGTATTAGAAATATGTGCGTGGCATGCACGCAGCAATTTCATGCCAATTACCAAATAGTTCGGTTCTTGACGGTGATATAAGTATCTTCTCTAACGCATTTTGTACTCTCTTTAGTTTGGAAAAAAAAATCTCTCTTGCCTTATTGCAGGCAGGTGCATTACATAGTTTCGTTATTTTGTGGACAGTTACTTAATTGCTTAACAGTAGTTCCATCTTTCCAGGCAAATACATATTGATGTCGTCTAATAGATGATCTCCTACATTGACACGTAATCTTGTGACGACTTAATAGATAACCCTTGCAATGTGCTGTCTTCTAAGTTGTAATTTGTGCACATGAAAAAAAGAACTATTTTGACTTGCATGGAGTTGTCTCGTTCATAGTTCTAAAGTTTAGCTTACGATGAGGTGGTTGTTACGTGAAACAACCACCTTGTTCTCTCACCTCGTTCTCTTTCCTCCATATCACCCTAATTTTACGTGGGACTGCATGAGACGATCTCTGAGACCGCTTACGTGTAGCAATGTACATGTCCTAAATGGTCCAAATTGACATGCTTTTATATTTTTTATGGATATAAGTTATTTACCATTATTTTTATGCTAATTACACTATTTCTTTTGAAACTAGAGTCTTTGTTTCGAGCTATTTGGCTAAGCAAACTTTCTGGACCGGACCATATTTGGCCCAACCTATTAACTCCCTCACGCCCGTGTTTCCACCTCCATTGAGAAGCTCCATTGTGACACATTATGATACATTGGGAGGCATTGCTCGCCTGTTAGGTCGACTTAAATGCTTTCACGCATACATGGACAACTCTAGCGAACTTTTCTAAGTAGGGGTTGTGGTGGCGACAATCACGTGCGAGGTTGTCCTTACCAAATGCGGCTCAATATTGGCTCATGTAGTCATGTCTACCTGTACGTGGGCACTATTACAACGACGACGACTGTCCGGCTGATGAATTTTGCATCATCTTATCTCTTAGGGTTAGGGTTTCTTTCAACTTTTGTGGAAAATCTAAATCTATCATTTTGAGAATCTAGGGAGTTTCTACTTATTAGAGTTTGCAATTTGAAATTTATTTTTCCTCAATCTTAATGGTTAACCGATAGCTGGAGACATCGGTTTCTATGTGTTTTCTCTAATATTTTATAAGGTGTGTGCAAGAAAGACGAAGTCATATGATAGGTGGATATTGGTTTTTCTTCGTATATTTTCTTTTTTCCTTTTGATTTTTTATTTGGATTTTGCTGTTTTTCAGGGCATTTAGAGACTGCTAGGGGCGGATAGATGGGCGGACAGTTGATAGAAGGGAAACTTGTCTGCAGAACTCAATATGATGATGATGATAATAATAATAATAATAATAATAATAATAATAATAATAATAATAATAATAATAATAATGATGATGATGATGATAACGCCCGGTTGAAAAGGAAATATTTTCTAAGATTCGGTACAAACCTCTAGGTAGATCGCATATGCCAAAGGAATTTGAATAGTGTACGTGTAATCTCCTGCGCATCGTGTGTTTGATCGGATCCTAAATTCCATCGGCTAGCTGTGGCAGCAAGAACACCTTCCAGCAGTACACATCAGATGGGCGCGAGTTACCTCACACATCAGGATCTTGAAGAGCCACGACTGGCTTGCTTGATCCTGATCAAACCGCAGGAGTCGACACAACACACGGTCCGCGATCGGCCGGAGAGGAAGAACTGAAGAAGTGTGACGAGGCCTGTGCGAAGCACTTCAGAGGAGCTTCGGCGGCACGCAGGGAGGTAAAAGGGCGAGACAAGATTGACAGCGAGCGGCGAGAGATCGTCCAGTCGAGCCAATCGGGTATTTGGACAACGCAAGGGCAAAATCGTCCACTCTCATGGGCTGGAAAAGGGAAAAGAGGAAAATTGGAGGGGTAAAAAAAAGGAGGAAAACACCTGGATCGAATAAATTTGCATGTTGGGTATTAAAGAGAGTAGCAGAGCATTTCACAGAGGGAAGTGACAAATTTACATGGTCACAACAATTAGCTGACGAAATAATAGTCGCAAATGAGAAGCCTTCTCAGACTCAACAGTTTCCAAGTTATACTTAGTCACCGTGATAGCATCTTCATTCAGTGGACAAGGATTTGGCGCCTGAACTGTCTTTTTTCCTGTCTACAGCAGTTACAACTTACAAACAATCGATGTGCAATTTGTTGCACCACAGGCAGCCTTTCCATCATTTAGCACGCAGAAATCATCCTAAGCACTGAGAAGACACAGAGGGACATCATCTGAAACAAAGAGTGAAGACAGGGATATTAGCCATTCATGGAAGAAATTAGCACTATTTCTTTTGTCAAATTGGTATGTAATTTTGATTTTCTTTTTTTCTTTCTTGTTGTGATCAAATGATTCCATTTAACTATGTATGAAAAACAGAAATAACCCCCTATCTCTTACCGGTGTGTGGGTGTGTCATACCAAGCACTCCTGTAGCTTGCTTGCTAAGTAGCTCGCCATATCTCATATTGGGTCACACTGTATGAATATGGCACAAGTTTGGAAACTTCAGCAGTAAGAGTAGCTATTATCTACAAAAGGGAAAATGAAAAATAAGAAAATCCGTACGATATCTACCGTGATAACATTGATATTACTTTTTTACTTACCTTAAATATACATGGTGATGTAACTAATGTGTTAAAAAAAATCAGCTCTCGGTATAAGACTACCAATTTGATGGTGGTTTCGAAGGTTACTCAATATTGTGGTTATCAACAGTTTTTCTTGTCAAATTGGTGCATAATTATGATTTCTTGTTGGTGTGATCAAATCTTTGCTATGTATGAAACAGGAATAACCCCTAGGTCTTACCAGCACCTGGATATGTCATATGAAGCACTCCTGTAACCTTCTTCTGAAGTAGTTTGTCATATCTCTTATTGGGTCACACGACATGAATATCACATCTAAAAATCTGAAAACCGCACCAACAAGAGTAGCTATCTACAAAAGGTGAAAGGGAAAAAAAAGAGAAAATCAGTACGATACCATGATTTACACACACACACACACTTATATAGTACCTTTTACTTGCCTTAAATGCATGATGCTGTATACCAGGTGGTAGAAGCTCAAGCTCATTTCTTATTGTAACGATGCAAGAAATACCAGGAATGACCCCCAGGATTGCAACTAACAGAGGTATCACCTCGATCTTTGTAGATGCACCCTGCATTGTTATCGGAAATCACCAAGCATATGTGAAACATTATAAAACCATGAAAAACGGTACATATGCCTACAGTCCAAATTGCAATTAACAAAGTACCTATTCAAAACCTTAGTTGTATGTCTATTTTTGTTTATCAGTGTAGCCTAAGCATTAACTTTGAGTTCAACTATCTGTTACATTGATTATGCAGTGAAATTATGCCAAATACTTAAACAATTGAATTGATCAAACCTGGCTCACAAAGCGCAGGGTGTGCATGCACACAGTGAGAAGAATAAGCATAATCTCCAATATGATGGTATTCTTGTAACAAAGGCTGTCAGTAAGCACAATCAACAGATATGATATGCAGAAAGAGCCGATAACAATTCTTGCTGCCTGCAAATTATGAGCAAGTTTACATGTTATTGTTAGTTCAGACTACTTTATTGCTAAAAAAGAGAAATATAATATCTGCATGCATTAACTTATATGTTACTTGTACCTCAGAAATAGAATAATGACGCGCCAAAATTATCAACAGCACCAAGCTGACACTGAGGAAGATAAAAGGACCCAAACTCCTGAAAAGTAGTGTCCAAGTGCTATCTGAAACTTTGGCCAGTAACTGCTCCTTGAATGTGTAGAGAATCGCAGTCAAACTATGAACAACTGTTGCTACAAGCCAATTCTGGTATCTCATAGCTGAGACACCATGGTCACGCACTTGCAAAAGCGGCGCCGAAAGCGTATCATCATTAACATTGGTACCAGCCACCTGCACTATCTTCCAGACTCCAGGTCTGTCAAAGGATAAGCACATTTTTTTGCGAACATATATATATGAAAAGTATTAGTGCAAGATTATGCCAATTAAAATCAACTGCAAAGTCAGGCTTCGATAACAATAAGTAAAATAAAAAGGAAATATACGTGTTCTCATTTTTACCTCTTGGTGCTCTTCTAGTAATATTGCTAGTATTTCAACAAATAGAAAACTAGCAAATAACTTCCATCTGAAGACACATAACGAAATAGCACATAGGAGAATGAAGTACGAAGAATTTGAATCCATAACAAATTCATATTACTGAATTCATTTTAAATTCAAATTCTTGAGCTGATGACTATCCTGAATCCATGACAACACATAATATGGGCGTTCCATCGATTCCTTTCCACATATAAAACGAAAAAGATGAGCGTTAGAATTAAAATTAGAGTCAACTTCATAATGGCATATTGAGAGTCCAACTATGTCCCATGTTATTAGCTCTATATATCATCACTAATTGATATTATACAATCAATTGAGCAGCTATATTCAGCAACATACATTGAACTAATAAGTGGGACACAATTAGATGTCTCATTAACGACAAAGTACAAATACTTACATGGATGCACATGTGAGGAGGAAAGAAACAATAAGCCCTGAAATAAGATTATGAAACATATAAGAGTAACATCTATGGTGGAAAAAAGTTGAGATGATTTTTTTTATACATACCAACGACGTCCTGCATCGATACCACCAAGCCCTTAAATAAAGAATACAACCATGAAAAAAGTAAGGTAGAATATACATTACTATGGAAAAACATAAAAACAAGGAGATATAAAATAATTTAAACATAGGAAATGGTACAAAGACTGGAATTATTGCCGCCTCTCCTTGCTTCCTTAAAAACCATGCTTGAAGCATGCCAGTTATACCATAGTAGTTATTGAAACTGGGCCGACAATTTAACCAACCACACATTTGGTTCATAGTTCCATGGGTCCAACTGGTTGCATTATAGATCTAACGTAGACTTGTATATTTAAGTTCCAGACCATACACTACATGTCTGATAGCCTGGTGGTGGGGTGCCTTGATGCCAATCCCCATATCAGCATGAGGAGACTGAGTTTGCTACCGGCTCACTACCCACTGGTCGGCAAGGCAACCTCCTCCAGTCTTCGAGACGGACGTGATGCAGCACTGTTGTTTTTTTAGGCGATTGTGTAGATATAGGGTAAGGCTGAATGCATCTAGCGATTCCGATTTTGTTATATACAAGGCAACATTGGAGTCATAAGAAATCATTGCTAATTTTTTTTCATACGATCCTATTCCTAGTCACCGATAGAGGATATATAATACGCCGCATTTGCTCTTACGCTAACAAATACTACGAAATTTGCAGAATTCACATCAGAAAACATTCGGTTGAGATTTTTCAGGTTTAGGATGGCGTTTTGCGAATTCATCTCGTCGGAGAGATTTAGGGTTTATAGCGAAAACTTGCATCGCGCAGAGGTGATAGTTGGGCAAACCTGAGGAATCGCAGCAGCAGGAGCGGGGGCAGGTGCTCCGGCAGGGGAGAAAGTCAGAGGAAGGTAGAGGGGCCGCATCTCGCCGTCGCAGTTCAAGGCCTCGTAGAAGATGATGACGACCAGTGCGATTTCATGGAGAAGCATCCATGGGCCAAGCACCGGCGATGAGGGCGGGCAACACGGCTCGCCGGTCGGTTGGGGCGGGTCGGCGAGGTAGGGAGAGGACAGAGGGGGGCGGCGAGCGGCTAGAGAAATCGGAAGAACACGCGGAAATCATAAATAGAGATGGAAGCAGGCACCGTTCCGGGCTGGACGTGGCTACGTACATGGGAAACGAGCCCGTATAAACAGAAGCTTGCAAGTGGGCTCGAAAAAGGCCCCAAGTGGGCTGCTATGTCCAAATAGGCCCCGTGTAAACAGATCTGTTTAGTTATTTTTGCTTGACAACGCACCAGATTTGTATTAACTTTTACTAAAAAAACAGATTTGTGTTAACTCACTTGGTCGGTATCTGCCGTTTTGGTTAATAGAGTATGTTCTTATAAAAAGGTCTTATATATAATGAAATCAGATGAACAGTATAACTTATAGGTATACATTTTCTGACTTTGAAACTAAAATATTACCGATTTGTAAGGACGTATGATTTACATGCAAAACCAAACCTTTCTTCCAGTCATAGCAAACATTCCAAACCAAAAGTGAATTGTTTATTTGCATCGGACTAGTAGAAAAGAGTTGCACTGAATAAAACCACCTGTATACAATGGTAAAGGTATATATCATGGTGGCGAGGAAATACACTATCTATTCCTTATCCTTGTTAGTACTTTTGTTTTGGTGACATGGTTTCCAAAGCGCACCTTTTGTTTTGCAATAATGCGCACTTTTGACATTTGATAATGCATCTTTCCAGGCACATGCTAGAAAGGTAATGCTTTAACTCAGACATCTGACAGGAGCGAAATTTCGAACGGCCTCCTTATCCCACGTGACAGCAGCAGAGCAGCACGTGTCCAGCTTCATGTGAAGCGTCCCCGCATAAGCAGAGACTAAATGTGATCCAATTTATCAGTCCCAGGAGGCTGATAACACATTTATTCAACAGATAGTTCAGAAACCGTACAACTCCCGAAGGAGCGGGCGGGCAAGCCACACCCAAAGCAAGACTAAAGCGATGACAACACAAATCCAAGTTGCAGTCCAGTCGGACTCCGGGCTGCAATCGGAACTAAGCGTCAGCGGAAGCATCCTGCAAAAGGGCCAACACCGCAGGCAGCGTTGGGTGCAGACGCAACCTCCTACTCGAAGTCCTCGGCGACAAAGTCGGGATCCTCCTCTGGAGTAACAACACAAGGGTGAGTACAAGGGTACTCAGCAAGTCCAACCCCATCCACGGAGGGGGATACAACAGAATATGCACATGAATAAACAAGGAATAAGCTATGGTTTATTTGCAGTAAAGCTGAATTTTAGACACATGCAGGGTTCCATTTCAAAGAAGTTTCATGAAAACATTTTAGTAAACGATATATCAAGTGGGGTTGATCCTACACAAAGGATCTAAGTTTTATCGCTACCGGACTCCCCGTCCGCCGTAGCGCACGGCACACCTGCCGGACACTTCCAAAATTCCACACACCCACACACACAGTAAAATACCAGTCATCCCCAAAAGCTAGTTGTGTGACCGAGTCGTAACTCGTCCAATGCCGTGGACACGGCTACCCGGATAGGTTTTAACTCTGCAGAGGTTGTACACTTTTCCCACAAGTAGGGTACCGTATCGCGATCACCTTAGTGACGGTACGGATCCTAACAAAGCCATTACCCACCTTAGCCAATACTGACTAGTCAACACGGAAGCACCCAAGGGGTTAGCAACCCATCCACGGGGTCGAAACCGGGACCTAAGTCACCAAGAGCTTAGTCCTTTTCCCAAGGGCTCCCGTTGCTCACCAGCACACCTGAAGCCTAGCAGTTTAGCTAGTGGGGTTTATGCTAAGCCGTTGCCCATACAACGGTCGTGTGGTTGTACGATGATGGAATCAGGCAGGATGACACATCAACTCGGTCCTTAGCCATGACAAGATGGATATCTCCCACTCCACTCAACCACTAAGGTACGAGCCCAACAATCCAGCATTCCACACAAGAAACACCCATCCATCTCATCCACCACCTCTCTTTACACCCGAAAACCCAACTCCTCAGTTAAACCTACTCACACATTTATTTTCCGAATAAACAGGTGTAGTCATGTTTGAATTTGGATAATGAGTTCCTAAAGCATTCTAGCAGTATTTACCATCTAAACAGAGCAACTCATATTTAGAGATAAATATGGGACAACAAGGAATAGTCATAACAATCAAGGGGTGCTATCCAACCATGTCTTGCGATAAAACAATATGCATTTTATAAAACAGGCCAATAGGTTGTGTCTGAAAAACTGGGTATTAAATATGCATCAAAGGGTGAGATTGGACTTGCCGTTCTCAAAGCCTTCCGGGAGCTCCTACTCGCGGTACTGGTCCTCGGGCCTCGGCGAGGGAGGGAGAGGACAGAGGGGGCGGCGAGCGGCTAGAGAAATCGGAAGAAACGCGGAAATCATAAATAGAGCTGGAAGCAGGCACCGTTCCGGGCTGGACGTGGCTACGTACATGGGAAACGAGCCCGTATAAACAGAAGCTTGCAAGTGGGCTCGAAAAAGGCCCCAAGTGGGCTGCTATGTCCAAATAGGCCCCGTGTAAACAGATCTGTTTAGTGATTTTTGCTTGACAACGCACCAGATTTGTATTAACTTTTACTAAAAAAACAGATTTGTGTTAACTCACTTGGTCGGTATCTGCCGTTTTGGTTAATAGAGTATGTTCTTATAAAAAGGTCTTGTATATAATGAAATCAGATGAACAGTATAACTCATAGGTATACATTTTCTGACTTTGAAACTAAAATATTACCGATTTGTAAGGACGTATGATTTACATGCAAAACCAAACCTTTCTTCCAGTCATAGCAAACATTCCAAACCAAAAGTGAATTGTTTATTTGCATCGGACTAGTAGAAAAGAGTTGCACTGAATAAAACCACCTGTATACAATGGTAAAGGTATATATCATGGTGGCGAGGAAATACACTATCTATTCCTTATCCTTGTTAGTACTTTTGTTTTGGTGACATGGTTTCCAAAGCGCACCTTTTGTTTTGCAATAATGCGCACTTTTGACATTTGATAATGCATCTTTCCAGGCACATGCTAGAAAGGTAATGCTTTAACTCAGACATCTGACAGGAGCGAAATTTCGAACAGCCTCCTTATCCCACGTGACAGCAGCAGAGAAGCACGTGTCCAGCTTCATGCCACATGAGCTTTATGCTTATCCTTTCGCTCTACGTTTACCTCGGCTTACAAGTTCCTACTGCACACATCATGGCTCTTGGAGGCCATGCTTCGCGCCGCGCGCCCATCGCCGCTGCCGTTGGCAGCTTCCTGCTGCTAGATGGCAAGCTCCTGCCCCATCCCCACGCCATCGCACCTCCTTGCTTCCTTCAATTTAGGTCATGGGAGAGGATCACGTGGACCTCCTTGAGGAGCTATCTCCCTCACCTTCAGCCCTTTTGCCTCCGGTGTGACAGGGGCAAGCTGCGCCGGTCGTCGGAGGAGCTCCACTTGGAAGGGCGTCGGGCGCTGCTCGAGTGTCGGGGGCGCGGGCCGCTGCTCCCCCGCGGTCAGAGGTGAGCCGCACCGGCCTGGCCGCCGCCATCCTCCTCCTCCTCTTCCTCTATGTTGCAGTTGTTATTTCTTGATGTTGCGATGGACCAACGGAGCGTCCGATGGGAAGTTTTCCCATCGGACGTCCGGGCGCTAGCAACGCCCATGCTAGAATATAAAAAAAAAATCATGACAAAAACTAGCAAAGCCTAAACACTTTTATGCATACGAGACAACATGTATAGAATTCAGACACAGTTTATTTGAGAATTGAAAGGGTACACCAAATGTTGCTCGTCACGCTGAGCACAGGAACACAACTGACAGATAACCTCTAGCTAAGTCCTTGTTGTGACCTCCTTCATCATCTTAACCTTGCCGTCGAACGTGCGAGGAATATCTGTGCCAATGTGACCGCCGACGGGGTACACCATCACGTTAACGTCGAGCTCCACCGCGCCCGAGAGCCAGTCTGACGCCATGCGGTCGCGGAGTCGCCGCGACAGCCCCACCCTGCCTCCCCGCGCCACCACCTCGACGTCTTTGGCCCAGCGCCCCTTCGCGCAGTCCCGTGGCTCCACGCGTGCCCAGCCGAGCGCCACGCCCGAGTACGTCACGGCCACGCGCGCGCTGTCGACGCAGGTATTGTTCATCCGGAGCGTGACGTTGAACGACGGCGAGACGAGGCGGGCGGCGCGGCCCGGGTCGATGCCCTCGTAGCCGGTGAGCTCGACGGAGTATGAGGGTTCAGGGTACGTCGTCAGTGCACCCGCGGCGACGATGATGGCAAGTGCCGCCAGAGTACTACCGCCCATGATTGCAGTAATGAAAGGACACGCAGCCGAGCAGCAGCCGCGGCGGTTCCGGCCACGTGCTGCTGGCTTCGGGTCGTCGGCTTTCATGGCGTGGTAGGGCTCGGCCGCCGCCGCCTCGAGGTCGATGCCCAGACCCATTGTTTGTTCAGCACCTCAGGCTGGCAGTAGGAGACGGAGAGGGATCGATTCGATACGGATCAGGTGGTTGAAAAAAGGGGCATGCCGGCCGCACAGCAACTATATGCAGGCGTTGTCGACTTTGCAGAGTCTGTTAATGTCCCGGCTCCTATTTTGTTCCGGAGTATAGTCCGCGAGTAAGAGACGTCATAGGATACGTGTATGTCAAGAGAACATGGAGTTTGCGCTATTGATAACGAGGTGAGATCTATCCATCAAAGCAATCAAGGTCCGATCCGGCTGTTGACTTGTAAAATTTCTTCCCTCGGTTTCTCGGCCCTCGCAATTAATCTCGTTTCCGCCGACGACACATCTATGGCCGCCGGCCTCCTAGAAGATGATGACGACCAGTGGGATTTCATAGAGAAGCATCCATGGGCCAAGCACATGGTGATAACAATAGCCATCCTCTTCTTCGTGGCATCCGTGTCCTACCTCTTGTGGGTTGACCAGCCGGACTTCGCGCCCAGGGAGTACTGGGTGAAGGTGCCCGGCGTCGAGGGGCTCGAGCGGAGCGACGACGCGGTGGCCGCGCCCACCTTCAACATCACCCTCCGCGTCAACACCGAGGGCATCTCGCGAGCCGTCTGCGGCAGAGGCGACCGCGTGGATGTGGCGTACGAGGGCGTGCCGCTCGCGCACGGCGACCTGCCCGACTTCTGCGTGCCGCCGGCGACCGTGGGCTCGATCCCCGCCGTGGCCTCCAGCGAGGGGCTGGGCCTTCCCGACGAGCTGTACGAGCGCATGGAGCGCCAGCGCCGGCGGAACGAGCGCGTGAAGCTGGCGGTGCACGTGCGGATGCACGAGATCACCGGCAGCCGCGGTTCGCCTCTGCTGTTGTCGTGCACGGCGATACTGCACGGGCGACCAAAGGGCCCGTTTCTCTGCGAAGTTTTCGGGCTACCACGTGATGACTTTACAATGCTAGGGTATTAGAAATATGTGCGTGGCATGCACGCAGCAATTTCATGCCAATTACCAAATAGTTCGGTTCTTGACGGTGATATAAGTATCTTCTCTAACGCATTTTGTACTCTCTTTAGTTTGGAAAAAAAAATCTCTCTTGCCTTATTGCAGGCAGGTGCATTACATAGTTTCGTTATTTTGTGGACAGTTACTTAATTGCTTAACAGTAGTTCCATCTTTCCAGGCAAATACATATTGATGTCGTCTAATAGATGATCTCCTACATTGACACGTAATCTTGTGACGACTTAATAGATAACCCTTGCAATGTGCTGTCTTCTAAGTTGTAATTTGTGCACATGAAAAAAAGAACTATTTTGACTTGCATGGAGTTGTCTCGTTCATAGTTCTAAAGTTTAGCTTACGATGAGGTGGTTGTTACGTGAAACAACCACCTTGTTCTCTCACCTCGTTCTCTTTCCTCCATATCACCCTAATTTTACGTGGGACTGCATGAGACGATCTCTGAGACCGCTTACGTGTAGCAATGTACATGTCCTAAATGGTCCAAATTGACATGCTTTTATATTTTTTATGGATATAAGTTATTTACCATTATTTTTATGCTAATTACACTATTTCTTTTGAAACTAGAGTCTTTGTTTCGAGCTATTTGGCTAAGCAAACTTTCTGGACCGGACCATATTTGGCCCAACCTATTAACTCCCTCACGCCCGTGTTTCCACCTCCATTGAGAAGCTCCATTGTGACACATTATGATACATTGGGAGGCATTGCTCGCCTGTTAGGTCGACTTAAATGCTTTCACGCATACATGGACAACTCTAGCGAACTTTTCTAAGTAGGGGTTGTGGTGGCGACAATCACGTGCGAGGTTGTCCTTACCAAATGCGGCTCAATATTGGCTCATGTAGTCATGTCTACCTGTACGTGGGCACTATTACAACGACGACGACTGTCCGGCTGATGAATTTTGCATCATCTTATCTCTTAGGGTTAGGGTTTCTTTCAACTTTTGTGGAAAATCTAAATCTATCATTTTGAGAATCTAGGGAGTTTCTACTTATTAGAGTTTGCAATTTGAAATTTATTTTTCCTCAATCTTAATGGTTAACCGATAGCTGGAGACATCGGTTTCTATGTGTTTTCTCTAATATTTTATAAGGTGTGTGCAAGAAAGACGAAGTCATATGATAGGTGGATATTGGTTTTTCTTCGTATATTTTCTTTTTTCCTTTTGATTTTTTATTTGGATTTTGCTGTTTTTCAGGGCATTTAGAGACTGCTAGGGGCGGATAGATGGGCGGACAGTTGATAGAAGGGAAACTTGTCTGCAGAACTCAATATGATGATGATGATAATAATAATAATAATAATAATAATAATAATAATAATAATAATAATAATAATAATAATGATGATGATGATGATAACGCCCGGTTGAAAAGGAAATATTTTCTAAGATTCGGTACAAACCTCTAGGTAGATCGCATATGCCAAAGGAATTTGAATAGTGTACGTGTAATCTCCTGCGCATCGTGTGTTTGATCGGATCCTAAATTCCATCGGCTAGCTGTGGCAGCAAGAACACCTTCCAGCAGTACACATCAGATGGGCGCGAGTTACCTCACACATCAGGATCTTGAAGAGCCACGACTGGCTTGCTTGATCCTGATCAAACCGCAGGAGTCGACACAACACACGGTCCGCGATCGGCCGGAGAGGAAGAACTGAAGAAGTGTGACGAGGCCTGTGCGAAGCACTTCAGAGGAGCTTCGGCGGCACGCAGGGAGGTAAAAGGGCGAGACAAGATTGACAGCGAGCGGCGAGAGATCGTCCAGTCGAGCCAATCGGGTATTTGGACAACGCAAGGGCAAAATCGTCCACTCTCATGGGCTGGAAAAGGGAAAAGAGGAAAATTGGAGGGGTAAAAAAAAGGAGGAAAACACCTGGATCGAATAAATTTGCATGTTGGGTATTAAAGAGAGTAGCAGAGCATTTCACAGAGGGAAGTGACAAATTTACATGGTCACAACAATTAGCTGACGAAATAATAGTCGCAAATGAGAAGCCTTCTCAGACTCAACAGTTTCCAAGTTATACTTAGTCACCGTGATAGCATCTTCATTCAGTGGACAAGGATTTGGCGCCTGAACTGTCTTTTTTCCTGTCTACAGCAGTTACAACTTACAAACAATCGATGTGCAATTTGTTGCACCACAGGCAGCCTTTCCATCATTTAGCACGCAGAAATCATCCTAAGCACTGAGAAGACACAGAGGGACATCATCTGAAACAAAGAGTGAAGACAGGGATATTAGCCATTCATGGAAGAAATTAGCACTATTTCTTTTGTCAAATTGGTATGTAATTTTGATTTTCTTTTTTTCTTTCTTGTTGTGATCAAATGATTCCATTTAACTATGTATGAAAAACAGAAATAACCCCCTATCTCTTACCGGTGTGTGGGTGTGTCATACCAAGCACTCCTGTAGCTTGCTTGCTAAGTAGCTCGCCATATCTCATATTGGGTCACACTGTATGAATATGGCACAAGTTTGGAAACTTCAGCAGTAAGAGTAGCTATTATCTACAAAAGGGAAAATGAAAAATAAGAAAATCCGTACGATATCTACCGTGATAACATTGATATTACTTTTTTACTTACCTTAAATATACATGGTGATGTAACTAATGTGTTAAAAAAAATCAGCTCTCGGTATAAGACTACCAATTTGATGGTGGTTTCGAAGGTTACTCAATATTGTGGTTATCAACAGTTTTTCTTGTCAAATTGGTGCATAATTATGATTTCTTGTTGGTGTGATCAAATCTTTGCTATGTATGAAACAGGAATAACCCCTAGGTCTTACCAGCACCTGGATATGTCATATGAAGCACTCCTGTAACCTTCTTCTGAAGTAGTTTGTCATATCTCTTATTGGGTCACACGACATGAATATCACATCTAAAAATCTGAAAACCGCACCAACAAGAGTAGCTATCTACAAAAGGTGAAAGGGAAAAAAAAGAGAAAATCAGTACGATACCATGATTTACACACACACACACACTTATATAGTACCTTTTACTTGCCTTAAATGCATGATGCTGTATACCAGGTGGTAGAAGCTCAAGCTCATTTCTTATTGTAACGATGCAAGAAATACCAGGAATGACCCCCAGGATTGCAACTAACAGAGGTATCACCTCGATCTTTGTAGATGCACCCTGCATTGTTATCGGAAATCACCAAGCATATGTGAAACATTATAAAACCATGAAAAACGGTACATATGCCTACAGTCCAAATTGCAATTAACAAAGTACCTATTCAAAACCTTAGTTGTATGTCTATTTTTGTTTATCAGTGTAGCCTAAGCATTAACTTTGAGTTCAACTATCTGTTACATTGATTATGCAGTGAAATTATGCCAAATACTTAAACAATTGAATTGATCAAACCTGGCTCACAAAGCGCAGGGTGTGCATGCACACAGTGAGAAGAATAAGCATAATCTCCAATATGATGGTATTCTTGTAACAAAGGCTGTCAGTAAGCACAATCAACAGATATGATATGCAGAAAGAGCCGATAACAATTCTTGCTGCCTGCAAATTATGAGCAAGTTTACATGTTATTGTTAGTTCAGACTACTTTATTGCTAAAAAAGAGAAATATAATATCTGCATGCATTAACTTATATGTTACTTGTACCTCAGAAATAGAATAATGACGCGCCAAAATTATCAACAGCACCAAGCTGACACTGAGGAAGATAAAAGGACCCAAACTCCTGAAAAGTAGTGTCCAAGTGCTATCTGAAACTTTGGCCAGTAACTGCTCCTTGAATGTGTAGAGAATCGCAGTCAAACTATGAACAACTGTTGCTACAAGCCAATTCTGGTATCTCATAGCTGAGACACCATGGTCACGCACTTGCAAAAGCGGCGCCGAAAGCGTATCATCATTAACATTGGTACCAGCCACCTGCACTATCTTCCAGACTCCAGGTCTGTCAAAGGATAAGCACATTTTTTTGCGAACATATATATATGAAAAGTATTAGTGCAAGATTATGCCAATTAAAATCAACTGCAAAGTCAGGCTTCGATAACAATAAGTAAAATAAAAAGGAAATATACGTGTTCTCATTTTTACCTCTTGGTGCTCTTCTAGTAATATTGCTAGTATTTCAACAAATAGAAAACTAGCAAATAACTTCCATCTGAAGACACATAACGAAATAGCACATAGGAGAATGAAGTACGAAGAATTTGAATCCATAACAAATTCATATTACTGAATTCATTTTAAATTCAAATTCTTGAGCTGATGACTATCCTGAATCCATGACAACACATAATATGGGCGTTCCATCGATTCCTTTCCACATATAAAACGAAAAAGATGAGCGTTAGAATTAAAATTAGAGTCAACTTCATAATGGCATATTGAGAGTCCAACTATGTCCCATGTTATTAGCTCTATATATCATCACTAATTGATATTATACAATCAATTGAGCAGCTATATTCAGCAACATACATTGAACTAATAAGTGGGACACAATTAGATGTCTCATTAACGACAAAGTACAAATACTTACATGGATGCACATGTGAGGAGGAAAGAAACAATAAGCCCTGAAATAAGATTATGAAACATATAAGAGTAACATCTATGGTGGAAAAAAGTTGAGATGATTTTTTTTATACATACCAACGACGTCCTGCATCGATACCACCAAGCCCTTAAATAAAGAATACAACCATGAAAAAAGTAAGGTAGAATATACATTACTATGGAAAAACATAAAAACAAGGAGATATAAAATAATTTAAACATAGGAAATGGTACAAAGACTGGAATTATTGCCGCCTCTCCTTGCTTCCTTAAAAACCATGCTTGAAGCATGCCAGTTATACCATAGTAGTTATTGAAACTGGGCCGACAATTTAACCAACCACACATTTGGTTCATAGTTCCATGGGTCCAACTGGTTGCATTATAGATCTAACGTAGACTTGTATATTTAAGTTCCAGACCATACACTACATGTCTGATAGCCTGGTGGTGGGGTGCCTTGATGCCAATCCCCATATCAGCATGAGGAGACTGAGTTTGCTACCGGCTCACTACCCACTGGTCGGCAAGGCAACCTCCTCCAGTCTTCGAGACGGACGTGATGCAGCACTGTTGTTTTTTTAGGCGATTGTGTAGATATAGGGTAAGGCTGAATGCATCTAGCGATTCCGATTTTGTTATATACAAGGCAACATTGGAGTCATAAGAAATCATTGCTAATTTTTTTTCATACGATCCTATTCCTAGTCACCGATAGAGGATATATAATACGCCGCATTTGCTCTTACGCTAACAAATACTACGAAATTTGCAGAATTCACATCAGAAAACATTCGGTTGAGATTTTTCAGGTTTAGGATGGCGTTTTGCGAATTCATCTCGTCGGAGAGATTTAGGGTTTATAGCGAAAACTTGCATCGCGCAGAGGTGATAGTTGGGCAAACCTGAGGAATCGCAGCAGCAGGAGCGGGGGCAGGTGCTCCGGCAGGGGAGAAAGTCAGAGGAAGGTAGAGGGGCCGCATCTCGCCGTCGCAGTTCAAGGCCTCGTAGAAGATGATGACGACCAGTGCGATTTCATGGAGAAGCATCCATGGGCCAAGCACCGGCGATGAGGGCGGGCAACACGGCTCGCCGGTCGGTTGGGGCGGGTCGGCGAGGTAGGGAGAGGACAGAGGGGGGCGGCGAGCGGCTAGAGAAATCGGAAGAACACGCGGAAATCATAAATAGAGATGGAAGCAGGCACCGTTCCGGGCTGGACGTGGCTACGTACATGGGAAACGAGCCCGTATAAACAGAAGCTTGCAAGTGGGCTCGAAAAAGGCCCCAAGTGGGCTGCTATGTCCAAATAGGCCCCGTGTAAACAGATCTGTTTAGTTATTTTTGCTTGACAACGCACCAGATTTGTATTAACTTTTACTAAAAAAACAGATTTGTGTTAACTCACTTGGTCGGTATCTGCCGTTTTGGTTAATAGAGTATGTTCTTATAAAAAGGTCTTATATATAATGAAATCAGATGAACAGTATAACTTATAGGTATACATTTTCTGACTTTGAAACTAAAATATTACCGATTTGTAAGGACGTATGATTTACATGCAAAACCAAACCTTTCTTCCAGTCATAGCAAACATTCCAAACCAAAAGTGAATTGTTTATTTGCATCGGACTAGTAGAAAAGAGTTGCACTGAATAAAACCACCTGTATACAATGGTAAAGGTATATATCATGGTGGCGAGGAAATACACTATCTATTCCTTATCCTTGTTAGTACTTTTGTTTTGGTGACATGGTTTCCAAAGCGCACCTTTTGTTTTGCAATAATGCGCACTTTTGACATTTGATAATGCATCTTTCCAGGCACATGCTAGAAAGGTAATGCTTTAACTCAGACATCTGACAGGAGCGAAATTTCGAACGGCCTCCTTATCCCACGTGACAGCAGCAGAGCAGCACGTGTCCAGCTTCATGTGAAGCGTCCCCGCATAAGCAGAGACTAAATGTGATCCAATTTATCAGTCCCAGGAGGCTGATAACACATTTATTCAACAGATAGTTCAGAAACCGTACAACTCCCGAAGGAGCGGGCGGGCAAGCCACACCCAAAGCAAGACTAAAGCGATGACAACACAAATCCAAGTTGCAGTCCAGTCGGACTCCGGGCTGCAATCGGAACTAAGCGTCAGCGGAAGCATCCTGCAAAAGGGCCAACACCGCAGGCAGCGTTGGGTGCAGACGCAACCTCCTACTCGAAGTCCTCGGCGACAAAGTCGGGATCCTCCTCTGGAGTAACAACACAAGGGTGAGTACAAGGGTACTCAGCAAGTCCAACCCCATCCACGGAGGGGGATACAACAGAATATGCACATGAATAAACAAGGAATAAGCTATGGTTTATTTGCAGTAAAGCTGAATTTTAGACACATGCAGGGTTCCATTTCAAAGAAGTTTCATGAAAACATTTTAGTAAACGATATATCAAGTGGGGTTGATCCTACACAAAGGATCTAAGTTTTATCGCTACCGGACTCCCCGTCCGCCGTAGCGCACGGCACACCTGCCGGACACTTCCAAAATTCCACACACCCACACACACAGTAAAATACCAGTCATCCCCAAAAGCTAGTTGTGTGACCGAGTCGTAACTCGTCCAATGCCGTGGACACGGCTACCCGGATAGGTTTTAACTCTGCAGAGGTTGTACACTTTTCCCACAAGTAGGGTACCGTATCGCGATCACCTTAGTGACGGTACGGATCCTAACAAAGCCATTACCCACCTTAGCCAATACTGACTAGTCAACACGGAAGCACCCAAGGGGTTAGCAACCCATCCACGGGGTCGAAACCGGGACCTAAGTCACCAAGAGCTTAGTCCTTTTCCCAAGGGCTCCCGTTGCTCACCAGCACACCTGAAGCCTAGCAGTTTAGCTAGTGGGGTTTATGCTAAGCCGTTGCCCATACAACGGTCGTGTGGTTGTACGATGATGGAATCAGGCAGGATGACACATCAACTCGGTCCTTAGCCATGACAAGATGGATATCTCCCACTCCACTCAACCACTAAGGTACGAGCCCAACAATCCAGCATTCCACACAAGAAACACCCATCCATCTCATCCACCACCTCTCTTTACACCCGAAAACCCAACTCCTCAGTTAAACCTACTCACACATTTATTTTCCGAATAAACAGGTGTAGTCATGTTTGAATTTGGATAATGAGTTCCTAAAGCATTCTAGCAGTATTTACCATCTAAACAGAGCAACTCATATTTAGAGATAAATATGGGACAACAAGGAATAGTCATAACAATCAAGGGGTGCTATCCAACCATGTCTTGCGATAAAACAATATGCATTTTATAAAACAGGCCAATAGGTTGTGTCTGAAAAACTGGGTATTAAATATGCATCAAAGGGTGAGATTGGACTTGCCGTTCTCAAAGCCTTCCGGGAGCTCCTACTCGCGGTACTGGTCCTCGGGCCTCGGCGAGGGAGGGAGAGGACAGAGGGGGCGGCGAGCGGCTAGAGAAATCGGAAGAAACGCGGAAATCATAAATAGAGCTGGAAGCAGGCACCGTTCCGGGCTGGACGTGGCTACGTACATGGGAAACGAGCCCGTATAAACAGAAGCTTGCAAGTGGGCTCGAAAAAGGCCCCAAGTGGGCTGCTATGTCCAAATAGGCCCCGTGTAAACAGATCTGTTTAGTGATTTTTGCTTGACAACGCACCAGATTTGTATTAACTTTTACTAAAAAAACAGATTTGTGTTAACTCACTTGGTCGGTATCTGCCGTTTTGGTTAATAGAGTATGTTCTTATAAAAAGGTCTTGTATATAATGAAATCAGATGAACAGTATAACTCATAGGTATACATTTTCTGACTTTGAAACTAAAATATTACCGATTTGTAAGGACGTATGATTTACATGCAAAACCAAACCTTTCTTCCAGTCATAGCAAACATTCCAAACCAAAAGTGAATTGTTTATTTGCATCGGACTAGTAGAAAAGAGTTGCACTGAATAAAACCACCTGTATACAATGGTAAAGGTATATATCATGGTGGCGAGGAAATACACTATCTATTCCTTATCCTTGTTAGTACTTTTGTTTTGGTGACATGGTTTCCAAAGCGCACCTTTTGTTTTGCAATAATGCGCACTTTTGACATTTGATAATGCATCTTTCCAGGCACATGCTAGAAAGGTAATGCTTTAACTCAGACATCTGACAGGAGCGAAATTTCGAACAGCCTCCTTATCCCACGTGACAGCAGCAGAGAAGCACGTGTCCAGCTTCATGCCACATGAGCTTTATGCTTATCCTTTCGCTCTACGTTTACCTCGGCTTACAAGTTCCTACTGCACACATCATGGCTCTTGGAGGCCATGCTTCGCGCCGCGCGCCCATCGCCGCTGCCGTTGGCAGCTTCCTGCTGCTAGATGGCAAGCTCCTGCCCCATCCCCACGCCATCGCACCTCCTTGCTTCCTTCAATTTAGGTCATGGGAGAGGATCACGTGGACCTCCTTGAGGAGCTATCTCCCTCACCTTCAGCCCTTTTGCCTCCGGTGTGACAGGGGCAAGCTGCGCCGGTCGTCGGAGGAGCTCCACTTGGAAGGGCGTCGGGCGCTGCTCGAGTGTCGGGGGCGCGGGCCGCTGCTCCCCCGCGGTCAGAGGTGAGCCGCACCGGCCTGGCCGCCGCCATCCTCCTCCTCCTCTTCCTCTATGTTGCAGTTGTTATTTCTTGATGTTGCGATGGACCAACGGAGCGTCCGATGGGAAGTTTTCCCATCGGACGTCCGGGCGCTAGCAACGCCCATGCTAGAATATAAAAAAAAAATCATGACAAAAACTAGCAAAGCCTAAACACTTTTATGCATACGAGACAACATGTATAGAATTCAGACACAGTTTATTTGAGAATTGAAAGGGTACACCAAATGTTGCTCGTCACGCTGAGCACAGGAACACAACTGACAGATAACCTCTAGCTAAGTCCTTGTTGTGACCTCCTTCATCATCTTAACCTTGCCGTCGAACGTGCGAGGAATATCTGTGCCAATGTGACCGCCGACGGGGTACACCATCACGTTAACGTCGAGCTCCACCGCGCCCGAGAGCCAGTCTGACGCCATGCGGTCGCGGAGTCGCCGCGACAGCCCCACCCTGCCTCCCCGCGCCACCACCTCGACGTCTTTGGCCCAGCGCCCCTTCGCGCAGTCCCGTGGCTCCACGCGTGCCCAGCCGAGCGCCACGCCCGAGTACGTCACGGCCACGCGCGCGCTGTCGACGCAGGTATTGTTCATCCGGAGCGTGACGTTGAACGACGGCGAGACGAGGCGGGCGGCGCGGCCCGGGTCGATGCCCTCGTAGCCGGTGAGCTCGACGGAGTATGAGGGTTCAGGGTACGTCGTCAGTGCACCCGCGGCGACGATGATGGCAAGTGCCGCCAGAGTACTACCGCCCATGATTGCAGTAATGAAAGGACACGCAGCCGAGCAGCAGCCGCGGCGGTTCCGGCCACGTGCTGCTGGCTTCGGGTCGTCGGCTTTCATGGCGTGGTAGGGCTCGGCCGCCGCCGCCTCGAGGTCGATGCCCAGACCCATTGTTTGTTCAGCACCTCAGGCTGGCAGTAGGAGACGGAGAGGGATCGATTCGATACGGATCAGGTGGTTGAAAAAAGGGGCATGCCGGCCGCACAGCAACTATATGCAGGCGTTGTCGACTTTGCAGAGTCTGTTAATGTCCCGGCTCCTATTTTGTTCCGGAGTATAGTCCGCGAGTAAGAGACGTCATAGGATACGTGTATGTCAAGAGAACATGGAGTTTGCGCTATTGATAACGAGGTGAGATCTATCCATCAAAGCAATCAAGGTCCGATCCGGCTGTTGACTTGTAAAATTTCTTCCCTCGGTTTCTCGGCCCTCGCAATTAATCTCGTTTCCGCCGACGACACATCTATGGCCGCCGGCCTCCTAGAAGATGATGACGACCAGTGGGATTTCATAGAGAAGCATCCATGGGCCAAGCACATGGTGATAACAATAGCCATCCTCTTCTTCGTGGCATCCGTGTCCTACCTCTTGTGGGTTGACCAGCCGGACTTCGCGCCCAGGGAGTACTGGGTGAAGGTGCCCGGCGTCGAGGGGCTCGAGCGGAGCGACGACGCGGTGGCCGCGCCCACCTTCAACATCACCCTCCGCGTCAACACCGAGGGCATCTCGCGAGCCGTCTGCGGCAGAGGCGACCGCGTGGATGTGGCGTACGAGGGCGTGCCGCTCGCGCACGGCGACCTGCCCGACTTCTGCGTGCCGCCGGCGACCGTGGGCTCGATCCCCGCCGTGGCCTCCAGCGAGGGGCTGGGCCTTCCCGACGAGCTGTACGAGCGCATGGAGCGCCAGCGCCGGCGGAACGAGCGCGTGAAGCTGGCGGTGCACGTGCGGATGCACGAGATCACCGGCAGCCGCGGTTCGCCTCTGCTGTTGTCGTGCACGGCGATACTGCACGGGCGACCAAAGGGCCCGTTTCTCTGCGAAGTTTTCGGGCTACCACGTGATGACTTTACAATGCTAGGGTATTAGAAATATGTGCGTGGCATGCACGCAGCAATTTCATGCCAATTACCAAATAGTTCGGTTCTTGACGGTGATATAAGTATCTTCTCTAACGCATTTTGTACTCTCTTTAGTTTGGAAAAAAAAATCTCTCTTGCCTTATTGCAGGCAGGTGCATTACATAGTTTCGTTATTTTGTGGACAGTTACTTAATTGCTTAACAGTAGTTCCATCTTTCCAGGCAAATACATATTGATGTCGTCTAATAGATGATCTCCTACATTGACACGTAATCTTGTGACGACTTAATAGATAACCCTTGCAATGTGCTGTCTTCTAAGTTGTAATTTGTGCACATGAAAAAAAGAACTATTTTGACTTGCATGGAGTTGTCTCGTTCATAGTTCTAAAGTTTAGCTTATGATGAGGTGGTTGTTACGTGAAACAACCACCTTTTTCTCTCACCTCGTTCTCTTTCCTCCATATCACCCTAATTTTACGTGGGACTTCATGAGACGATCTCTGAGACCGCTTACGTGTAGCAATGTACATATCCTAAATGGTCCAAATTGACATGCTTTTATATTTTTTATGGATATAAGTTATTTACCATTATTTTTATGCTAATTACACTATTTCTTTTGAAACTAGAGTCTTTGTTTCGGGCTATTTGGCTAAGCAAACTTTCCGGACCGAACCATATTTGGCCCAACCTATTAACTCCCTCACGCCCGTGTTTCCACCTCCATTGAGGAGCTCCATTGTGACACATTATGATACATTGGGAGGCATTGCTCGCCTCTTAGCTCGACTTAAATGCTTTCACGCATACATGGACAACTCTAGCGAACTTTTCTAAGTAGGGGTTGTGGTGGCGACAATCACGTGCGAGGTTGTCCTTACCAAATGCGGCTCAACATTGGCTCATGTAGTCATGTCTACCTGTATGTGGGTACTATTACAACGACGACGACTGTCTGGCTGATGAATTTTGCGTCATCTTATCTCTTAGGGTTAGGGTTTCTTTCAACTTTTGCGGAAAATCTAAATCTATCATTTTGAGAATCTAGGGAGTTTCTACTTATTAGAGTTTGCAATTTGAAATTTATTTTTCCTCGATCTTAATGGTTTACCGATAGCTGGAGACATTGGTTTCTATGTGCTTTCTCTAATATTTTATAAGGTGTGTGCAAGAAAGACGAAGTCATATGATAGGTAGATATTGGTTTTTCTTCGTATATTTTCTTTTTTCCTTTTGATTTTTTATTTGGATTTTGCTGTTTTTCAGGGCATTTAGAGACTGCTGGGGGCGGATAGATGGGCGGACAGTTGATAGAAGGAAAACTTGTCTGCAGGACTCAACAAGTAGAGTGCATTGTACACAAAATAGCATTTATTAAGCGTCCTATGGACAAATTTCCCATAATAATAATAATAATAATAAAGCCCGGTTGAAAAGGAAATATTTTCTAAGATTCGGTACAAACCTCTAGGTAGATCGCATATGCCAAAGGAATTTGAATAGTGTACGTGTAATCTCCTGCGCATCGTGTGTTTGATCGGATTCTAAATTCCATCGGCTAGCTGTGGCAGCAAGAACACCTTCCAGCAGCACACATCAGATGGGCGCGAGTTACCTCACACATCAGGATCTAGAAGAGCCACGACTGGCTTGCTTGATCCTGATCAAACCGCAGAAGTCGACACAACACACGGTCCGCGATCGGCCGGAGAGGAAGAACTGAAGAAGTGTGACGAGGCCTGTGCGAAGCACTTCAGAGGAGCTTCGGCGGCACGCAGGGAGGTAAAAGGGCGAGACAAGATTGACAGCGAGCGGCGAGAGATCGTCCAGTCGAGCCAATCGGGTATTTGGACAACGCAAGGGCAAAATCGTCCACTCTCATGGGCTGGAAAAGGGAAAAGAGGAAAATTGGAGGGGTAAAAAAAAGGAGGAAAACACCTGGATCGAATAAATTTGCATGTTGGGTATTAAAGAGAGTAGCAGAGCATTTCACAGAGGGAAGTGACAAATTTACATGGTCACAACAATTAGCTGACGAAATAATAGTCGCAAATGAGAAGCCTTCTCAGACTCAACAGTTTCCAAGTTATACTTAGTCACCGTGATAGCATCTTCATTCAGTGGACAAGGATTTGGCGCCTGAACTGTCTTTTTTCCTGTCTACAGCAGTTACAACTTACAAACAATCGATGTGCAATTTGTTGCACCACAGGCAGCCTTTCCATCATTTAGCACGCAGAAATCATCCTAAGCACTGAGAAGACACAGAGGGACATCATCTGAAACAAAGAGTGAAGACAGGGATATTAGCCATTCATGGAAGAAATTAGCACTATTTCTTTTGTCAAATTGGTATGTAATTTTGATTTTCTTTTTTTCTTTCTTGTTGTGATCAAATGATTCCATTTAACTATGTATGAAAAACAGAAATAACCCCCTATCTCTTACCGGTGTGTGGGTGTGTCATACCAAGCACTCCTGTAGCTTGCTTGCTAAGTAGCTCGCCATATCTCATATTGGGTCACACTGTATGAATATGGCACAAGTTTGGAAACTTCAGCAGTAAGAGTAGCTATTATCTACAAAAGGGAAAATGAAAAATAAGAAAATCCGTACGATATCTACCGTGATAACATTGATATTACTTTTTTACTTACCTTAAATATACATGGTGATGTAACTAATGTGTTAAAAAAAATCAGCTCTCGGTATAAGACTACCAATTTGATGGTGGTTTCGAAGGTTACTCAATATTGTGGTTATCAACAGTTTTTCTTGTCAAATTGGTGCATAATTATGATTTCTTGTTGGTGTGATCAAATCTTTGCTATGTATGAAACAGGAATAACCCCTAGGTCTTACCAACACCTGGATATGTCATATGAAGCACTCCTGTAACCTTCTTCTGAAGTAGTTTGTCATATCTCTTATTGGGTCACACGACATGAATATCACATCTAAAAATCTGAAAACCGCACCAAGAAGAGTAGCTATCTACAAAAGGTGAAAGGGAAAAAAAAAGAGAAAATCAGTACGATACCATGATTTACACACACACACACACTTATATAGTACCTTTTACTTGCCTTAAATGCATGATGCTGTATACCAGGTGGTAGAAGCTCAAGCTCATTTCTTATTGTAACGATGCAAGAAATACCAGGAATGACCCCCAGGATTGCAACTAACAGAGGTATCACCTCGATCTTTGTAGATGCACCCTGCATTGTTATCGGAAATCACCAAGCATATGTGAAACATTATAAAACCATGGAAAACGATACATATGCCTACAGTCCAAATTGCAATTAACAAAGTACCTATTCAAAACCTTAGTTGTATGTCTATTTTTGTTTATCAGTGTAGCCTAAGCATTAACTGAGTTCAACTATCTGTTACATTGATTATGCAGTGAAATTATGCCAAATACTTAAACAATTGAATTGATCAAACCTGGCTCACAAAGCGCAGGGTGTGCATGCACACAGTGAGAAGAATAAGCATAATCTCCAATATGATGGTATTCTTGTAACAAAGGCTGTCAGTAAGCACAATCAACAGATATGATATGCAGAAAGAGCCGATAACAATTCTTGCTGCCTGCAAATTATGAGCAAGTTTACATGTTATTGTTAGTTCAGACTACTTTATTGCTAAAAAAGAGAAATATAATATCTGCATGCATTAACTTATATGTTACTTGTACCTCAGAAATAGAATAATGACGCGCCAAAATTATCAACAGCACCAAGCTGACACTGAGGAAGATAAAAGGACCCAAACTCCTGAAAAGTAGTGTCCAAGTGCTATCTGAAACTTTGGCCAGTAACTGCTCCTTGAATGTGTAGAGAATCGCAGTCAAACTATGAACAACTGTTGCTACAAGCCAATTCTGGTATCTCATAGCTGAGACACCATGGTCACGCACTTGCAAAAGCGGCGCCGAAAGCGTATCATCATTAACATTGGTACCAGCCACCTGCACTATCTTCCAGACTCCAGGTCTGTCAAAGGATAAGCACATTTTTTTGCGAACATATATATATGAAAAGTATTAGTGCAAGATTATGCCAATTAAAATCAACTGCAAAGTCAGGCTTCGATAACAATAAGTAAAATAAAAAGGAAATATACGTGTTCTCATTTTTACCTCTTGGTGCTCTTCTAGTAATATTGCTAGTATTTCAACAAATAGAAAACTAGCAAATAACTTCCATCTGAAGACACATAACGAAATAGCACATAGGAGAATGAAGTACGAAGAATTTGAATCCATAACAAATTCATATTACTGAATTCATTTTAAATTCAAATTCTTGAGCTGATGACTATCCTGAATCCATGACAACACATAATATGGGCGTTCCATCGATTCCTTTCCACATATAAAACGAAAAAGATGAGCGTTAGAATTAAAATTAGAGTCAACTTCATAATGGCATATTGAGAGTCCAACTATGTCCCATGTTATTAGCTCTATATATCATCACTAATTGATATTATACAATCAATTGAGCAGCTATATTCAGCAACATACATTGAACTAATAAGTGGGACACAATTAGATGTCTCATTAACGACAAAGTACAAATACTTACATGGATGCACATGTGAGGAGGAAAGAAACAATAAGCCCTGAAATAAGATTATGAAACATATAAGAGTAACATCTATGGTGGAAAAAAGTTGAGATGATTTTTTTTATACATACCAACGACGTCCTGCATCGATACCACCAAGCCCTTAAATAAAGAATACAACCATGAAAAAAGTAAGGTAGAATATACATTACTATGGAAAAACATAAAAACAAGGAGATATAAAATAATTTAAACATAGGAAATGGTACAAAGACTGGAATTATTGCCGCCTCTCCTTGCTTCCTTAAAAACCATGCTTGAAGCATGCCAGTTATACCATAGTAGTTATTGAAACTGGGCCGACAATTTAACCAACCACACATTTGGTTCATAGTTCCATGGGTCCAACTGGTTGCATTATAGATCTAACGTAGACTTGTATATTTAAGTTCCAGACCATACACTACATGTCTGATAGCCTGGTGGTGGGGTGCCTTGATGCCAATCCCCATATCAGCATGAGGAGACTGAGTTTGCTACCGGCTCACTACCCACTGGTCGGCAAGGCAACCTCCTCCAGTCTTCGAGACGGACGTGATGCAGCACTGTTGTTTTTTTAGGCGATTGTGTAGATATAGGGTAAGGCTGAATGCATCTAGCGATTCCGATTTTGTTATATACAAGGCAACATTGGAGTCATAAGAAATCATTGCTAATTTTTTTTCATACGATCCTATTCCTAGTCACCGATAGAGGATATATAATACGCCGCATTTGCTCTTACGCTAACAAATACTACGAAATTTGCAGAATTCACATCAGAAAACATTCGGTTGAGATTTTTCAGGTTTAGGATGGCGTTTTGCGAATTCATCTCGTCGGAGAGATTTAGGGTTTATAGCGAAAACTTGCATCGCGCAGAGGTGATAGTTGGGCAAACCTGAGGAATCGCAGCAGCAGGAGCGGGGGCAGGTGCTCCGGCAGGGGAGAAAGTCAGAGGAAGGTAGAGGGGCCGCATCTCGCCGTCGCAGTTCAAGGCCTCGTAGAAGATGATGACGACCAGTGCGATTTCATGGAGAAGCATCCATGGGCCAAGCACCGGCGATGAGGGCGGGCAACACGGCTCGCCGGTCGGTTGGGGCGGGTCGGCGAGGTAGGGAGAGGACAGAGGGGGGCGGCGAGCGGCTAGAGAAATCGGAAGAACACGCGGAAATCATAAATAGAGATGGAAGCAGGCACCGTTCCGGGCTGGACGTGGCTACGTACATGGGAAACGAGCCCGTATAAACAGAAGCTTGCAAGTGGGCTCGAAAAAGGCCCCAAGTGGGCTGCTATGTCCAAATAGGCCCCGTGTAAACAGATCTGTTTAGTTATTTTTGCTTGACAACGCACCAGATTTGTATTAACTTTTACTAAAAAAACAGATTTGTGTTAACTCACTTGGTCGGTATCTGCCGTTTTGGTTAATAGAGTATGTTCTTATAAAAAGGTCTTATATATAATGAAATCAGATGAACAGTATAACTTATAGGTATACATTTTCTGACTTTGAAACTAAAATATTACCGATTTGTAAGGACGTATGATTTACATGCAAAACCAAACCTTTCTTCCAGTCATAGCAAACATTCCAAACCAAAAGTGAATTGTTTATTTGCATCGGACTAGTAGAAAAGAGTTGCACTGAATAAAACCACCTGTATACAATGGTAAAGGTATATATCATGGTGGCGAGGAAATACACTATCTATTCCTTATCCTTGTTAGTACTTTTGTTTTGGTGACATGGTTTCCAAAGCGCACCTTTTGTTTTGCAATAATGCGCACTTTTGACATTTGATAATGCATCTTTCCAGGCACATGCTAGAAAGGTAATGCTTTAACTCAGACATCTGACAGGAGCGAAATTTCGAACGGCCTCCTTATCCCACGTGACAGCAGCAGAGCAGCACGTGTCCAGCTTCATGTGAAGCGTCCCCGCATAAGCAGAGACTAAATGTGATCCAATTTATCAGTCCCAGGAGGCTGATAACACATTTATTCAACAGATAGTTCAGAAACCGTACAACTCCCGAAGGAGCGGGCGGGCAAGCCACACCCAAAGCAAGACTAAAGCGATGACAACACAAATCCAAGTTGCAGTCCAGTCGGACTCCGGGCTGCAATCGGAACTAAGCGTCAGCGGAAGCATCCTGCAAAAGGGCCAACACCGCAGGCAGCGTTGGGTGCAGACGCAACCTCCTACTCGAAGTCCTCGGCGACAAAGTCGGGATCCTCCTCTGGAGTAACAACACAAGGGTGAGTACAAGGGTACTCAGCAAGTCCAACCCCATCCACGGAGGGGGATACAACAGAATATGCACATGAATAAACAAGGAATAAGCTATGGTTTATTTGCAGTAAAGCTGAATTTTAGACACATGCAGGGTTCCATTTCAAAGAAGTTTCATGAAAACATTTTAGTAAACGATATATCAAGTGGGGTTGATCCTACACAAAGGATCTAAGTTTTATCGCTACCGGACTCCCCGTCCGCCGTAGCGCACGGCACACCTGCCGGACACTTCCAAAATTCCACACACCCACACACACAGTAAAATACCAGTCATCCCCAAAAGCTAGTTGTGTGACCGAGTCGTAACTCGTCCAATGCCGTGGACACGGCTACCCGGATAGGTTTTAACTCTGCAGAGGTTGTACACTTTTCCCACAAGTAGGGTACCGTATCGCGATCACCTTAGTGACGGTACGGATCCTAACAAAGCCATTACCCACCTTAGCCAATACTGACTAGTCAACACGGAAGCACCCAAGGGGTTAGCAACCCATCCACGGGGTCGAAACCGGGACCTAAGTCACCAAGAGCTTAGTCCTTTTCCCAAGGGCTCCCGTTGCTCACCAGCACACCTGAAGCCTAGCAGTTTAGCTAGTGGGGTTTATGCTAAGCCGTTGCCCATACAACGGTCGTGTGGTTGTACGATGATGGAATCAGGCAGGATGACACATCAACTCGGTCCTTAGCCATGACAAGATGGATATCTCCCACTCCACTCAACCACTAAGGTACGAGCCCAACAATCCAGCATTCCACACAAGAAACACCCATCCATCTCATCCACCACCTCTCTTTACACCCGAAAACCCAACTCCTCAGTTAAACCTACTCACACATTTATTTTCCGAATAAACAGGTGTAGTCATGTTTGAATTTGGATAATGAGTTCCTAAAGCATTCTAGCAGTATTTACCATCTAAACAGAGCAACTCATATTTAGAGATAAATATGGGACAACAAGGAATAGTCATAACAATCAAGGGGTGCTATCCAACCATGTCTTGCGATAAAACAATATGCATTTTATAAAACAGGCCAATAGGTTGTGTCTGAAAAACTGGGTATTAAATATGCATCAAAGGGTGAGATTGGACTTGCCGTTCTCAAAGCCTTCCGGGAGCTCCTACTCGCGGTACTGGTCCTCGGGCTCGGGCTCGCGGTCGAACTCCTCCTCGCGCTCCTCCTCGGGTACTCCGCGATCTACGGCACACACAAACGAGCACAAAATAAATAAAAAGGGAAAAAGGTTTTACCCGTTGAGCTCCGAACAGGAAATATGAACGGAAAAAAGGTAGGACGGGTATTTTCATGAACTTTTGATATGCCTCGGCGGAAATATATGAGAGGAGGCCGTGGTCGAATTTGGGATGGATTGGAGGAAATTTGGCGCATGAAATGACGGGATTAAGGAGTATTAGGGGCTTTAAAACGAGGTTTAGGACTGAACCGCGAGAGCAGGGGCCTATCTGTAATTATTTTTGGAATGGTGGGAGGACTTGTTTGCGAATTAGGGAAACTGGTGGGTTGGATCACGAGGAGAGGGATTTACCCCTTCTTCTTCCTGGAGACTGTGGCGGAACCGCCCAACTTAAGCTGGTTTAAGTGCGCCTAATCGCCGTCAGAACGGCAATTATCCGAAACGCACCTAAAACAGCATAAGCCCGGTAGTCCGTCGAGTGTCCCTAGGACTCCTCGAAGGATCCACGACGTGTCTCATAGCCATACATCAGGATAATATCCGCGATGGGATAATATCAACAAACATTACATTTTTACATACATAATTAAGAGGTACGAGTTATTACAAGACATAAGTTGAGGCAAACTTAGTGGTGCAGTGTTAGACAAACTCTAAGATTAAACATAAATTGTTCAGGAGAAGATGCGTCGATAAACTGTTTTCTAGAGTATTGTGAGACTCAGGTCAATACTCTAGGTCTTCGGGGTCTCCTCCTCGGTAGCCTCCTGTGGAGCTTCTGAAAGATAACCACAAGGGGAAAACCCTGAGTACGGGGTACTCAGCAAGTCTTACCCGACTAACCAATATAATAGTTTTTCTTGGAATGCATGTCAGCCTTTAGGTGTACTAGGTTGACACAATTTTGCCAAAAAAGCTTACTACGAGTGAGGCCTTAGTTTTATCTTTTATTTTAGTTAAGTCATTACCTAATCATTCTAGATGATAACAGGAGTAAAACAATCATAGTTGTTAAATCATACATTACTTGGCAACAGGAGATTTTATATCACATGAGTTTATACTACGATGCTCAACAGTGATCAAGTGCATTCATAACCGAGAATTGCGGCGATCCGGATCAATTTACATCCTGCAGGAGAATACCCCGATCACCAGCATTATACGACTGTCCAGGTCGTACTAACAACCTCTCGATTAGCAAAGTCAATGATTAGGAATACAACTACCCGGACCCAGGGATGCACCCCCACATATATGGGACCCCACGTCTGGCCTGATCTCCATGTGAGTTTCAGGCTACACCCCTGCCAATCTCCAGCACGTCAAGCGTGGGTACGAAGCATTCCTGATCATAGAATTTACTAACCTACTGGGCTTTACTGGTCCCACACCCAGTAAGTGATCAGATGTTTATCACTTGATCAGCGGTTAAGACACGAATCGGGCCTTAACCAGATTAATCTAGCAGACAGAACTACATCTCTAGCTTCTGTCCGTTTTCATATTCCAGACTATCCTTCATAAGCAACATGTATGACTTAAGAGTTTTCCTTAAGGTTGGTAAACCAATCATGTAAGCAAGTAAGCAATTCTAGACTTGGGTAGGTTCTAGGATTTGAACAAGTGGCAAAGATGTCCTTAAATCAAGGTAGGATCATACACAAGCATAGGTTTCATTCAACTCCTAGACTTAGTGCATGCGATAAACAAATAACCTATAACTAGTTACATGAAATAACGACTCCAAAATAGATAGGTATAAATGCACCGGGGCTTGCCTTGATCGTTAAAAAGATTAGTAGAAGCCGACGGATTTGCTTCACAGGGAACAAACTCAAACACTTCGTCGGACTCCAAGGGTCCTTCTGAAAATTCCCAGTAATCTTCTTCCGGTGCTTCTGGATCTACGGCAGATATACATGCAGGGGTTAGAATGCAACTTTTTAAATAACAGACTATACAACTTTCCTTCATGATAAAGTTGCAAGCCAACAAGGACTATACGACTTATCATGATAAAGTTGTAAGCCAAACACATCAAAATCTAAAAAGATTAACCTATATTTTTTTTAATTAACCCTTCCTATAGCTTTTCTTTTAATTTCAGAAAAAGTGGTAAATATTTTCTAACTTGAAAATCTAATTTCCTATGGGTTAAGAATTATTTGTGATTGATAAAGTATTATTCATATTTTTATACATTTTATAAATAATAAGTATTTATTTAATTACCTTAAAAGGAAGGCATTAAATAAATACCCTAATTTTTATTATTTTCCTAGGGTGTAAAAATTTTAATGCATAAAGAAAAATAAAACAAGCCTAACAAAATTGGTTTCACTAATTTTGGACACTCCTACAAATTTCTGTGATTAAAATGATGTAAAACGGATTTAAACTAATTACTTTTCTAAAGGAATCTAATTTTTTTTCCCGAAATCGCCCGGAAATACTTTTCTCACTCAGCCCCTCTCTACCCTCTCTCACGCGCACTGGGCCCCACGGCGCGGACCCTACTTTTCCTATTCATCCTACCCGCCGGCCTCTTTTTCCTCTTAACGGGCCTCGTGGGCCGATTCTCTTCCCCTTCTCTTTTTCGGCCCGACACCGGCCTAACGGCCCGCTTCTCCTTTTCTTTTCTTTCCTTCACGAGTCGGCCTGCTAGCTGCGCCGGGCCTCAGGCCTTTTTCTCTTCCTCTCACCCGCGCGCGCCACTGGGCTTCCAAGCCGCGGCCCAGCAACCGCCCGCGCCCGGCCGGCCTGCTTCCGTTTCCCCCCTTTCTCTTCACTGACGTGCGGGCCCAAGCGCCCAGACTCTTCTTCCTCCTCCCGCCAAAACGCGCCCGCGACAGGGGGCGGCGCGACTCGCCGGCCGGCGCCCCACCGGCGGCGAAGCTCGATCAGGACAGCACCCTTACACCTTCACGCACCCGTGCGCAGCGACAGCTCCCCGGGAGATGGCCGGAGCCATCCCCTCCACGGCGACGGGCGGCGACACCCTCGGCTGGTGGTGACTACTCACGACAACGGCATAACCTACTCAAACATCTACCCCGACACCATCCTAGGACCCTAAGGACTCGACTACGACTACTCAAGAAGGAAGAGAGACAGCACGAGGTGGTTCTCACCGTGAGCGGGCGGCGCGACGACGGCGGACAGAAGTGGCGGCGAGCACGGCTATTCCGGCAAGGATGTAGGACAACGACTGGCTCGGGGTGTAGCTGGGGTGTCTGTGGAGGAGTGGGCGAGAGGAATCGACGGGAGGTGAGACGTGGCGGTGGAATTTTGCTTGGCGGCGGTGCTCGGGCAGAGGAGAGCGGGCGGCGGTAAAAGAAGATGGTGAAACGGCGGCGCGGGAGCAGTAAGTATATGAACGGTTTACCGCGCGGATGGCTGCCACCGTGGTCTACCCCTAGGCTTGCGTGGTGAGGAGGTGGCCTAGTCGTCGTGCTGGCGAGCTATCGGAAGCGGCGGCGGCGACACGTCCTGATGCTCAGTCACCGCTCTTCTGGCGCCCGCGATCTTCAGAAGCAATTGATGGTCGATCCTCAATCCGACGGCCTCCCGTGCTTTAACAGAGTCGGAAGATAATCTCAAGCTTGGCATCTTTTATTTTGACATCGGCTCGAGATAAACACCGAATTGGCTTGAATTTGGAATTGTTTCTTGGTTTCTCCTGAACTTTAACTGAACTGCCATTCAGTTTCGTCAGTATCGACAGTGGTGTCGATCGCACTTGTGAACTTAATTCAGTGGCTTAAACCTTATTTTTCCAATCCAACTTCTCCCCAAACGTGTTCTACTATGTCCCAATGTTCCATTTTGTTTATGAACAAGTACCTTTCTTTAGCTACATTGCTCTGAATTCGGGCTCCAAGTTGATGCATTCCTGATATTCAGACTTAGTCAAAATTCAGAGTTTTCAGTTAACTTGTGGTTTTGTGCTGACTTTGGGCTGGAATTTGACTCCCTTCCTGTTACTGATCCTGGCCAACAACACCCAAATCTTGTAGTCCAAAGTTCACACTTCAATATGGTATAGTTTTCATAGTGCACTTAGTTGAAAAATTCTCCAGAAATGAATTTTGAAAACAGACTCTATGGCTGTTTTTTTTCCTGAATTGCTGTTTTCGGACGGTGAACAGTAAACAACAATTCTTCTTTTTCTTTTTCTTTCTCTAATTCTTTTGTGATGATTAGCACTAATCTGGTTCCAACTTCTTGATCCCCTTAATTCTAAATACTCTTACACTTGTATTCCATATATTCGACAAATTTTGCTGAATTTCAAATTTGAAATTCAAATTTCGGTCAAAATTTGGCCGAATTTGGAATTTTTGCCAATTTCTTTTCTTTTTCTTTTGGATTTCTTTCTGAATTTTCATGGTCACTGTATTACTTCAAACGGCACTTATTACAGAGACAACCGGAGGTAGAGGAAGGGATGGCCGTCGGCGTTCTGGTGGTGGAAGTGGAGGAAGGCAAGGTGCTCGTTGTGAGGGTGTGGAGGTGCAAGGCTCGCCTCCCCCCCTTTTATAGGCGGCGCACGGGCGGGCGAGGGCCGAGGCAATGATGGCGGCCGGACCTTTGGTCGGTGGCGTGCCGGGGTGGTGGAGCTCGTGGATGGCGTGGCGGCGTGGTCGACGAGGCCACAGGAGCGGTGACCGGCGACCGGCGACCGGCGACACGACGCGACGCACCGAGCCAAGCGCTAGACGCCAAGGCGCGAGCGGGCGTGGCACGGGCGACATGACGCGGCGCGGGCGCGCCTCGGCGCGCGTGCCAGGCAGGGGGGGTGGGGTGCAGGCGCAAGTGGGAAGGTGGCAGGGGAAGTAAAGGAGAGAGAGAAGAAAGAGGAAGGGAGAGGAGGAAGAAAGAGAAGGAAAAAGGAGAAGGGAAAGAATAAGGAGAAAAAGAAAGAAGGAAGAGAAGGGAGAAAATTGAGGGGAAAACGATGGCGAAAATTGCGGGATTCGACTGCGCGCGGTGATGGACTTGAAGGGCACGCGGCGAAAATTACGGGGAGCGGAAAATGAGAGTTGACGAACCGGGGTCAGGACGGCGGGTCCGACGGAAGGGAAGGGATTTGACGGAGCTTGGCGGTCGGAAAATTTTTGGAAAGCATTTTTAACGGGTGATTTAACTGGGTGTATTTTACGGGCGTTACATCATGCCACATGAGCTTTATGCTTATCCTTTCGCTCTACGTTTACCTTGGCTTGCAAGTTCCTACTACACACATCGTAGCTCTTGGAGGCCATGCATCGCGCCGCGCGCCCATCGCCGCTGCTGTTGGCAACTTCCTGCCGCTAGATGGCAAGCTCCTGCTGTCGGGCATACATCCCAGGCCTACGAGTAGGTCCTGTGCGGCCCACTAAGGGCCGTACTCGGACACAATCAAGACTAGGGGGCTACGCGGCCAGAAGCGTATCCCACTCGGACTAGTTAGGTGTGCATATGGAAACTACGCGGTCTACACATCGCCCGACCCCTGCCGACGCATCGCCGAAATTGGCCGCCGCCCGCCGCTGTGCACCGCCGAGGGCACGGTTGTAATCGTGAAAGTTGATTTAGGGTTGAAATGTTAAAACCAAGGGTATATGTGTGAAGGCTTAGAACTCTAGGGGTCTCTGTACAGTTTTGTTAAAACCTTTTCACGATTTCTAGAAACCCCGAGGGCCCTACTGCAAGTTTACCCGAGGAAAACAGCGCGAGGACCTATCTGTGACTCACAAGGGTATGGTTGTGATTTCTAAAAGGTTTAGAAGGGCCTCATTGTAAATCTGTTTCGGTTTTATTATTTTAAATCGGTAGAACATAAGATAAACTTTGTAAATGCACCATAAATTGTAGAAAAATCATAAAAATGTCAAACCACTTTTGTTGGACTCAGTGAACTGTCTAGTTTCATGCAAAAACAATCTTGTCCATGTTACTCTTGGAAATAATACCCTATGGTTTTATTTCTTTCTTAGGTTTTTTAAATTGTAGAATCGAAGAAAAATGCTAAAAAGGTAAATCCAACTCTGTGGTGTATGTTTCAGTGAGTAGAAGCTGAGAAAAATACTTAGGGCCCTGGAGTAGAACTTAAAATCACTGTTTTAACCTTATATTTGAAATCTAGTGTTAAATCTCCTTTTTACATAAGTTTTAATCCAGAGCTAAGAAAAATGTAAAACCACTTGGAGTAGCTTGGTTTGGAAGTGTAGTGGGTAGGAAAAATATGGAATATGGTCAGAAATAGAAACAAACCCACCTTCCTTTATAGAACAAGATAAATAGGAGAAAAATATGAAAAATAGATGTCCTTCTCTAAAAATCATGAAAAACTCACCAAAGTCTCTTTTACATGCCTTCCATCTACGGTTAAAATTTCACCCTCAGAATCACTGTAGGTTTTGAGATAAAAATGTTTAAGTGCATGCTACCCTTGGTGGTAAAATACTTTTAATTCTTTTTGTGGTAATCCAATGGATTCCAAATTTTTACAGTAACTCAGTGATGACATAAGTAAGGTACTATAATTTTCTCAGTGCCATATATTACTGTTTGCTTGTGGAACCAAAATTTGGATAAGAAATTGGTTTAAGTAAATAAAGAAATGTAAGTCCTAATAAGCCTAATGGGAAATCTTTGGAAGAGATAAAAAAAACATTCAGAAATAAATAACTCCCCAAATGAACCCCGAACAACCCTAAAAATGACCCCACCTTCCTTATGCAACTCTAAGTTGTAAGAATCTTATATGTACACAATCACCATCAAAGTCAAACTCGAGTTTAAACCACAACCCACCTTACTTTATGAAGTTAATGAAAGTTAGAACCTTGTTTAGGTGAATGTGGCCAAAATACAACTTTCTTTCTAGCAATGAGTCATGCCTTGCATCATTCGTACAAAAGCATGAAAAAAAAATCTAAACTCTTTGCATGTGCATGTCGTGTAGAAGCTAATATCACCGACGGAACCTACGAGCTCCACCCTACGTTGGAAGAGGAAACCGTCGCGGAGCTACATCACGCGGAAGTTGAGCCTGAGATAGATCAAGACCCCGAGGAACCACTAACTTTTCCTGAAGGCAAGCCCCGGTGCATGCTTCCCTGTTTTAAATTATGCAATATGTTGATGCTTATGATTGTGCATTTACGTTTGTAGGAGTTGATTGAAACTGTAAATGCATGAGCTTAGTACCTTTGATCTGAACACTACTTGCTAAGGTCGAGTAGTTGCTATGCTAAATAGGGCTCGATAAAAGTCGAGTGATTGTCTGTCACTCGTGAGTTATAGGAGTTGTTTTTTTACTCATTCTACAACTATAAGGATGACGGACGAGATCGGGAATGGTTCCAATATGGTGGTTTGCCCGTCTGTCTAGTAATGAATTTTGCTAAGGTCGAAATGTGTCGGCGTTTGTGATCAAGTGTTTGAAAGTACTAATCTCATACCTAGTATGGGATGGGGAAGCCTAATACCTGATTGAACTGGGGCGTGGCTTATATTCCTGCTATCCTTGGAACGTCGTTCCCATGGTGCATCATGTGGGTGCAAGTGCGGTCACAGTACAGCAAGAGGCCGGGACTATGAAGCATTGCATGCCAAAGGAAGTTTGGCCCTGACACGTGCCTAAGGGATCGATGGGGACGACTGACAAATGAAGTGAACCTTCGTGGTGCGCGGATGTCGTGAGATTAGGTTCGCCATGCATGGTTAATAAATTCGAATTGATTTGTCTGCCTCTCACAGTTTGGGACTGCTTGATCGATATTCTGCACTGAGTAAAGATGAAACATGAGGATATTAATCTTGATGCTTGTTCTTTAATTGTTTGGAAACAATGCTTGCTTAGTATAAGATGCCAACTTAGACTGGTTAATGAACTTAGAACTTGAGCTAAAATATTGAAAGCAAGGACCCACTCTAGGCGTTTTTGGCAAAAACAAACCCATGGCCAAAAAGCCTTGCATGACTAGGCGTTAGTGACTTAGTTATCACCTGTCGGGTCAGTCTTACTGAGTATTAGTTGCTCAGCCTTGCTTGTGGCTATGTTTTCAGGAAGTGCTGAGCATGAGGAAATGGTTGCCAGCTTGACTTGGCCGACCTGACTTCCTCCGGGTTGGTCGGTTGAGTGGACACCGACCTCAAACAGCGTGGATCGTCGAATGGATATCATGCTCGGTTTCGCCATGGTATTATGTATCATCGTGTAGCTTCCGTTATTTTTTCATCTTTGTTGTTTACAACCTTGCAAACTTGTTTGAATTTCGAAAACTCTGATATAATAAATTGTTGAACTATGTTAATGTGATGGGAATGTTGTAACCTCTGTGCCCCTCACCTTTATGTGAGCAATGCTTCTCGATCCTGAATAAGTGGTTTATCGGATGAAATCCGACGGACGACCAAATTGACTTGCTTAAAGTGCATGATCGCGTATCAGGCGTCTTAAGTGCATTTTAGTCAGGTTAATTTGGGTGGTTCCGCCACAACTGCATGAGACGATCTCTGAGACCGCTTACGTGTAGCAATGTACATATCCTAAATGGTCCAAATTGACATCCTTTTATATTTTTTATGGATATAAGTTATTTACCATTATTTTTATGCTAATTACACTATTTCTTTTGAAACTAGAGTCTTTGTTTCGGGCTATTTGGCTAAGCAAACTTTCCGGACCGAACCATATTTGGCCCAACCTATTAACTCCCTCACACCCGTGTTTCCACCTCCATTGAGGAGCTCCATTGTGACACATTATGATACATTGGGAGGCATTGCTCGCCTCTTAGCTCGACTTAAATCCTAGACATGCAAGGCTTTTTGGCTGAGGGTTTTATTTTGCCAAATGCTTCTAAAGTAGGTCCTTACTTTCAAGTTTTAGCAGCAGGTTCTAGTTGGTTTAACCATTCTAGGTAAGCACCTATTCTAAGCAAGCATGTTGAACAAACAATTTAATCAAGCATCAGTATTAATCATCATCCTTTGTTCCACTTTTTACTTAGTGCAGCATAGTGATCAAGTAGTCTCAAACTGTGAGAAGTAGACGATTCGAATCGAGTTTTTTAAACCTTGCAAGGTGAACCTGACCCCACGACATCCGCGTACCACGACAGGTCCACTTCACTTGTCAGTCATCCCCATCAATCCCCAGGCACGTGGTCGGGCCCACTTCCCTTGGATATAATGCCCCACGGTCCCGAAATATCGTTGTACCGTGATTGCGCTTGTACCTACATGCTGCAGCAGGGGAACTGAGTTCCAGAGACAGTGGGAAGGTACGCCCACATCCCGGTTCGATCAGGTACTAGGCTTTCGTATCCCATACTAGGTATGAGATTAGTACTTTCAAACACTTGACCACAATCACCATCACATTTCGACCTTAGCACATTTATCACTAGACAGATGGGGCAATCCACCAATCCAGAACATATAGCCCAGCCCCGCCCGTCAATCCTTATGATTTCAACATAACTAAACATGCAACTCCTATAACTCGCGAGTGACAGGAAATCACTCGATTTTTACCGAGTCCCTATTTGGCATAGCAACTACATGACTTAACATACTAGTATTCAGCACATAGGTACCTAGGATCATGCAACTCAGGTTTCAGGCAACTCCTATGAACTTAATGCAGAGACATAACTAGCATAAGCAGTGCATAATTTTAGAAACCAGGGTTATGCTCTGGGGCTTGTCCTCTTGCCCTAACTCAGCCTTGGGCTCTTCCGAACTTGGTTCGGGCCTTGATTACCTTCAGCTCAGCAAACACCCTCATGCTTCGCGTTCCAGGCCGAGCTCGTACGTTCCATCAGTGAAGTTAGCTTCTACACGAGATGCAAATGCAAGATTTCAAAAACAAGCTTTTATGTGTAGGTTGCATTTCATTAACGTTGTAAAAGGTTAGGGTGCATTTCGACCATATTTATTTAGATAAGTTTATAAACATTTCTTTTCTTTTAGCCAGATTCACTTAGACAAGGTTATAACAATTTATTTTCTTGTAAAGTAATGTGTGTTGCGATTTCAAACTCGAAGATGACTTTGATGGTGATTGTGTACACAACTAAAGTTTAAATCATTTAAACTTCACAAAAGAAGGGTGGGGTCACTTTAGGGTTGCTTAACACTTATTTGGAAAGTTAACTTGATTTGCTTAACACTTAACAACTTAAATATTGCATTCACTGACTTGTTTACTTAAAAAGCTCTTAGCTTAACTTGCTTCATGTGTTAACTTGTGAACTTTTGGTTGTTGCAATTCCTATACACTACCCAATTCTTGTATCCAACATTACCTATTATGTCCATTTGTTTTAACAACATTAAAGAACCTTATTAGTAAAGGTGTTGATTAACCTATGATCGTTTCTTTTACTAAGTGATCATTTTATCACCCACATGCAAGCTATAGTAACAATTTCATTTTAAAAGTAGGAGGTAACAAACATGCTTATTGGCTTGTCTTGGTTTTCTTCGGACTCAAACTCAACTTTTATGCCAGCCTTGGCTCAAGGGTTCAAGGTCACGTTCTCCGGCAAATTGCTCTCTAAAAGAATGAAATGTGTGCATGCATTAGAGATGATGAGATGAGTGCAAATGTTCATGAAATGCATGGAATGATAAAAGAAACAGTAAGAAATCAACGAGTAATAGAACAACCTTGCTAACAATAACACGAAATCACACAAGAACGATGAGAGAAACTATTTTGCACGATAAGTGAAAAGTAAGAACTAAATTTCAAGATTTAAATCATATGTTAAGAAACAACTATGAAATAAATGGCACAGACAGAAGACAACCAATACAAAATCATGATAGTTGGATTAACATCAAAATTAATTGTTAATGTGGAGAGATAGATTAAACAATTTAAACTACCATTAAGCATATTAAATCTAAAAAGGCTTGTAAATCAACTAGACAAGTATTAACAACACTTTACCTAGATTCTATGTGGAACACAAAGGTTAATAGACGTGGTTTCATCGTTTTATCAATTTTTCCACTATTTATCATGCAGTTAACAAGATTAACACAGCAGGTAAGCATTTAAATCTAAAACAGTAGGAACACCATGGATTCTACTAACACAAGTTCTGGATCTAAAACATGCATGTTAAAAGAATGTTAACAAAAGTAATTTCACAATTTTTAGAGCACTATGTGATTTATAAAGCCTTTAATGGTTTTCACACAAAATAATTCATAGCACAAAATATAAAACAACAATATGCACAAAATTATTTTTTGAAATAAACTAGACTTCACAAGGAATCTAACAAAACAATACTCACATTTTTAGCATTTTCTTACAAGTTTCTATGTATTTTGCACACTTGCAACATTTTAAATCTAGCAAATAAAGCACAACCGAAATAATTTTGCAATCTACCCCCGGAAAAAGATTTCCCTTCTCAGATCTACCCTTTCCTTTTCATCCTACCCCCTGCGTCTAATGTTTAGGCCCCTGGAAAACTTCCTACCTCACACATAACTCCAAATTTTTCCGTAGGACCCCCTGAACTTCTCTCTTCTTCTCCAGCCAGATCCACACACAACGAACAGATTAGAGGCATAGGACTTGGCCGGCCAGGGTCTTGCCGGCGCACGACAGCCAGGAGAAAGGGCAGCGGGGCGCTAGGGGGAGGGCGGGCGGCGCCATGCCCGAAGGCCAAGGGCCTTCCAGCAAGCCGGCGAAGGGGGAAAGGAGCGGCGCATAGGAGGCTCCACGGGTAGCCGACGCACACCGACGACATGCATGGGAAGGTGCACGGAAAGTTGATGAACGTGGAAGATAAATGCGAGCACGAGCACCAGTGAATCACCTAGGTTCCATTTGAGTCGTTGGTCGATGACGAGGGTGGCCGGGAGATATGGCGCCATGTTGGGGTAGACGGTGGTGGGTGGAAAGCTTCTGGTGGTTGGGGGAAAATTTGATTCCCGTCGATTCTGTGGACTGCAGGTGACGAGGAGGAGTTGATGGTGTCACTGGGTGAGTGAGGAAGGTTCAAGTTTGAGCTATTGAAGGGAGGCGGCTAGAGTTGGGAGGAATCGGCCGGCAAACTGTGGTGTCGCAGGAACTAGGTGTTCTGGCCATTGGCACTGGAAAGCTTGGTTTGGAGGGGCAAAAGCTTGGGGTATGGCCGATTTAAGGGTCTGGGCGCAAGAGGATGAGGATGGGCGAGGCGAGGATAAGGATGACACAACACACAGGCCGTGGATTGGCGGCGAGGGGGAGCTCCGGGCATGTCGGTCACGTGGTGTCCATGCCGTGTGGGAGGAGCTGGCCAATGGAGGGCGAGAAGTGGCGTGGAGTAGAAGGGGAGGCACATGGGAGATGCTCGGGCGACCAACCGGGTGAGAAAGAGCCCTGCAGGCGCTAGGGAGCTAGCCAACTGGTGATCTTCAACGTCCATGCCGGCCATCTGACGTGCGTGTGTTGACGGAGGAGGAAGAAGGTGACTGACTTGTGGGCCCTACGAGAAAAGCAAACAAAAACAACTAGCTCAACTTTCTCTCTTCATTTGACCCAACTACACTCATCCAAAAATTACCCAAAAATACTCGTTGGAAAGATAAAATCACAAAGAATACAATGCAATAAAAATCACTGCAAGAGCTTATATGGTTTTTACACAATTGACAAAACAATACAGCCAAAATTGAACTTTAAATGAATTTTTGGAACAATCAAACACTTTTGAAAAATTTGGTAAAAATATTGTAAAATCACTAAAGTGTATCTAGTATTTGAATTAAATAAAAGGAGGCAAAGTTATGTAAAATAAATTGGGGTTGCTTTACAAATTTGTTTTTTCAACAATAAACAATTATTATGTGACTTAAGCAATGCATGGTAAAAATACTTATTTATGCACAAGTGATGCTCATGATGCTTAATGATGCACAAAAGGATGTTCATGATGCTCAATAATTTCCAAAGATGCTTGTGATGCATGTCGCGCAAAGGTGTCGCGTTTAACGTGTGTTTTCTCACCAAGTTTGATCTTTGTGCTTGCATTTCCAAAAATAAAAGTTGGAGTTCAAGGTATGGGCTATAACTTTTATAAAGGCTGACATATGAGGAACTTGATGGATTTGGAATTAGGATTGCGGGAATTTTGGGCGGACGCCGATCAAAGCTGTTTTTGGATTTGACTTGAAATTTGACCGAACTTCTACTCAGTTTTTGGAGTCTTTCCACTTCCAAATCAAGAAAGTGCATATTATTAAAGTTGCTACATTTGAAAAGGTCTATCACTTTTGTATTGGCCAAAATTTTAGTTCTTATATAAAATTTGTTTTTATTGGCCTCGCTAGTGATTATCAACAGAAAGGAGTTTTAACACTTGATCAAAATTCAAGGTGTTTTTTTATCTTAACTCTCAGCAATTTGGAGTTAGTTTTAATTTGCTTCTTAATTACCCTATTAATTATTTGATTTAGATTTTTAATTACTCGGGCTGTTGCAACCACGACCTGCCCGACTGAAGTCGTGCCGCCGGCGACCGTGGGCTCGGTCCACGCCGTGGCCTCCAGCGAGGGGCTGGGCCTTCCCGACGGGCTGGACGAGCGCATGGAGCGCCAGCACCGGCGGAAGGAGCGCGTGTCGCTGGCGGTGCACGTGCGGGTGCACGAGATCACCGGCAGCCGCGGTTCGCCTCTGCTGTTGTGGTGCACGGCGATACTACACGGGCGACCGAAGGGCCCGTTTCTCTGCGAAGTTTTCGGGCTACCACGTCATGACTTTATAATGCCAAGGGTTTAGAAATATGTGCGTGGCATGCACGCACCAATTTCATATATATATATATATATATATATATATATATATATAGTTGCATTTAAATAAGAGATTGCCTACCACTGTTCGAAATTTGTAAAAGGGGCTAAAACTGACATGCTTTTAGAATTTTTTTTTTAAAAGAGAGGCCTTGTTTAGTTCCTAATTTGGGAGTGGCAAAATTGACATTTTGCTATAAATGCGCAACTGTAGCATTTCGTTTGTATTTGTGAATTATTATCCAAACATTGACTAATTAGGCTCAAAAGATTCATCTCGCAAAGTACAACAAAACTGTGCAATTAGTTTTTGATTTCATCTACATTTATTACTCCATGCATGTACCGCAAGTTTGATGTGATAGGGAATCTTCTTTTTGCATAGTGTCAAAGTTGGGATTTTGGAGGGAACTAGACAAGACCTAACTAACTAGTGTTTTTTACTGGAAACGACCTAGAGAAAACGTCTGCAGAGAGGGAAAAATACACTACAGAGGTAGTAGATTTTCCTTGCAATTGATGACTGCAATAACTACTTCGTCGCTGACGATAAGGTCTGGCAACCGCTAGAAGAATTTCGACAGGGGATCCACCCCAAACAACGCAGGCCTGATCAGAACAGAAGCGTATTTCACGGCGCCCCTGTGCATTTTTAGAGGCGTATTTCTAAATACTACATGTGTTTTGTTAGAGGCGGTTAAGCCTTGTGATTGATACACTCGATAGAATTGGATTAGCAAAGATATAAAATTAAACATGGCAGTAATTAACTAATTTGGCAGTCACATAAGTTGTGTTCGACTGTTCGAGGAGTCAGCTGGCCGGTGCAACTAAGACGTCTCAAAAACAAAAACACAAAAAAATACATGCGGCTACTTGATGACCATTGGGCAGATGAATGGCACTTTGGGTCATGTTTTGACACTATGCAAAAAGAAGATTCTCCATCACATCAAACGTGCGGTACATGCATGGAGTACTAAATGTAGATGAAATCAAAAACTAATTGCACAGTTTTGTTGTACTTTGCGAGACGAATCTTTTGAGCCTAATTAGTCAATATTTGGACAATAATTCATAAATACAAACGAAACGCTACAGTTACGTATTTATGGTAAAATGCTAATTTTGCAACTTCCAAATTAGGAACTAAATAAGGCCTTGGTTGCCCACGCAGTACTGTCCATGCAGCACCACAGGCGATCCGACGATGCTGCCGGTCAAGTTGTCTATCCGCACGCGCACCGCCAGCGGCACGCGTTCGCGCCGTTGCCGCTGGCCCTCCATGCGCTCGTACAGCTCGTCGGGCAGCCCCAGCCCGTCGCCGGTGGCGACGACGGGGACCGAGCCGACGGTCCCCGCGGTCACGCAGAACTCGGGGAGGTCGCCGTGCGCGATCGGCACGCCCGCGTACGCCACGTCCACGCGGCCCCCCGTGCCGCAGAGCGGCCAGAGGCCGTGGTTGCCGCGAAGGTCGTAGTTGACCCGGAGGGTGATGTGGAAGGTGGGCGCCGTCACTGCATGGGTGCTCCGGTCGAGCCCCCCTCGACGCCGGGCAGTTTCACCCAGAACTCGGGCGGCGAGAAGTCGTAGAGGTAGGTGCAAACGATTAGTATGTAGCAGGAACGGTATGAATAACGCGAGGGGTAACACAGCCTGGATGTTGTTCTTGTGCCTCTCCACGAAGCCGCGCTCATCGTCGTCTATTAGGCCGGCGCCCACGGATATCGTCGGGAAGATGACTAGATTGAGGACCGAGAAACGAAAACAAGGGGCAAGCTAATGACTGGTGGACCTGGTTTCGGTGGATATATACAACCGCGCGTTTTGAATACGGCCTGATGCAAGTCTTTCTTGCGGACTAGCTAGTAGAGTCTGAAACCAGATTAATAGGAGTCCTAAGTACATTGGTGCCATCTAATAGGCGGTCTCATGCATTGACACGTAATCTCGAGATGATCTAACAGACAATCTGTACAATAAATTATCTTTTAAGTTGTCTTATAACTCCTAAATTTATGTGTGAGCTCAAGTAATGTTGTGATCTACTACACTTTTTCACTTTGTAACTCGTTTGTATCACCATATTGTGTTCTGACGCTATTGTATTTTGGAATAAAATATGTTAACCATATATGACGGCCAATCATATGCAAAGTAGTCACGAGACTGGAGTTATATTCAAACGGAATATTTATTGCATAATACTTTCTACATATTACCAAAAAAATTACATGACAATCTCACTTAAGTAAGTTTTAATAACTATTCTGTCTATTGCGAGAGCGATGCGAGATATGTTCAACTAAGTCATTCCTAAGTTTGGTATGTGTCTCTCGTGATTGCAGCATTTCTTCGAAGTACTTCAGCAAAGCTCATACTGTTTCCTATACTAACTCCTGGTGGTAGAGCATATGATAACCCTGGAGTTGAGTTTAAATCAAATTAAAGAAGTTGCGCCCGGTTGTCTTTGGTCTTCAATAATCATATTGTGAAGAATAATGCAAGCCTGCATGATTTTTCCAATACCTACCTGTTTCCACTTGCGTGCTGGACGATCAACAATGTTAAATTGAGATTGCAATACCCCGAATGCACGCTCGATATCTTTCCTTGCACTTTCTCGTGCTTGTGCGTACAGTTTGTCCTTCTCACTTTGAGGGGCTGCTATTGACTTTACAAAGGCAGCCCACTGCGGATAAATTCCATCGGCGAGATAGTAACCTGCATTATACTGTGTTCCGTTGATAGAATAGTGCACTTCAGGCACTTCACCCTTCAACTCTTGTATGAACAAGAGCGAATGGTTTAATACATTGATATTATTTTTAGCACCAGCAACATCAAAATAACCATGCCATATCCTAAGATCATGTGTAGCAACAGCCTCAAGAATCATCGTAGGAGCACGCTCTTTACCACTGGTGTATTGTCCCCTCCATGGAACTGGATAGTTTTTCCACTACAATCAATGCTTCCTGGCATTCCAGGGAATCCACGATTCTCATTGAATTGTAGTCTGCGCTCTTCCTCAACTGTAGGGAGTTGCAGAAATTCTGGACCAAATGTTTCAATCACTCCTTGCGCAATCATTCCTAAGCACTCCAATGTCGTACTTTTGCCTATTTTTAGGTTCTCATCAAGTGAGTCTGCGGGGGTGCCATATGCTAACATACGCATTGCGGCCATACACTTGATCAACGGTGAAAGTCCTTTTCGGTTAGTGGCATCTGTCCGTTGAGTGAAATATTGCGACCACTTACCTAGGGCATTATAGAAAGAGCGACCTTCTCATCCGAAACCTTGTGCGGAACATGAAGTCGGTGTAGATGGGATCCTCTGAGAAATATTGGGACACAAGATCCTCATGGCATGTTCTTGATCCCTCAATATGTATATCCTAGTGCTGCTCCTTCAACATCGAGCCGATTTCTGCTTCATGTCGTGACTTCAATTTTGACCCAATAGCTTCAACGATAGAGTCAAAAGCTTCTTGCTCGGCCATGAAATCTTTTAGTCGTCGTCTGTCGGTGCAAAATCTGACCCACAAGTAAATATTTGTAGTTTTGCCGTGTGTTAGAACGGATATGACCTAGCACATAATGACACAGGATGTATACTAGTTCGAGCAACACGCCCTCAGTCGGTCGACTTTATTCCTGAGCCCAGGTGCTCAAAGTTTGCAGTGGGGGTACAAATGAGAGGAGGATGAGAAAGGGTGCCTGAGTCCTGGCCTTGTTCTCGTTTCAGTGGAAGAGAGTGGCAGGAGCTCAGACATGCGCTAAGTGTATGAGAATGTGAAAGCGTAAGAGTGAGTACGTGGGTGTGAACATTCGAGTCTATAGAAGTGGAGGGTCCATCCCCTTTTATTGTACAAGGGAACGGCCTTACAAGTTGGAGAGGATAAGAGAGTAAGTGTACAGGTGCTGCCTAGTCTTGTCAAAGCCCACGTCATCTGGTGCGGTATGGCCTCCGTCCTCGGTCCCTGTTCTCCTCGCTAGGCCATTCCGTCGTAGCGAGTAGGTTTATGGTGGCATTGTGCAAGGAGCCGACTAGGCTTCCTGGTCGAAGGAATTGGCCGGTGGCTAGATCGGGGCCTCGGCCTGGCTACGCGTAGCCGGGCCAGCCCAGGTGTTCATCGTTGTTGTGCCCTTCGTTAGGCCAACTGCTGTAGGAAAGCAGTCCTGTTAGACCCGTCATCGTCTAAATCCAACGACTCAAGCGACTCATCAGAATCATCGGAGCAGCTTATTAGATGAACCTGATTGATGCGACATACTGGATTATGACTAGGCTTACGGTTGTGCTTTGTGCTTTTGTTCGTCGCACCGGATTATGTGAATAATACGTGGCAACAGCCGTAAATTATAGGATAGTAGCTAGCGGAGCTTAATCGACTCGGATGCTAAAGTTGTATTGCAAAGTGAAAATCCAACGTGTATGCTAGAGTCCAAAGCCGGCAATCAATCCTGACTCAACTTGGACCTGACGTAAGTGCACAAGGCACGGTAGTCCGACTTGGACTTGACTAACAAATAATGCAGCAACATTGCTCCTAGGCCAATCAGATTAGTACTGAACTTGTACTGAACCAAAACAATTGAATTGTCGATAGCTGATAATTTTTTAAAAAAAATATCAAATGGCCCAACAGTGATAAAACAAAACATATGTAAGCTCATAGCTGCAACAATAACCTAACCTTATACGAGGCTGCCTAAATGTGCAGCTTTATTTTTAACTCGTACCAAAAAAAAAAGTAAAATAAGCCCTCCAAGGCACTAGCAATGCTGGACCATCCTCTCAAACAACCTGAAAAAAAGAAGGCCTGCTTACATAAGACTTCAAGCAAATTGGTTTCTTAGCCATAAATTTCAGTTCGAAAAAGAAAACATACCTCCTATCATGAAGCAAAATTAGTAAAAATCCTCTCCCTCGTACTCTTCACAGCAATCATATGCTCAGCTTTCAAGTCCTCAAGCATATGCCTTGTGTCAAAAGTAAGAAGTGATTTATAGGTTTCCAGCAATTTGGATTCCTTATCATGCATTTTCCCTTCCTTTTCAAGTAACTTTGCCTCCTCCTTCTCTTGTGCTGCAAGGTGGTTCGGTCTTGCTGATTCCTTCTTATCCGCGGCAATTTGTTGGTATCTCTCCAGCACCTCAATGCGATCTTCCTTAGATTTGGCTTGACCTTCTCTCAGCTTGTCAATCTCATCCAAAGTTGATGATGAACCCTTCCCCTTTCCTTTCCCTTTGCTTTCATCTTTAGCTTTCTTACACTCTACTGGACGCAGCAGATCATTGAGAACATCAGGAGATGATGTCAGGTCCACAACCTCTGACTCGGAATTCTTTGTTTTGTTAGATCCATTAAGGTCCTCATTGTAGGCATGCCACTTTGGTTGATCTCGAAGAACCTTCCAACAAGCTATGAGTTTGAACTGACCTTCTTCGAAATCCTCTTCATAGAAAGCCATGGCTTTGTCCATTACCTGCTCATCAGACTCTCCACTAGCACGAAGATGTTGTGCTTTTATCCAAGAACTTTGAAAGGCATTCACAGTTCTGTTCACACAATGCCATTGTTCTTTCAATTGCTTAACTTCTCTAATACGATCAATTGGGGTCGTGCTATTAAACATGTCAGTTACTGCTCCCCAATATTGATCATTTCTCTTCCAATTCCCTTTAATTGGATCATTTGAATTTTTCAACCAAGCACTGACCTGCATTGTATATATAGAAACTTAGATAATGTATAAACATTAATAATATTGGATAATAATTTAGAGAGATAATTATAGAACTAAATGGAAGCACAAAGATAATTTACCAATCTCATGGTCTCATCAGATGTCCATATCATCCTCCTCCCAGTCCTACTTCCACCAGCATCTTTTTCGATAACGTGCTTGATTGACTCCATTACCATCAAAGTTTTCAACATCGATAACAGGAGCAGCTTGTGAGCCAAGTGATGAATGTGTAGTGACTTGTTTGGGGGCTGATTGCGATGTCCTAGCTTTGGCCATCCATGGTTTTGGTGCCTGGAATGGAGCATATGGAGTAGGGCCACTAGCATAAACAAAATTAGGTGACATGGATGTCTCACGTTGAACTTCTTGAAGATGAGAGTAGTCTGATGGTTGAAAGTAACTTAGGAAACCACCAGGTGGGTGAGAACCTAGTTCAGCGTTAGTGGCATTCGGATCCGATTTGACGATTGGGGAAGAACAGTTAGGTACAAAAGCAGGAGGCATGGACAACCATGTAGGGTTAGTGGCGATTGAACTTGCAGTTGCCTTCGATGCTTGTGCCGATGATGGAGATGCCCCCTGGGGTGCTGCAGCCCTCTTTGCTTGAAGAGGCATGATCGTGGGCAGGGACGACGAGGGGTGTGCTACGTTCGACAGTCGGGGACGCGCTATTTGGAGCAGCAGACATCGACGGCACCAAACCTCACCGGTCACCATCGGCGGCACCGTGGCCTGGGGCGTCAGAGAGCCGGAGAGGGACGATGTGGGTTGAGAGGAAAGGAGGAGATTCAGATGATTCTTTTTATATGTCAGGGAGAGGCGGCAGATGGATAAGCCAAGAATGAACAACATAAAAAAATAGCGCGCAACTTCACGTTATGAAATCGATTTCACGCGTGGAGGGAAAAAGGATTAGCGCAGGGAAGAGGAAACCGCGCGGGAGATCCGACGAGGAGAAAAAAATCAGCTTCCCTTGCAACGACGCGGTTGTGGCCATGTCATCCCATCGAGCGAAAACTTTGTCAATGAGCCTGTTGTTTCCCGAGACAACAACTTTTCTCTCTCTTCTTTATCTCTGTCCTCCACATCAGCAAAAATCCTACGTGATTTTACATGAGACAACCTACGAGACTGTCTACGTGTAGCAATGTGCTTGCCCTTAACAAATCAAGCAAATTCCCAACGTACAGCTAGGAGATTACACATGCATGATGCATGTCGGAATCCAAAATGACATGTATTATACGCGGCAAATCTGGCAAAATCAAAACTTTTCCCTTCTTTCTCTGGTGATCCATCACCTCGCCTGCTGTTCTGACGAGTAGTGCAGAGATACTCGGGAATGCGGGGCACGGTGCCAGCGCGGAACTCGCGGTCGACGACGACTGGACGACCATACCTTCTCCAAATCTCCAGGCAGTGGCCGCCTCCATCTATCCCTGCCCCCACGTCGCCATGGGAAGTTCTGGAAGCTAAGCTTCTGGAACGAGGCTACCACGTCGTCAACGCAAGAGCGAGCTAGCGCGGCGATGTCTAGCATCTTCTTGTCTCACTGTCCTCTCCAGTCAACCGTTGAAATGAAAACTACTAGATGGGATGCACGGCTGCAAGACAACGACGCAGGGACAGCCGCAGGAGGGAGACGTGAAGGGAACGACGCGCTGCCCTATGATGTCCACCCAGCTCTCTAGCTGCTGCGTGCCGGCATGCACGAGCATGTGCCATGTGCACCGCCTGGCCTAGATCCAACCGGCACGAGCGGTGTGCTTGTATGCGCCACGGCAAGGCTGCGCGGGAGGCAACCAGTGGGATCGAGGGGCCAAATCATCGTCCAGCGTTGCGTGGGGTAGGAGGCGATGGGGAGCGCCACGACAATCTGTCGCATATGCAGAGCCCACCTACCAGCTCTCTCTTCCTCCTCTGCCTCCGTCTGATAGCCTCCTGCCTTCCTCCTCTCCTGTTAGGGCTTCAGGCTGCCGCCTCCGCCGGCGAGGTTAGGGCTTCAGGCTTGGGGTTTGGGGCTACCAGGGGAACCCTAATTGCCGCCAACCTTAGAAAGGAGGGTTGGGGCAGCAGGTAGGCCTGGCGACAAAGGCGGGTCGCGGGGCAGTGCGGCACAGCAGCGGGGACGCTGCCAGACAGGGTCAGGACAACCGGTGGGCCATGGACGGGCGGGGGTAAGGGTTGGAGGTGAGCTCCTTGACAAAGCTGGATTAGGGTGGTGGATACAGCGGCGGGAGCTGCCGGAGCCAAAGAAGGAAGGCGGCGTGGGGGCGTGCTGGGAGGAAGGTGGTGGCGGCGGTCTTGGGTTGCGTGCTCATTGTCGCCTTTAGCGGCGTGTCTGCGACGCACAATTGCGCCTGTTGGGGAGGCATTGTGGGATTGGGATTGGCGAGGTGGATCAAGGGTGTGGGGTGTCATCGTGCGGATCAGATTGAACGAGGTCATTTGCAAAGATGCTACTGTAACATCCCTACTGTCGAGACCACCACCACCTCCCCGGTCCATGTTTTTGTGCCCCCTCGTGGCTTACCTCGCCCATTGCTTGCTTTGCCAGCCATTAGGGTGATGTCATTCGGCATTGATGCCTTCACCTCGGTGTACTGCCACCACGTTGCCATTTTGCAATGCCTTTGATGCATCTACTTTCTTTCTCCATCTCTCTCCCTTTTCCTTTCTATTCATCTCGTTGATCACCTGCCGTTGGGAAATGACAAGGATCATAAGAGGAAGGGTCGTAGCCAGAGAAGTGGGGAACAATCATGCTAATGAAGAGGATTGAGGTGGCAAGCAACAGCTCTCAGATAGGATGTCCCAGCCTCCCAGGTGCCGACTACGGCAAGTAAATTTCTTTTATGCGCGTAAGGCTTCGGATGGTGGCGTGAGAAGACACGGGGTTAGACTGGTTCGGGCAAGGAAAGCCCTACATCCAGTATGAGGAGCAGCTCGTCTTACTCACGCGTGGTCTGTAGTAGGGGTTACAAACAGGCGAGAGAGGGAGCCGGTCCCAAGTCTCTTGGGTGTGCACTGATGCTCGTGAGGTGAGTGTGTGGGTTCTGTTGGCTTCAGAGTCCTCCTGTCTCGGGGCCCCTGATTCTCCTTTTATAGCGCAAGGAGGGTTCAGGGTTAGAGGTGAGCCGGGTGTGTGGAGAAGTAAAAGAGATAAGCTAAGTAAAATATAATACAAGGAGAAGGACCAAGTCCCCGGATCGCTGCCTCCTGCTCCGGCCTTTGGCTCCTGTCAGCGTGGCCACCGGAGGAGGGCGGCTGTCATCGGATCCTGTCGCTGATCCTCCGAACGACCGTTGCCGCCGAGCATGATGATGATGTCCGGCTGCCATAACCGTGCACGTTGGGGGAGGCGACTGACCCCTGTAGTCCTGCTTACCGCCCGTGGAACACGGACGTCGCATCCCTGTCGCCGGATAGGCCGAGCACGAGAACGAGCGGCGCTCCCTCCTGTGCCAGGCGACGCATGCAATGAGTGCCCTACGGCGAATTAGGGGGAGCCGCGGCCACTGTAGCCTGTGCGGTCGTGGCTACAGTGTTCCGCCCGGGTACTTGTGGCAGGTCACATCGAGGGGCGCGGGCGTCTTTCTACGTGCCAGAGCCGCGGTGCATTTATGGCAAGATCGGTGGGGGGCCCACGAGATCCACGCCCTTGTTTGTCAGTCTACGCCCAAGGCGGACCCTTGTCTTATGGGCCCGGATGAGTCCGACCCCCTATGCCCAGGGTCGGGCGAGGTGGAGTTTTGCCAACGAGGGGTCGGGCGTGTCCGACCCCGGGGCCCTGGGTCGGGCGAGACGGAGTGGGATGCTCCCTGCCCATGCCGGGTCGGCGGTGGTCGTCATTACCGCAGGTGGGCCTGGGCCTTCATGACCGTTGTTTTAAGGGGCATAAGGAGGTCGTTAATATTTTCCCCGAACAGTAGCCCCCGAGCCTGTGGTGGAGCGAGGATGCTCCTCCAGAGGTTGCTTTCGTTGTTCATCGGGGATCTCTGCTCGCCCTGCAGGCTGCGGTTGATCACGGATAGGGAGTGCTGTTTGTTCGGCTTGGCCGGGGAGTTTGATCAGGCGAGGTGTCCTGTGGATGTCTTGGCGCGGGAGGATTCCTCATTGTTCCGTGGGGCACTCCCGCCTCGAGACCTCAAATCGTGACCACACGCGTGGTCATTGGTTGCGATGCTAGCCTTCGAGCCCCCACGCATTGCAGGAGACGATCAGGAGGCTAGATCAGCTTTTGATCGTTTTCCCTCAAGCGTCCGTTCGCTGAAACGGAGGGGGTGAGCCGTGCCACGCTATCCTCGCTGGACGAATCGTGGTGCTCGTTGAGCTGCAAACGGGTCGGTTCGAGTGGAGTCCCGGTCCCCGTTCGGGGGGGGGGGGGGGTCCGGCTCGGGCCAAGCTGGTGGCGTACTCCAGATTCCGGCTGACCAGTTAATATAGTTCTCGAGTCCGTTCGATCAGATTCGGGGGCTCGTTGCCTTTCTTCGGGGAAAAACCATGAACTTAGACGCCAGCTCGGACTCGAACGTGAGGTCGAGACGCCCTTGGCTTTCGCTCGCCTAAGTGGTGGCCATTAGCGGACCCGTCCCTTCTCACCCCTTGCTCGGGGGATGTCCTGGGGCGGTTTTCGAACCCTCTTGAGGGCCAGCCTTCGAACCCCTGGACCGTAATGGGGTGTAAGAGCGTTTTCAGCTCTGTATCCTTTTTTACCTAAAGTGGGCCCTGGTCCGCTTGCAGAGGAAGTTGTGCGTATGACCTCCGGGAGGCGCGGTGTTCCCTACGGTCAAAAAGACATCATGCGTACGGTTTCCGGAGAAAGGCGGAGGTGATGGGATGTACCTGACGTCGCAATAGATGCGGTTTGTTCGTATTTCGTTTGCCGCGCGCTCCTTATAAAGCGAAAGAGCTCTCTTCATCATCATCCTCATCACCATCGTCATCGTTTTCGTCCGTTGTCGTGCTTGAGCCCCTCCGCAGCCTTCGGGGTTCCGCCGCGGCCTTTTTCTTCTTCTGGCGATTGGAGGCGCCTTTGTCGGCATCCTCCTCCCGCTTTGCCTTGCCCTTGGAGCGATCGAATATCGCCCCGACGGCCTCCTCGCCCGAGGCAAAGTAAGCGGTGATGTCGAGGAGCTCCTTGGTGGTCCGTGGGCCTACACGTCCTAGTTCGTGGACCAGAGACCTACAGGAGGTCCCCGCCAAGAAGGCCCCGATGATGTCGGCATCGGCGACGTTGGAGAGCTCAGTGCGCTTCCTGGAGAAGCGCCGGATGTACTCTCGGAGAGTCTCTCCCGACCCCTGGCGGCAGCTCCGGAGGTCCCAGGAGTTCCCGGGGCGCATGTACGTGCCCTGGAAGTTCCCTACAAAGATTTCTTTCAGGTCATTCCAGTTACGGATCTGACCTGACGGAACATGTTCCAGCCAGGCTCGCATCGAGTCGGCCAAGAACAGCGGGAGGTTGCGAATGATGAACATGTCGTCATCCGCTCCGCCGGCTTGACAGGCAAGCCGGTAGTCGCTGAGCCAAAGCCAGGGGTTCGTCTCCCAGAGTATTTGGCCACGTTGGTGGGCTATCTGAAGCGCGCTGGGAACAGCGCGTTCAGGATGCGCGCGGAGAAGGCACTGGGCCCTGCTGGGTCGGGGCTTGGGCTCCGATCTTCTCCACCGTCGTGGCGACCACCACAGTGTACGTGGTAGCCGCGGTCGGCTCTGTCCTCCCTGCTCGCATAGGAGCACCTCCACGCATCCAAGGCGTCACGGATGTCACGGATGGGGCCGATGCGGCGGTGGACGGACGAAGCCCCACCGCCCGTGCGTGGTGTAGTCCGTCGAATGGGCGAGGCCCGGTTTCCCCCGTGGGAGGAAGGTTGGTGGACAGACCCTCCGCGCCTCTTGAGAGGCGCGGAGGGTGTGACTGTGCTGGTGCCGTGTCTGCGTCGCCGGGACACGGAGCTCTCTGCCTGCTGGACTGCTGCACACTCAAGCAGGTCGCGTACCTCTTGGTAGGCCTGTCGCTCCTCAGGCGTTGCCGGCTCGGGAAGTCGTCGGAGTAGGGCTACTGCTGCAGCGATGTTATGGCTGGCGCGGGCGAAGAGCTGAGGGCGATCTTCATCCGTGCAAATGCATCGCTGGACGTCACGCGCCCGTTGTCGTGCCCTGCCTTTGTTGCGGGGGCGCTCGACCTCCTGGTACAGCGCCGCGCGCGCCTCCGGTTGTCGTGGCCGCACCGGGACCCTGGCAAGGGCCCCAGTCGTAGCTGCGGCGCGCGGTGGAGGAGTGCGCTGCCTTCCCTCGGCGCCGTCATCTTTGGACCCCTCGGAGTGTACATCGGCCATGAAGCACTTGCGCGAGGGGTGGTGGCTCCCGTTGTCGGAGCTGGCGTCGGAGGCTGTGCTCGCCACGCCTAGGAGCTTGTTGCTCGTGGGTGGCACGGTCATGGCCCGTGCCAGGAGGCGACCGTGGGTCGCCGCGGCATTGCGCAGCCCGAAGGGCCACTCCTCCGAAGAGGGCCCCGTGGAGCGCCCCCGGCCGCTCACCACTATCCCGGCGGCGGAGCCAGGGACGACGGGGCGAGCAGGTAGGACAAGGAGAGGGATCAGCTCAATTCCCTCCCCCGTGGCGAGGAAATCCGAGCTCCCGAAGCGGACGAGGGAGCCGGGAGCAAAGCTGGCGTCGCGGCTGGCCATCTGAAGCCGGTGATGTACGCGCAAAGGTCCCCTACTTGGTGCGCCAACTGTCGTTGTCGAGATTAGCGGATCAAGACTACGGCAAGTAAATTTCTTTTATGCGCGTAAGGCTTCGGATGGTGACGTTAGAAGACACGGGGTTAGACTAGTTCGGGCAAGGAAAGCCCTACGTCCAGTATGAGGAGCAGCTCGTGTTACTCACGCGTGGTCTGTAGTAGGGGTTACAAACAGGCGAGAGAGGGAGCCGGTCCCAAGTCTCTTGGGTGTGCACTGATGCTCGTGAGGTGAGTGTGTGGGTTCTTTTGGCTTCAGAGTCCTCCTGTCTCGGGGCCCCTGATTCTCCTTTTATAGCGCAATGAGGGCTCAGGGTTAGAGGTGAGCCGGGTGTGTGGAGAAGTAAAAGAGATAAGCTAAGTAAAATATAGTACAAGGAGAAGGACCAAGTCCCCAGATCGCCGCCTCCTGCTCCGGCCTTCGGCTCCTATCAGCGTGGCCACCGGAGGATTGCGGCTGTCGTCGAATCCTATCGCCGATCCTCCGGGCGACCGTTGCCGCCAAGCATGATGATGATATCCAGTCGCCATAACTGTGCACGTTGGGGGAAGCGGTTGACCCCTGTAGTCCTGCTTACCGCCTTGTCTGTCGGTCTACGCCTAAGGCGGACCCTTGTCTTGTGGGCCCGGATGAGTTCGACCCCCTACACCCGGGGTCGGGCGAGGCGGAGTTTTGCCACCGAGGGTCGGGCGTGTCCTACCCCGGGGTCCTGGGTCGGGCGAGACGGAGTGGGATGCTCCCTGCCCATGCTAGGTCAGCGGTGGTCGTCATTACCGCAGGTGAGCTTGGGCCTTCATGACTGTTGTTTTAAGGGGTATAAGGAGGTCGTTAATATTTCCCCACAATAGTTTGGGTCTATGGAGAGATTATAATGGTATGAATCTAGTCAATCTTTTATAAAAATAATATTTTATATATCATGACACATCTCTCATCCCTTCTTAAAGAAGTGGAGAGCCAATCAAATATCATATAATTAAAGGCAGATTTTCATTTCACATCTCTTACTTGGGGGCTGGTTGGGAGGGCTTCTCCCAATGATTTCACCCGTCAAGCCAAAGCTAGTGAAGTAAAAAAAACTAACTTCACCCAATTCCTAGTTTATTTTAACCCTGACTAACAAAACGACTTCACGATATATAATATCTCGATTTTGCGGAAAACATGTGGAGCCGAAGCCAAAATAAAAGCCTTATATCCACTCTCTCATCGTAGGTTTCAAAGTTTGGGAAAAGAAGATTTATTTCCCATGTCCAAACACACTTCCTATCCCTAACCTAAAATCCAAACGAGAAAATAAATTTTAAGCTCAGTTTACTAGAACTCCTACTTTTGATCTATTGAAGTGATTTCTAAGAGAAGTGATTATTTGAATGAAAGAAATTCCCTGCTTGGTTGATTACCAGAACAAGTCATTCTGAGCTTCGCAGACCTTTAACCATTTTTATCTCACAAACTTTTAAAAATTTAGTCCAACATTCTTAAATTTCTACTAAGCTAATTTTTTGCCCTTTACCACTCGCACTTCATTTTCCCTCTCGTTTCTAACAATACAAGAAGCAGGGTGCCAGAAACTTCCTTTTCATACGCTTATTAGGCGCACAAAACAAATAGCGACCAAATGGTAGGAGCTGCTGTTTTTTTTTTCCTCTCCAGCAACCATGCTCCGCTCGTAAGGAGGACCAAGCAAGCCGGTCAAGACTCAAGAGGCAAACTGCAAACCGTTCTTGGAAAAAGCCGCATCCGCAGCCTTTATAGCGAAAACCCTTTTTAATTTTTTCCCCTACTGCTCTTCCTTCTCCCCTCCGCTTCCTCTTCTCTTCTCCTCTCCCCTAAACCCTAGCAAAATCCGCTTGGTCCAGAGCGATCGCCGCCGCGATCTGACGCTCCGTCGGTCCATCGGCGCCGGAGCCGCCGCGCTGCACCATGGTTGTACCGCGCGCCCCCGAGGTAAAAGCTCCAGACTCAGTTTGCCTTTGCCCACTGTAACGCGCAGATTACCGTGTCGGGGGCGTTTCGGTGGAAGGAATTCGCGACCTTTGATCGATTCGAGGTGCTGCGGTTGGGGGTTGCAGTTTTTTTTTCTTCTTTGTGTCCTGAACTGTCCGGCTGCTTCTTGTGCAGGACCAGGATGAGGAGATGCTGGTTCCGCATCAAGATGTTATCGAGGGCGCGCAGCAGGCCGTCGTCGAAGGTCCGCAGCAGGATGTCGTCGAGGGTCCGCAGCAGGATGTTGTGGAGGGTCCGCAGCCGATGGAAGGTGAGATTTTTTGGTTGGCCTTTCGGGGTTTTCTCAGGCATAGTTTGATGTAGGCTACATTATTGGATTTTTTTTGCTAATGCATTGTCTTTGCAGTGCCCTTTTCTTGTTTTCCACGGTGAGACATGATTAGGGACATAGCAGTATAGCACTGCTCTTTGATGGCTGTTGTTTTTTATACCTGTTGGCTGCCACTCTCAGAAGCTTTGCACTTGTATCTGTTTAATCATGATATTGAGATAGTTGTCAACTTGGTTGGAAGTAAACCCTATATATAGAAGGATTAATCATTTTGTAAAGTTTTTTTCATCATCTTTTGTGATGACTTCCAGTATTCGTGTCTATTGTGGAGTAGATATAACCTATATGTTTGGTGTTGTCGTGCTACTGTTTTTTAGATGAATGTAAATTATTGAACCACGAAATGTTCAAGAGAATATAAAAATTCTACATCACAAGATCACAATTCGTGCTCGTTTGTGATCTTCGCTGATTATTTTAAAATGGTGGATATGGAATTTCGGACTGAATATCGTGAAGTGTATGCTCAAATGCTACAGTTATTCTCACGTGTCTGAAACTAAGATGATAATTGATAGGGTCATTTAACTAGAGCCTCTGATGGAGATCAGACATTCTATGTAAGCCTTGCACGCATTCTGTTCATTATGCAACCTGTGGTAGTTAGTGTTTTACCTATGTTCACTAAGTGAACTTTCATGGGTTTGTTAGGTTAGTTCTGGTTGTCACTAGTGTCTACTGTTTGGTAAATAGGTCATGATGTCTTGACAGTGCAGAGTGACTATCAAAATGCTAGGTGTGTGCATAGTTGGTACAATGGTTGTAGTTTCTTTGACAATTGATACTGTGGGTGAAGTACAATGAAGCCTGAAGTATGGAAAGGCATATTACTTATTGTTTTCTACTCCATTATATCACTTATTTCTTTTGTTGTCTTGCAGAATCTGCATCAACTGTTGAGAACCAAACTGTGCCAGATCCCTGTACATCCAGATTTACATGGACCATTGAAAATTTCTTCAAACGCAATGTTAGAAAGCATTACTCTGATGATTTTGTCGTCGGAGGATACAAATGGTGAGCAAAATGCAGCTGCTCATCACTTCTAATTGTGCACTAGTCAGTTATAGAGTTTGTCTCAGTGCTTTATATTACCTCCTCGCAGGCGAGTGCTGGTTTTCCCCAAAGGAAATAACGTAGATAACCTTTCAATGTACCTGGATGTTGCTGATGCAAATTTTCTGCCTCCTGGATGGAGTAGGTATGCACAATTCAGCCTTGCTGTGGTAAACCAAATAGACAGCAAAATGTCGTTAAGAAAAGGTATTTCCTGTTACCTCTCACCCTCATTATACATCTGATGTAAAATGTATAGTACTTTCTTTGTTCCTAGCAATATTACTGCTTGCTTTTGGGTTTTTGGATGAGTGCAATTGTACATTCATCTAGTCAGCAACTCAGCATGAATTTGACTCTGATTATTTGTGAGGATAGGCACTTAACTTTTTTTTTATGTTTCCAATGTTTCTTTATTCTATGACATCTCTAGAGTAAATGATGGTCTTTTTCATCGGTAATTACACAAAAGTGTGCTATATGCTTCATTATCCCTTGGCATTTCTTAATATGGTTGATATATATTGCTCGGTTCTTCTCTGCTGTGAAGTAGGTAATTCTTACACTTTCTATGTTGGTTGGTAGAGCAAATTTCCCAAGAAAAGGATGGGTAGTAGTAACACATCAATGTTTTGTGCTATGGTTGTGTTATGCCCTGAGCCCCTGACATGCTTGATGTGTAATTCAACTGAAAATTGGGAAGCTGAATTATTCCAACTGCTAAACATAAGGGTGGGAGTGTTCAAGGCGGAATGAGAGCAAAGGAAGATAAAGGTCTGAATTAACACAATAAAAAGGAGAAAGAAATTGACCTGCTAAACAAAAATTTGCACAATGCAGAGTAACTAACATCTTTCCTTGCTTTCCTTTTCACTCTAGTTTGACTGAAAGAACATCGTTTTCATTTATTAGGAATCAAGTTGCAGTCTGTTCTGAAATTTAGTTCTTCGTTTTTATGCCATTAAATAGGTTTTAGGAAGCATGTAAATTTGCCATTGTTTGATGTGCTCTCTATTTTTCCCCACAGAAGCAACACATCAATTCAATGCCCGAGAAAGTGATTGGGGCTTCACATCTTTTATGCCTTTGATGGATCTATATGATTCAAGTAAAGGATATGTTGTGAATGATAAATGCATTATTGAAGCTGAGGTTGCTGTGCGTAAAATTGTTGATTTCTGGAACTATGACTCCAAAAAGATGACCGGTTATGTCGGCCTGAAGAATCAAGGAGCTACATGTTACATGAACTCTCTCCTTCAGACTTTGTATCACATTCCCTACTTTCGGAAGGTAGGAATATTTCTACTTTTGTCTATTATAGTTGATCCTTCAGTGTGGTGCTGATACTGAAATTAATGTTTTAGGCTGTATATCATATGCCTACTTCAGAGAATGATACACCTTCAGGGAGCATTCCGCTCGCTTTGCAAAGTCTTTTCTACAAACTTCAGCATAATGACAATAGTGTTGCTACAAAAGAGCTCACCAAATCCTTTGGATGGGATAGCTATGATTCATTCATGCAGCATGATGTTCAAGAATTGAATAGGGTTCTCTGTGAAAAGCTGGAGAACAAGATGAAGGTTTGTCATCTAACTTTGTTGAACCCCCCCCCCCCCCCCCCCCCCCCCCCCCCAACTCTTCCAAGGATCTGCAGCTGTTCTTCTCTCTCAGGGGACCACTGTGGAAGGAGCAATACAAAAGTTATTTGAGGGTCACCATATGAATTATATCGAGTGCATTAATGTTGACCACAAATCTACCAGGAAAGAGTCATTCTATGGTAGGTAGCCAGGGGAAATATGCTTTCTTTTTAGTGTTTTGGTTGACAAGAGTCAATAGAGTATTTTGTGTACCTTTTTTTTTCTTCACAGATCTTGCACTTGATGTCAAGGGGTGTTCTGATGTCTACGCATCATTTGATAAGTATGTTGCAGTGGAGAGGTTAGAAGGCGATAATAAGTATCAATCTGAGGAACATGGTCTGCAGGTGAGCGACTTGGCATTGATATCTACAACTTTCAAATTCCGTGTCAAAGTTTAGAAGACTTTCTATTTTCTTTTTAAATTTTGTCTGTGCAGCTGAATTAGATGATACAGGTATAGCATGGTAATCTAGGTTTAAATTACTGAACTTTATCTAATTGTTATTTGGGTCATTGTGGGGTGAGTGCTAATCTAGATGCAGTAGCGAACTGATGTAAAAGAGTTATACTGAAGATAATGGTTAGATTATTTCTGCTGTTTGAAAGGAGATTCCTATCTTTTTTTTTCAGGATGCCAAGAAAGGAATGCTTTTTGTTGACTTCCCTCCAGTCTTGCAACTTCAGTTAAAACGGTTCGAATACGATTTTGTGCGGGATACAATGGTCAAGGTCTGTGCTTGGCCTCTTATTTTTATCTTACCCTATCTGTGGATTTCCCTTTTCCATGTTTTGTACTTACATTGTGGTTCTTACAATCACATAGATAAGTTTTTGAACATGTTAGGATATGGTTAAATTAGAGCTGTCAATGCTATATTTTATATCGTAGGAGCCTTGAACTACCCTTGACCTTTCAGCTGTCATATTTCATGTTTGAGGCTTAGTTTTCATTGGCTTGAACTTTTGAAACATAAAAAGGTCAACAATGCAAATGCTACACACAGTTTTTTCTGGATGATTTGAGTAGGCAAAAGGTTCGTTGCATTAATTGTCACTGTAAAGATAATCTAATATAGTCCTCGGATGGAAATATTTATCATCTGAGGCACACATTCAAGATGCTTTTTTTTGTTTACTTATAGGTTATTTGCATTTTTGCTCGGTTTAATTCAATTTATTGCGTGATGTAGATAAACGACCGCTATGAGTTCCCACTTCAATTGGATCTTGATAGAGATGATGGAAAATATCTTTCTCCAGAAGCGGATAGAAGTGTGCGTAACCTATATACTCTTCACAGGTAATGGTTACCATGTTCTTTTGTCACTTGAAAATGATGAATACTATAAGTATGTTATAATTTACATGTTATATATATATTAATTATGCTCACCTTACTTTAGATAACTCTTTATATTTCCCGTTTGTAAACTGTAATAGTAGACAAACTCACATGTTGAAGGCATGCAAAAAATTTAAAATACCTGCCCGTGAGATTAACACTTTTGCAATTCTGTAGTTGCTGGCTAGATGCAGACTAGTGGTTTTTATTTTGTGAGCAGTTTGGATCCTTATAGTAATATTTATAGCCTCTCTTCGATGCAGTGTACTAGTTCATAGTGGTGGAGTTCATGGAGGACACTACTATGCCTTCATTCGCCCGACGTTGTCTGACCAATGGTACTGTTCAGTTTGATATTTGAGTCAAACTCTTCTTATTTCTCTACTTACCATAGATATTTCACTGATAGTACTAAATTGTGTTTTTGTTTTAATCTGATCTGATTAAGGTTAATTCAAGCAATAGCTGTACAATCAACATTGTATGATGTCCATACACATTCAATTTTAAGTGGACACAAACAAATCTTTTCAATACTCTTATGCAAATTATACTTCCTTTTTTAAGAATATTCTGCACTACATTGTACAATCTCTGCAGGGATATTTTACATTTGTAATTCATTTACTTTACAAATTGGAAATTTAGGTACAAGTTTGATGATGAACGGGTAACAAAAGAAGACACGAAGCGGGCTTTAGAGGAGCAATATGGTGGTGAAGAAGAGGTAATACATGCAAACACTAAAACTGCTTCAATTGGCCTTAAGTGCATGATGTTCTGCTGAGAATTCCTTTTTGCAGCTCCCCCATACCAACCCTGGGCTGAATACAACCCCCCTCAGATTTACTAAGCATTCAAATGCCTACATGCTTGTTTACATTCGAGAAAGTGACAAAGAGAAAATTATCTGTGATTTGGACGAGGAAGACATATCAGAACACCTTAAGGTAATACTTGTTTATTCAATTTCATTTATTTAATAAAGTCCATAGAGTTTGTTTTAATATTATTTAAATCTTCCCAGGTTAGGTTAAGAAAGGAACAGGAAGAAAAGGAATACAAGAAAAGGGAGAAAGCTGAGGCTCACATGTTCACTGCGTTGAAGGTTTAACTTGATTTTGTCCGTTTCAATGTCTGATGGGGGCTATTTCTCAGTTTTCACTAATTTAAACAATTACTTAGGTGGCCTGGGATTCTGATTTGAAAGAGCAAATTGGAAGACATGTGCACTTTGATCTCGTGGACTTTGACAAAGTTCATAGCTTCCGTGCACCTAAGAACATGTCAATCAACGAGGTCAAGGTAATTCGCTGGGCCTTATGGTTTGTTTTGATTATAGTTACTAATCTTGTATGTGTAGTTACTTCCTCCGAGTCGAATAATTCTGTGATGTACTTAACTATCGATTATCCTTCCTTTTACCTTTTACTATAATACTGAGTATTGGCTGCAACATTAGGAGTTCCCCTCTTGTTTCAAGTGTTCACAGTATTTACACTTAAATAATCAAATGTTAGTTTTTATATTCAAATTTACTCTTCAGCAGGGAACTGAAATCTTGCTTATCCATAAGTTACCAACATTTTTAAATAACTGAACATTAGTTTTATATTTGAATTTACTTGTGCCGATGGCTGTAGAGGGATCCTGGGGAGGTTTGCCAGCCAGCAGTGGTTGCGGCACTGAGCTGGGATGCCGAGGTACCTGCAGTGCCACCAGCCGCGGTGATGGGAAGCCACTGGTGGGCGGTGGGGGCTGGAAAGGGTGTCAGGTGCTGAGTGGTTAGTGGATGGTATAGCTCCGCAGGAGCTGAGTGTGTGGCGATGTGGGAGCTTGGTCGGAATTGAAGAATATGGTGCCAGGCGAGTAGGGGAGGAGAGAGGAGGCACGTGGGTGATGAAGGAGACCGCTGGCGGCAATGACAGCTGGCGGCAATGGCAGCGCAGTGGGTGGAGTCAGGGTGAGAGAAGAAACAAAGGAGAGTGGAGGTAGGGAGGCTAAGGCTAGAGAAGTTGAGTAGGGAGGCTGGGAGGGTGATGAGAGCCATTGGTTTTTTATCTGATGGCAAAAAAACACCAACATAAGTCACCTGATGAGGAGAAGGCTTTTATATTAGAGTTATAATAGTTTGTGACCAGAGGATTAGGGCATTAAGCATGAAGGGCGCGTTTGGATGAGTTCCTGCGACAGCCCTACCAAAATTTTGGTCGTTGACGACGTGCGAGGTTCGCACTTGGATACCGACCAATTTTTGGCATGCTTTGGCCTGCCTGCCCATCCATAGTTCATTTGAGCCCCGCGCCGGCCGATTCCTGGGCAGCCAAATCGGTTGCCAAGATTTGGCCGGCCGATGTCTTTGGCAGGGCAGACGGCGGCAGCAAACCAAACCTACCCGAAAACACAGTAATTTGATGACTCGACTGAGTATCAACTACCGTAATAATAATATAATTAACAAATTATTATGGATTGGCATTAGGCATGGAAACACAATGATTTGATGACTAGACTGATTGTTGACAGCTGTAATAATAATTAACAAATTATTATGAATCTTAAATCATATTTTATAATTCAATCATTCCAGGAGTTTCATGCTGAGCTTCTTAAGTATTCTTTCAGAAGGTGTGCAGTGGGACCTTTTTAATTTAAACACTAATATATCGATGAGTTGCTTAGGTTTGTCACATGAAAATAAAATTGGTAAGACTATGGCTGGCCAACTGGTGCAAGTGTAAACTAATTTATTGGTGTTGTTAGTATATACTCCCTCCGTTTCAAATTGTAGGTCGTTTTGGCTTTTCTAGATACATGATTTTTGCTATGTACCTAGATATAGGTTATGTCTAGATACATAGCAGAATCTATGTATATAGAAAAGCCAAAACGACCTACATTTTGAAATGGAGGGAGTAGCAAATAAGAAAAATATTTTTACTGAACTGCCAGCGGCGTAACCAGGTGGGTGTCCTGGTGTACCTTAGCACAGCTTGATTTTGCAAATGTCTATGGAGATAAGCTATTTATGACCTAAAATCTTGTACGGTCTATTACCCTGGACACCAGGGCACGCCCTATTGAAAATTTCTTGCTACGCCACCCTGGACTGCTGTTAGAACAATTGCATTTGTTTGAGATACACTTCGTAATTGTTAAGATCAGAATATTATCATATTTCTTATCTTTTGTATTGGCAAGAAAGCTTTTTTTTTAAATTTCATGATGCTCTCTTGGCAGATGGAGCTTTCAAAAGAATTTGGCATCCCGGTGGAATCCCAACGATTTTGGGTGTGGGCTAAGCGGAAGAACAGTACCTACAGGCCCAGTCGGCCGTTGACCCTTCAGGAGGAAAAAACTGCTGTAAGTGGAATGCCCATTCTCAATGTTGTGATGATGTTTGATGCTGTTAGAATAACATTCAAATTATTCTTTTAAAAGAACAAGTTGGGTAACTGCCTCTACAAGCTTTCATTTATTTTTATATCTGTCAATTTTGTCGATTTTCAACTAATGTATGTTTTTCTTTTGGGCAGATTGGGCTGCTTAAAGATGCAACTGTAACAAAATTTCAGACTTCTGAAGTAAGGCTATTCTTGGAGGTTCATTTTGGCCAGGTTAAATGATTAAATACCTTTTCGATTGCATTTGGTCCCTTAGTTTTTTTATTAATGCAATCATTCATCTATGTAACCTTGCTATGTCTTGGTTGTTCCGTTACCATTCTAAACATAGCTTATAAAACATACAGGAAAATCAACCGATTGCTCCTCCTGTGAAGACCAAAGAAGATATATTACTTTTCTTCAAGCTCTACGATCCTGAAAAGGAAGACCTAAGGTTATCTTTCTCTCTCTGCTTTCTTTATGTATTGTTCAACCAATCAAACTGATTAGGTTTGTTATCATTGTTATAATGAAACAGATATGTTGGAAAAATTTTTGTGAAAGCATCGGGGAAACCATTTGATATAGTAGAAAGGCTGAATCAGATCGCCGGATTTCCGTCTGATGAAGATATTGATCTCTATGAGGTTAGAAATGGTTTTGCTGGAGCATCAGACCTTATTTTCCTCAAATTTGGATGAGCTTTAGGAAGTATCTGTGCTCCCTACTTATTTTTCTTAAATCTCTTATTAGGAAATAATGTATGATCCAAGTGTGATGTGCGAACCAATTGAGAGTAATGTATCTTTCCATTCAAGCCAGGTTTGTACCCTTTTTTATATTGATGTTTTGTTCTTGTTGATATTATCTTTGCTTTACTTATGCTCTGTTCTGGCAGATTGAGAATGGTGATATAATATGCTACCAAAAACGCTGTTTGCCAGATAAAATGGATCAATATCGCTATCCTACTGTATCTTCTTTCTTCGAATATATTCATAATAAACAGGTAATTCACATGGCGCGAGGCTGAGCGGTATATGCGTATTATTTCATTCGATTTCCTTGAATTACTTCATGTCTCATACTTCCTGCATCCTGTTAACAATGTATGAGCCTTTCATGTGCCATCTATCAATAACATTGACAAGTGAAGGTTGTTCTGCATATTCTGCCCTTCTGTTTATCTTTTGCTCGTTGAAAACAAGTGCTCATTTCAACTAGGATGTGTGTTTTGGTGGTTGGTTAGACATCTTGCTTTGTTGGAATTGTGGGGCTTGCAAATTCGGAAACGCATCCTTCGGCATTGACCATATTATCTGTAGTTTTTTGAAAATAATATACAAGGAACCAACTTCATTGGTTAGGTCAACTGTCAGTACTGCATAATTGAGTTGAATGTCGCTGTAAATAGTTGCTGATTGATTGCATTATGGATAAAAGTTTCAGTTTGGTGTTAGTGTTATATGTTACAGATAGAATGATTGACGAGATAAATTTACTGGGCAAGTTTTAATGTTACCGAAAGGCAAGATTGCGACAGAAAATCTCTAGAAAAGAACTGAGGAAGAAAATAATACATGCAAATTGATTTTAAATTTATGTGCAACCAATTCCCTCTGATCCGAAAATTGTAAAAGGCTATATATAACAGAGGATATAATATATGTATAAGATTGTATATTTGTATGTTCATAGTTTTCATGTAGCCAGGTTTAGCTGTTTTGTATGTCAGAATGTATGTAAAATGTCAAGATTTCTTACAACGGAACATATTGCAAGATAGTTCCCTTGTCTTCAAAGTAGTTCTTCCATTCTAGATTGTAACAGCAATGCCAGTTTATAGATTGATAATTCTTTTTGGGCCACTGCTCTCGTTTCATCCACACGCGATACCTTTATTTGTTTCTCTTGCTTTTTTCCTAATTGAGTTAAATCGATTAGTTCCTGTTTTTGAAGCTCCGACCTAACTAGCACGTTGGTATGCTCATGTGTACCAAGACCATGCCCATATATTAGGCACTTTTTGTCCGTTTGAAAGGGATTTTTTTATGAATGCCACTGAAATACATTATTTGTAGTTTGAGAAATTTTATTGGAGGTCTGTTTGCATGCAGATCTAAGCTATTGTATTTTCTAACTGGTTTCTAATTTTTCGAGAAACAGAATGGGTCAAATTTGCTCCAAAATAATGTATTGCATCTTTGGCACAACAAAAATAGGGGGAGAACTTTGTTGACTGTGCACAGTTCAACGCTGACCTCTTGAGTGAGCTCAATTTGGTCGTAAAAATGAAATTACATTAATTAGTTTCTAGTCAGGCAACCTGACATAGTTGTGTAGGAGATAACTGTACTCTGGCTGTTAAATTCTGATTAAAACGTACCATCAATTTTCTTATCTGGGAGTGTTTGTTTGCCTGTGCAATGATTGATTTACTTTGTTAGTTTGAATGGTTAGTTGATTTATCTTTTTTTCTTCTGATAATTGGTTAATATTATTTGTAGATTGTTCGCTTCAGATTGCTGGAGAAGCCAAAAGAAGACTACTTCTCTCTGGAGCTGTACGTGTTATTATGTTTTGGTGAGCCTGCATCCATTTATTGACAGTATTGCACCAATAATAACATGTAATTTTTTCTGGTGAAGTTCAAAGCGTTCCACATATGATGATGTTGTTGAGAAGGTTGCTCATCAACTTGGTCTGGATGAACCTTCTAAAATTCGGCTTACTCAACACCATCCACTTTCTCACCAACCCAAACCTTACTACATCAAATACAGAGGTCTTGATTATCTTTCGGACATGCTACAGCATCACAATCAGGTTTGAACTCCTTTTTTCGAGTGTTAACTATATTCCTCTTCAGATTACACAAGCTTCGTTTGATTTAGCAGATGTGTGACATATTATATTATGAGACACTGGACATTCCGTTGCCTGAGCTGGAAGGTCTGAAAACACTGAAAGTTGCTTTTCAAAATGCGAAAAACTGTGAGGTTAGTTTCTACACATTCTTTGCAGGTTCATATATTTTGCTGACCATGTTCTAAGGCAGTGTTTTCTTGTCAGGCGTCATTTCACATTATGAGGTCACCAAAAAGTAATGCTCTTTTTGATTTGATCGAAGACTTAAAGTCAAAGGTGTGTTGGCTGCAACAATTGCTAAATTTCTTTGAATGTGGTATTGGCATAGCTATTTCATTTTGCATACTTTTGTTCCTTGTATTAGGTTGAACTTTCTTGTAATGATGCTGAATTTCGGTTTTTCAATGTCCACCTTCACAAGATATGCAAGGTACTGAATGGAAGATATCCTTCTCTATTTATTTATTTATTTATTTTTAGTATTGTTTTAGTGAATGAATGGTTTCAGCACCACTATCTGGGTAATTCATTTAATTTGGATGTCGTTTGAGTTAACTGTTCATACTTATTCTGGCTTGGATCAAACTGGGAATTTGTATGGTGGGATCCAGATATTGTACTATATAATTCTATTTCAGGACAGCAGCCATACCTCATCATATTAGTAGAATTTCAAATCCTTGTCTAGCCTCCTTTTGCTCAAGCCAATTGCTTATGAGTTATCTCAGGATCTAAACTGTAGATCTCGGTGGGAGGTTAGATAATTGTGCACTCTAGATGTGAGTATTGTAGCTCAGGAGGCGGTGCTTGAGGCTGATTAGATGTATCAAAGGTATCAGGGGGCTTGGATGAGATCAGAGTATGTTTAACTCGCATATTACTCCCTCCATCCTTTAACATATGACGTTGGCTAGCTAAAAAATGAACTAACCAACGTCATATATTAGCGGATGGAGGTAGTGTTTCTGAAGGCATTGCACAAGTTATGGAAAGATCCCACTAGATGTTTTTGAGGACTTACTGTCTGGGATAGGGAGGGAGGCTGGTGAGCAGATAAGATTAAATGTTATGTTCCTTTGAGTTTGAGGGGACGTAGCTGCGTAAACCTTTGTTTGTAGTTTGTCCATCACATACCTAGGAGGTACAAAAGCTAAGTAATCCTTTTTTTTCTGATCGGATAATTTTTTATCTTGTATTCCTGTTAGATAGTAAAATTTTACTGAAATGTTGCCTCCTAGGTGTGTCGACCAGGCAATTATCACGAAATGGAGGGAGTTAAATTCCATGTCCCTGCATTGCCCCCTTTTCCCACCACCATCTCTTGTGCATTATACCACTCTCTCAACTATAGATACTGGTGGGTATGCTGATAGGGAAAGGTGCACCTGCTATGTGGTGTCACAGAAGATGTAGATATCTTTTGCTGACAGATTGGGATGTGGGGCTTGAGGCCCTATTAATGGTGCCAAATATTTGGTGCATCTGAGGTTGAGGGGCATGCATGTGGGTGAACTAGAATGGGATTTGGGAGTTTCCTTTCGTTTGATTTGGAAGAACGTGATGCATTATGGCTGTACAACTTTTAAATTTTACCCTTGGCTTTATTTATAGAAAGTTGCCTTTTTTCCTTTGATATTTGATCAAGATGATGTTCATATTTACCATGTCGATCTCTTATATTGATCAATTGACGGCCTTGTATAATTTTAGGTTTATCAACCAGGAGATAAGATAGATTCAGTTAGTGACCAATCTGGACCCCTTCGTATTGAAGAGGTATGCACCACTATGCTAGCGTGGTTTTCCACTGGACTTTTGATGGGGTCATTTTCCATAAACTATTTTTACAGTTACAGTGTTTCTGAAAGTAAATTTGACCCCCCTCACACTTTTTTCTTATTTGTTTTACCAGGTTCCTGAGGAAGAGAAAAATGCTGGGCCTAATGACCGTTTGGTTCATGTCTATCACTTCTTCAAAGATATTCATGTATGTATCTTTAAGCATTTTGAGATTCAAGGATCCTTGTAGTAATTTGATCCTTTCAAGCTCATTTGAAAGAAGTTAGGAGCACATTTTTCTTAAAATACTTGTTATAAATGGGTCATATCAATGGAGAATATTAGAAATTGGTGAGGATTGGCAGTTCATTTTTGCTAATAACAAACTTACGCTGGTGAAGAGTGCTCACAAAATGGAGTGTTACCTTCACCAAAGTTGGTGATTGAAATGCCTAATGAACATAGGTCGTCATAGAGATGCATACTCATGTTAGTATCACACACGTCATCCTACAAACTGATTAATATTCACCAGGTGCATTTTGGGCAGATTGAAATTTTAAATAGTTATAAAATTGGTGAGTTACCAGATCACACAATTTTACTGCTGCAGTCAAAATTACTGGGGACTAACTGTTAGCTTTGTGAAACACTATGTAAGGTTCTGGCTACCTGCAGGTATCTGACCTGCCAAAACCTTTTCATTTGGGGTTGTGATTCAATTATGAAATGTCTTCTGTACCTAGTTCCCCCCCTTAGGAAATCCTCTTTCTCTGATGTTTTACAGTGCTACTTTTGTGCTTGCTTACACTTTTTGAGAAGGCATCATGATTCAACAGTTGTTACTTTCATTGACTTAACCGCTTTATCCCTTCAGCATATTCAATATTTTGGAGAACCTTTCTTCTTTTTAATTCGTGATGGTGAGGCTTTGTCGGATATCAAAGTACGGATTCAGAAGAGACTTCAAGTTCCTGATGAGCAGTTTCTAAAGGTACTCGTTTCAACCTTGTTATATGATCGACCTCTGAATTATATCATGTATGTTTTTTGTCATTTAAGCACCTTTGGACCATCTATTCTATCAACTGCTATTTACTGTTTATTTTAAGTCATTCCTTTCCCCCCCCCCCCCTACTTTCTGCAGTCTTTTTACGTGGATAGCGTTGCTGCATTCACATGGTTCACTTTCTGATTTTAATCGTCTCATCTAAATTTAATTTGAACGGGCATCTTGGTTTGGCTCAATTAATATTTGCTGTGGTGTAGTGTAACATTGATGTTTCATTTCTTTTTTTTTACTTGGGTTTTCTCTTATATTGGATAATATATATGATGCTACATCTCTTTCATCAGTGGAAATTTGCTTATGTTACATACGGTCGGCCAGAATACCTCCAAGATTCAGATATTGTATTGAGCCGATTCCAGGTTAGTTAAATTTTCCTTTTGGGGGACAGAATCCTTTTTGCAAGGCTTTCATCAAAATATAAAGACTTATACAGTCTTTTTCCTTCTATGTTTTTAGAAACAGAAACCTATTTATGGGGCGTGGGAACATATTCTTGGATTGGAGCATACAGCTACTACCCCAAAAAGGTCCTTCTTAGCCAGTCAGGTATTACACTGAAGAATGCTAACATTAAGGCTCACTGTTAAATATTGTTGGGCATATTCTGATAGTGGATTGAAGCAATTGCAGAACCGTCATTCTTTTGAGAAGCCAGTGAAGATTTACAACTAAAAGTGGCAATATGTTGTTGTGCGAGGAATTGTGAGTGCCTCCTTGTTTCAATTGTGAAAATGAGTGGTTAGAATTATCTTTAGTTGAACTGGATGTTCTGAAGTATGTCTCACTACATGTTTTGGTGTGCTGCTTTGCAAACACAGGAGAACTGGATATGAGGGCGCTGTCTTGTTCCAAAAGCAATCTCATTATGTTTTTGGTCATGTACAGGGTGGAAGGCTTTGCATAGAGTAGATCCGTGGCAGTTTATCTAAAGAATTTTCATTTGGTGGATGTACAGGGTTCTATAGCAACCTTTCCTTGTAGAAAGTTTCTGGAAGCTGTAAATCGGGGTCCGACCACCGTGTTCTTTTGCGTTCCCCAGCACTGTTCTGTGGGAAGTTGTTAACATTAGCCTCGGAGAACCTGTTACAGGTCTAAATACAATTGATTCAGTGTTCTGTTGTTTTTATCGTTTCTTAAGGCTGTGACCTTTTTTATCCGTTTGGTGGTACCTAGCGGTAGAATTGATCAAGTTTACAGTTGTGGCTGGCTGTCGTTTGAAATGTCGAAGCCGATTCATTTGGCAAAGTATTTGCCTGTTTGGTGAGCAGCTGAACTTGAATAGAAAAACAGGTTTCCGTCGCTTGTTATTGGTACTACGGCTATAGTTGGCAGAAATGTTGAAGCTGGATTAAGGCTCTGATCTCTAGATACAAAGGGCAAGGGTGGTCGGATCTGCTGAAATGAAGCTTCTACCTAGTGCGGCGGCTATTGGTGATCTTAAACGGATTACAGAGTGTTACATTCCCATGATCCGTGCCTTCATGCGATTCGTCGATGTCACATTAATTAACACTAATGAACCATTATATAATGAATAAAGATTCAAAAAATTTGACAGAAGAGGGAGTATGGCTTGGGAAATATTCACCCGTTCACTTCTCCAAAATCGGCTCCTCTTCTCCTTCCCCGCGGTGACTTGAATGTTGAAGCGTTGTGAATCAATTGGAAAGAAAGCGGGGGCTTGGAAAGAAAAAAAATTATCCGAATAACGCCCTCCTATCGCTCCCACGTCACCGCATTGTCCTACAGCTCTCCTCCCCACATCCCATGGCTTCCCTTCTCTGCCCCGCCTCCTCCTGCCGCTCCGCCTCCTTTCCCCGCCGCGCCTCCTCTCCCGCTCCGCCGTCCTTCCCCTACAGGCAGCACCACGGCGGCGCACCATCAGTCCCGCTTGCGCCCCCAGTCGCCTCTCCTCCGCCGCCGCGGGCCCTCGCCGCGGCCTCCTACGGCTACGGCGGCGGCGACCTGCTCAGGCCTATCGACACGCAGACAATCATCATAGCCGCCGCCGTCGTATCCGCGGTCTCCCTCTCCCTCGTGCTCGGCCTCAAGGTCTCCGCCGCTGGCTTTTCTCTCTTCTTGCCTGAATGGCAGGCTGCTGGTCTTGGTCTCGGGTTGTGATGCTCTTTGCTGCCTCGTTGCAGGGGGACCCGGTGCCGTGCGACAGGTGCGCTGGAAACGGTATTTTGCAGCCTCTCCTCCATTATGTGTGATATATCTAGTAATTAGCCAGCTGATACGCATAACACATTGCTGCATGATTTTGTTTATATGTAAAGCATTGCTGTATGATTGTTCCAAAGCCTACAGCTAACAGTATATATCCGTTTGCGTTGGTAACTCATCTAGTCATCTGGAATGTGGTGTATGTCTGTTCCATGGTGCATGTTAGGATATATGCGTAGTAAGTTCCTTTTGCCGCATCATCTAAGTGGGAGTTCAGAGTTCACCATTAGCTAGCTTGAGTGCCATACTTATATATAGACACTTGCTTTTGTGAATGACCTCAATTTGTGAGTCATTCGGTTTAGTCTGCTAAGACAATATCTAGATGATTGCATAGTTCAAATGTGGATCAGCGCTTTAATTTGTTTGGTTGTTTTCATAGTAGTTTCGATGCCCCCTTACAAATTCTTGGAAACTATCAATTTACATCTAATTCTTTGTATACATTGAAAGATTATGGTTATCAATTTTCTTAGTATTTTGGTTTGGTATTATACCATTGTAAGATGTGACTAATGTTTGGGCTAGTTGTGTCCTTCAATTTGCTGGCAAAGTCCATCCAGCATTTTATTGGCAGAGTACATTAACCTATCTATATTGGTATGCCCATGCACATTTGCTACATCACTGCTTTACTGATGGATACAGAAGACATGTTTGAGCATTTCCACAATATAGGCTTTTTTAAGAGAGGAACTCATAAAGATGTTACTGAGACAAATGACCCTTTTGCGTTATTCAGTAAATGTGGATGTGGTTCGCCAACAGCACCTTCCAGTACATGCGTATAGTGTTCCGTACATGTATGATGTACTAAAACCTTTTCCTTGTTGCTAACTAGGGGGCACGAAGTGTGTGTTCTGCAACGATGGCAAAATGAAGGTGGAAAATGGAGTCGTGGAGTGCCGTGTATGCAGAGGAGCAGGTTGTCACGTTCCCTTATTCTCATAACCTTTCGATCAGCACATAGCACAAAGAGAACAAATCTGGAACTGAAGTTGGGGTCACAGTGGTTATCCTTTCCGTATCTATTCTGACTCTTTGCATTTTCCCGTGCAGGGCTGATACTTTGCAAGAAGTGTGCTGGTTCTGGATACTCCAAGCGGTTGTAGCGGAGCCCCAGTTAGCTGACATCCTGTGCAGTTTTACATCTGAAAACTGGACTTTTGTACAGATATACGAACTCTTCTCCGTCAGGGAATATGTTCAGGTAGAGAGGGGTTTGAAGGGGAGATGATTTAATTACAGCCTGCAGATGTATTACCAGTTGCAGTTCACTGACGACGCTTTTCTTCTCTGTGATCAAACTGTTGAATACACACGACGAGATTTCGTGTTTGTGTGGGAGATTGACTGAGCACGCGTCATCATAGCCATACCATTGACGGCCTCACACAGGTGGAAAGCTTCTTCAGGATCAATTCTCGCAAAAGGCACGAGCCGCTAGTTATCAGCGTTCTGCTATCTTCGGCAAAAGCTAGCAGGCATCCGAGGTAAAACTGCCGATGCGCGGCCGCGCGGGGCTGCGGTGTGTACCAGGCTCGGAGCTGCCTCCTGCGTGGCCGAGTTCGGGCTGGTTTTGATCACAGAAGCGGATAACGCATGATAGTGTGCGCTGTGGTAGGATCGAGCCATGTTTCGGCCAACATTTGAAACAAGAAGCATGTCGCTGCATCAGCAACCCAACATTTGAAACAACCGAGCTAGACATTAGAGCACGAACAATGTTCTACAGACCGCTGTGCCTGCCTGTGAACATGTTGCAGCTTGTCGATCAACCCAAGCGCAGCTGAATGCCAATAAGGGGGCAAAAAGCAGCAATACATCATACCACGGAGGAGGAAAAATTCAGGACAAACTTTCAGCTCAAAACACAGTTCAATTGCAGGGTTTGCAACCTGCGCTATACAAAATAGCCTTGCAAATGACAGAGTCAGGTAAATTGCTTCATCATCTACCATTACGGTTACCATACTAAGCAAGGCTGAACTGCACCTGCAAGTCGCAAGTAACGCAATTTGTTCCAAAAAGATACACATAAGAGACCTAAGATTGTAAAGCACACCTCTCACTTCACAGGTGTCAGCTCTGAAGACACATGCCAGCTAACTGCAGCTGCTTACACATCCGAAATCTGGCTGCTGAATTCCGAGTAGTCACCCTCCTTCGCCTTCTTTGTAGTAGTACCTTCCTCAATATGCCTCTCTGCAGGTTGTCTTGGAAATGGGCTTGATTCCCTGTCGTGGGTAGAGGGAAAACCAAAAGATTTGAAGAAATCATTGGTCATCCGCTCAGCTTCATTTAGGACACTACCAAGGCTCCCAAACAAGCCTTTCTCGAGGGCTTCGATGTCACTGCGAAGTCCTGGGAATGCAAAGGGCTCGTTTGTTGGAAAGCCAAGAGAGAGCGAACCACTTTTCATTTCTTCTGTAACATCTTCTTCAGTGTTCTCAGTTTTGGATTCAACCAGTTCAGAGGGCCTAAACAGAGATAAAGCATTCCATGGGTACTCAGTAAGAAATTTGTGCCAATAACAAAATTGGGAAAGTGGTACAAAGAAGTTTGTAATGCCATACAAAATAGGAAAAAGAAGTATTCCCTCCGTTTCAAAATGTAGGTCGTTTTGACTTTTCTAGGTACATAAATTTTGCAATGTATCTAAACATAACCCTAGATTTAGGTGCATAGCAAAGTCCATGTATCTAGAAAACCCAAAACGACCTACATTTTGGAACGGAGGGAGTAGGTCTTTAATGAAAGGGGTCAATACAAGAAACTGGAATCCATTCAGTCACTGTTTTTCAAATGAGATGTTTATATATTTGATGAGTTAAAACAGCATTGACTGTCCCTTCTGACACACCAACGCAAGCATATACAGGAAGAACAGTTCAAGCAGTTCCTAAAATTTCACTAATAAGAACAGACTAAAATATAGCACTGAAAAATTCTCCATTGCCGATAACACATAACAGGATGAAAATGTGTTAGCATCAAGTTACCAACAACAACTTATAGGTCTCAAAAGTAATAGTACCACCTTTACCTAGAAAAATTGCCGATTACTTGGAAATGGAAGTAGAGCACAGTTAAATTAGCCGCAAGCAGAAAAAAAATTAACCCTATAAGCCATTAGAGTTGGCATGCATAGCCATCCCCTGTTGTAAACCTAAAAGGTATTGGTTCCATAGAAGAAGTCCCCACAAATTTACCAACTCATCAGGACAACCGTACTGGGAAAAAGTTGATCAGCGTGCTCCGGCAAATAATTTCACTTTCTTAATGAAATCAATCATCCCCTGATCCCCGTATGACCTCATTCGATCTCGCATCTCACGCAAATCAATTCACACAACCTAAGATCACAGTCGCCACCGATTAAACCCCAGAGAACGGGGCATCAATAGTTCAATACTATTGAAACATAATAACCTGAAGACTGGACTCGTGCCGGGATGGCAGAACGGATCGAGGGGAAGAGCGACGCGCAGGCTAACGTACCTGCCGACGCAGTCGCGGAGGAGCTGCTCCGTCTTCTCGCACTTGCGGACGAATCGGCCGGGCTCGACCTCCTCCGTGTGGCAGCGGGACTGCACCACCCGGCGCGTGGCGCACTGCGCCCCCTCGCCCCCGCCGCCGGCGAGGCCCCGGCCGCTGTCGCCGTCGTCGTCGTGCCAACGCCAACCCATGGGAACGAATCGAATTGGCGAATCGAGTCTGATCTGGGTTTGGGCTGCTCCCGCTCGGCTGCGGTTTATTTCTGGACACGGATTTGGGCTTTGCTTGTCTTGGGGAGCAATCCAGTGTGCGGAAGCCGGCGTGGGCTGGGTGGCTCTAGAAGGATGTGGAAGGCGCCTTGTTTGTCTGTCCCACGCGTGTATCTCACTGGGCGAAGGCTTTCCATCTAAAAATGGATAGCATTTTCTTTCTCCAAGAAAAAATAATTAATTAATAATGCCATTTTAGGCTCAGATGAGGGGAATCAAAATAATTGAAATAACGAAATAGTTTACATATTCTTTTAGTTTACATTATATTCTGCAGTGGTAAGCGTTGTTCCACACTTTGGTGGAGTTCATACAGGTTTGGTGGAGTTCATATAGGTAGCAGGATTTTGTGGCTAGGAATTTATCGAAAAATATATTTAGTGAGAAAACTCATTTGGAAATGGAGAGCCTCCTCTACGATCAACGCCGAAATTAGTACATGTAAATAATCACAGGGAAAAACACATATCGGTGCAGTGGGACCCACATGTCACCCGCAGCGCCGAAATCCCCTCCACCGTAGTGAAAACCAAAACAACCAATTTTGATCGTTCCTCGTTCCTTCCCCACGACCCCACCCCTAAACCCTCGCTTCTCCCCCGCCTTGCTCACCAAGATGCTCCGCCGCGCCGCCCCCACCGCGGCCGCCCTCTGCCGCCGGGCGGTCTCCACCTCGGCATCCCCCTCCCCAACCGCAGAGGCCACGGCGGCCGCCTCCTCCTCCGCCGTGAACTCCATCCTCCTCCGCTCGCTCAAGGAGCACTACCTCGAGGTCTCCAAGATGGCGCCGCCGCCCAAGACCAGCCCGCCCAAGCCCTTCACCATCGTCAAGGGAGCCCTGGATCAGCAATCGGGCCCCGTGCTGCGCCGAGAGTACGGCGACGCGGGGGAGGAGATCTCCATCTCCGTCGCAAGGCTCGCCAACATCCTGCCCGCCGGCGCCGACTCCGACTCCGACGCCGCCGGCGGGGACGGCGGTCTGAGCGCGTCCATCAGCCAGCTCTTCCTCCACGTCGACATCTCCAAGCCCGGGACGGGCAAGTCGCTGCAGTTCCTCTGCGGGCTGTACCCGGACGCCGTCGGGATCCACTCGGTCTGCCTCCGGTCAAAGAGCGCCGAGTCGTGGGAGGGGAATATGGCTTCGAAGGGTGGTGGGGAGTACCGGGGCCGCATCTTCCAGTAAGTTGTTCTTCCTAATGCATGAGAAATTTAGGTGTTTCCTTAATTTTCTACAAGAGTTTGTATACAATGCATTGGTTTTCTAGGAATTTGATTTACTGCTTGAGTAGGATTAGTTAGGAGGGGATTAATTATGGTGCAATGCAGGTGTGAAAATATAGATGGCAGAATGGGTGTGCTAAGGACAAATTTTGTAGCTTGTTTCCAGCAATCAGAATTAATTTAAGAGTATTTTCTGCGATCTCTAGCTATTGGTTGACTTTAAAGGCTTGAGCTCGAAGATGGTAGTTTTGATCTTAAGATGGACCATGGTTGATATTCCGGTAGCCACTGGCCAGTGGCTTTTTTGGAAGTTTGAAATTGATAGGAAGAATGAACTATCCTGCAGTGGTTTGAGATATTCTGTTTGCATATCCCCTGTCCAAATGTGGTTCAAGTTAACTTGTCAGTACTTTAAAGCTTTTTATTATGATTCTAATAGCTGTTCCTCTGAGCATGAAAGAATTTTAGGTACTAGCATGAGCATGTGCATTCTGCTTCTTGCCAATTCCACTTTTCAGTGACTACTTGCTAGACCATCAATTGAGACAATTCCCAATCACAAACATTTCTTGTGAACTTTACTTGTCGAGTTAAACTTAAGAAAATTAAATCCTTATGCTTAACGAAATAGCAAGTTGTGACACTACGGAAATTTTAGATATAATAATAACCATGAAAATTGTGTTATGTAATATAATGGCTGCTTCCATTATTGCTCTAAATGTTATACGACGAATAATGAGCCACTTGGTAAAGTTATTGATGTCTTCAGGGAAATGGTGCAAAATATTGTGAAAAGCTATTTTGACTTTGTTTTGATTGATTATTAGTTGTAAAACAATGGATTATTTGAATGATTTAGGATATGGCACTCTTCACTGGCAATTCAAAATTTTGTGACGTTATGGCTCAATGACATGTGGGGTTCAGGGGCTGCAGGTGAATGCGAGACATTGGATCACAAATTCTGAATTGCAATTTGATTTGAGTGTCATATCCTGAATTCCCCCATTGTGACCGACTGTAGCTGACAACTCAGATAGAATATTTGAAACTTATAAAAGGATACTAACCTAACCTCTAAGAATAACTCGTACGCAAAGGTGTTGAAAAGACATATTGGGGCTGCCCCATGTAAATTCATTTTGGCCTTTTTGAATATAGAAGAATCTAAGGTGTACTAGCATGCCCGTAATTTGATTCTTCCCTTGTAACCTATTCCTTTTTTCAGTCACTAACATCATTTAGCAAGGAATATTCCAGCATTTCTGGAATATTTAGATAAAACAAATCCTTGTGACTAAAATAGCAATTTATGCTATGGATATTCAGTTGTCACAAACAAGGGTCTTGTGGTTGTGACTGCTCTGGTTACTTGGCTGAAATGTTTGTTGATGGGCCAATTGGTGAAGTTACTGATGCCATAAGAGTTTGAGGCAGATAAATGCATGTCTTCCCTTTGCTCCTTCTATTCAATGTGCAATGCATAAAAAATACTAAAAGTAATATTGATGGTCCAGTGTGTAATTCTTCTTTACCATTGTCCATCTAACTTTTGATTCACTAAATCTGGCTCATGTGGTGGTCTGAAGTTTGGTCGATACAGTACAAATACATGACTGATAATACCAACAAAGGATTAGTGAACAGACCACATGAGTGTTAACAGACAACTTTGAACTGATATCTTTTTTCTTCTTCTTGTGAATGGACAGAGAATTAGATGAGAAGGTTCGGGATGCACTCCATCTTTACATTGAAGCCCGTGGCATAAATGAGAAGCTCTTCCCTTTTCTACAAGCTTGGCTTTATGTAAAGGATCACCGCAACCTCATACGTTGGTTCAAGAGTGTGGCCACATTCATCAGTGAGCCAAAGCCATAGTAAGGCACATTGCCATCGTTGCTCCTGTGCTGATTAATATGTCATTTCAATGTGGAATATCTCTGTTTATCTGTAACTCAGTGCCACACTAAAATTGCGCCCACTGTAGAAGTACGTATGTGAATGTTACTTAGCATAAAGTTATCCGAGTAGGCTTGCAGGTTCACAAAGCAAGACATTATGTTTTGCAGTCAAGCTGCCATGGTGGAATTTCATGGAACTGTAATACCATACTCACTATTGGCACCAGATAGAAATGTGGTGGTCTGACTGCTGTTTTTTTCTTCTCACAGATGTGAAGAACCCCATGTTGAAGATCATCTGAAATGCGGTTGCAGAACAGTTTTAGCCAGGATGGAGAATAGTGCTAGGATAAGGGAATCAAGTGCAAAGTATCGCCAGCGAGGAGTTTTTGCTTCTCTTCAGTTTTTGTGCCCTGGGGGATTAGGGGTTGATAATGCCACTGGTGTGCTTAATGTGTTTGGGGGCAGTGGTTGCATGAGTTGTCATTATTCCTTTGCTTTGCTGCCTGACCTTGCTAGGTTGTCAGACTCTCAATCATTCAGACTCCACACATGTCCACTGCAACATGTCGTCCTGCAAAGACGCACGTGTATACATTTTTCTTCATAAATATCGCCGTTGTAACTTCCAAATGGCGGGGAGCATATGCGATGGGTATGTCTTAGTGCATATGCCGGTTTGCTTCGTTTATATGCAGTTCTCCTATAAAAAAGTTGGATGCCTTTATATGGGCTTGCCAATCGTGGCATCCCAAAATATGCTGCTGGCCCAATATTTTTCCATTATAAACAAAAGCAACTGTAGACTGCTTTATGCTGCAAATATTCCTGAATTTGTGTTTCTCATCAGAAATGCGAATGGGAAATGTTCCTGAATCAGCTGCGCTCGACCTCAATAATTGCACCACTTGCGCTGAAACATCTAGTAGCGGTTGTCGGTGATCTATCCTAATCTTCTCTTTTTACCTGCTGCGCTTGTGCAAGGTGCTTCTACTGCTCGGCATCCGTATCGCGGCACATCCAAGAGCTCGAATCGAACCGAGCGTTCGTTGAGGCTGCCTTTTGTTTCTCGCTGGCGTATAGTCCTACGCTCCTACGGGCTACTGACTCTGCTCTGCTCCCCGCGGTCCACCGGAGCACGAGGGCCGGCGGCGGCGGGGCCCAAGGATCCGGCGCGCATGCCTCCGTGTCCCCGCGCCGGCGCGTCACGGCAGCGACGTGGCGCGCGGCCGAGCGGGAAAGCTCGCGTGCGGACGCCGCCTCGCGTCACCCCCGAATCTAACCTAACCTGCCCTCCTGCCCAAAAGAGATAGACTCCGTGGGAGAGTGGCCGAGCCCCCATGCCCGGGATATTTCCCAAATTGCACGTCGCCCGAGTCTGCAGCTGACGCGGGCGTGCTTTGACTTGATACACATGCGGAAAAGGGCAACTGGATGGGGGTCCTCGAGTGATGCTGGTGTCGCCGCAACGGGGAGCAGAAAGTTTGGTGGACCAAACCCTGATTAATTTAACTTGTTGCAAAAGTTACTGTTTTGTGGTTAGTATTAACCCATGCTATCATTGCTCCTGGATTATTCTTACTGCCCCGTCGCTTCGAAGTTCCTTGCATCGGAGAAGGAACGCCGCGCGGTTCACGCATTTGGTAATTTGGTGAACGAAGAAACGGTGAGCAACTGAGCAAGGAAGCGTGAAAGCGTCCTGCCTGAGCTCAGGTAGCTCGAAGCGCCTCGAGTCGATGCGCGCGACGCCACTTGCAGAAGTAAACGCACAGCGACAAGTCTTTTGGCGTGCGAGATTACCATCTTCCGTTCCCCGCACAACGACGTCTCGCTTGGGTCGGTGCCAACCAGGCCCGGGTGTGGTAGTAAACCACCGGGATCTCTACTTCCTCAATCCTAAATTACTATTCATTCATTTTGAGTTTTATTCATTTTGAGTTTTCTATGTACCTTCTGTTATGCATCTAGATATATATTATTCTAAAGTTGTGTATCTAAGAAAGTCAAAGTGAATTGTAATTTTGGACGAAGGGATAGTAATAGTAATACCAATAATTCAACATACATATACAATATATTTATATCAAATATTTTGTACATATTACCTTAAAATTTCTTTAAACACTTCTAAATACAAAGTCTTTGTTGATTATGAATATGCTGAAAAAGTAATAATAGTTACTAAATGAAAGCTAGCTAGCGTGCATGTTGCAAGTGTATTATATCAACTTACAAAAATATTACTAATTACTACGAAGAAAACTCAAATCCAAATATCATCTATAGATAAATGTCCAAATCAATCGATTATCAACAGCCTACTGCAATGAGCACATAATATCGATCTGATCGTCATTTATATATATCAAATATGAAATATCAACTCTTCTAATTATCTTAATCCGGTGAGGATTTACGGTCTTAGGGCGAAATTAAAAATTCCTACCCTCTCTATCCCGGTTGCTGCATTGATAGTTGGCTTGCTTTGTAGATGTGCCTGCTTGCCAGCGGGTCCTGGCTGGTGCTGGTTTGTTATTTACTTGTGCTTAAATCCTTTTTTTTAAAACTTTACTTGTGCTTAAATCAGGATGGCAAGACTGAAAGATGGATACGGACTGACGACTGCTGTACATACATACGTGGGGGCCCTATGATTTTGGGGCCCGGGCGCCCCTCTCCGAAAATCCTATCCAAAGATTTAAATCAAACGTATCTTTCGTTGTTTGAGATCAGTGCAAGTCTTAATAAACGTGTGGGATTAATCTGCACCAGGGAGCAGCATGTGAAGCGCGTACCGCTGCATGGGTGGAGCAAGTACAGCACACGTGTCGTCATGGGAGAGGTGGGGGCGGATGGGATGTCAAATGAGTTTCAAATTTCAAATATTTTTTTCTCTTAAACCATGAATCCGATTTGAAACCCGTTTAAACCATAATATTCTTTGGAATTGTTGCAACACAATGAGCTCCAATATGTTATTTTAAATTTTTTATTTTAATGTTTCAACTTTTTTAATGTACTACATCAACATTTTTTTAATAAGTACTCAACATTTTCTAAGTATTGTTTCAACATTTTTTTTAACATTTCAACATTTGTAATGTACTATTTCAACATTTTTGTGTATTGTTTCAACATTTTTAATAACTACTTCAACATTTTTACGTACTGTTTCAACTTTTTAATGTAGTACTTCAACATTTTTTAATAACTACCTCACCATTTGTAAAAAAGTTGAAGAAAAATGTTGGTGTGTACAAAAAATATTGATTAATATCACAAAATGTTGGTAACAATTAAGCTCGGCTTTAAAGAAAATGTTGATGAATATTAATGAAATGTTGGTGAATGTAAAAAAATATTATTACATTAAAAAATTTAAAGAAAAAGTGTTAAAAAGAAAAATATTGACCAACATCAATAAAATGTTGTTATATTCGAAAAATGTTCAAAAATAATTTGATTCAAAATATGGTCAATTGTGATCTCATTTTGCAGATCTCGTCGTAAGTAACGTCATGGTTCAATCCAAATTTGATTTGGACACTTGTCTGGAAACTACGTTTTTTTTCCCCTTCGAATCTTCATTTTGCACGAAAATCAAGGTGCACGTAAGAAGGTGCCGTCCTCCGGCCGGTTTCAACGCTAGAAAAAAATAAGACCAGCTGATTTGGTGGATTAACAGGGCGTTAACAGGAGCCCCCTCAGGGCCGGGCCTGGTGCCAGCGGCCGAGGTGCAGTGAACCGAAACGTCAACCCGTTTTACATCTTCGAGGCCGACTGGCCGAGGTCGGCGACCTCGCGCCACCCACCCACGGCCACACGCTTCATCCAGACGACGCGGCACGCCCCGCAACCGCCGGCTCGCGTTGGGGGGACGGGAGACTCTGCTGCCGCTTCGACCCAACCGTCTAGCGTAAGCCGTCGGCGCTCGGCGGCGGCCTCCGCCCTGCGCACACGCCACGGCGGGATGGCTCAGCCCCGTCAGGGAAGGGGTACGGCGTGGCCTAAGCATGGCTCCTTCCCCAACCCCATCCTATCCTACGTAGTACGTGTTGCCCGTGTGCGGTGAGGTGGCAGTGTGTCCATGCTACCGCTTCACGGGAGGATCTTGGCCATGACTTCGCCACGGGATATTTCCGGAGATCCGGAGATGCATACGAGGATGCAGGTCCGCGGCGTTGGGAACGAAGCTTCTTCTTCCTCTGATGCCGACGGGGGCTGACGTGCACCGGCTGCTGAGTCAGCGGCCGGAAATAAAGGGTCCACACGTACGTGGACGGAACAGTGGACAGAGGTTGGTGACTAGGCAAGATATGATGCGCACGTAACCACTTTTTCCTTTCTGAACTCTGCTTCATTTTGTGGCGGTGATGGTGTTAACATTGCCATATTGGCTGTACTTTGAGCGTAAACATTGCCAGCTTTTGGTCTTTGCTGTAGTTTCACGTCGAACTGCCATGAGTATGACATCTGCGCTTGGCAATCAGATGAAGAAACAAACGAGGCTGTCCGACATTTTGAAATTACTATCGAACTTCTAGACTACTATGACGCCCTTCCTTTTTCTTTTTGTCAATGTTGATTATGTGCCGACGAATCTAGAAGAAAGATAATCCGATAGTAATCCCCAGACAGGTTTTTTTTTATCAACTGTGTCAATTTGTCATTGGCAATTATTTCTAAAGAAAAAATAAACTGTACCGATGCTACATTGTTGTGACCAATAATACTTTTGTTAAGTGCTCATGAACTTCAGGTTAAGTGGAAAACCATATTGATGTTAGCACTCGACTGGGCTACGCCCAAAGCAAACGTCTTTATGGCGTGAAGATCATTTTTTTGGGGGTTAAAAAAGAAATACCAATAATCAATTTCCCACGTTAGAGGGACCTTTTTCACTCGGATGTCATATCCACTCGTTTCGCCACGAGGCGGCCCTATCTTGATCTTCCGCCCAAACCCACCCAGCGTCACACGTTCCCATCGCCTGGCGACTTGCTGCGACCCGACAGGAACGAATCGGACAGCCACCGACCGATAGACGCTTCAGTTTCTGTCCCTGTTGACGAAGCGCGCACGAGCACCCACCAGCGAGGGCGCGCGCACGAGCACCCACCAGCGAGGGCGCGCGCGCGTGGTTGATCAGTCGATGAGAACATGAAACCGAGTGCGCCGGCGCCCTTGCCCCTGCCTAGGTAGCTTTCGGCTAACTCGTCGGCGCGCCGCGCCGCGGCGGCGGGCCGTCGGGTGTGGCCTCCGTTCCGCTCCGTGGGGCGCCTCCCGCTCGCACCTCGTACGTCTCGTCGATGTGCACCCTATCTCAATCGAGCCGGCGAGAGCTCGCCATGTTTGCGCGCGTACCGTGCGCATGGACCAGCAGAGCAGGCTGTGGCGTCGGTCGCTTCGATTAGCAATCAATTCGTAATCTTAGCAATTTTCTTCAGTACATCCAGGTCAACAACGCCAGATTTATGCGATCGATACGCTAAAGTTGTAAGAAACCATGATGATTCCCGATTCTTAATCCACTAGTGTGTTTCTTAAGCCACTAGCGTGTTTTTCTGCGCACTTCTTAATCCACCATTGATCGGAATTATTAGGGAGTATATGCCTATTTTAGGATATATTTATCCTTTTCTTATACACTTGATGTATTTCTTATACTCCAAGCCATATTGGTTATATATAGAAAGGTTACCTCCCTCATTAGGGGATGTGATGTTTCTCATCTACTTCTCTACATGGTATCACGAGATTAGATCGTGGGCCTCCTCTCCTCTCCCTAGCACACGTAACCCTAGAGCGGCACCCCTCCTGCTACGCCGCCACCACCCCCTCCGCTGCACCTTCTGTCGCGTGCCCCCCTCCCTGCTACACGCCATGGCCACCCTCTCCTCCATCGATTCTTCCGTGTCCGACAATGCCACCGCTCCTACTGATGGCTCTGTGCCGCCGTCTGGTGCGCCTATTGGCGCCGGTGGTGGTGCCCCTGTGCCACCCCAGGACCCCCTCCTGGCACCGGCAGTGGCGCTTCCCCTGGTGGCAGTTTGCATCTTATTCATGCTCCGCCACCCGTCATCCATCCCTACGTCACCGTCTCCGTCAAGTCTCACGTTCCCATGACGTTGACGATGAAGTACTCCGCCTACACCAACTGGGCGTCTTTCTTCAAGTCCATGTGCGGCAAGTTCGGCCTCAAGTTGCACATTGATGGTATGGTGGCGCCCCCCAGGACCCCGACTGGGATCAAGCGGATTTGCTATGTCCGCTCCTAGTTTTTCGGCTCCGTCGATGACTCCGTCCTCCACCTCGCCATAACCGACGACGATCAGACCGCCCGGGATCTTTGGCTCGCCATCGAGAGCTTCTTCCGCACCAACAAGCAGTCCCGAGCGATCATCCTTAGCCATGACTTTCACTCCATGACACAGGACGACTCCTCCATCACCGAGTACTGCAGCTGCATGAAGATCCTCGCCAACGCCCTCCACGACGTCAGCCATCCCGTTTAGAACTCCTAGCTTATCCTGAACTTCCTCCGCAACCTCAACCCGCGCTTCTCCAACACCGTCGACGATATCGCCAACTTCACCACCGGCTTCTTGTCCTTCGCCCAGGCGCGGGACATGCTCGCCCTGAAGGAACTTTCCCTCACCAACGAGGAGAAGATCTCCAACTCCACCGCCCTCCTCGCTGGGAACTCTTTGTCGTCTTCATCCTCCGGCTGTACGGGCGGGTGTCCCCCGCTGCCTGGTTCTGTCCAGACTGGCGGTAGCAGCACCAATAGCGGCGGCCGTAGCGGCGGCAATGGCGGCTGTACCGGCGGCGGTGGCAAGAAGAAGTAGCAGCATAAGAAGGGCAGCGGCAGCTTCCACGGCGGCAGGCCCCCACGGCCCACCCGCCCATGGTTCTGCTTTAGTCCGAGACTAGCTCCTACGGCGCCCTGGGTTTCAAGCCGGCTATCAGTCAGGACGGTAGGGGCTGGCGCGCCAGCGCCCCTGGCCTCCTTGGCCCTCCTCTGTAGGCCCACGCCGCCTACGCCCTTATTCAGGCGCCCCCTCAGGCGCCAACCTGGGACCAGGCGGGCCTGGTTGCCGCCTTGAACCAGATGACGCTGCAGAACAGCGGCTGGGTCGTTGACTTGGATGCATCCGGCCACATGTCGTCCTTGGATGGTATTCTTCTTTCCCGCCTCCCTCGCTCTCACTCCCATACTATGACAACTCCACACATACTATGGCAACTCCACCCTCACCACCCCCTCCTCCCACTTTTGCCTTAACAATATCTTTGTTGTCCCTTCTTTAATTCGTAATTTGATTTCTGTTCATCAGTTTACAAAGGACAATAACTGCACCATAGAGTTTGATGCTTTTGGTTTTATGTCAAGGATTTTCTAACCAGACACGTGATTCTTCGTTGCAATAGCGTCGGCGATCTTTACACCATGCCTCCAGCATCCAGCTTTGCAGCGCCCTACGCCGGCCTTGCCATCTCCTCCAGTTTGTGGCATCTCCATCTTAGTCATCCTAGTCCTACCGCCATCACTACCCTTAGACAAACTTCATCTATTGCCTGTAATAAAGACAATTACACTCTATGTCATTCATGTCAATTAGGGAAACATGTGCGGTTACCTTTCTCACATTCTAGCTCTCGCAGCTCTGCTCCTTTTGAGTTAGTTCACTGTGAAGTTTGGACACCTGGCGCCTTGTCCCACTGTCGCCCGGTGCCAATGTCGTGTCGGGCAAGTGGATCTTCTGGCATAAATTCCATGCTGATGGGTCCTTCGCTCGGCACAAGGTGCGCTGGGTGGTTCGTGGCTTCTCCCAACGTCTCGACTACGACGAGACCTTCAGTCCGGTTGTCAAACCGGCGACGATACAGACCGTCCTTAGCATCGCCAGTTCTCGCGCTTGGTCGGTCCACCAGCTGGACATGAAGAATGCGTTTCTTCACAGACACCTCGCGGAGACTGTCTACTGCTAGTAACCTCTTGATTTTGTCGATCCTGCCACCCCCGATCACGTCTATCTACTGCAGAAGTCCTTATATGGACTGAAGCAGGCCCCAAGGGCATGGTACCAGCGGTTCGTCTCCTTCCTTCGATAGTTCGGCTTCATCACCTCCACCTCTGACACCTCCCTCTTTGGATACAAAGAGGGGCCGAGCATCAGCTACCTGCTGCTCTACGTTGACGACATCGTCCTCACCGCCTCATCCTCGACTCTTCTTTAGCACATCATGGGGTGTCTTCACTCCGAGTTCGCCATGACGGATCTTGGCAACCTACACCACTTCCTCGGCATCTCCATCACGTGTTCCTCCCAGGACCTGTTCTTGTCTCAGCGACAGTACGCCCTGGATCTTCAGCATGCTGGCATGGCTGAGTATCACTCTACAGTGACTCCGTTGACACTCATGCTAAGCTTTCAGCACACGATGGCGCCAAGCTCCAGGACGGCTCTGAGTATCAGAGTCTTGCTGGGGCTCTTCAGTACCTTACTCTGACTCGACCTGACCTGGCGTATGCGGTTCATCAGGTGTGCCTCTTCATGCATGACCTACGCGAGCTCCACATGGCCCTGATCAAGCGCATCCTACGCTATGTGAAGGGAATGCTCTCCTTCGGGTTTCACATCGGTACCGGCCCTATTCAGTCTCTAACTACCTACTTCGATTGGGCTGGCTGCCGGAACTCTAGACGCTCGACCTCCGACTTCTGCGTCTACCTCGGCGACAATTTGGTATCTTGGTCCTCCAAGCGCTAGACCACGGTGTCTCGTTCCAGGGCTAAGGTAGAGTACCGAGTTGTGGCTCATGCTGTGGCAGAGTGTTGCTAGCTGCGTCAACTTCTTCAGGAGCTTCATGTCCTGCTTGCTTCGGCCTCTGTTGTCTACTGTGACAACGTGAGTGCTGTCTACATGACAGCCAACCCGGTGCATCATCGGCGCACGAAGCACATCGAGATTGATATTCACTTCGTCCGTGAGAAGGTGGCCTTGGGTGAGGTCCGGATCCTCCATGTGCCATCCTCTCACCAGTTCATAGACATCATGACAAAGGGCCTGCCAACTCCTTTGTTTATTTAGGACCAGTCTGTGCATCTGTGATCGTCCCGCTTCGACTGCAAGCGGGTATTATGGAGTATATGTGTATTTTAGAATGTATTTATCCTTTCTTTATACACTTGATGTATTTCTTATACTTCAAGCCATATTAGTCAGGGTCTCAGGGAGTGTGGTGTTTCCATCTACTTCTCTACGTGAATCAATCCTTTGATACGTATCTGAATATCTGATGACACGACCTGCTGGACTAAACGCTACCAGTTGTTAGTTCACCTTCGCCTGTGGACCGAGTCCAGGCGCCTCAAAAGGGCAGGCATCGCGACACCAACACGCTGGTTCTCTCTCCTCTCGCTCTGCTGGCTGTGAAATCTCCACCGACCGCGCCGTCTATCCCTCGCTTCACCCCTACTTAAAATCTCGGAGCAGCCTCCGCTTCGGCACGCCGCACAGACCTCAGAGCTAGCAGCTAGCGGCATACTCGAGCCGCCGAAGCAAGCAAGCAAGCACGCGCGCGCGGCGTCAAGCTCGAGCTCAGAGGAAGCAAGCAGGCAGGGAGGGAGAAGCGATGGCGATCGTGGGCGCCGAGTACTGCGACCCCGAGGAGCGCGTCCTGACGGTGCGCAAGACCTCGCACTTCTCCCCCGGCGACGGCTTCGCGGCCTACGACAGCCGCACGGGCGGGTTGGCCTTCCGCGCCGACACCTACGGCCGGGGCCACGGCGGGGGCGCGGCGTCGTCGGGCGAGCTCGCGCTGCTCGGACCGGCCGGGGAGCCGCTCCTCACCGTTCGCCGGCGGCGCCCGTCGCTGCACCAGCGCTGGGAGGGCTTCCTGGGCTCCCGCGCCGACGGCCAGAAGCCGCTCTTCTCGGCCCGCCGGTCCTCCATCCTCGGCGGCGCCGCGGCGGGGGCCATCGTCGAGCTCCTCCCGCCGCTCTCCTCGTCGCCGGGCGCCCCCGAGCTGCTCCGCGTCGACGGATCCTTCGCGCGGCGGTGCTGCCGCGTGGTGGCGGCGCCCAGGGCCGAGGGGGAGAAGGCGAAGATGGTGGCGGAGATCAAGAGGAAGGTGGACGAGGGGACGCGGGTGGTCATGGGCAGGGACGTGTTCGTGCTCAAGGTGAGGCCCGGCTTCGACGCGGCCTTCGCCATGGGGATCGTGCTCGTGCTCGACCAGATCGCGGGCGACGAGGTCGGAGCCGACGCCGGAGCGGACGTCCTCGACGCCAAGATCTGGTGACCGATGATTTTGCAGGTCGCTCGCTTCTTGGTTTAGCTGTGTATAGAGCTGTGGATCTTGTTTTCTTTTTCCTTCTTTTTTTTCCGCGTGTTCGTGTACGCGCATGGCTCCAGAGAAATGGCAATGCATAATACGTTCTCGATTTTACGTTTCGAAAGATTTCTTTTCCGATTACTCACTGTTGTTGCATGAGACAGGAACCTGTGAACCTTGTCAGGACTCAGGAGTAGCCATGTTCAATCAAACTTTGCAGTGATGATTCGATCTTTTGATCGATCAGTTCTCTGCTGGTGTTCAACATTTTCCCCAATCCCATTCCTCCCAATAATTGGGTCTTCCTCTTCTGTATCACTAACTTTGGTAATCCACCTCAACTGCTCCAGTCATCAAAACGCGACAATCTTGGAGCCAGTCAGCGACGTTGAGACGTCGTGCCGTGCGGCAGTAAAGTGAAGCCATCAGCCTCAGGAGTCAAGGCCCTCGAAGCGCAAGTTGCATACGGAGGAGGCTTTCTCCGTGGCAGAGCTTGCTTGGCAGGTCTGTTGGTCTACCCCGTACGTGCCCACAAGGAGAAGTTCATGTCGAACAGCACGACGACGACGATGACGACGACGACGACGCAGATCATTATTTGCAGAGACGCATCCGACAAAGACGCCTCCGGTCTCCGTCGTTTCGTGAAACACGTTGCATGCATTGGCGTTGGGATGTAGAGATAGAGATACTACCAATAATTACGTAGGCGTTCGTTAATCCAAACACAAAAATCAAGGGCAGCGATCATTGTAGACTGTAGTACTGCACTGCTGATTAGATCGGGCCAGGCCAGCTGGAGGAGAACAACAAAAGAAAAGGAATCTTGGCGTGGGAAAAAAGAACGGTGTGAGCAGTGAGCTGATCAGGCTGCGACCCCGACAGGGATATCTCATCCGCTGCCGGTTTTATTATTAGTATGCTACGGGAAACACATGCGCTTTTCTTTTCGCTAGCTGCACCTTTTACGTCAGACACAGACTCTCCACACCACTTGCATGCATGCTCCTATTCGCATCGAAGTGATGATCCTGAATTCCTGATTAGTTTTGCTTATAATACAGACCAACCAGACATCCGCAAATTGCACTTGCGCTTTGCGAATTTAATACATAGCTAAGCTGCCGTATCATTTGTATATGTCACACTGCAGTATCAAAATAGTACGACTTTCGCAACAAAAGGAAAAGGTATCCAATAGTACGTGGAATCCCCTGGCATTGCACATATGCTCCCAAACGAGAAGATACGGCGATCAACTTTGCTGAACCAGCACATGAACATGATGCCATATAATATACGCGCTGCGCCTAGCTCTCCCACAGCTTATCCAGGGGCTAATATAAACCCCACACAGTCAGGCCCGCGGCGTGCAAACCTACCAATTCCACCAGCACAATTATTGGGAGTTGGAACGCCGGACGAAGAGGACGCGGGCAGCGTGTGCCGTTGCTTTCCAGCTTGACCGGTCGCCGGCGTACAGGAGACGGGCCGGGGCGGCGGCGATCGGTCAGTCTGTTGGCCACCACCACCGCCCAGCCCGCCCGGTCGCGTTCGTGCTCTCGAGCAAAAGGGACCCGGCCGGGCGCGCGGCCGTTCACTCGCGTCCGGAGCCGGGACGTGGCGTACAGGGCGGGGGGTTGGCACCGAACACGGCCCCCCGCACTAGGCGGTGTCGAGACTCGAGACGGCGTGCACCCCCAACACGGGCGGGAACAGTGTGCCCAACAGCGACACAAACGTGCTGCGAAAACTAAATGGCGACGCGGTTCGTTTCCATGACGATTGAACGCCTCATCCTGTGACGTGTAACGGCAATAGTCTGATCGGCGCGTTATTTACGAGTGCTAGCTGCTTTTGATTCTGTTTCACGCCTGGACGCGGGCCCTTTTGCAGGGGGCGACCGGCGAGAGATGCTTAGGCCAATGCAATGCAGATCAATAAGCGCTTTGCAAACCCCGCAAAAAAAAAAAAGCGCTTTGCAAAATGCGCATGCAGAACGTATGCCTGAAAGCTCAAATTTATGCAGTACTGAACCGACACTACCCAGTGCTCAAGTCCACAGAACAATGGCTGGAGTTCTAGGATTTCCAAACGCTCTCTCAGCGGTCTTTGCCTCCTTTTAAGCTTTTCAACTTTTGCTGAAAAACGGAGGGAGAAGAAATGCAGGACAGGACTTGAAAGAGAATGCTGGTTGGTCTTGGTCATCCGTTCAGTCTGTAGTAGCAGGTGCAGCATGTGTACCTAGCTTACGTTCTGCTTAGTGCCGCTCGCATTATTGGCACGTTGCTTTTATATGGAATAAGAAAGCGAATTCCATCTCCATGCGAGGACACTGATGTGTTTTAATTAATTAACGCCTCTGCGGCTAAGAGGCGTGTACGTACGTGTGTGGTGTGTACAGCTTCACTTTGTCTAAGTATGATGATCAGCGAGGTCTTTTATAACTGCTGTTTTTTTTTTTTTTTGCGAGGAACACAAATGCTGCACCTGCTACTACAAATGATGCTTTTGGTTCTCTTCCTCCTGGATGCTTTTTTAACAGGACGAGATGCTTAGGGTAACATTAATAAACTCGATGTGCAGATCATACCATACATTCATATCGTGACATATACCGTACCCACAACCGGCTCAAGCCTCAGGCAAAGCTTTCATCTTTTGCTGAAAAAAAGGGGAGTGCAAGTACACCGAGAAGCCATTTCGTAAAATAGACATTGCACTCGGCAGAATCGACCCAGTCGATCGCAGTACGTGAAAGTAAGCCCAGTTTGGGCCCAAGACATGCGTAGGCCTTAAAAGTACAGCTCGCCCTTCTTCCGTGAGATAATTAACCTCAAATTTCGTTCCTGATGCTCTTTTGAATTTTTCATCCGGAAACCGTTAAATATCATGCGGAAAAATGATTTTGCCCCTATGAACCCCACCAACCTCTCCCTCCTCTCCTCCCTCCACTGCTCCACACCGCACGGGCCTTCTCCCTCCACCCGGGCGCGCCTCCCCCGTTGCTCCACACCGCCACCCTTCGTCCGGCTGCGCCTCCCCCGTTCCTCCTCGTTGCCAAGGGGTCGGCCGTGCCCCTCCATGTCCAGGACGCCGGCAGCACACCCAGGCAGGACCCGAGCTCGAGGAAGCCGGGCGCGGCCTCCGGTCGCGCGCCGCGTGGCTGCCTTCCGCGCGTGCAGCCCGCCCTTCGCCCACGCCATCCACACCGCGCTCGTGCACATCGCAGGACCGCCCGCGCCCACAGGAGAAGGATTTGCAACGGCGTAGGTCCGGCAGCGTGGAGGCGGCGAAGCCCGAGGGGCCACCTCCGACGGCGGCGGTGGCGTTGAACGGCCGGGAGAAGAGGGAGCTGATGGCAGAGGTAGACTTGCGGCCCGGCGCGGCGGGCACAGCGGCGGAGGCCTCGAGCCCAGCCAGGCGCTCGTGGAGGCAGGCGGCGCAGAAGCCAGCGCCGTCGTGATGTCCGGGCGCCTCAACAAGAGGAGGAAGAGCGGGCCCCCACAGAAGGTGGCAGCACCTTGGCTGCCGCTTGGGAGGCAGAGCGCGAACTTGTTGGTGATCTTATGGGCGCGCGCGGCCTACGCGGGCAGGGACACCCTAGAGTGCGCGAGCTCCGCAACGCCGACGGTGCCGGCCGGGAGCTTAGCAAGCAGGGAGTGTGGCGCACAGGCGGGGAAGGGACCGGGCGGAGCGGGTTCGTGCCGTCGGTGTCGTTGGCGGTGACGGTGATGTGCGTGAGGTCGCCGAAGCCGGACTTGCGCGCGATGGGGTTGCAGGGGTGCGGCGTGCACTTGTAGCGGAATGGGTCGACGGCGGCGACGACGCCATGGCCCGTGCGTGGGCAGCCCGGCGGGTGGTAGCTATGCGGGCTGCCACGGCGAGATCGTGCGGTGTAGAGCAGAGGTGGGAGAAGGGGAGGAGAGGAGGGAGAAGGGTGGTGGGGTCTAAGGGGCAAAATCATCTTTTCGCTGGTATTTAACAATGGTAAGATGAAAAATCGAACAGAGTGTTAATTTGCGAACGAAAGTTGAAGTCAGTGACACATAAGGAAGGAAAAAAATTTAAGGACTAAGAAAGAAACGGCTCATTTTTCTGGTGTGAAATAAGGAATTATCTCTTCTTCCATACGTGGGCACAGTTCACAGGCTAGTAAGTACGACTAATTCAACGATCGGTCAAAGAAATGCGTAGATCTCAAGAACGATTAGACACGGACACCCACCCTAATTCATCTGCAGGTTCACTGCACTTCCAGCTCTACAGCGATTCCTGCCGAACAAAACCAATATGGGACATGGATCCAAGAAGTTGCAGAGACAACCAAGAACCCATTCTAACCTGAGGGACAGCCGCGCGCCGCCGTGGAGACCACCGCGTCGTCGTCGTTGACGCCTCCTGCGCGCTCGCATATATATGGTCGCCGGCTAGGGGTGGACGGTATTTCATTAACCGTCCACCCCTTGGGCTCCAGATGGCCGTCGGATCATACATGTATGGTCCGGGATTGGCCAGGAGATCACTCGGATCGACTTGGTCGTTTTGTTGTCGGAGCCGGATAGTAGCCGCGGGCATGCGGCGGCGCTCTTGCAAGGCCCCAAGACGTGCGACGTCGACGGCGGCGTCGCGGACGCCCGGACGGGGCATCGTCGGCCGCACGCGCGTCCATCGATCAGTGGGTATGAGGAAGTGAGGATGCTCTATTGTTCTGTGATGTACGAGACCGCCCTTTGCTGTCGCCGGTCGCTGCGTCCGAGATCACCATGACCGGCGTGCCACGAGCGTTCTGGTTGCGATCATCTCAATTCGTCGTTGGCCATGCTCACCGCTCAGCGGGAAGGACTGCGGCCAACGACCAAGGATGTCCTGTGCAACAATTCCGTCGCTATCTAATTTAATTTTCCTGCTGCTGCATGCTATTTTCACAAATGGAGCAAGTTTAATTTGGTTCGTAGGTTGTCCTGCAGGTTTTCAGTTGCAGCGAGGAACGCGCATTCCTGAGAGTTTTTGGTCACTGATGCTGTCTATCTATATGAGGTAACCGGCAACAGACGCTGAGAAGCGCGGCTTGCGAAACGGCATCCGTGCGTCAGCCGAGCAGGGTCACGCCCATGAAACTCTTGGCGTCTGGAACTCTCAGCCGCATCGGCGCGTCTACCGCGCTCGCGCGGTCGCCGCTCGACTGGAGCGCAGACTTGGCTATATAGGCTGTCTACCCCAGTCCGTCGACACAGCGGCGTCTGAGTGGCAACCGACTGGCACGCCCACGCCTGCGTGCCTGCTGGACGGGATGAGACCAGCATGGCCATCCCTTGCTTGGTCGCTGCAACCCGCGATCCGGGAGATAAGACACGCAAAGCCAGTAGGCAGTACCGGCGGGAACGCGGCGGCTCTGTGAGGCGTGGCAGCCGCCCAGATGAGGTCAGGGGGTGGACGGTATTTCATTTACCGTCCACCCCTGGGGTCCATTATGGCCGTTAGATCGGAAACGTGCGCCATGGATTCCCAAGAACTCGGCTGTTTTCGGGCTCGGGAGCCCGAGGTGAGTGGGAGTCCTTGGTTAATTGGGTGGCGGACGACGGCGCGCGCCAGCATGCCGCAGCGGCGAGCTGGCGATGTTCCATGCTATGGTGACCGCGTTGCAAGATGCATCAACTCGAGCCGGCCGACTGCAGGGCGCTGCCCGTGGAACGGCACCCTTGCATGAGCGACCTGCGCGCGGCCGCACCGAGCAGGGTCATGTCTGTGGACGCGTTCCACCAAAGGAGCGGTCTCCAGGACCACTCCACGGCTGCGCCGTCAACGGCTTTTGGGGACGCTTGGCCCTGTCCGGGGCATCACAGGCGCTGTGCATCATGTTGCCTTGTGCCGTGGACGCCGTGGCGTCCGATGCCATGGCACCATGAACCCCGAGACCTTTGCCTGGGATCGGCGGCGCACCTGCGTCCGCGCGCATGGAAGCCTCGAGCAATCCTCCACAGCAGCGACGCCGAGGCCATCGGAGGCGCGGGACGAAGCCTCATCGGCAGCCAGCGCGCACGGCGACGGCATCGTCAGCTACCGTGCTCGGTAAATTCCGATGCCCAGCCTTGACAACGTCCGGTACCCCGGGAATGCTGGCGACACTCTGCGCCGAGGAGACGGGTGAGCGCCTCGATCGAGTGGCGGAGGCGACGTGGCGGCGCTCGGGCACGGTGACTGGCAAGGCACGGAGCAGAGGCGGCTGCCAGGGGGGTCGGGGGTGGACGGTGTTTCATTTACAGTCCACCCCCTGGGCTCCTATTGGCCGTCGGATCGGGCTCGTGCGTCCGGGATTCGGAAGGATATCGGTCTGACTAGGTCGTTTTTCTGCCTCGACGCCGCGACGGCGCTGCTGGAGGGGCGCCGGCAGTCTCGTCGCCAGCTTCTGGGGCATCGGCGGACGGCGGCGGCAGGCGATTCCAACAAGGTCGTTGCTCGATCGGTGCTGACGACCTCCCCGTTGGTTCCTCGTCGAGAGCAGACGCGCGTTCACTCTGCACTGTCCTGTCCTGCTGGTCTTTCAGTTGCTGCAAAAACGTGCGTTTCTTCAGGGTTTTTGGCCAGGGCATGGCATCGCTGATGTTGCCTACCTATGTAGCAACCGGCGACGGCAGGAAGAGGCCCTGCGACGTCGATCGCCTGCACGAGGAGGTACGCCATCCATACCATCCCAGAAGAATCACGCATCAGGTTGGGGAGCAATGACAGGAAGAGCTCAAGTATCAGAACTTGTAGCTCAGACTTTAAGCGATGGTTGAGACTCTACCAGCTTGGGCGAAAAATGGGCATCAGCCCGCCGAGCAGCGTCAGCTTGTTCAGCTTTCTGCACAACCCATCAAATGGACCAGCCACGTAATGACATAAACAAACAAGTTGCAGGAGGAGTACTATTGAATCATCACTCCCTTGATTATCAAAAGTAAGTTGCAAGCACCCAGCCAATATGCAGGGATGCAAATAGCTGCAAATGCTCCTTTCCACACCAAGTTCCATTTCCATCCAGAACAACGACCCTTAGTCTGTCTCATGCGTCACGCAGACCTCCATCGCTGCTTGATCACACCTGCCGCCCAAGGTCAATACAATCCATGGCCATGCTTGACTCCAGCTCCGCCGCACCACTCGTACGTCCAGTCCATACTGTGCTGCAAACCGTGAGCAGCGATGCCACGGGTCTCCGACTTGCTATTTTATCTTCATCTTGTCCAACTACAACAACTGCCACGGAGCATTACCGGTCGCCTTATCACTAATTCGGGCATCACGCGTTCAATTCACACACGCAGGCACTAAACACCAGGCGCAAAAACCTTAGAGGTGGTACTACCGTTGCATCACAAGAACACACGGACAAGATGAAGCCGTCAATCCAGAAAGGGAAATACGAGTGTGCGTCAATCCAGAAAGGGAGGCGGGTGGTTCGCGTCGTCTTCCTTCTGTTTCCTGCAGCAGGCTCCCAATTATTAACTCTCGCATGCACACAGCCAAGGGTCGGACATGACTGTCTGGCTACGCCTCCAATCTGTTGGGCCGCAGAGTCAGAGCAGACGACGCGACCCACGTCGCAGCAAGGAGCATCTCGAGTTCGTGAGGGTAGTTCCTACTTCCTACCCCAGTTCGCATCTAGGAGTTCGCTTTACATACTGCGTGGGGGGTGGCCGGGTCAGCTCTCGCGGGTGATGCGCGCGATGCGCGAAAGTGGGCGCGCGCGGCGGAGGGGGGCGGACGAAGACGGGAGACGCACGGAGGGAGGACGGAAGGAACAGGACCTCGATCGGGAACTCGTTGGCGAAGAAGGCGCCCAAGTTCCCAAGTGCTGTTTGATGTATCGTCAAATATTTGATTATAATCTTACAAGTGTCATGAGTGAGTAGTATAATGGAATGACAACTCATTGCGTCATGGGCTCACACACGTATGCTTACCTCTCTACGCTTTTCCAAGATGAGGTCCCTACTTTCGAGGTTAGCATGCACGATGTAGTATAATGGAATTTGTCTGAATTTCTGAGGGATCTTGACGCCGCCGTCCCCTACTGACTCCTGAGTCCTGACCTCTACCGGACTACCGGCGTCCGGCCTTCTTCAATCCCACAAAGGGCAGCCGCAGGAGAAATCAGGCGCGACGCTGCGACCGCGGCCAGCCCGGGCCCCGGGGGCGCAGCAGCAAGCCAACACAGGCGTCCAGCATCCGCACTGTAACTCTCGATGAGCAGAATCCCGACACCCCAATTCTTAATCTTGTTGCACAATTGGCACGTTCCAAAAGCCAAGAACATAGGAGTAGAGTACATGTTTTCCACGTTCTGGCTGGTGCTCCCATGATCCCATCCCCCAGCCGGCCCGCTCCTGTACTCAGCCGCAAACTCCACTTGATCCGCGATAATCTACTGTATATTCTATGATGAAGAACTGCCAAATGCATATTCTCTTTCACAGTTGATACCTCTGTACCTATCCGTGCTTCTATAGAATTTACTACGAGTTCTGAACTTCTTTGCCCCAAAGAGAGGGTGGGGACACATATGATACGCCAGTCGTCAGTGAATTGTGTCCAGACCGCCATCTCTCCAGAGTAAAAGACAGGAAGATAAATGGAGGACCGCATATGTCACACTACTTATCCCTTCAACGTGTTTATAAAAACATTATAGACAAAAATACCCTCTTCTTCTTCCTCGCATCCTCCCTCTCCTTTCTTTCCCTTTCTCTTTCTGACCGAACCTTTCTCTCTCTAACCATTCAGAACCTCCCCAATCGACAAGCACAGCAACAGCTAGCTCCTTCCAACAACGCCATTCACCAGCCCTACCTCCTTCCTGCTTCCCTGCGTGTCGCTAGGCAGAACGTGCTTCCACACGTTCTGCTGGCCAGGGCGCCACCTCATCATAGAGCTGCGCTACACCGGGAGGAAGGGGGCACTGATGCCCAGAGCTCTGGCACGCCGGCGCGCAGCTACTCGACGCCGATGCTCACGGCCCCGCGTGCTGACGGAGGAAGCTGGCTGCTGCTACAGAGACTGGCGGGATGACGATTCTCCTCCGCATCTCCGGCCACGCAACCATGGAGAAGAGACGTGGGAGGAAGAAGGAGCTAGGGGTATTTTCGTCCATACGTTTTAATAAACACGTCGAAGGGTAAGTCTTGGTATATCTCGGAGACCCGTGAAATTGTAATGGCACGCTTACGGTATTGCGAATAGTAATGGCATATCTTCGAAGCGTGGCAATTGTAATGATATATATCTAATTAACCGAAAAAAATCCTAGCAAAACAACAGCAAGACAACAAGAAACCATCAAAACGCTAGAAAAGACACCACAAACCCCACCAGCCCAACCAAACAATACTACAGCAAGAGAAAACACAGGATCATGATGTGCCAGTAGAACTGCGCTCCAGTACCTCCTTTTCAAAAACTACACCAATCTTAAAGCACCTATATAATTAAATAAATCATTTTATTAATTGATTTAATTCAAATTCCAAGCGTGTGCCTTTCTAGCTCGGCACATGCCCGATTGGATCTATGATGGCGTCCTGCTCGCATCCTATTGTGGCGGCGCATAACGTCCTTCGCGATGGGAGTGCGCAAAGGTGATTGTGCCAGCTCGCCTTCCAGGACGACGTGTGGGGGGCTTCACCGCCGGCGACGGCAGGGCAGGGATGGGGGCATTGGACTTGGGGGCGGGCAAAGAAATGGAGTGGCGTCGGAAATGCCGACAAGAAATATTGGTGGCTTCCAAAAAATTGCAAACTAGTGTAGCCTGGCAAATAGACCCCACAAGTAAGTGATAAGATAGAGATAAAAGAACAACAAACGGAGGGAGCAGATACAAAACATAGCACATCTCATCTGACCGCACGAAGCAGATCGGACGGCCAGAAAAATTGAGTGAGCAAAGGCCATATTTTACTTGGTGAGATATAGCTTTTGCCTATTTATATTTTTTAGATAGATAATAAGAGTGCATGTAATGTATGTGTAAGACTTCTGTGAAAATACATAAACATTCTTTAAGTATCGAAAATATGTCCATTTTTAGTCCTGATTTTTGCCCTCGAACTTACAAACTAGAGGAGTGTCACTCTCAAACTATCTATATACTATGCACATTTCAACATGATTAGTTTGATGGATGGCTTTGCCATGTTGTTGGTAGCCACGTCACTTCTTTTTGCTGACAACTCAGCTTACTCAACAAAATTAAAAAAATTGGGTCTAAGATTATTTGGGCATCAGTCTTCTTCCTTCCTTCCTTACTCTTGTGACGTGGCTGCCAATAATGATGTGGTGACAACTGACAACCGCATGTGAAACCAGATTGAGGGAGAAAATGCATATTAATAGTTGAAGAAGAATTTTGCCTAGTTTATAGAGTTCGAGGATCATAACCAAACTCTCATGATAGTTTAACAACAAAAATAAACAGTACTCTTAAAAAAATATTACATATTTGTAATAATTTGAACCAAGGGTGGATCTAGCAATGGAGCGGGTGGGGCTCAAGTTCCCCTACCGCCTCTCGGACAGTGGAGCCCTCCTTGAGTCTTTTGAGGAAGAAAAAGAGAAGGAAACGAAGAAAAAAGAGGAGGGAGGAAGAATAAGCTTCTACTAGGCATGGATTGCATGCTTGCATCCGCCACTGATGCAAACTGCCAGTGCCAAGTGCGCCGGGTGCAGCCCCGTTCTGGATTCACGACAGTACGCCCGTGCTCCCTGCGGCTCTCCCAGACGAGTTTTTGAGCCAGCTAGTGGTTCATATGTTCCATCACATCATTTTTGAGCACGCTCCGGCAGGTGCTCTGCCGTTTTCATTATAGTAGGAAGAAAAAGGATGGGCAGGTGCTTGCATCTAGGCTAGCACAGATGAAAAGGAAAAGATAAGCAGGAATTTGCAAAGGAAAACTCTGCTACTGTGGTTACCGGTCGTGCCCGTCCGGCAACTGCCAATATGCGTGTAGAAACTCTTTGCTGATCTGGTGCGTCGTGCGTGTCATTGCCTTGTTGTCAAAAGTCCGACGGCAACGCTCCCCTTCCACAGATTCCACGCCATAGATGATTGCCTGAACTTTGTCTGCTCTCGGTTCCTGGTCAGGAGAGTCGATTGCCTTGAACCACCGGTCCTCTCGGATGCTACACGTGGGTACGGTGCAAGACCACCCTGGCGTAACCGCAGGTTGCTATATCATGTGTGGTGGCGTGTCTCTGTCCTTGTTCGGCATATAGCTGGCAGATTTCGCTCGCTTGGCCCCCCTCGTTTGATAATCATGTCCGAGCGAGGTCTGTAGTTTGATAGGGCTAAAGGATTCCATCAGACATCTGCATCTGCACCATGCCGGTTGCCGGGTAGCCTTCAGTAGCAGTGCCAGTTTCGCAAAAAAACAAAGGAAAAAGAAAAGAAGCAGTGCCAGTTTGCTCATCGACACCTTGGTCCGCGAGGTGGCTATGCACAGCGCGTGGGTATCAGGCATTCAGGCCGTCTCCCTCTACAGTGGCGCTACAGTTCCTAACGTCGTGGGCCTCTAACCTCAAACATACTTTTCTCGTGCGCACATTTTATGTGTGTCATTCATTCTTAAATAGTGGTACAGATAAATACAGTACTGACACACCGGCTGAGTAATAATTGCTTCATAGGCAACATTCCTTTAGCAAAACGATGGGTTTAAGAAAAAAAACATGAACTCCTGAAATTAGAAAGAGAAAAGGCACGTGAAATAAGGGTCCAACGAAACGAATTATACAAAATGAAGGCATGCAAAGGGCAAAAAAAACAATGGATTGAACAATTAATAACCAATGGAAATTTCAGTTGAAGAACAACAATGTTTGCGGAGTATATCGATTGCAATAACCAGCGGGAAATGAGAAATATAATCAAAGGCTTACTAATTGTTGATGTTGATTGTCACATTGGTTATTTCGGAAAAGGGCCCTCCTGCCGGCTGCTGCCACGGTGAGTAGACGGCGCAGGCGGCGCCATGCCCATCAAGTTGTCGAAGATGTGGAGCACTGGAGGTCGTGGCGATGGGAAGGGGATGAGGTGCCTCGTCCTGCCTGCGACTCTAGCTCGGGGCCGTTGAAATCCACGAGTCGGGGCGATGGCGATTGGTGTGATGGTGAGCCGCGACGATTGCGATGAGGAGAAGTGGCTTCCGGCACTTAACTTTAAAGTCCATGTTGAGCCCAATAAACAGTCCACCAGCAAGACTTTTTTCACAGCACGACGCAGGCATATAGAGGCATTCGGTTCATTCGGTGCTATTATTTTGGTCTACCGCCGACTAGCTAGACTTTTTCTGTGACACATCGAAAGGCATGCAAGTCTGGAATTTTTTGCGGGGCATATGGTTTTAAGGGGAACAGTGACGGGTGGGCCCACCAAGTTAGAAACTTAAGTTTGAAGTTGCAAGTAACCAATGAAAATTGCAACCAATTTAATCGATATGAATATATACATGGCACATTTTGAGACTCGTAGACAGAGAAGGTTTTAAGACACATGCTGAAGTTACACTAAAAAATTTGAATTTTTTTGATTCTGAAGAATGGTTTATGTAAGACAGAACACTAGCACGGAAGTAATTCCACTAGATAAATTTTCTCAGAACACAAGTATGGGAAGTAATCCGACAAGATAAAATTTCTCGGAACACAAGCATCTGTAGTTTAATAGAAATGTTGCACATATTCATTTTAAATGTTGAAAAGAAAATTAGACAATGTTGAGTTTAATTAAAAGAGATGTTGAAACAAAGTATTGAAAATGTTGAAAGTGGATTTTAAATGTTACGTTGAAATAGCTGAAATGTTGAACCAACTTATTGGAAATGTTGAAAACATAAATGTAAAGTTTTAAATATAATAATCTCAAATGTTGGAATATGAACAGTGTTATTTATGAAAATATTGAACTTAGTGACAGTAGAATATGAAATGTTGAAGTTGAATATATAACATGTTGAGTATCATTAGTAGAGATGTCGAAACTAGTCATTGGAAAATGTTGAAACTGATACAAAATGTTGATTTGAAATAGTAGAAATATTGGAATTAAAATAAGAAATGTTGCATCCAAATATTAAAAATGATGTACCGGACCATTGAAACTGTTATGACTACACTTAGGAATTGTTACATTAAACTAACAAAATGTTGAACCAGACCATTTCAATTGTTGAAACTGCACTGATAAAATGCTGCGTTAAGATAGTAGAAATCTTGAACCAGTGGAAATGTTCAAACTAAAAATAATAGCACAAAAAATGTTCGTAAGCATTCCAGAAGCCACACTTAGTTGCATGAGACAAGTATAACACATGCACTACGGGAAACAGGAGGTTTGCCGAGTGCCCTTGGCACTCAGCAAAGTCCCAAAAACACTCGACAAAAGTTTTGCCGAGTGTAACACTTGGCAACCAACACTCGGCATCGATTTTAATGGCAAACTTTTTTTTGCCAAGTATTTTTTGTCAGGCACTCGGCAAAAGTTTTACCGAGTGCTAGGTTGACACTCGGCAAAAAAAAGTGACGAGGATGGTGAGAAGACGGTGACGGAGTCTTTGCCGAGTATCACGATGAAAAAACACTCGGCAAAAATCTTAGCTTTGCCGAGTGTTACGAAGAAAGCACTCGGCAATATTTAAAATATCGCCGAGTGTTAAGCTGAAAAGCACTCGGCAATATTTAAAACTTTGCCGAGTGTCAACTCTAGTACACTCGGTAAACATAAAAACACTCGGCAAATTTGAGGTTTCCGGTAGTGATGGTATGGTTTGTACATTGCACTGTTAGGGAAAAAAACAGATCTTCCACCGTATTTATATACATGAGACTAGCATTCTACCACTTCTTGCTAACATGCCTACTTCTTCTACCTCTTGTATATCTTGACGGGACTTACATCAGCAGATTGAGGGCATGCCTTGTTCAGCGACTACTGGTAGATTTGTATGCCACAATCTTGCGAAACTCGATCACACGAGGTCTAAAACCATAATTCAAACAAAATATAAAGAAATTCATATATGCATGGAATAATGTAGCATTTAAAATGTTAACAAACTTGCTAACCTGATCAAATTCTTTCAACTTTAACTCATCCCAACAATCCATATAAAGAGCACAATAGAAGCCGCAATCAAGGCTGTTACCTCAACGAGATTTAGTTCTACAAATGTATGTAGGAAAAGAATTTATAAATCTAAATATCATGATAAATGAAACACACGACCATGTCGCAACAAGGCGTGGAGACATATTCCTGAAACTGTAAAAAGACAAACTAGGTGTAGTCCCTAATGGGAATCTTTCAAGAAGTGCACATGAAAACTAGAAATTCTACTCCTAATTAAAACTAATTCTCCAAGAATACAAATTCCTTCCCATGAAATTTTACACTTTTCCTTCACTTGAAAAGTGCAAAGCAATAGCACTTTGTAGCGGCGACGGCCGCACGGGAGGAGCGGCGCGGCCGGGCAGGGGCGACCCGACGGAGGTGGCGGCACGCCGGAGCTGACCTAGGGTGGAGGCACGACGCAGCATCCAATGAACCATATTTGTTGCACGAATCTCGGACACCGCCAAGTATTTTCCGGCTTCCGAGCCAGATAGGTTTTCCGACGAGGAGCAGCCTATGCAAATGGAGAACAGAGTAGGTGGGCTTGGGCTGCAGTTCTGCCTGTTCAGTTGGGCTTGCGGTGAGATAGAGACATTAGATAGAGTGGCCAAAGTGGTGAGAGGGGCCGGGCCGGGTGTGGCCAGAAGCCCAGACGAGAGACGGACAGACACAGCAGCAGGGTCATTTCACTGTTTAAAGGATTTCATTAGTGGGCCGATACCAAAAACAAGCCCAAAAGGCACTCCAACAACATACGGAGTATATAACCCTTAAACTTCACGAATCTAAAAAAAAATCAAAGCCGACAGTAAGTAGTCGAGTGAAAGCAACAAACAAAATCAATCGAGAGATGTTTAGAAATCCCGAGATAATATAATCGAAATGGGCCTTATATTATTGCTACATCATCAATAACAAATTAATAGATCACTCATACAATTGTTTAGTTGTAGATATATACTAATCCAACCTTTTTATCATCTCGTTCTCCCACAAGCTTCTTGGAGCCCGTACATCGATCATCTAGCTATATCATCTTTTTTTTTTGAATAATTAGCAGGAGCGCTGCCCTATCTAGCCATACCATATTATTATACTCTTAGCCTTAGGCATATTCTTAATCTCCAATCTCACATCTCTTATCTCTCCTCCAATTTAGCACAAATCTAACACGGCAACTCTTCAGCATACTTAAATCATTTTATTATGCTCGTCCCTAGTCTAAGGCACACGTACAACAGGGTCAGAGTCTGGGCTGTACTGGTCACCATGGTAGTGGCCACGGAGCTTTTAGCCACGATCCATGGTGGTGCGGATCCGGGCGCGAATTGACCCTAGCTGCACTAAATTTTTTCCGGTAGTGTTCCACCTCCCTTTTAGTATCATTGTAGTAATCTAGTTCACTGGTCTACCTCCTTACATTACAATGTAAAAGTGTGAACATTAGGTACAAAAGTGAATAAAAACGGATATTTTAAGATAAGTGACATGGGAGAGGACATCCATGTCTCCCTGCTCAAGATCATCTCACATTTGAGTACTCCCTCCGTTTTCGTTTCTCGGCACGACGGCGACGAGCCACCCAGTTACCAAGAACACCATCGAGATGATTAAGGGGGTGCTGGATGCTAGGTATTAAACTTTAGCAGTGTCACATCGGATGTTCGGATGCTAATTAGGGGGACTAAACATGAGCTAATTATAAAACTACTTGCAGAACCCTTATGCTAATTCACGAGACGAATCTATTAAGCCTAATTAGTCCATCATTAGCAAATTATTACGGTAGCATCACATTATCAAATCATGGACTAATTAGGCTTAATAGATTCATCTCGCGAATTAGACTCCATCTATGCAATTAGTTTTATAATTAATCTATATTTAATACTCCTAATTAGCATTCAAACATCCGATATGACGGATGCTAAACTTTAGCGGGAGTTATCTAAACGGCCCCTAAATATGTGCTGGGTACCGTGCTGGAATCGCTGACGACGCGTTCACCTCGGCTCCTGCTGGCCTCCTGCGCTCTCCTGGCGTCGTGCTACGCGCATGACTGCCTCGCGTGATTGGCCAACTCCCAAGCCCGCATGGATCCCTCACCTATGATTGGTCAGCGCTGGCATTAGCATTTACTCTTTTCAATGAATTTAATGTACGCTTGGGAACCTGCATCCGCCCTACATATCGATATTTTTGAAAAACCGTGAGACGCCTAAGAAAAGGATCCGGAGGGAGTATTTGACAGATGTCATTGGTCAATATCTTGCTTTACCTAGGCCACAACAATAATTAATGAGGTCAATTCTAGAAAAATCACAAGAATATAGGACGCCTGTACAACAGAGAGACGACACTCGTCTTTGTAGCGCGACGCAAGCAAAAGCATCCGACATGTACAGTATTCAATGAAGAGAGATGCGAGAGCCGTCGTCTCGTGCCCGTGCTCCGAGAAGGCGTCGACGCGTTGTATCGGTCGACTTCTCCCGACGACGGCGCCCGCTGATCCGATGCGCGCAGCTACGCCCGTGACTGCCTGATGATGGCGCTGCCCGATCTGCACAGATACTCCTTTTGCTGGGGAAAAATCAGCAATGGCGGACATACCTGAGCTGCGTGTGCGTCACGCCGGCCTACGCTGCCAGCCGGCCGCCCGCACCGACCTCGACCTGCGACAGCCGCCGGCTGTCTCGGCGTCCATGCCACGTCGCGTCGGCCGCCGGACGTAGCGCAGCCCGTGCCGAGCTGCACCTGCCACTGGATGCTTGCTGCCGCCCGTGCTGAGCCGCACCTGCCGTTGGATGCTTGCTGCCGCGCCATGACGGATCGAGGATTCAAGAGACTCAGAGAGAGAGGAGAGTCAACGGGAGAAAGGGAAAGGCAGTTCAGATAACTATCCTTGCTATTTTTACGATTTGTCCCTTAGTACAAATAGAAATCAAAGAGAAGTCCTTTTAACATCAAGAAGATAGAAAATAACTTATGTATTTCGAATGGTATTGTAACTTTACTAAATCATATAATGTATTTGGAGTACTTAATTTAATATACAATGCATTCTCTCAATCTAGCACCAAAATAGCTACAAAGGTTAAATGTACACTTGATTAGCGTGTGTACGAATGAATTAAAGAGCTTGCAGATATCTAAATAGGTAGCTTATTGTACGAGCTTTCTTTTTAGCCGTCTATGTGTGATATGGCAAGTCAAATAGACAACAGCCTTAGAATTTCAAAATAACTGGGGGCACTAGCTTGTATTGAGACTTCGAGGTTCTCCAAAAAAAAAAGATACGGTAATAAGTTCTTACACTATCACATCCATCATTCAACTTCATCATCAACGTGCTAAAAAACAACCTCGTTGCATTTGATGCTTCATCGGATGCCAAGCATGGAACCCAGAGCCCACGGACGCGGTGCACACATCGCACACATTATTGTCCTGAAACGGTACGTATGAATATGTACTGACCGGTTCAATCTTGCTGTGCATACTCCAACAGAGTACGAGTACAACACGACGCGGCACACGTGATCCAACATGACGCTTGCACGTCTTTTAAAACCCCCTTTACGCAGCAGTGTTGCCTTTTGTCGCATATCACCTTGGGAGTGTTGAGCTGGACTTATAAGCCGGCTGAAAAGCTGAAACGGCTAATTTGTTGTGAGAGAAAAATACTGTTCGATGGCTAATAAGCCGGCTGATAAGCTGAAGCGAACAGGTCACTTGTCTCCGAACCGGGAGCTCTGGCGGTGACGCGACGTCGTGAGCGGTCACCGCCATCACCAAGCGCTGGTTTTCGCTGGACCAACCTGTGTGACGGGAAACTAGTGGACGACCTTGTCCCGTGCAACTTTATGAGGCCGCAAAATGTGGTAGATGTAAGCCACCACTCCCATCAACGGGCCCCGCGTCCCCTCCTACTCGGACGACACGGGCGGCGACCGAAATCCTAGCCGCCGTCGCTCCCTTCCTCCCTCCACCCCACCTCGCCGCCACCGAAGGGCACCACCGTAAGCCCGCGCGTCCCCTCGGAAGGTGGCGGCGAGGCGATTTTGCCCTGTCTTGGCCGCATCCGCTCGGATCTGAGTGGGAGATCGGGAGGTGGCCACGGTGCACGAGAGGCGGCGAGCTTGCGCCGGCGCGACAGGGCTGGCCAGGGGCACGGTGGCGGCACAGCAGCGCAGAGCGTGGAGGCAACCTAGCGGCCACGGGGCATGGCGAGCTGGCGGTCGGACGCTGAAGCTGGGCTAAGGGGCTGCTGTGGCACGCCTAGCGCAAGGCGAGGTGACAGCCCGCGGGCGACGCGACAGGGTCCGGCGGCAGCGACGGTGCACCGCACTTGCACTGTGGCAAGGCCCGGCCTTCCATGGGGTGGCGTGGGCCTCGATCTGCGCGGGAGATAAGGTCGTGTGTCGTGACGGCTGGCGCGGGGCGGAGAGGCGAGGTAATGAGGTGGCGGCCCGCGCAGTGCTTGGTGGCCGCGCAGCAATGGCAGTAGGCGTCGTGTGAGGGCGGCCGTGGTGGCGGCTCGGCGAGGTAGCATGGCCGCGCGGCTGCGGCCCAGGAGGTGTTAGGGCCGCGCGTGCCGGCGGCCCGTGCAGGGTGAGGGGCTGCTCGTGACGGTGACCAGATGCGGAGTGAGGAGGTGGTGGCCTTGCGCTTGATTCAAGCGGTGGGCAGCTACTATGCTGCAGTGGAGCGAAGGCGTCGAGATGTGCCTTCGAAGTTCTCGGTTGCATCGTGGTGGCGTGGCCACCGGCAGCCTACACTGCTGCTTCCAGCGACGCCGTGGTGGCGTAACTGCTTGTGGCTGCGCGGGTGCACGTCAGCGACGCCGTGGTGGTGTGGTTAACTACGATGGCCCCGCTCTCTCTGCTCCGGGCTACTTCGTTGTTGGTTCAGGTTAGTGTGGTAGTGGGCGAAAGCCTTGCGATGGTGTCGCCTTTGGGCGCCACGCTCCTCGGAGGCGTCGGCATGATGCATACTCTCCCATCGGTGGGATGTCCTCATGGCGAAAGTCGTGCTCCAGTCGGAACAACGATGAGGGCGTCTAAGGACACCGTTTCTCTTGTTGGAGACATCGCGTCGGAGGATCCCTCGACGGCGGCTGATGTCTGCTTTTTTGGAGTGTCCATTGGTTGGTTGGAGATGGTGTAGGCGGCTTGGCGGCAGTCAATGGTGGTTACTTGTGACTTGGCTTCACGGCTTGCCGGGATGCGGCGGCTAATCTTGCTTGGCAAGGTTAGCCCGGTGCAGAACAACGTCGTGAGACGGCGCAAGCGGCTACGATGGAGCGATGGCTACACGACTTGCAGCGGTTCGTGGTGACTAACCCTGCATGGCAGCGGTTGGCTCGGTGCGAAACATCATCGGTTACGACGGCGCAAGTGGTGACTTGCGGGTTTTTAGCTTCGTCCGGAGGTCGGTGTTGCTCGTTTGGGGTGGTGGTGGACCCATGGTGGTGGTAGGGCTGTTACCATGGTGGCGAGCGTTGAGGGGCTGCCACGAAGTGAGGGCAGTTTGCGGCTCGTGTTGATGTCCCAATCCGACCGGGCAGAGTGTGTTGGAGATGAGTTGAGCTCGTTACGTGTTGATGTCTCAATCCAACCGGCCGATACGTTGTTGACTTGAGTTAAGTGCGATGGCGTGGTGCGACATGTGTTGATGATTCAATGCAACTTGCCGGTGTTTGTGTTGTTGTTTTTTTCTATTCGATGTTTCGTTCCGTTTGAGTTTTATCTTCTTTTTAATATAAAATGCGGTAGATGTGTGATTTGTCCATGTAACACGACGATGGAGTACCCATCAGCCGGCGCGTGCACCACGTGTGGGCGTGCTGGCCCCGGCGCCGGTCCATGCCACTATTAACTGACCAGCGTATACGTTTGCCACGCCCACGATCCGTGTCGAGCTTGCCGCGGCCAAAGCTGGTGCATGCACGTGAGGTAGGTCAGAACCCGGTATCCCAGTCGAGCTTGCGCTTGCAGTGACATGGTGTCACGATGTCAGTCTGTCACTGTCTGGTCGTCTTGTCCTCTGTAACTCTGCTCTTTGACTGTTGCGAGTGCCCTGTACGGCTCCCCACAGTCAGGCACGAGTGCCACGCGTTGGGTCCACTGCAGGTGCCATAGTGTTTGTTGTCACGTGTACTTGATTTTCTGGGAAAATCATTACGCCACGATCACAGCTCTGCCTCGTCATCATCCTTGCCGGAGAACGGAGATACACTAATTTTGGATAAATCTATACAACACTCTCGAGTGTTTTGGAGCTCTCGCTTCTCGGCACCTGGTTTTTACATCATCAGATTCAGCCCCCAATCGAACTCTACGCCGTTTGATCAAAGCACCCGAAGTCTTATTCCTCAACTCCGATGGAAGTTCGACGAGGTTAGAAAGTTCGGTGTGGAAGGGTTTTGCCGGGGAGAGGGACGTACCTGTATCAAGCGGATTTAGAGGGACGGCCCGGGATGGTAGGCTAATCGGTGGCGGTGGCGGGCGAGATGGCGGATCGTCGAGGCTGCGCACGGGCGGCGCAGTGGCGGTGGACATCCGGATGCTGGAGGTGGTGGAGGTGAGCACCGGCGACGGGAACAAGCATTGGCGACGTGTTCGCGTGGGAGCGGCGGCGGGGGTATGAGCGTCGCAGTCGCGTTCGTCGGTCAGTCGCGGTGAACAGGAGAATTTAGATAGAGGAAAGAGAAGGAGGCAGGTCTTGTTTAGTTGCCCAACTTTGAAGATGCAAAATCACTGTCGTAGCACTGTAGCACGTTGTATAGTGTTTCGTTTGTATTTATGAATTATTGTCTAAATATTGACTAATTAGACTCAAAAGATTCGTCTCGCAAAGTACAACAAAATTGTGCAATTAGTTTTTGATTTCGTCTACATTTAGTACTCCATGCATGTACCGTAAGTTTGATGTGATGGGAAATCTTCTTTTTGCATAGTATCAAAGTTAGAAGTTTGGGGAACTAAACATGCCCTTAATCTGAGCTACAGAGTACTACCTGTTTTCAATAAAAAAATCGAGAGCTCGGAGGCCTTTAAAACACTCGAGAATTGAGTAGACAATCCTACGCGCGGGCGGCTTGGAACGCGGTGACTAGAACGCGCCAGCTCGGCGAGGCGAACTCTCCCTGCAGACCCCGCGCCTGCCCGCCTGTTCACACCAATACTAGTACCACGCAGCCTGTCAATAGCGGCCGCGAGCGGCACCACCAGTCCAGTTCCTGTCCACCCCCCGTAGACCGCAGCTAGCCCACACAGCTCGATCCGATCCCCTCGGTCACCAGCGGCATGTCTTCGGCTCCGCTGCTGGGCTCCCGCGCGGCCGACGGCCACCAGCAGGAGCGGCGGCGCTCGTCGTGGCTCGGTCGCGTGGTGGACGCGGAGGAGGCGTGTGCGCAGCTGCGGTTCTCGGCGCCAATGATCCTCATGAACATGTTCTACTACGGCATCCCACTGGTGTCCGTGATGTTCTCCGGCCACCTCGGCGACGTCCAGCTCGCCGGCGCCACGCTCGGCAACTCCTGGGTCACCGTCACTGGCTTAGCCTTCGTTGTAAGTATATATATATCTGTAAGGCAAACACGCCCCCTCACTTTGTTAGTCCCCCCGTTTTTATGGAATTGAGATACACTGTACTCCAGCTCAAGTGACAAAATCCAGCTCTTTTCTAGGAGGGAGGCAATCATGGTACTTAGAGGGTGCATGGAGTCTAGTACCTATCACATCGGATGTTTGATACTAATTAGGAATATTAAATATAGTCTGATTACAAAATTAATTGTACAGATGGAGTCTAATTCACGAGACAAATCTATTAAGCCTAATTAGTTCATGATTTGACAATGTGATGCTACAGTAACCATTTGCTAATGATGGATGAATTAAGATTAATAGATTCGTCTCGCGAATTAGTATAGGAGTTCTACAGTTAGTTTTATAATTAACTCATATTTAGTCCTCCTAATTAGCGTCCGAATATCCGATGTGACCCTACCTTTACGGCAGCGGATAGCCAACATTGAAAAAGGACACAGACCGTAGTACAATTATACACTGACATAAGAGTACTAGGGCTGTACTATGTACTGTAGGTATGTAGCATTGTCGCGACTCTTGTTTACTCGTGCACACTGTGATTTCCTGTTCGCTCCACCTAAAAACTACCGAATTCAAGAGAAAATAAACAAAATGGTGTCAGCTTCGTGGACAGAGGGCACGCGGCGTCGGATTCGTGGGCGTCGTTCCTCTTCCTCGCGTCTTCCCGGCCGCGCGGGACCACGAGCTCGCCACGCACGTCGTCTCGGTTGCTGGCAGAGTGTGGCAGCCCGTTGCCCGTTCATGGGGCACATGTGTATCAGTGAATAAAACTGCGATAACAATTATAATTTCTACAGTATGTTTGAAAATGTGGCTCTAGTAGGATCATCTACCTGAATTGCTCATACAATTGCATTGTTAGATACAACATCATAGACAGATCGACAGACAGAAGTAACACTATACTAATGCGTGCGGACGGGATGGATGTTCCAGATCGGCCTGAGCGGCGGGCTGGAGACGCTGTGCGGGCAGGCCTACGGCGCCGGGCTGTACGGCAAGCTGGGCCTGTACCTGCAGTCGTCGCTCATCATGTCGACGGTGGCGTCGTCGCTCGTCTCCGTGCTGTGGGTGTTCACGGAGCCGCTGCTGCTGCTCCTCCGGCAGGAGCCCCGTGTGTCACGCGCGGCGGCGGCGTTCGTCCGGCCCCAGATCCCCGGCCTCTTCGCGTTCGCCTTCCTCCAGTGCCTGCTGCGCTACCTGCAGATGCAGTCCGTCGTGCTGCCGCTCGTCGCCTTCTCCGCCGCGTCGTTCGCGTTCCACGTCGCGCTGACGCACCTGCTCGTGAACGTGCTCGGCTTGGGGCTCGCCGGCGCGTCCGCCGCCGTCTCGGTCACCTTGTGGGTCGCCTGCCTGATGCTGCTCGCGTACGTGCTGCGGTCGGAGGAGTTCAGCGAGACGTGGAAGGGGTTCTCCGCCGAGGCATTCAGATACGTGCTGCCCACCGCGAAGCTCGCCGCGCCGTCCGCCGTCATGGTCTGGTAAAGCGTTTACGCGCGATCGCTTCTTGAATTTCTTGATGGGGTCGTCTGTTACTGCTGACCTGCTGCGCATAATTAACGTGTGCGAAACTACATATAATTCCCATTGCAGTTTTGAGTATTGGGCGTTTGAGCTCCTGGTCCTGGTCGCCGGATTGCTCCCCAACTCCACAGTGAGCACATCGCTGGTGGCCATATGGTATGTCGTCTGCAATCTCGAGACTAAATCTGCATCACTAGCTAGAGTTGCTGTTCCGTCAAACTAGCTAATGCACGCCATGGCTCGCCTTCAAGCAATCTGACCAACGAACTGGGTGCAGCACTAGCACGGAGTCCATCGCCTACATGATCACGTACGGGTTCGGTGCCGCTGCGAGGTACGTAGCTACTGCCGTCTACCTACCTGATCCCACCTGCTCTTTTAATGTCTGCTACAGTTTACTGTTTACCGTCGCCTTGTGCTTACGGCGGCGGCCTGGCGTTGCTTTCGCGTTGCAGCACCCGGGTGTCGAATGAGATCGGAGCGGGGAACGTGGACAAGGCCAAGAACGCCGTGTCGGTGACGATGAAGCTGTCGGTGCTCCTCGGCATCTCCTTCGTCGTGCTGCTGGCGTTCGGCCACGGCCTCTGGGCGAGCCTCTTTAGCGGGAGCGCGGTGATCGTGTCGGAGTTCGCCACCATCGCGCCGCTCGTGATCATCTCCATCGTGCTCGACTCCGCGCAGGGCGTCCTGTCAGGTGTGGCGAGAGGGTGCGGGTGGCAGCATCTCGCGGCGCTCACCAACCTGGTGGCTTTCTACTTCATCGGCATGCCGCTGGCGATCTTCTTCGCCTTCAAGCTCAAGCTCAACACCATGGTAAACAGTCGGTCTGACAGTGATCAGTTCTGCGAGCCAGCTGCAACTCTCATAAGTCATACTCGAACGGAGATGATTTCGGTAACAATCGAATAATCCTTTCGATCCCTGAAATCGACTTTCTTGCAGGGTCTGTGGGCTGGCCTGATCTGCGGGCTGGTATGCCAAGCCTGCTCACTGGTGGTGATCACCGTCCGCACCAAGTGGTCGAAGATCGCGGAGGCGATCCAGGAGGAGAAGGCCAGCTACGGGATCGCATAGTACGGGGAGTTTGTAATTGCTGCTCGAGAAGAGACTATGGCTGAGATGCCGTTCCCCGTCTTCGCATCACGGAAGAGAATCAGAGAATAGCATGCCCGAGGTAGACAGTAAAACGACGCGTGAGCTTTTTGTTATGTCCAGCTCGGCCTTCTATTGAACACCGTTGGCCGACAATTTTGTTTCCACTAGCATGCTAACAGCCTTGAAGACTGAAACTTGTGCAAACGCCACTAAATAATGATCGGATAAACGCACGGTAAATTTGAAGAACAAGGGTTAACGTTGGGGAAATCTCGTTTCTCGTCGTCACCCGCTCGCTAGGAAACCAGCACGTGACGCATTGTCCAGACCATAGGACCCAAAGGTGAAAATGCCCCGTCCTTTTCCTTTTTTTTTTCTTTGTTTCCTTTTCCTTTTCCTTTTTCCTATTCTATTTTTTGTATTTTTCCTTCCATCATGTATTTATTTTTATTTATTGCCACAGTACTTGTCTCCATCATGCTTACTAGAAATAGATCCTATTACCTTTGTCTTTTTCTACATTAAAACTTCTATGACTAAGTTTTCTAGGCTACATGTTTGATCTTATTTGTTTGAACAAGCTTTCGTAAAGAAATTGGATGATTGTGTGTTCCGACTAAGATATCTCTTTACAAAACTTAGTTGAACCTGCTTTTTTAAGACTTTTTTAACAAGTTTTGTCGGATTGAACGTTGAAAACATGTGTAAATTATCCAGAAAGGCTTAAAAAAGTGGAAATTTTTCCATGAAGGCATTCTAAGAATATTATCATGAAAGTTGTGGGATCCATGCGTCAGTGAGTGCAGTGAGAGAGTTAGTCCATACGAAAATACATTGATATGCATGTGAATCCAACGATGTTAAAGATGTAGAAAATGGCATATCTCAAACAACTTCGAAATTGTAATGTCTTGCATCCTATAACTCAAACAGTTGCATCCTATAACTCAAACAGTAGTGGTGTGGCTCAAAAACTTGAAAGTTATAGTGGCACAGATCCAATTAAACCTTTATTTATCTATACATTCTTCTACACCGTGGGTAGCAGTAGTAGACCCCGCTGCCAACGGCCTCCACCACCACTTTGCAGCTAGCGACGACCTCACCACTGCACTACTCCGCCCACATAACGCCGCAGCTCCTCCCTGCCGTCCACTACTCAGTACAGTTGTTTTGCCCCACCACCAACCCTTCCCAAGTTCCCATGGATTAACCATGGTTGCCCTATGGCATCACTTGCAGCACCGCACCCGCAGCCACCGCCAAACTTGTTGCCACCCATTTTCATTTCTTCCCGTACAAATGCTAATAATGCAATAGGCAAATTAGGGAGTGGACGTCACCTTTGCTTCCTACTAAACATCTACATCTCAATTGAAAAACCACGAAATAAGCAAATACGAGCATGGAAAATGCTCAACAAGTCATAATCCTACACAAAGTTATTGAAGTACTTTGGTATGAGTAGCAAGGGTTGGCCTACTTGGGGTTTAACGTAAGCATACAACATCTCCCCTTATAGTGACTAACGCATTTTGGTTTTCAACCATTCATTGGGGAAAAAAAACCGAATAATAGCAAAACGGCAGAGCTCCACCTCGAACCACCGGGTTGCGCCAAGCAGATCCAAGGCACGCAAAACAAAACGGAGCCTTCGATCGATAATAGCAAATGCGAGATTCCACGGCTTAACCAAGTCCCATAATAATGGACAAAATAGATACAGCCAGTGGTACGGTCTCTGTTGAGACAAAAAGGGACAGGATGAAACCAGCGGTTGCTGTTGAAGGTACTCGATTCCCTAATCGCCTGCTAAGTGACAGAAAGATGAATGTCCTTTAAAAAAAAAACAAAAAGATGAAGGCCTGAAGGTCCCCTGCACCGCAAGGCCGCGACTGTGGAGTATCATTCGGAAGCGTGGATCACGTGTGTCTGGCCTCTGGTCCTCGGTCGGGACTTGGTGTCATCAGCCTGTCAGCTACGTTTGCTGTTTGCCACATGCGGATGAGCAGGTGGGAGTCGGATGCCACATGACATGCCAGCTGAAATACGAGCGTGCCGGTCGTCATCGCCGCAAGCGAGCTGGGGGCTAGGAGCGAGACAGTACACACGGGGAATGGTAGGACGGCCAACGGTTCCCAAATTTTATATTAAATGGAGGCGGCTCGCGGGAAGACGGGGGCAGCCGTGCCATAGTTTGCTCCCGGCCTGTTCGCCTATATACATCGCGCGGCGCACGAGCCATCACTGGAGTTCTCATATACTATATACAAAAAAAAAAAGAAGTAGCACCAACCAAGAACACACGAGCCGTCAGGAACCGAGGAGGGGCGAATCGAATCCGCCGGCGGCAGAGCGCAGCTAGAGAGCCCGGGTTCCTCTAGGCCGACCGGCCGGCGACATGTCTCTCGCCCCGCTGCTCGGCTCCCGCGAGCCCGGCGACGATGGCGGCGGCGGCGGCCAGGAGCGTCGCCCGTCGTGGCGCGGGGGCGCTGCTGGCGGCCTGTGCGCGTCGTGGCTCGGCCGCGTGGTGGACACCGAGGAGGCGTGGGCGCAGCTGCAGTTCGCGGTGCCGATGATCCTGACGAGCATGGCGTACTACGGCATCCCGCTGGTGTCCGTGATGTTCTCCGGCCAACTCGGCGACGTCCAGCTCGCCGGCGCCACGCTCGGCAACTCCTGGGCCACCGTCACCGGCTACGCCCTGGCCGTACGTACCAGCTACCCTCCTACATCTCCTGCATGCTAGATCATTTCCCATCTCACCTGAATTATTTTTTGGTTGTATACTGACGGTTTCGGATTTTTCAGCAGCAGTACTGTAGCTAGCTAGCTGTAAGGGTAACAGTGAGTAGTCACAGTCCACACATGCCGTTCGGTGCCCAAAATCTACCTATAGTTCCCAATTTGGGAGTGTCAAAATTGGCATTTTACCATAAATGCGCAACTGTAACGTTTCGTTTGTATTTGTGAATTATTGTCCAAATATTGACTAATTAGGCTCAAAAGATTCGTCTCGCAAAGTACAACAAAACTGTGCAATTAGTTTTTGATTTCGTCTACATTTAGTACTCCATGCATGTACCGCAAGTTTGATGTGATGGGGAATCTTCTTTTTCATAGTATTAAAGTTGGGAGTTTGGAGGAAACTAAACATGACCCTACACGTACACCAATCATAGGCAGTAGTTAGGCTTGCCCTTGATGTCAGCGGGCCCGGTCCCACACGTGTGACCCAACTGTAGAGGCAAGTCCTGCAGACCAGCCATTTCCTTCTATCCAGATTGAATGGCTCAGCATTCCAATTCAATTTCGTGCCTGCTGCCTGCTGCCTGCTGGTAGGCATCCGTCTTCATTGCCTGTGCCAATATGCTCTACCGGCTACCGGGCGCTAGGTACCATCCAGTCCCGGGCGGGCCCACCTTTTGATTGAGCTAGGTCGCCACGAGATGTACGTAAGCAGTTTTATGAAGTGCCATGACAATGATTTTATGAAGTGCAATCATACTGGCTAGTATCGTGGAAACATTGGTCGAGGTGTGCATCAGCAGTTACGTGGTTTAGATACGACTATTGGCTATTGTTGAAAACGTTCAGTTTCAAAAAAAATATATTGTTGAAAACGTTGTACGTTGGCATAACACGCGAGGAATGACTGTTTCAGACGGGCCTGAGCGGGGCGCTGGAGACGCTGTGCGGGCAGGCGTACGGCGCCCGGCTGCACCGCATGCTGGGCCTGTACCTGCAGTCGTCGCTGCTCCTGTCGGCGGCGGTGTCGGCGCTCATCTCCGTGCTCTGGATGTTCACGGAGCCTCTGCTCCTCCTCCTCCGGCAGGACCCCGAGGTGGCCCGCGAGGCGGCGGCGTTCATCCGGCCCCAGGTCCCCGGCCTCTTCGCGTTCGCCTTCCTCCAGTGCCTGCTGCGCTACCTGCAGACGCAGTCCGTCGTCGTGCCGCTCGTCGTCTGCTCCGTGGCGCCGTTCGCGCTCCACGTCGTGCTGTCGCACCTGATGGTGAACGTTCTCGGCTTCGGGCTCGCCGGCGCGCCCGCCGCCATCTCGGTCACCTTCTGGGTCGCCTGCCTGATGCTGCTCGCGTACATCCTGCGGTCGGAGGCGTTCCGCGAGACGTGGCCGGGGTTCTCCGCCGAGGCATTCATGTACGTGCTGCCCACCGCGAGGCTCGCCGTGCCGTCCGCCGTCATGGTCTGGTAAGTGTTTCCGCTCAAGGCTAAGGTCCGGCCGGTGTTGCTGCTGTGTGCGGAAAGCACGTGTTTAACGTGCGCGACGTCGTGGTCCCGTTGCAGCCTGGAGATCTGGGCGTTCGAGCTCCTGGTCCTCGTCGCCGGCTTGCTCCCCAATTCCACGGTGAGCACGTCGCTGATCGCCATGTGGTAAGTCATCTCGAGGCTGAAGCTGCATCACTAGCTGCTAGGAGTTATGGTACGCAATGGCTCGTCATGAAATGAAACAAACTGATCAATGGAATGTGCGCGTGCAGCACTAGCACCGAGGCCATCGGCTACATGACCACGTACGGGTTCAGCGCCGCTGTGAGGTACTGCCGATTATATTTCATCTGACTAGCAACATCCATGCTCTTGATTTACTATCAGCTTCAGCTGCTGTTGCCTTGTGCCCACCGTGACCCGGTCTATTCGATCTCACCTTGCAGCACCCGGGTGTCGAATGAGGTCGGGGCCGGGAACGTGGACAAGGCCAAGAACGCCGTGCTGGTGACGATGAAGCTGGCGGTGCTCCTCTGCATCGCCTTCGTCCTGCTGCTGGCGTTCGGGCACGACGTGTGGGCGAGCCTCTTCAGCCGGAGCGCGGTGATCGTGTCGGCGTTCGGCGGCATCACGCCGCTCATGATCGTCTCCATCGTGTTCGAGACGATGCAGAGCGTCCTGTCAGGTGAGGGCTAGCTCCACCGGCCGGCGATCACGCGTCGTCGCCGGATCCACCCTTTCCACCAGACACATCGTATTCCACCGGTGACTGGTGGATTAGCGTTCCCTGAATCCTGGAAAATGACGAACCGGCGTGCAGGCGTGTCGAGGGGCTGTGGGTGGCAGCATCTCGCGGCGCTCACCAACCTGGTGGCTTACTACTTCGTCGCCATGCCGCTGGCCCTCCTCTTCGCCTTCAAGCTCAAGTTCTACGCCAAGGTAAAATACTGTGACACAGTGAGCGAATTAACCAGTCTGCGGGCCCGGTGATTTGCGGCGGCCGTGTCGGCTCGACGCGGCGAGCGAGCTGCACTCTGTCTGAGACACCACCAGTAATAATCAGCGTCTTAACTATTTTTGTGCAGGGATTGTGGGTGGGCCTGATCTGCGGGCTGGCTTGCCAAACCTTCTCGCTGCTGGTGATCACAGCCCGCACCAAGTGGTCCAAGATCGCGGAGGCCATGCAGGAGAAAAAGGCCTCCTACGTCGCCTAACCAGGCTGGGCTAGGGCCAAATAATTCATGGGCTTTGGGCGCCCATTTTCTTTCCAAGTCGTATAACATGGGGTGTTTGGTAATTTAGTTCGGACTTTATTCATGTCATATCGAATATTCGGATGTTAATTAGGAGAACTGAACATGAGCGAATTATAAAACTATAATTACACAGATAGAGGCTAATTCACGAGATGAATCTATTAAGCCTAATTAATCCATCATTAGCACATGCTTACTGTAGCACCATATTATCAAATCATGGACTAATTAGGCTTAATAGATTCATCTCGCAAATTAGTCTCCATCTGTGTAATTGGTTTTATAATTAGTCTATGTTGAATACTTCTAATTAGTATCTAAACATTTGATGTGATAGAAATTTTAGGAGGTCCTACATTCTTGAACAGCACGGCATACGCAGAATGTCAACAGGGAAATGTATTGTTGGAAATAAAAAAAAGTCTCATTTTGGGATGCTAAATTCGTAAAAACTGAGAAGACGACATTTAGAATCTTCCTTCCACAACCCAAAAGAAAGCTAGCCATTTGGACCAAATAAGTGCAACAATCCCAGCATCCCTGCCGCGATCCAACATCTTCCTTCCACACTTCCGACTGAAAACGCACTCCACAGTCTCCAGTTTTTTGGCACACAAGGTGCAATTCCTATGATTTGGCAACCTATAGTGAATCAGGCGCTTGGAAATCAGAAGAGAAACTTGCATTTCGGAGGGGCTCGAGACTTTCAGATCATTTTACCCCCCCGGCAAGTATGTACGACCCTGGAAGAAAGCGGTAGGTACCGCTTGTCGTAGTACGCTAGTAGTAGCAGATCGAATTGTTACGCATGGCGTGAGAGCGCGCGGGTGCCTAATTTCTGGCCTCGTAGTACATATATACAACAGGCCGTGCATTCGTCTGAAGATGAAACCCAAACGCAGATGCAGCCGTGCGCGCGGTGGAAATTATCCCGGAAGGCAACTTGCCAATGTGGATTTCTTCTTTATGCGTGGCGTTCACTTTCTACTGCAGTCTGTCTCAGGCTGGTGAACATGCAGGCGAGCCATTCCCGGAGAACAACAGCATGCACGCACCTGCAGGATCGAACACGCCATGCTGCACACGTCCGCCACTGCGCCACAGGTTATAGAATGTCGTCAACGGTGGTGGCAAGGGAACGGAAATAAAGAAAGAAAAAAAGGGCCCATTTGGATCCTTCATTGTTCTGTCGTCAAAATCTGAAAGACCAGAGTTGAGAAGCCCAAGTGGTAGCACTAGGATTTCGGTTCTGAATCTCAACCGATCATCAGCGGCTCAATTTGCAAAGGAATTCATCAGCACTGTGGTACGCCAGGAGCAGATTAAAATTGCAGGTGGAAATGAAGTGGAACGGGAAGATCATTTGTTTCCAGTTTTGCCTTGTTCGAAGTGGAGAGGAAAGCAGAGTGCAGAGCAAGGTAAAAGTTTGGTCCACCCGTCCTTTTGAAAACTTTGCCGCGTGCAAATTATAAGAAATCGCACTTTGAACACGCGAGAGGGGAGTACTGACGTGAAAGAGCGGGGAGAAAATGGCAGTGGTAAAACCGATTGAACACGGAAACAGCGGCGTTAAGCCCATTTTGTTTAACAAGAACAAATTATTTCAGGTGCAGCATAATTACTTTTCTTGCGCTGTTCGGGAAAAAAAAAGGAACGAGCAAGTACAAAACACAAGAAGAAATTGAATATGGGGGTACGATAGCAGTACATCTACGAGCCTTCAATTGAACCGTTGCTTACTTTGGTTTAAGCTATTTTGTACTCCAAGCTATTTTGGTTTGAGCATTAGGCCAGTCTCAGTGTACAGTTCTACTGTATAGTTACAAGACTGATAATTAGGTAACTACTATACTAGTGGAGTGTCACGGGGATAGAACTTCTCTCACATCGATGAAAACTCTCCTCATAAATGATCTCGTAAGCAAAATTGCTGATGTGGCATAAAATTTAACTCCATGGAGACCGGCCTTATATACACGCAGGCAAGCTCAAGCAGAAGTAAGAACATAGCCTACATGCACACGCACATGCAGCTGCAAACAAGCCGCATATATATGGTGTGCATTCAAGAAGGTACAACACCCAAGTCTTAATTTTTTTAAAAAAAGACCACCCAAGTCAGGCGTGTGATTCACAGCTCATCACAGAAATTTTTAGGGCCTGTTTGGCAGAGCTCCATGTAGCTCCAGATCCTCAAAAACAGCTCCGCTCCCGATTTTTCTAGCCAAACGGTTTTAGCTCCAGCAACTCCACCGCAGAGCTGCTCCACGAAAACGGTGGATCTACCCCCAGATCCATGGATTTGGTGGAGCACCTCAGGGGGTGCTCCACGAAATCAAATTTGGTGGAGTTGGAGAGAATTACCCACCACTGCCACTCATTAGTGGAAAATGACCGGTTCGTTCTATTTCTTTTTCTTCTTCTCCGTGCGACACACTGGAGTCCTTCCTCTTCCGTCGTTGTCCACCCCTGCCCGCCGGAGCGCCGCCCGCCCCTACCCGCCGGAGCCCCGCTCGCCTCTGCTCGCCCCGCCCGCCACGCTCGCTCCGCCCGCCAAAGCCCCGCCCGCCCCTGTTCGCGCCTGCCCGCCCCTGCCACTGGAGCCCCGCCCGCCCCTGCCATTGGAGGCCACCCCGCCGGAGCCCCGCGCGCCCCTACCGTCGGAGCCCCGCCCGCCTCTGCCGCCGAAGTCCGCCCCGCCGGAGCCCCGCCCGCCCCTGCCATTGGAGGCCGCCCTGCCGGAGCCCCGCGCGCCCCTACTGCCGAGCCCCACGCGCCCCTACCGCCCCAGCCCTGCCCGTCTCTGCCGCCAGAGCCCCGCCCGCCCTTGCCGACGGAGCGCAGGAGAGCAGCGGGTCCGCAGGCGCGGCAGCGCTCGGCAGGGAAGGCAGCGGAGGCGTGGAGAGGTCACACTCGCCGTGAAGAAGACATTTTTTTCTTTTTTTTAATTCTGATGCATGGGTCCAAATTGCCAGTGAGACAAAGATAAGAGTGGAGCTGTACCAAACGCTTTTTGAGATTTCAGATTCACGGTGGAGCAGCTCTATGGTGGAGCTAGGTGGATCTATGGATCTGGAGCTGTTTTTTCAGAGTTGGAGCTCTGCCAAACAGGCCCTTAACCTTCCAGATTCAGGTGCTACAACTCCCAACCACCGGCACGCGGTTCACCCAAACGGCAACAAGGGTTCAGTCAATCGCACGTGGCACGAAACGAGAAGCAAACTAACAGACCCATCGATCATTATCGGCGCCGACGTCGCAGCAAATCTAACAGCAGGCCGCCGGCGCGTGCTCTTCCTTGTTGCACCCGCCCTCCACCTGCGCCCGCCCGTGGCCGCACAGGCCGGCCCTGAACGCCAGGAACCCCGCCGCGTGGCCCGCCACGGCCACGAGGAGCACGCCGCCGTTGAACGACATGAGCGCGAGCATGAGCAGGTAGGCCCCGCCCATGCGCAGCGCGTGCACAGCCGCGCGCGCCGCCCCGGCCGCCACGCGCTTGTTCGCCCCTGCCGCGGCGGTGGGTAGGAGCGAGTCCAGCCTGCGGCTGCCGAGGAACTCGAGGAGGACCGCGAGCGCGAAGACGGCCACGAGCGCCAGAGCGTACATGCCGCCGTCCGCGCCGGGCCACAGCGTGAAGAGGATCTCCGAGTTCTTGCCCCAGTAGAAGGTCATGTGGATGTACCGCTTCCTCCGCATCCCCATGCCGCCGCCGTGCGCCCCGCCCGGCGGGAACGGCGCCGGGGCCATGGCGCCCATGTGGTGGTGCCCTCCTCCCATGTCCATGGCGCGCGGCCTCGCGCGTGCCGTGTTCTCTCTCTGCCGTCGCGCCGAATGTGGGGGGGTGATGTGCTGTGCGTCGATCGGAGTCTGCTGCCGCGGTTGCCTACGTATGTAGGCGCGGCGCGTGCGGCGTGCAGTACGTCGCGACGAGATGAAGTGTGGTACGTACTGGTAGTACACCCGCGCGTGCGTACACGAACACGGGCGGGGAGATATGCGTGTTCGTACGTGCTCAACGGCCTGACGAACTGGCCGGATCTAGAGTCTTGTTTGTTGCGTTTTAGCGCGTGGTGCGCGCACCACCGTTTATGCATAGGATCAACCCGATCAAGGCTGACTGCATACGGGGCAGTTCCATGCTTCCTCCAATAATCCATGGATACTCCATTTTATAACATCCAAATAATTGAAAACATTATGCCAATCGCCAACACCCCACCAATATTATAGAAGCAGTTTTCCATATGGATTATCATTGTTGGTTTCAATCAATTATTATCCATGGGTGTTGGCAAGCAATTATATTTGACGCCATCCCCTTGCGCTCTGTACTTCTTCTTCCATTATTCGGCTTATTGATCAGTAATCCAATTTATGTACTGAAATCATCACAATCTGTTTACCTTTGACTTTGTACTGCTTCCTCCTTTGCTCATCGTTGGGTAGCTTTTTTATGCCACAGGCGCTCGGCAGGAGGAGCAACAATTGCCAATCCTTTTCAACACCCTACGATCACCGCAGCGTCCCATCCTGGCGACATGCTTCGGCATGTCCACGTCTGCTTCCATTTGCTCGTTTCTACTTTCCACCGGAACCTTCGCTGGAGGCTGGACCCCAACGCGATGCCTGGCAGTCGGCGGCGCTTAGCGAGAGGAGATTTATTTGGGAGGGTGAATCAGACGACGGCTTGCTCAGTCCATGATTTGATCACAGATGCTATAGCAAATATGTACTAATTATGGATTAATTAAGTTTAATAGATTAGTTTCGCCAATTAGTCTTCATTTATACAATTAATTTTATAATTAATCTATATTTAATACTCCTAATTAGGGCGTTTTCTTCCGCTGTCTTATTTTTAGCACGTGTCACATCGAATGTTTAGATATTAATTAGGAGTATTAAACGTAGACTATTTACAAAACAAATTACATAAGTGGAGGCTAAACGGCGAGATGAATCTATTAAGCCTAATTAAGCCTAATTAATCCATCATTAGCAAATATTTACTGTAGCAACACATTGTCAAATCATGGACTAATTAGGCTTAATAGATTCATCTCGCCGTTTAGATTCGTCTTATGTAATGGGTTTTGTAAATAGTCTACGTTTAATATTCCTAATTAATATCTAAACATTCGATGTGATGGGTGCTAAAAATAAGTTAGTGGAAGAAAACGGTATGTTAGTACCTAAATATTCGATGTGATAGGGACTAAATTTTAGTTCCTGGAACCAAACACGCTAAGGCTCATGCATGATTTGTTTTAGCCATTTTTAATTCGTCACAGTAGTGTCGCTGAAATTTCTTCTCTCAAGTGAATAATTTGCTAGCGTGCAACGTGTGTGGCTGGTCCCCGGCCCGACAGAGTCTTGGGTCAGCTATTGCCCCCAATCGAAAGAGCAGCTCGGTAGGATTTCTCCCCGATAGAGAGTTGGGTCTCATGTCTTCCGCCCCGCTGCTCGGCTCCGCCGCGCCCGACGGCAGCGGCGTGATCGCTGCCGCCACCGAGGGCCACGAGCGTCGCCCCGGCCCGCCGCGCGGGAGCCCTGCTGGCCCGCCGTGCTCGTCGTGGCTCGGTCGCGTGGTGGACACCGAGGAGGCATGGGCGCAGCTGCAGTTCGCGGTGCCGATGATCCTGATGAGCATGGCCTACTACGGCATCCCGCTGGTCTCCGTGATGTTCTCAGGCCACCTCGGCGACGTCCAGCTCGCCGGCGCCACGCTCGGCAACTCCTGGGCCACTGTCACCGGCTACGCCTTGGTCGTAAGCATCAGCTACCCGCACTACTAGATCTCTCCTGCTAGATCATTTACCATTTCAACTGGTTTTGTTTCGTTGATTGCACTGACGGTTTCGGGTTTGTCAGTAGATCGATAGGTAGTATAGTAGCCATGTAATGAGGGTAACAATGACACTCTACCTCTAGTCCTCTACACGTAGCTGTAATATAATGAGGGTAACACGGTAACAGTGACGGTCTACCTCTAGTCCTCTACACAATGGCCGGTAGCAACCCGTCTTCATTCCCTGTGCAGCTGTGCCGATATGCCGTACCGGCTACCGGCCGCTAGGAAACATCCATTTCCGGGCGGGCCTACCTTTTAACTGAGCTGAGCTGGTAGCACGTCACGCGGTGTGAAGTCATCAGTGAGTCAGTGACTGAAGTGCAATTCCGTTTCGTTACATTTTACTCCAAAGCCCATGACTGAATTGAGATCACATTGGCTACTGTTGAAAATCGCACGTGTTAACATTCGATGAATGGCTGTTCCAGACAGGCCTGAGCGGCGCGCTGGAGACGCTGTGCGGGCAGGCCTACGGCGCCCGGCTGTACCGGATGCTGGGTCTGTACCTGCAGTCGTCGCTGCTCCTGTCTGCGGCGGTTTCCGCGCTCATCTCCGTGCTCTGGATGTTCACGGAGCCTCTCCTGCTGCTCCTCCGGCAGGACCCCGAGGTGTCCCGTGAAGCGGCGGCGTTCGTCCGGCCCCAGATCCCCGGCCTCTTCGCGTTCGCCTTCCTCCAGTGCCTGCTGCGCTACCTGCAGATGCAGTCCGTCGTCATTCCGCTCGTCGTCTGCTCCGTGGCGCCGTTCGTGCTCCACGTCGTGCTCACGCACCTGCTGGTGAACGTGCTGGGCTTGGGGCTCGCCGGTGCGCCCGCCGCCATCTCGGTCACCTTCGCGGCGTCCTGTCTCATGTTGCTCGCGTACATCCTGCGGTCGGAGGCGTTCAGCGAGACGTGGAAGGGGTTCTCCGCCGAGGCATTCAGATACGTGCTGCCCACCTTGAAGCTCGCCGCGCCGTCCGCCGTCATGGTCTGGTAAGTGTCTGTGCGCAAGTCAAGGCGCCAGTTCTTGAACCTTAACGCGCGCGATGTCCTGGACTCCTTGCAGCCTGGAGATCTGGGCGTTTGAGCTCCTGGTCCTTGTCGCCGGCTTGCTCCCCAATTCCACGGTGAGCACGTCACTGATCGCCATCTGGTATGTCGTTTCGAGACCGAAGCTTCATCACTAGCTGCAAAAATTCATGTAAGGCAATGACTCATCAACGAAATGTGTGCAGCTCTAGCACGGAGGCCATCGGCTTCATGACCACGTACGGGTTCAGTGCTGCTGTGAGGTACTCCTGATCAAAGTCCTGCCGATTTCATCTGATCTCTGCTACTTCCATGTTCTGAATTTACTGTCAGCTTCAGCTATTGTTTCCTTGTGCGTGCTTACTGTGAGTCTGTGACCGCGCCGATCGATTTGCTTTCACCTTGCAGCACCCGAGTGTCGAATGAGGTCGGGGCCGGGAACGTGGACAGGGCCAAGAACGCCGTGGCGGTGACGATGAAGCTGTCGGTGCTCCTCGCCATCTCCTTCGTCCTGCTGCTGGCGTTCGGCCACGGCGTGTGGGCGAGGCTCTTCAGCGGGAGCGCGGTGATCGTGTCGGAGTTCGCCGCCATCACGCCGCTCATGATCGTCTCCGTCGTGCTCGACTCGGCGCAGGGTGTCCTGGAAGGTGAGTGCTCCACCGGCCGGCGATCTCGCGTCGCCGAATCCACCCTGTCTGCGACTGGTGCATTAAGACGCCTTGAATCCTGGAAATGACGAGCCGGTGTGCACTGTGCAGGCGTGTCGAGGGGCTGCGGGTGGCAGCATCTCGTGGCGCTCACCAACCTTGTGGCTTTCTACCTGATCGCCATGCCGCTGGCCATCCTCTTCGCCTTCAAGCTCAAGTTGTACACCAAGGTAAATACTGTACGCAGCATGTGTCGGCTCGACGCGGCGAGCCCGCTGCAGCTCGTCGTGTTCCAGCAAAGATAAGACAGGCAGACAGCAGCAATCAAACGAAGAAGATGTCAGTCTCTGGGGTGCACTAAAGTTCATATCACATCAAATATTCGGAGACTAATTAGGAGGATTAAACATGAGCTAATTATAAAACTAATTACACAGTGGAGGCTAAGTCGCGAGACGAATCTATTAAGCCTAATAATCCATCATTAGCACATGTTTACTGTAGCATCATATTGTCAAATCATAGACTAATTAGGCTTAATAGATTCGTCTCGCGAATTAACCTCTATTTGTGCAATTGGTTTTCTAATTAGTCTATATTTAGTACTCCTAATTAGTATTCAGGAACTATAGGGGACTAAAGAACTAAACCGAGCCTCTGAAACCAAGTTTTTGTGCAGGGACTGTGGATGGGCCTGATCTGCGGGCTGGCATGCCAAAGTCTGCTCGCTGCTGGTGATCACCGCCCGCACCAAATGGTCGAAGATCGTCGCGGAGGCCATGCAGGAGGAAAAGGCCGACTACATCGCTTAGACCACACAGGGCTAGGATCTCCTCAAATAATTGCATGGGCTTTTGGCGCCCATTTTCGGATCCAAGTCGCACGATAACATTCTTGAATTTTATTTTTCTCTCCGGCAAGGCAGACGGGTCGGTGGTGGTCGCCATGCGCCAGGTCCGATCTCCGGAGCAGAATGCCCACGCCACGTCTGGGATGCTTCCTTCGTCAGAATTGGGCTGACCAAGTGGTGGTAATAGGCGCATTTTGTTCCACGTACTAAAGTTTAGTTATGTTACATTAAAATTTAGTTATGTTATATCAAATGTTTAGATAACACTTATCAACCTCTATTTCACTACATGATGGCGAAACATTCAGACTGTCAAATGTCTACGGACCATCCAGTCAGGGCAAAAGAGAGCCTTCTTACAAGAAATGCTAACTCTTAAGCCTCCCACTGGGACACCGTGGATTATAATGGGCGATTTTAACATCATATATAGAGCCGCGGACAAGAACAATTCTAGGCTAAATACTAGACTGATGAGTCTATTTAGGGAGGCGATCAGCGATTGCGAGCTCAAGGAAATTCCACTTCAGAACCGCCGCTTCACATGGAGCAATGAGCAACAAAGTCCGACGCTTGTCTTGACCGAGTGTTCTGTAATACGGAAGGTGACACCTTATTTGCCTCCCATGCTCTACATGCACTTTCAACATCGCACTCGGATCACTGCCCACTACTCCTTTCCAATCAAAGTGGACCACGACGGCCAAGGACATTCAAGTTCGAGGAGTTTTGGATGAGATTGCCACGCTTCAAGGAGGTAGTAACTGAAGCTTGGAGTAAGCCCTGTGCTCATCACGAGCCTTTTCACCGCCTGTACTACAAGTTATGGGAAACTTCCCAAATGCTTAGAGCCTGGAGCCACAACTTTTACCCGATGCCAAGATGCAGCTTCTCATGGCGTCTGATGTCATCCTTAGATTGGATATGGCATAAGAACATAGAGCCCTCACCAGGGACGAATCAGCCTGGCGGTTGAAAGCGTCAGACGGAAACAAGCATCACGCATTACGAATATCAAATTAGTTGATGCTAATACCAAATACTTCCATCGGAGAGTTAATGGAAGGAAGAAGAAAAACTACATTCAACAACTAAAACAAGGATCCATTTGGGCTTTCAATCACGAAGAAAAAGCCAACATAATTCAACACCACTTCGCTATGATGATGGGACCACTGGGACAACGATCACAGGACGTTAACTCGGACAACATAAATCTCCCCAGTCGGGACCTCAGCTCCCTCGCCGAACCTTTCACGAAGGAGGAAATTAAACGTGCAATACTCGACATACCATCGGACAAGACGCTGGGACCAGATGACTTCACTGGGGCATTTTATAAGCCCTGTTGGGAGATTATAAAGTGCGACGTCATAAACGCGGCCAATGCTTTTCATAACTTGCGTTGCACGAGCCTGCCATTAATCAACACAGCCAACGTAGTGTTGTTGCCAAAAAAAGGAAGGGGCCGAGGCAGTCCCTGACTTCAGGCCGATAAGCTTGATACACTCATTCATCAAAATTATTACAAAGGTGCTCGCCATGCGGCTGGCTCCGCACATGAAAAATACTGTATCACAATCACAATTGGCTTTCATCAAGCAAAGGAGCATCCACGATAATTTTATGACAGTCAGGAACATGGTGCGTCGCTACCATCGACAACGAATTCCGGCATTATTTTTTAAGCTTGACATCGCCAAAGCGTTTGATTCGGTGAGATGGGATTACATGCTAGATTTACTTCAACGCTTGGGCTTCCCCATTCGTTGGCGGGAATGGATGGCCTCTCTATTCTACACATCTTCATCTAGGATCCTTCTCAATGGGGTCCCAAACAGCCGCATCAGACACAACAGAGGACTACGGCAAGAAGATCCTTTATCTCCTTTACTTTTTGTGATTGCAATTGAACCACTATGAGCTTTACTGGAGCAGGCCACTGACAGAGGATTCATATCCAAGCTGCGAGGCAGGTCCCTCAATTTCCGAACATCCATGTACGCTGATGACACGGATATTTTCCTAAACCCAACTAGGCAGGATGTCATTGCTTTAGCTGACCTACTCACTAGATTTGGTGAAGCGTCGGGGTTGAGAACAAATTTTGAGAAATCTAGTGTGGTGCCTATAAGATGCGAAGGGCTTAATATGGACGACATCTTTGGAGACATTCCAGTCACACGGTCTTCCTTCCCGGTGTGATATCTTGGAATTCCACTAACGACGTCAAGGCTCAAGAGAGTACACTTCCAGTATGTCATAGACAAGGCGACCTACAAACTCACTGCGTGGAATGCAAGGACTGTGACTATGGCGGGCCGTCTAGCACTCACGAAATCAGTATTAACATCACAGGCGGTATACCTCCTATCGGCAATGGAGGCCCCCAAAGAGGTGATGAAGGAAATTGACGCAAGGCGCAAGAAGTTCTTTTGGGCAAGGGCGGCGACATTAACAGGGGGAAAATGCAAAGTGAATTGGCGAAGGTCCGCCCGACCGACAAGATTGGAGGGAGTAGGTATTTTAAACATCTACAAGTTTGCAAGAGGACTGAGGCTCAGATGGTTGTGGCACAAGTGGAAAGCGGAAGACAAGCTTTGGGTAGGCTCTGAGGTTCCGTATAATAACACAGATAGGAAATTATTTGCGGCATGTACACACATTGTCGTAGGCGATGGAGCAAAGACTTCGTTTTGGAATAGCGCCTGGGTTCAAGGCCAAAGGCCAAAGGACATAGCGCCAAGTATTTTCTCCATTTCAAAAAGGAAGAATAGGAGTTTACGTGACGCGCTTCACAACCGAACTTGGATCCGGGACATCAACATACACCACAGTAGATTCTCTGTGCAACACTTCCGAGAATACGTCCTTCTATGGCAAGTCGTACAACAGGTAGCCCTGCGCCCGAGTGTCCAAGATGATATCACTTGGAAGCTTACTGCAGATGGTAACTACTCCGCAAAATCCGCTTACGACGCACAGTTCATTGGTTCAGCATCCACCAACTTTGACAGCTTGATTTGAAAAATATGGGCTCCCAAAAGCTGCAAAACCTTCTCCTGGCTCGCAATCCAAAATCGCCTTTGGACTGCTGACAGACTTCACAAAAGGGGATGGTCAAATCAAGCTACCTGCCCACTATGTCGGAGATCACAAGAATCGGCGCTACACCTCTTCGCCGAATGCCGGGTTACAATAAGAATCTAGACCATGGTGGTGGACTGGTTGTCGGCGCCAGCAATCCACCCGAGGGCTTGGCAACAGGCCGATACGCTGCACCATTGGTGGTCGATGAGAGCGGAAACAAATTTCTGCTCTAAGAGAGGCATGCGAACTTTGATTATGCTAGTTACATGGACAATCTGAAGGGAAAGGAATATGAGAATATTTAACAGCAAGGAGTCTACTGTCAACATGATTTTCGAGAGGATCAAAGACGAGGCCACCGTGTGGATTATGGCGGGAGTGAAACATCTCTCCGCTCTACTGGCGCGATGCTGATTGCGACTGAGTTCACAGTGTTGTTTTATTTTCCTAACTCAATTTTGCCTCATTTCATTTTTGATCCATTGTATTTATCCAGTCTGGATTCCTTCTTTTTAATATAATCTGCAGCTCTCCTGCCAGGTTCGTTTAAAAAAAAATGTTTAGATACTAATTAGAAGTATTAAATATAGATTAATTATAAAATCAATGCACAGATGGAAGCTAATTCACGAAATGAATCAATTAAACCTAATTAATTCATGATTAGCACATATTTAATGTTGCATTATATTGTCAAATCATGGACTAATTAGGCTTAATACATTCGTCTCGCGAATTAGCCTCCATCTGTGCAGTTGGTTTTATAATTAGCTAATATTTAATCCTTCTAATTAGTATCTAAATATTTAATGTGATAGGAACTAAACTTTAATCCGTGAAAACAAGCAACCCATGGTACGCCTAATAGCAGATGGAACTGTCACACATGACGTTAGAACGCGGGCGTCGAATTTCTGGCCTCATCGTACGTAGCACAGAGGTAGCACAGTCTTCTGAAGATGAAACCCAAATGCAGCCGTGCTGTATACGTTATCCCGGAAGGTTACTTGGTAATATAGGCCATGTTTAGTTACCCCCAACTTCTAATTTTGACACTATACAAAAAGAAGATTCACCATCATATCAAACTTGCGGTACATGCATGGAGTATTAAATGTAGACAAAATTAAAAACTAATTGCACAGTTTTGTTGTTGTTGGGGGGAAATATTAACGATCCCCTAAATACCGCTTAAAGGAGCAGACGCGAAAGCCCGGGCCCACCTAAGCATAATGAGAGCTCCGCCTCGCCCGACCGCGCCCTCAGGGTCGGGAACGCCCGACCTCCATCCACGAGGCTTCCGCCTCGTCCGACTGCGGCCTCGGGGTCGGAGGCGCCCGACCCCTCGCCACAAGGTTCCGCCTCGTCCGACCCCAAGCGCAGGGGTCAGGCTCGCTAGGGCCCCCAGGGCAGGCTTCCCCCTCGGATGCGGACCAGGTGGGCAAGATAAACAAAATCCTGTGGGTCCCCCCCGTCGGCTTCGCCATAAATGCGCCGCAGGCCTGGCAGAGGGAAGGATGACCGCGCTCCTCACGCAACCCACCGCAAGTACCCATGCACGACCACACTGTACAAGCTACAGTGCTGGCGGCTCGCTTCCATTCGCCGCAGGGTACTCATGGCCTGCGCCGACCGGAGCGAAGGAGAGACTGGCCTGTCCTCGGGCCCCGCGCGCCCTCGGGTCCCGCGCGCCCGGCAACAAGGATGTGACGCCCTCTCTCCAGGAGCCATCATCAGAACCACAGCATCCACCGTCCTCCCCAACGGACACCGAGAAGACGACGAAACGCCTTCATCATACCCCGACGCCTACGAATGCCAAAGGAGCTATCTGTAGGGGGCGACGACAGTTGGCACACGGCCGCCTCCCCTTCTAGCATGCAAGCCGGCGCTCGTCAGGGACCGGCGGAGGCGTCGGGCGCCTAGGAACTTGTTCCTCCCTTCCTGCCGTATTTTTTACCGTACTACGTTTACACTTTACGGTCCTCTTCGCCCGATCCCAGCTGTAACTCCGGCCACCCCCTTGCGATATAAAAGGAGGAACCCAGGGCCGGAGGGAGGGGGGGCTTCTTCTCCCACAAGCCACAGCACACCAATACGCTCCCTGAGAGCACAAGCATAAAGAGACTTGAGACCAGTCCCTCTCTCGTTGATCTGTAACCCCTACTACAAAACCCCGCGTGGGCAATACGAGCATCCACGATACTGGACGTAGGGCTTCCTTTGCCCGAACCAGTCTAATCCGTGTCTCCCACGCCACCATCTGAAGCTTTACGCGCATAAAAGAAATTTACTAGTCTAAGTCTTGATCCGCAAATCTTGACAACGACAGTTGTACTTTGCGAGACGAATCTTTTGAGCCTAATTAGTCAATATTTGGACAATAATTCACAAATACAAACGAAACGCTACAGTGTGCTACAGTGCTGGCACAGTAATTTTGCATCTCCTAAATTGGCCAACTAAACAAGGTCATAATGTGGATTTCTTTTCTGCGTGACGCTCAAGATTTAGGGGGGGTTTGGATCCACGACTAAATTTTAGCTCCTGTCACATCGAATGTTTGAACACTAATTAGGAGTATTAAACATAGGCTAATTACAAAACAAATTTCATAACCCCTAGGCTAAATTGCGAGACGAATCCATTAAGCCTAATTAGTCTATGATTTGATAATATGGTGCTACAGTAAACATTTGCTAATGATGGATTAATTAGGCTTAATAGATTCATCTCGCGATTTAGCCTAGGGGTTCCGCAATTAGTTTTGTAATTAGCTCATGTTTAGTCCTCCTAATTAGCATCCGAATATCCGATGTGACACATCCGCCGCCGCACACCACTCCTCGGACACATCACCTTAAAGCGAACGAGGGCCTCACCAGTTCCGCCGCTGGACTCCACACGAAGGATTGACTTGCTTTTGCCGTCGCGGATGACATGGTGCCATAGAGCTACTCCAATAACTTTGCCTCCACCTTGCCGCCGTCGGAATCTCAGCAGTACCATGTGCGCAGACACAAAAACTTACCGTGACAATGGCTCACCACTACCCTTGTCGGCCCTGAGCTGCCGCTGTCACCGCCTGCCGCTGCGCGCCTAGCCTGCTCGCTGTCACCGCTCCACACCGCCGAGTCCGCGCTCGGAAATCACTAGCGCACCTCCACGCCAGCCCGCCGCTCCGAGCCGCGCCGCCGCATCCACCCCCCGCCGTCTTCACCTAGGCTGCCGCCGCCTTCGCCTGACCACTTGATGGATACCTGCTCCCGCTCCCTTGCCAACGCTCTCAGCAGCGCCGGTTGTCCGCCCTTGTCGTGGCTCCTCCTGCCCGATGCCTCTCGCCGCTGTCGTCCGGCAGGAGGCCAGGGTGGCCGCCTGCCCGCCACCGCGCCGTTGCACCGGCACGAGTCACGCACGCGCCCGCGCGTGTAGCCACATACCCCACCTCGCCCAGACGCCGACCCCGCCCCCGGTCTCGAGGCCCTCGCCGGCTCCGCGCGCAGCCCCAGGCCACGCCGGGGAGAAGGTGTTAGCCCGCGCGGGCGAGACTGCCGCCACCGCTCCAGACGGCGGATCCGGCGTCGTGGGCATCGGATCCGGCCTCTCCGGCCCCATCGCGTGCCGCCTCATGGCGGCCCCCTCCGGCAGCCCCGGCGGCCGCAGCCGCCAAGGAATGAGGAGGAGACGAAGGGCGTCCCGCCGTCGTCGTCCTTGCAAGCCGCGCGAGCTTCCGACGGCTGGCTCGGGCAGCGATGCGGTCGTGGGAAGGTGGAGGAAGGGGAGGTGGCCGCACGGTGGCGTCTGCTCGTGTCACTCACGACGGGAGCGACGCGGGCGTTGGGAGATACACCTAGCTGTTGATGTAACTATTAGGATGCGGTGCAGCACTAGGATTTTAATTCTGAATCACGACCGATCATTAGCTGCGCAATTTGCATAGGAATTCATCACCACACTATGGCACGCTAGTATAGCAGATTAAGGCCCTCTTTAGCAAGGCTTCGGCTACGACTTCTCCACCAGCAGAAGCTGAAGCCCTGCCAAATGGACTGATGCAAAACAGCTTCGTCGGTGAAGCCTCACGAAATCCGCTGAGAGGAGCCGGAAGGGGGAGGAGGAGCCAAAAAAACGGGCTTCCCGCTGCTTCTCCTCCTCATTTCCCACCTTTGCCCTTGAGGGAGGGCCCGCAGCCAGGCGAGGCAGCGGCCAGCAGCCAGGCAGGAGGTGGGATGGCGGGAGGTGGGGGCGGGCCGGCGAGGTGGGAGGCGGGAGGCGGGGGCAGTGCGGCAGCAGGCGAGGAGGAGCACGGGGAAGAGAACGGATAAGGAAGACGGGAGGAGTAGATTAGAAAAAAGGAGGAAGACCGGAGGAGTGGATAAGAAAAATAATAGAAAGAGAAAAAAGGAAAAAGAAAAAAATAAAAGGAATAAAAGAAAAAAGAAAAAATTAGGGTATTATGGATATTTCACCTTTCTATTCATTTTAAACAAGAGTAGTTGTTTTATCAAACGTTTTTTCAACCGGAGAGAAAAAAAGCTACTTCACTGAAGAAGCCACAACCACAGTCCTACCAAACGAGCTTTAAAATTGCGTCGCGCGACGTGATTGTGATGTGCGCGCCCTCGCGTTTTTCTGCTGTGATAGTTCAAGCTCACCGTCTAAATAGCATCCGTGGATATAGTTCCGGTGACATGCAAGAATTGCCGATGGAAAGATCATTTCCATGCAGTAAATAACGTTTGGTCTTGTTCAAAGTGGCGAGGAAAGCAGAGCAAGGTAAAATTCTTGTTCACCCGTCCTTTCGAAAATTTCGCCGCATGCAAATTCTGGCGTGAGAGAGCGGGGTGTTGAGGCTGCCCATTTTGTTTAACAGAACAAATTATTGGCGCCGTCCAAAACAAAAAAAAAAGTAAACCTAAGAGCAAATAACCACGCGAGAAGTCGAAGTGTTAAGATGGTGTACTGCAGCTGCAGGCCATCAATACAACGGTTACTACTAATGGCTGATGCACACATGCAGACAAGCCATTTTGGTTTGAGCTGTTATGCACGCAGACAAGCTCAAGCGAAAGTAGGACAAGGACACAGCCTGCATGAACGCGCACATGCTCTGCTGCTGCAAAAAAAGAAAAAGAAAAAGAAGAGCCGGATATGGTATGGATTCAAGAAGGCACAACTTCCCAACCATAAATCGAGTATGGCGTGTGAAGAAGATACAGCCAAGAGATATATCTTTTTTTCCGACGGAGCACAGATTCACAGTTCATCAGTCATCACGGGAATTTTAACCTTTCAGTTCAAGATTCAGCCATTCAGGTGCTACACAACTCCCAACCACCATCGGAGATTCAGCTAAACAGCACAGCAACATGGATTCAGTCAATCGCACGCGGGACACACACGAATCGAACACGCACGAACAACGCTAGAAGAACAGACCCACCGATCACCACCGGCGCCGCCGCCGTCGAAGCGAACCTACTAGCAGCACGCGGCCGGCGCGACCTCCTCCTTGTTGCACCGGTCCTCCACCTGCGCCCGCCCGTCGCCGAACAGGCCGGCCTTGAACGCCAGGAACCCCGCCGCGTGCCCCGCGACGGCCACGAGGAGCACGCCGCCGTTGAACGACATGAGCGCGAGCATGAGCAGGTAAGCCCCGCCCACGCGCACCGCGTACACCGCGGCGCGCGCCGCCCCGGCCGCCGCGCGCTTGCCAACGTTCCCGGTCCCGGCCGCGGCGGCGGGGAGGAGCGAGTCCAGCCTTCGGGAGCCCATGAACTCGAGGACGAACGCGAGCGCGAAGACGGCCACGAGCGCCAGCGCGTACATGCCGCCGTTGGCGCCGGGCCACCCCGTGAAGAGGATCTCCGAGTCCTTGCCCCAGAAGAAGGTCATGTGGGTGTACCGCATGTGCATCGGCGGGGACGTCATGCCGCCCATGTCGTGCCCTCCCCCCATGTCCATGGCGACCTCACGCGTGCTGTGCCCTCTCTGTCGACGCGTGAGAGTGTGGGGATTGGGGAGGTGCTGTGCTGTAGCGCGCGTCGGCCGGAGCGTGCCGCCCTCGGCTGCCTATATAGGCGGCGCGACGGCGTGCAGTACGACGCGACGAGAGGGAGAGACGGGGAGGGTATGTGGTAGTACACCCGCGTGTGCGTACACGGCGGGCAGGGCAGAGATGTGTACTGCGACGGGAGCCCGGGACGGCCGGGCGCTGCACGCAGGCCCGTTGATTGCATGGCGCAACAGCCGCAACCGCGCAGGGCCATAAAAAATTAGAGGTCTTCTAATCAGCAATTGGTGACACACTTAATCACAAAATAAACCTAGGAAAACAATACTTAATTAGTCCATTACTCCTATCTGATGTTGGTAAATCTCCTTTCATGCGTCAGCAACCGACACAGTTACCTACATAGTTCTATAATGAAATCTAAATATATTTTAGTTTATTTGTATTGTTCAAAATAGAATTTTATTTTATGTTTTGCGCAGGGGTCAAAATCTTTGGTACGGACCTGGCTGCACGGCAAAACGGCGGCCGAGTGCATTGAACCGCGGGCCAGCCGGGAACCAAATATCTTATCGTTTCCACACGGATTCTCGGAGGATGGACATGTGGACGCGAACTGCTTGCTGACTGATTGTGAGGAAAAAGGACAAAGCTTTCTTCCAAAGCTAAATCCAATTGTACTATATATATTTTTTTACCATCAACTGTACTGTTTTTCGAAGCAGATATGTGCTCTATCGGTATCGATGTTGGAGAAAAATAGAAGATCAAATGCACGAAAAGATCAAAGCGAAAAGGGTTACCAGCCTCTTTGCACGTGACATCAATCTTTCTGTAACATCAGGGATCAGGCCATCACATAGCGTGCTCTCACATTAAGATGGATAAAACCCGTAATTTTGTTAAATCAATCATCATGCACGGTAAAATAGGAATGATAGGAAATGACGAAGGCCTTCAACAGTCCGAGGACATCAATTTTGAAAATAACAATAGACAGCTGCAGTAAGCAATACATACTACTATGACACGCTGGTGTCAAGTAGTACAAGAGAGGAAGTACATATTTTATGTGAAACTCGCCAAGTACACACAAGTCACGCAACACATGAGCAAAATCTCATTCAGGGAGAACACCGTTCAAGGATGGCCCCCTACCTCGCCCCCTCCCCGTCGCTCCGCCCCGCGCCGGCGCTGACCGACCACCGCCCACCCCTGCCCCTCCGCCGCGGACCCCCACCCCCCTGCCGCCAAGACCCCAAGCTGCTGTGTCCCCTACCACCTACCTCCCCGCGCGCCCGCTCGTCCTGGGAGCAGTTCTTCTCCCCTTCCCCGCCTCCGCCACCCCGCCATGGCAGACCGGCGCCCGTCGGCGACGTTTGGGTGCCGGAATCCCCGGATCTGCGCAGCTCCCCACCGGATCTTCGACCCCCGACCACGGATCTGCTTCCAGAGAGCCAACCTGGCAAAAGACCATCCTACGCGGAGGCGGTCAGGGGGGGGAGATTCAACTCCCCTCCTACTCCGCTCGCGCGACGCTACATTGAAGGCCCTCTCCCCCCTGTCAGAGGCGGAAGCAGTAACTCCGGCGACACGACGGCAATACGGCGCATTCAATCCTCCACGACGTCAGCCGCTACCCGAATCAAACGTGCCACGCCACCGGAGATCCAGCCGCGTCAGCCGTCTCGGGAGTGGCAGCCGGTGACGCGCCGCAGGACGCGGCTGCGCGCGCCGCCCGAGCTGCCGCGACGGGATGGCGGAGGTGACCGTCAGTACAAGGCCTCTTCAAGGAAGCCACCCACCGCTGCTCTCCGTGACTTCAACCGCGTGACAGAGGGACGCTGCTTCATCTGCCTCGCACCCGACCACCGGGCCGCACTCTGCCGTGACCCGGTGCGCTGCTTCCGCTGCCGGCGCTCCGGCCACAAGGAGAGAGTTTGCAAGGAAAGGACCGCCCCTACCGCCGCACCCCGCCACCGCGCCTACACCAGCCACCACCCCACCTTCGCTGTGCCTCGCCCATCCACCAACTCGCGCAACGCCCCGGCCACCAAAGCGCCGTGCTTTCCACCCTCCTCGGCCGCTCCCCTCCCGCCGTCAAGCCGCAAGACCTCCAACGCGATGGCCATCGGTGACCCGCATACGCGCCCGGAGGTCGAGACGGTCTTCGTCTCCGACTCCTTCCACCTCGCCCACGACGCTCGAGATTGGGAGGCCTGTGCCCTCGTCCCATGGGCGCTACATCTGCCGCCGGATGCCGGCGCACGGGACATCGCGGGGCTGCTCAGCAGGGAACTTCGGCTACGCCAGGGCGAGGTCAGCGTCACCCTACATCAACCGGAGCCATACCTCATCCGCTTCGACAATGAGACCCAGGCGGCGGAGGCACGGCGACGCGGACGCTTCACCGGTGGCGGCATCGACATCTGCCTCCGACCATGGCGTAGCCTCACCCACGCCCTCGGCTTCCGCATCTTCTACAGAGTACGGCTCTGCCTCGACGGAATCCCGAGCCATGCGTGGACGCCGGAGATCGTCGAGCGCGTCATCGGCAACAAATGCGCGCTCCAGAACATCGTCACCGATCTCGTCCAGCCGGCGGACTCACGCCACATCGAGCTCTGGGCATGGACGGTCGACCCCAGCGACATCCCGAAGAAGGTATGGCTCGCCTTCGTTCACAGTCCGGCGACCAAATCCTCTGCTTTCTCTGTTTCGGCCGAACCTCCCCCCACTTCTTGGCAGCAAGGAGCACGTTATGAAGTATTCATACACATGCCCCTCCTGGAAGATTACACGGCGGCGGCGCGCAACCTGGAGCACGCCGTCACCAACCCGGAGAACATCACCCCAATTCATCGCCGGTACGAATGGCGCTATGGGTTGGTGGATGGCGCCCCTCCGGACGCGCGCTCTCGGTTCCCGGCTCGGCTGCCGCGACCGCCGCGGGAACCTGAGCAACGGAACCGCGACGACCATGAAGATGGAAGATTGACTGCCCACCGCCGCGGAGGAGCCGGCTCCTCCGGGGCCGCAGGCGGCGGCCGCGGAGCTCCCGGCGACGGAGGCGCGGCTGTCGGCGGCCAGGGGCGGGAACGACAACATCGCCAAGTCGACGGGAACCGCAACAAACACCGGGCGGACAAGTCGACCTGTAAGCAGGGCTTCACCTGGCCGCCACGGCGCGGGGAGGACGACGATGACGACGACGACGTGCACCACGACTACAACCATCCGGGTCACGGGCGCAAGTTTGGCGACGCCTATTGGGGCTGCGCACCTTCGGGACGCCGGGAACGCACCAGATCCCCGCCCCGCCGCAACTACGCGCCGCCGCAAGGACATCACCACGCCCGGGAACAGAGCAACTTCAGCCCATCTCACCTGCGGGCCCTTTTCCAAGCTCAAGCGTCGGCACTGACGGGGAACGTCCAGGTAACATCACCAGCTAACGATTTTGCTTTGAAGGATAGAAACAGGGGAACTGACGCCGACGATTTCATCCGCAAATTCGCCGCCATCGCCGACCGGCTCGACTCCGAGGACAACTCCTCCGGGGAAAAGGCCTGGTCCGCAACGATACCTCTGCCCCGAGTCTTCGACACTCTGCGGGCGGCGCTGCTCCCGGCGCCACCACCGCCGACGGTGGCGGCAGTTGAACAAGCCCTCGACGCCATGTTCGTCGGCACCAAACAGAGGCGATCCATGACGGCCCGCGACGCCGTCTTCAACGAAGGGCCGCTGCCCACCGGGGCAGCGCTGCAGCGGGTGGCACTCCTTCCAGCGCCATCCGCGGCGGACGTCGAGGAGGGGCCTGGCGCCACGGCCATCGACCGCGCCGCCGGCTCCTTGGTTGGGCCGCTCTCCCCTGTGGCAGCGTTGCAGCACACCCCTCAGCTGGGCCAGCGGCCCACGTCGCCTGGGCTGAGCTCCAGCCGCTCCGATGGCTGGATGCTGGGGGGGGGCTCCGCGGGCCACCTCGCCTTACCTGGGTCACCTCCCTCACAGACACAGCTGGGCCATCGGGCCTTCTCCTCCCCTGGGCCGCACGACAACCTTGGGGACACGGGGAAGGGGAAGCCCGCGGCCCACACCGCCCTGGACGGAGCATCTCCCTCATCGGCCCACGGGGCGTCACAGGCCGGCCCGGGGTCCGGGCAAACTGCCCACGCGACCTGCCAGGAGGTGAGCCAGGGAAGGCCCACTGACTTGGGCCTCACTCCCCCCGGCGCCCAAAGAGATCCACCGTGCAATGTAAGGGAGGGGGATCCTGACCTGAGTGTGATGGATTCCCTCTTCTGTATCCCACCCCCGTCATTACTCCAGGAACCCGGAACGCATCGCCAACGACAGCGTCGCACCTTCGATATGAAGGCTGTCCGAAGAAGTGCACGACTCGCAAAGAAGCCAACCATGCCGGCGACTGAAAAGGCACAAAGAAACCTATGCAAGAAACTGGGACTAACCAGCGAAGAGCTAACTCCCATTGACGAGGTCCTTCGCGACTTCCTGTCCATGTTCCAGGGCCCTCTTCCGGAGACCGTTGTGGCAGCCCTGACGACCATATTTGAATTGGACGACGTTGGGGCGGACATGATAGAAGATGCGCTCTTGCACCACGCGGGCACGGCTGCGGCGGAACCACAGCTTGATTAATGGGTGTCCGCGACTCGGCCCGAAAAGAACGTCTACCTGCGTCTATCGTTACTACATGACAGTTATCCTCTTATTTGTATCAGTACTGCAAAGCCCTGCTGGCTGCGACCTTCGGGCTTCTACCTTTCCACGCCCTGCTGGCTGCGACCTTCGGGCTCCTACATTTCCATGCCCTGCTGGCTTCGACCTTCGGGCATTTCCATGTACCACGAACCTGCGCACCTCCCTAAAGCTAGGAGGCCCGACCGCCTACGTCAACCGCACGTCAACAACCGTCATCGAATCCGTCTACACATATGATACCGCTTTAACTTGCGACGATCACCGTCATACACTACACCCCGCGCGCCCAACATCTGCCCCATGACATACGACAATCTGGCTATCCTATCATGGAACATACGGGGCCTAAACGCACCAGCCCGTTGTCTAACAGTGCATGACTTCATGAGATCGACACCGTGCCAAATTGCATGCTTGCAAGAAACTAAACTACAATCCATCGACTCGAGTCTGGCCTCCTTTCTGGGCGCCAACAAATTAGACAACTTCGCATACAAACCGGCGGCAGGTACGAGAGGAGGAATCCTCCTTCTCTGGGACGATACGGCAGTACAGCTTCAAAACATAACCACTGGCCGTTTCTCCATAACGGCAGAGGTCACCATTCGTCACTGCATGACCACCTTTACGCTCACTACGGTATACGGCCCGGCCAGACGTCACGAGAAAGAATCCTTTCTACGACACATGCGATCTCTTAAACCCTCCGACGACACCAAGTGGATAATCCTTGGGGACTTCAATTTAATCTACCGGGCAAGAGATAAAAATAACACCAACATCAACCGGCGGCTCATGAATAGCTTCAGAAACACCATCAATTACTGCGGCTTAAAGGAAATCAACCTGCAAAACAGGAAATACACGTGGAGTAATGAACGAAGAACGCCAACTTTAATCCGCCTAGACCGCATCTTCTGTAATCAAAATTGGGATCTCCGATTCGACAATAGCCTATTACACGCGCTATCTTCATCCCACTCGGATCACTGCCCCCTGCTACTAACTAACCACGCTGATATACGCCGACCTGCAACCTTCAAATTTGAAAATTTCTGGGTACGGCTACCACATTTCCAAGAAATTGTTTCCACGGCCTGGAACACACCGACCCATCACACGGAACCTTTTCATAGACTGGGACATAAACTTTATATCACGTCGCAGGCGCTACGACACTGGAGCAGATCAATGCTTTCAGATACACGAATGAAGATACACATGGCTCAGGAGGTGATTTTACGGCTAGACGAAGCCCAGGATACACGCGAGTTATCTTCGACAGAAACACTACTACGGGGCAAACTGAAACAGAGGCTCATGGGGTGGACCGTCATAGAAAAAGCCAGGAAAAAGCAATGTTCCAGAGTAACTTATCTCAAAGAAGGAGATGCCAACACAAGTTTTTTTCACCTTAAAGCTAATGGCAGAAGAAGGAAAAACTACATTCAGAAGTTACGCCGCGACAACAACGGCTGGGCACTTACCCATAATGACAAACTACTGATCGTTCAAGATCATTTCCAAAAGGTCATGCAGGATCCGCCACGTCGGACGCTCGACCTCAACTGGCCAGCCCTTGCTCTCCCGACAGTCGACCTATCAACGCTCGACAACCCCTTCACTGAAGAGGAGATCCGACAGGCCGTCTCCCAGATGCCAAAAAACAAAGCGCCTGGTCCAGATGGCTTCACAGGCCTCTTCTTCACCACCTGTTGGGAGACTATCAAAAATGACCTCATGGCGGCGGTATCCTCCTTTTTTAACTCCCGCTGCGCCGATCTCAACCTCCTCAATAAAGCCACAATTATCCTAATACCCAAAAAGGAAGGGGCGGAGTGCATCGCAGACTACAGACCCATTAGCCTCATACATGCCATAGCGAAGATTATAACAAAGACCCTGGCTCTGCGACTAGCTCCTCTCATGCACAAACTTGTCTCACCCTGCCAAAGCGCCTTCATAAAAGGACGAAGCATCCACGATAATTTCTTATACGTCCAGCACCTAGCACGCCGCTTCCACAGACGTAAGCAACCGACCTTGCTCATGAAGCTTGACATATCCAAGGCTTTCGACTCGGTACGCTGGGACTACCTCCTCACCCTGATGCAACACAGAGGATTCCCACCAAAATGGAGAGACTGGATCGCGGCAATCCTCACTACGTCAACATCACGAGTCTCCCTCAATGGATTTCCGCTGGACCACATACAACATGGAAGAGGACTCCGCCAGGGCGACCCTCTCTCGCCGCTCCTCTTCATCCTTGCAATTGACCCTCTACAATACCTGCTATCAGCGGCCACGGAGAAGAAACTGCTGCAAAAACTCAACAACCGTGCAACAGTTATGAGAACATCCATGTACGCCGATGATGCCGTGATCTTTGTCAAACCTTCCATACGGGACATCACAAACTTGAAGACTCTCCTCCAAAAATTCGGAGAAGCGACGGGTCTCAATACGAACATCCAAAAAACGAGTGTCACACCGATCAGCTGCTCAAACGATACCTTCCAGGAGCTCCTCAGTGACCTCCCGGTTGCAAGGAGGAACTTCCCAATAAAATACCTTGGCCTCCCACTAACGGTCGACCGTCTACGTCGCATTGACTTCCAGCCTCTGATCGACAAGGTGGCGAGCAAACTCTCAAAATGGAAGGGCAGAAATCTCACGCATGCTGGCAGATTATGTCTCACCAAATCTGTGCTATCCTCACAACCCATCTACACGCTGACGGCCCTAAGAACGCCCAAGGAGGTACTAGAAGACATTGATAAAATCAGGAAACGCTTCCTATGGGCAGGGGACAAAGAACTTACTGGCGGCAAATGCAAAATCAACTGGACGAGGACAACTCTTCCGAAAAAACATGGCGGCGTCGGAATCCTCGACCTTCACAAGTTTGCAAGAGCGCTTCGACTGAGATGGCTATGGCATGCATGGGCTTCCCCGGAAAAGAAGTGGATCGGAACAGATACACCCTGTGACGAAAAAGATAGACTCCTTTTTGCGGCATGTACGACGATCACACTCGGCAATGGAGCCAACACACGCTTCTGGCTAGATGCATGGGTCGCAGGGAGACGACCAAAGGACATCGCTCCACATCTCTACGCGAAAACCAAAAGGAAAAAGAAGACAGTACGGGAGGCCTTCCACCATAACAACTGGATTAGAGACTTACAGCACAGAACAGGCTTCACAACCTCTCTTCTCCGCGAATTCGTCACATTATGGCCCCTAATCCAACGATACCAGCTCAATCCGGACCAAGAGGACGCAATTACATGGAAATTCACCAACAGCGGTCAATACACCTCAGCTTCAGCATACAGGGCCCAATTACTAGGGAGCATCAGAACGCCAGATCTGGCAACAGTGTGGCAAACTTGGGCACCGGCAAAATGCAAAATTTTCGCCTGGCTCATCCTCCAAAACAGGGTCTGGACCTCGGACAGACTAGCACAGCGGGGCTGGGACTATACTCCCACCTGCACCCTATGCCGCTGCATGATGGAGACGGCGCATCACCTACTAGCTGAATGCAGATACACAAAGCAGGTTTGGAAACTCATAGGCCAATGGCTATCACAAGGTAACCTGCAACCGGAGCAATGGAACCACAGCACAAAGGCCATCGACTGGTGGCTTGGCATCAACTCAACACCAGGGACCCCACGTAAAGCGTATAGAAGCCTAACCCTGCTGGTTATGTGGGAGCTATGGATTGAGCGAAACTCACGTGTCTTCCGCCACAAGGGCTCATCGACAACGCAACTGCTGGCAAAGATAAAGTCCTCAGCCAATATGTGGATCACAGCGGGAGCAAGAGACCTAGCGGCCCTGTTACCGTAATCACAACGCTACGACCCCATACGCCGTTTTTGCCGTTTTTTTGCCGTTCCTTTTTCTTTTAAGCACTTGACCGCTCCGACGGTTGTATTCCCTCTATATCAATGAATAGGCACACTCTCGTGCCCTTTCCGTTCAAAAAAAATCTCATTCAGGAGGTCCTTCTTTTTAATAAAAATCTCATTCACGACGGTTTTGCCACTTCACCAATTTGGAAAGTGACTCGATCAGACCTCGTGGGCTTCTTCGCGCAACAGTGAGCCACCGGCCCACGTTGGCCCAGCCCATCTCTCAACGAAAGACCTGACAGATCGGGCCCTTCCAGCCTTCCAGGCACTCATCCCTCTGTTCTCCGCATGCCGAGATGGCGCACGGCCTCGCCGCCAGCGTCGGCGGACCCCTCCGCTGCTGCCCCTCCGCGTCCTCCTCCCCCACCAACGTTCGACCCATCCTGGAGGCTCCTCATCGTCGAAGCCTACGGGCGCGTGCCTCGGCCTCCCCTCCGCCTGCCGCGCCGGCCATCGAGGGCCGCGACGTCGGGCTCTCGGTGACGACGCGGCGGGGGCGGGTTCTGCCGGTGCTCAAGGGCTGCTCCCTCCACGTGCCGCCCGGGCAGCTCTGGATGCTCCTCGGCCCCAACGGCTGTGGCAAGTCCACCCTGCTCAAGGTTCCTCCTCTGAACTAGGAGACACCATATCGTGTTTTCATTTTATTCATAGAGCGCTGAGAATTGGGCTCAGAACTGAATCTCTCCGACTTAAGCGATATAACAGGTTATGTATTACTACGATTCAACAGCGAATATGTTATACTAGATAAGTGTTGGATATTCTGATGTGCGCAGTGCCCAACTTACTTGGTAGATATGAATATGATATTGCTCGAGCAATGAATGGCAGTTAGGCAAGGTTAATTTGTACCCTTTTTTGTGCCATAATATAATTTTGGTGAGTTCATTATAATTTTAAAAAAGGATCTCATGTTGAAGGCATGGACATGAATTGGTTTTACAAGATACCTTATGTTCTTGCCTTTGTAAATTTGTTTGCTACTTGCATTGTGCTCATTCATAATTACTTGTGTTTGTTTGTAGTAGGCGTCTATAATTTTATGAAGTCAAGCTTCCTAAATTTTGACCAACAAATAGTCAAATTACATGCATGCTTAGTGTATAAATACGAATAGAATCATATTTCAAATACCTTTAAAATGGCATTAATTTTGCTGCAATTGATGATATATTGTAAGAAAAATAGGTGGTCAAAGCGTACCTCTAAAGGCCTTTTCAAATCCTAATATTCCTACTATAACTAATGGAAGGTAATAATAGGCAGCGGGCCTTTGAGAATGTTGCTTATCAATTTCCTATTAGTGTCACTGGAAATAAATACTAACAGCATGCTTTTCCAGGTTTTAGCAGGTTTTCTAAATCCATCGGCTGGTACTGTGTATATAAATGGGCCATGCAGCTACGTCTTCCAAAATCCTGATCACCAGGTGGTGACTTTTAATTTGCTAATAGTTTCGAAATGTTCACACTACATTTAAAGAAATCTGAAGTAGTGTTGACACAAGTTCTCATATAACATCTATTGATTCCAGTGTACCCTGTATCAGCTTACGCGTTAAACTCTGAGCATCTCTTGGCTATTTTGTTTTGTATTGGACGAGTAACCATGTGGTTGAGAACTATGTCATAGACACAGCCAATTTGTCACATAAAAGCTTTTGTATGCATCTCCTACCGGAGCACCAAAATTCACACAATAATTACTCAGAGCTTTGTTTTCTAGCATTAGTGCGTCGTGTGACTGATTATAATATGGTGAGGTCACTGGTAAGAACTAAGAAGTCTTCATGATAGACGTATTCTTTAATCATGCAAGGGAAAAAAAAGGGCCATCACTTGTGAATCTAGTTTTGTGTTCCTGAATAGCCTTCTTTGTTCGGAACATTACATGCATAAGGGTCATTTTGAACCAAATCTTGCCTATGGCCTAGGGCTACTATACATAAAACTCTGTGACCTTCCGTTTCCTTGACAAACCATACATTTATGTTGATCACTCAATGCATGCATTGGAATCAAATGTGTTGTAGGATGTACAAAAGACATTTCTAGATTGCATGTGCCATTTCCTTATATGCAAAAACAATGTATTTCTCAGTATCTACTACCTGTTGAGTTCTAACCTTTTGTACGCAGGTTGTGATGCCTACAGTGGAATCTGATGTTGCATTTGGTCTTGGTAAGCTCAACCTTCCATTAGATGAGGTCAGGTCAAGGGTGTCAAAATCTTTAGATGCTGTCGGGATGTTGAGCTACTCTCAAGTAGGCAACTGAAATCCACCTTCTGGATTATAATCTAATATCTTCACATGGTTCATAAACATCCTTCATCCAAAACAGAGGCCAATCCAAACCCTGAGTGGTGGGCAGAAGCAGAGAGTTGCAATTGCTGGTGCTTTAGCTGAAGCATCCAAAGTATTACTGCTGGACGAGCTGACAACATTCTTAGATGAACATGACCAGGTACCGACCTTCATTTTCTGGGTTTCATGATTCAGTGAGTGCTGCATTGCTCTCCCTTTCATGTTCCTTCCAGTACTTTGTTTATCATCATGCCTTATATAAGGTACGGCTACTTGCACTGTAACCATTTATGCCAAACGATCTGATGAAAGAGTTTGCATTTGGTAATCATTTTGCTGTGTCTATTATGCAGTTAGTGGCAGTCCTATTACCATGAGTGCTCTAATCTCCGTTTTCTGCAATTGCAGATGGGTGTGATAAAGGCAGTAAGGAACTCTCTAGTTGCTGATGGGGAGGTCGCCGCATTATGGGTGACCCATCGGCTGGAAGAATTGAAATACGCGGATGGTGCTATTTATATGGAAGATGGCCAGATAATCATCCAAGGTGACGTCCCTACTATATCAAGATTTATAAAGAAAAAACAGGCACGCTACTTTGGCCATTTTGAGCTCTAATTCCCCAAGCTGTTGAGAAAGTTCCTCGTATGATGAATCGACTAATTGCAAATCAACTTATCATGTTGTTGTCAACGGTAGTTTTGCTGGAACATTGGCAATACAGCCTGAAATAAAAAAGATCAGGTACAGCTGGGCTCATGCTCAGTCATCCACTCATCCAGTCGGCTGTAGGATGTTGCGTACTGTAGGAACTGGAGAGTAGACACAGCATCACAGCAGTGAACCTCTACAATTTAGGGGGGAAATACAGGGCTCTGAGATAAACTCTGTACTCTGCCATGCTTAAAACAAGGAGACAATCGATTAATTATGTCTTTTTGGGTCGATTAATAATGCAGCTGATGCAACTTACAACGCCATAACTCACATTTCATGGTTCTCTCAGTATCACACATCATATTCCGTTATGTAGAAACAAGGCAAATACGAAAAGATAGCAGAAGTCCAAAATACCAAACACCTGCCAATGATCCAATAAACCAACACAAAACATGACTGCATCAAATATCATTCCTTCGTTCAACTCAAGAATGTAACTTCAGCCATTATACAAAGTTACAAACTCAAACACGAATTGGCGAATCTTCTGACGAAAGGCTCTCCACGCACAAAATCAACCGACATAGCAAATTCGCCATCCCAAGCTACAACACCAGATTACGCAGTTAAACCATCACACCTGAAGAACTGAAACATGGCAGAGTCTGAACTCTGAAATCATGGCTACCTAGGAGAATCGCAGGGATATAAGCATGATTCGAACCTTCCAGTTACGGGCAAAACATGCTTATAATCTACCCGGACCATGCGACAATACCGTGCCCCACGATCAACAATATTCATACCCAAACATGAGCGTAGAAGCATTTCTTATTTTTGGGCGGCGGTGGATGAATTCGTCCGGTGGAACTCACAACGTGTTTCATCGTTTACATATCGTAACAGTTTCTTTCCGGACAGGAAAAAAACAGAGCCCCATGACGAACTCTGCCATGTCACGAGCTGATGGGAGACCAATGCAGCGATGCAACTTAAAATCCATGGTTCTCTCAGTACCACACATTATATTCTGCTACGTAGAAATGAAATTAGTCGAAAACAGGGCAATGGAATTTGAGACTAAAAATCGAATCTTGTTCTTCGAACAAGTCAAGAATGTTAACCACGGTACAAACCCAGAGGAAGCACATACAAACTGAAGAGACGCTCTCCGCGCACAAAATCAGCACATCCAGCAATTCGCTATCTCAAGCTACAACGACAAATCACAAGCAGTTAGCGACAATCGACGTGTTTGATCATGCAGCTGGCACCATCGGGGCTGACATGGCTCCAGCATCAGCCGCTCCTGAGAACTCGAAACCGGGCAGCAAATCATCCGAGGAGAATATGAAGTTCCAGTCCTCGCCGCCGCCGTCCACCAGCGCCGGCAGGTCCTGAGCCAACGACGACGTCGCCGCCGACAACGCACCGCCCGCTCCGGTTCCCGTCCATTCAGCAAGATTGCCATTGCCAACATACACCGGCGCCATGGGAAGATAGCTGACGGGCCCGAGCTGCGGCGCCGACGGGCACCCACCGACGAACAGAGCATCAGACCCCGCCACCACTGGAACGGGTAGATAGCTGACGGGCTCGGGCTGCGGTGCTGACGGGCACCCGCCGACGAACAGCGCATCGGGCTCTGCCACCGCGGGACGGGCCGCGGCGCGTGCCGCGCCTTGGTACACCTCCTCTTCCTCGTCGCTGGCCCAGTCGATCTCATTCCTCTTGCGCTTCTGGGCGTTCTTGCCGTGGCCGCTGAAGCGGATGCGGTACACCCTCACCGGCGACGCGGCGAGCTCGGGCGGCGCGGTGATGGAGTACTCGTGCATGACCCAGCCCGTGCTGCCCTTGATTACTTCCCCCTGGAAGTTGAGCGCGTACTTCCGCCACTCGATCTCCTCGCCGTCCACGCGCACGCGCAGCTTCTCGCCCTCGCGGCCCTTGGCAGCCTTCCTCTGGCCCTGGCCTTCCCAGGTCCCGCCGCCCGCGCAGCTCCTCTTCTGGCGGCTGCCCTTACCTTTCATGGCCTGCCCCTCCGCGAAGAAGAACGCGTCTCCCTTCCGCCCGTGCTTCGCGAGGAGGAGCCACGGAGGCGCGCTCAGCGGGTCGTCGTCGAGGATGTCGCCGACCGGGAGGGGCTGGTTCTGGATGCGACGGAGGAGGTAGTGCACGACCACCTCCTCGTCGGTGGGCACGAAGCGGAAGCCTGGCGGAAGGCCCAACTTGGATGCCGTGGACGCTGCTGCTGCCTCCATTGCGCGTTCGCAGCCGGGAAATTGTGAGAGGCCTAGAGGGGAGAGGATCGGGCGACTACCGACTATATAGCGCGTGAAGGGTGAACAGGAGTCGGAATCGGATTGTCGGATAGAAGAGTTTCTCTAGTTTCCGTAGCCCGCTGCTCGTCTCCCGCGGCGAACGAAGTCTGACTCCGAGTCGGATTCGAACCAAGTCGGCGGCGCCAGGACTCGTCGAGGCAGCGTTCGCTCGATCGCCCCCGTCCTGGCGTCCTGCTGCTCTGCGTCGTCGCTCTACCCTGACACCACCTACAGCAGTGGCAGATCCGACGCGCCCGCCGCCGGCGCTGTCCCGGGGGCCGGGGAAGCCGCTGCGGGGCTTCTCCGCCTCCACCGTCTCGCCCTCCGCCTCCGTCGCGGCCCTCTGCTCCATTCTCCACCCCAGCTCCCCCGCTGCCACTCCTGCCATCGACGCCACAGGCGCACCATGGCGCCGGTGCGGCTCTTGGCAGTAGCGTAGGCGGCCGTGAACCAGCTCTTCTTCACACTGGCAGGGACCAACCCGGCCTCCCCACACCGCCGCATCGCCATCGCCGCCCGTGAGGTCTTCCACAGTCATGCGATTGCGAGAACTAGACAAGCCGGATTTGGGAATATGCAGCACCGCCGCCGTGAAGACCGTCTTGGCACATTCCGATCTGCCTGGGATCTTTAGGGACGGTGATGGCGGCGATCAACATCGGCATGATGCCTGATGGACGGCGCCTACTTCGTCGGCCGCTACGAGATCTACGCGTGGATCAACGCCACGCTGCAGCTCGGCCTCTTCGAGGTGGAGGTGCTAACAACAAGAGATCCAATCGCAGTGGACTAGGATTATAAACAGTAAATAAACAACATAATTTTCTGCTGTAACTCTGTAAGATAGCTCATACGATTTTTTTGTGCGTTAGGGGCTATCAGCTTTATGCATTCTGATGGAGTATTGACACAATTAGCATCCAATATCATATGTTGCATCTCTACTACTTAATCTCTCTACTTCTAGCTAAATTGGAATGGCATACCTTCTTCAATCTTGCACTGGTGTGGGAAAATTAGGGAGTCTATGCAAGTTTCTTAGCTTCTGTAGTAGAGTACAGAGCGCTCCATGCCATGAGTGATTGGGCTTATGTAGGCGCTCAAATGGCTTTTTCTGCAAGGTGATGACAAGATGCCATTGGTGTGGATAAACTTGGAAATGACTTGTGAGTCTTTCTTCCATCCTATTCTAACCCGGGCTAATTTTCTCTGGAAGACTTTATGCTCACGAGGACAAGAACACTTCTGAATGCTTTTTAATTAGGTCGAATCTAGAAAAGTTATAAGCTAATTTTTTTAGAAAAAGGAATAAGTTATTAGCTAATTAAGTTTAGAAAAATTCATTATATTTGCATAGAGTCAAACTTGACCATGGTTCAGTTCTTGAGGGCTTCAGGCAGGGTCTACTTAGGGTTGGGTGCTTGCCTGCAGTTTTGCAATGATGGCTTGCTATAACAAGGAAATTATAGTGCTGATAAATCTATACAAATGCGGTTCAGCTACAGCCATTTCATATATATGGTTTCTGGTTTCTTCCTCTCTCTCTTTTTTTTTGGGAATATCTTACTAAAGCGCCGTGGCCCGTGAGTGGTAACTGCCACGTATCATGCTGTGCCAAAAGGAACGGTCCATGCCAATGGGTTGGGATTGGTACCAAGCAACCAAATATTTTACAACCAACACCAATAACCAAGAAACTTCTGGGTAGTCGATTGTGTAGATTAGATGTAGTCTTTCTTGGATATGGAATCATTGTTAAACAAAACAATGCTGCTTCAGTAAAAACTCTCCTGAGGTGCACATGTGCTGCTCGAAACATGGGATCCTTCCAATTCCCAAATGACTCAACTGAACACTTGGGGGAAAGTTAGATTGTTCAAGTTGGCTCATCGTCGTCACTCGTCAGTATGCCGAGTGTTGGGAAGGCCCAATAGTTTCTTTAGAGGGAGCAACAATAGGCCACCGTGCGCAATGTATGTGGTGGGTAGCCAACATGTTTAGCCCAACTAAAGAATCTAGGAACTGCGAGCAAAAAGACAACCGCGGAAATCCCTCGTCGTGTGGGTTGCCATTGCCTTACCTCACGCTGCCGATGATTGGATCTGACATCAAGCACACACCACAAGAAGCAAGCAATCAACCCACTCATTGGAAGCGTTCGAGACTCGATGGAGACATGATCATGCCGGCACATTGGGTTACTTGCGCAGTCGCTTGAGGGCGAAGTTTGCGTCGATGACACTCCTCCATGGAGTGCGTAAACGAAACCAATCATCCCCCAACTCCACACCCCTCGCCAAATGACGCAGCGCTTCTTTGTCCTCGCACGAGTCGTCGGTAACTCCCCCTCACATCGCTTGCACAGGCAGAGAGTGCGATGTGCGAGGGGTTCAGTGATCCCCAACAGTCAGGTCAATCGAGCTGCGCAGAGTGCAGCCGGCGTCGGTCGTCTTGCAGGCGGTGAACTAGTTTAACCCGCGCCAGATTCCTTCTGCCGAGTGCCGACTCCTGACACCTCGGCAGCGTTGAATCTGAACACTTTGTCTGCATCTAATCTGTGACCTTGTTTAGTTGGCCAATTTGGGAGGTGTCAAATTACTGTTACAGCACTGTAGCACACTGTAGCGTTTCGTTTGTATTTGTGAATTATTGTCCAAATATTGACTAATTAGGCTCAAAAGATTCGTCTCGCAAAGTACAACAAAACTGTGCAATTAGTTTTTAATTTCATCTACATTTAGTACTCCATGCATGTACCGCAAGTTTGATGTGACGGGGAATCTTCTTTTTGCATAGTGTCAAAGTTGGGAGTTAGGGTAACTAAACATGGCCTGTGATCCGCTCCGCTCATCCAACTGGTTGCTGCTCTGCTCTGACAACAGCCGGGTTTGTTTAAACTAATCGCCCTTTCCTAAGATCCCTCCTCCCCACTTCCCACAAACGTGCAAAGTCAAAAGCACCTGAGAACGAGATGCACCGGCCGTACGCTCAGCCGTCGGCGTCGAGGATCGGACGGCTCGGGCGGGCGTGGGGCGGGGGGACAAGCACACCAGGCTCGGCACGCTTGCGCAGCGCCACAGGCGCGGGCGCACGCGCTGCTGTGCAGTGCTGCCCGAGCGACCGGTCCCTATCGGGTTTCCCTCGCTTTCACGCCACCCACAGGTCGCTGCCGCTGCGAGTGCGATGCTTTTGCGTGTGCTTCCCCCGCCCAGGGGTAAGCCTGCCACTGCCAGCCAACGGATCGTCCATTCATCCTATCCCGTTGGTGGCGGTGGCTGGCGGTGGTGGATCGCGGCCGTTGCCGTCGGAATTTCACCCGGAGAGCGACGGCCTCTTTGCTTTGCTCTCGTTTCAGGTCCGGGCTTCCAGTCCAGCCACTTGCCGGAGCCAGCGCGCTGAGACGTCCCCGTTGGCCGTTGCTTGGGTTGGGACGTTGGGTGCCTCTGCCTGTGCAGGTCGCTCGCACCGCCCCCTCCCAGGCTCCCAGCGCGGCCTGCACCAGAAACCCACCACCACGCTGACACCGCCGTGACCCTGATCCCACGCACCCCCACCACGGGTACCAGCTTAACTCCCAGTCCCCGGCTGACACCTCATCGTCCGCACGCGCACCCCTCACCCAGTCACCCCACACACGAGAGCCGATCCCCCCGATTACCCGTGACCCCCTCTCCTCTCTCGCACTCGCAGGAGTCCAGCCGTGAGCCGTGCCGTGCCGACTACCAGGCTCCAGGCTACCAGCCAGCAATCCGCCGCAGGGGAATCTAATCGGAGTCCCCGAGGCAGCCCCGCGGCCGACCGGCTCTCCGCCCCTCGCCGCGCCGCACCGACGACTCTCTCAGTCCGGATCCCGATCTGCGTGGCCGCGTGGGTGAGCGGATGGAGGCGGGGCGGCAGCAGCAGGAGGAGGCGGAGGAGGGTTGCCCGTGCGGCGGGGCGGAGGCCGAGGCCGGGGACCAGTTCGACCGGCTCCACGACGCGGTGCTGCTCGACGTCCTCAACCGCATCGGCGACGTCAAGGCGCTGGGCCGCTGCGCCCTCGTCTCGCGCCGCTTCCACGCGCTCGTCCCGCTCGTCGACTCCGTCTTCGTCCGCGTCGACTGCGTCATCCCCGACGACCCGCCGCACCCCGCGCCCCCGGCACCCGGCTCCCCGCAGCACCAGCAGCAGCAGCACCAGGCGCCGGCCGCGCGAGGGCGCGGCGCGCTCGCGCACATCGCGCGCGTCCTGCTCGGCGGCATCGCCAGGCCCATCCACGCGCTCGGCCAGATCCTCTCCCCCGCCGCCGCGGCCGTCTCCCGCCGCTCCGAGCCGCAGCCCGCCTCCCCGCCCGCGCCCGCCGCGGACGTCTCCCACCATTCGCCCTCCGAGGTGCTCCGCTCCTTCAAGGAGCTCCGCCGCCTCCACATCGAGCTGCCCTCGGGCGAGCTCGGCATCGACGAAGGCGTGCTCCTCAAGTGGAAGGCCGATTTCGGCTCCACCCTCGGCAGCTGCGTCATCCTCGGGGCCTCGTCGGTCTCGTCCAAGACGACGTCGCCGTCTGCTCAGCCCGAAACTGACGCCGCCGACAGCACGGACACCTCACCCGATCCCAACAGGGAGACTGAAGACCTGGGGAGCGTGCCTGAATCGCTCTATACCAATGGAGGCCTCAAGCTTCGCGTCGTCTGGACCATCAGCTCGCTGATTGCTGCGTCGGCGAGGCATTACTTGCTGCAGCCGATAATTTCTAATCACGCAACGCTGGAGAGTTTGAACCTCACTGACGCTGACGGACAGGGGGAGCTCACCATGGACAAGAGGCAGCTTCAGGAGCTGAGGGTGCGGCCCGTCTCGGCGTCAGCAAGCTCGCATCGCACGCTCATGCCGGCGCTCAGCATGCGACTGCACTACGCGCCGCTCATCGAGCTGCCTGGGGGAATGCTGCTGAAGGGTGCCACGCTGGTGGCGATCAGACCAAGCGAAGATGCCTTGAGGGGGGAGGGTCAAGGGGTTGGGACTGCTGGTTCTGTCGGTACATGTTGGGTTTCAGAGGCCTTTGAGGAGCCATATCGAACTGCAGCAAAGGTGCTTCTCAAGAGAAGGCCGTATTGCCTTGAAATGAACTCGTTCTGAGCATCACGGATTCAGTTCCAGAGAGTTCCACCCTTATGGCAGGTAAAATTCCACTTTGCAGTTCCAAATAAGATTTATGTGTTTAATTACCGCCAAAATACTGAAAGGTTAATGATGCGCAGTGTAATAACAACATCTAAAACTAACAAATGTATTTTCTGTAAAGTGGAAACACACAAGGATAATTGTTGCCAAAAATAGAACTGATAAGCTACAAATGCTGCTTTTCTAAACTGGAACATAAAAGGATAATTATTACCAAAAATGGAAGTGATAGATGCATAGGTGAATTTGGGTTTGGTTCATCATTAAATTGGAAGTTATAGCGTACTTTCCTTAAATGGTGTAGTTCTGGGTGGATTTGTTTAGCTATGAAAGTATTTGTTTCTCATTTTAGTGATATTAGTGATTTCCATTGCGTTCTTTGATTGTGTAAACAGCATACTTGGGGTTTTGTTCCCATCTTTCATGACCCAAACAAAATTGTGAGCACATTGTTGGACCTCTTGCTTTTGTGGCTCTCTGTTGTCAAACCAATTTGCATTTCCATGCGTGTCGTTAAACCTAGCATCGACCATTTATGATTGATGATCTGTTTTCCTGTATTCTGTTGGAGGCCTACTCTGCAGACCCTATTTTATTCTTGGCTTCAAACTGAGGTTATCTATTACTTGGCTTCCTTGATTTACCAGTCACAACTCACAATGTAATTTTGTAATAGTTTTATGAGGTAGCCTGTTATGTGATGCAATTAGCATGAAGCATGGTTTGCGCTGATTGAAGTTTTAGTTGAAGAACTGATGTGTGGAACAAGTATCATACATGTTCAGGCTAGAGCAGTAATAGTTGTGAATTTAGAAATCTTCAGTTTGTGCCTTTGTGGGCTTGTTGGATTATATGTTTAGCTGGTACTAACAATTTACCGTCAAACTTCCAATGCCTTGCCATGTATTGTCATGATTAGTGCACCACGTATGGGCTTCTTTTCGTATTGGAGAATCATCTGTCAGATTAAGTGGCCTCCTTTCCGGACGTGTCTATTTTAGTTCCTTTCTTTTTCAAACTAGCATGGGAAACATTCTCGGCAAGAGGTTAAGTTGGTTATGCTGTGGTTCCTGGATGATTAGGCAAGTTGTTACTGGCAATGAAGATGAATTTGTTTCCTTTTTTTGGTGTATTCGGATTTTATGAGATAGAGATATCATTTGCCGGGTTATCTGAAATATTATTACATATGCTTGTAAGTAATAAAGCTATACTGTAGCAGCTTCATTTTCATGTGTAAAACCCATCCATCAGTTGAGTTTAAAGTCCCTGGTTGTGTTTTGGCAGTGATTAAACAATGCTTTACCATAATCATGTTTGTTAATTATGTTAATTGAGGATTGTTCCTATTTACAACCGGGGTATGTTTACAATTGATACCTCTGTTTCCTCAATGCATTTGATGTGTAGCATGTTTGTTCATCAGTAAAAAAGGGCAATTGTTGTTCAAAAGAAGACAGCATTTTCCTTATGCATGTTATACTGAAACTCTGTTATGAACTTTTGGGATTAAGGTTGCTGAGTGCTGCACTGAACTCTTTCATCATCGTTTTCAGGACTGTGGGATGCTTTTTGGATGAATATAGGAGTATTTATCATTCAGTGCAAGAATCGGACAAAGACGCCTCCCATCCGTTGATTATTCCAGCGTAGTGGTGACTTTGCGTACCTGTAAGTATATATACATGTTTGCGTTGGGTTACTACAGGCTGGAATGCCATTGGAGTCGAATCTACAGCAAAGCACTATGAAGGGAAGCCATGCAATGTGCCTCACTTGAGCTTGGTGCTCCTAGGCCAAGCTGACATTATACTTTCCTCAAGGAAGCCCCGAAGATTTTGTTATTTAGCAAGCAGCACCTTTTTTTTTTGCTTAAATCTTTGAGGGGTCATGCTCCTGGCACTGTATCAAATATAGACTAATATACCGTCCTTTTCGGAAAAGTTAGCCCTGCTGTCCGTTTCTAGGCGTTATGTGCGCGAGACTACCTTTCATCCTAGCTGAATTTGGAAATAGGTGCATTTGCAAATTTGCCACTGGCTTTTCAATTTTTTTTTGTACGAATGCCCAGTAGAATGAGGAGGGAAGGCCGATGACGGATGTATGGTATCGCAGCGGAGTAAACACGGAAGGGGAGGGCAATCAGGATTGTGAAGGTTCAGTAATCACTGCTGTGCAAATTGTTTACAGGAATACTGATACAAACATGTTTAGGTTTTGTTTGATTAATCTTTTCCCGTCCCTCTTTTTTCCCAGCGACGAAGCAAATCAAGCTAATTTAATCCAGGAATTCCTCAAATCTTCAAAGTTTGTTCCCGCATTTGCAACAGTCCAGATTCACTGCCTAGCACAGCGAACTAAAAAAATCAACACATCTACAACTACAAAAGGCCAGGCCCCCAGCCGAGTTAGAGAGTTCTGTCCACCACAATCACAGCCGATTTACTAAAAAATTTATACATTGCTCAGCTCGACAACAAGACAAACAATCAATGCATAAATTTATACATTCCTCGGATCAACGCCGAGCAAAAATTTACAAAAAAAAGATACTTGGAAATACTAATCGGTACTTTACAACCATTGTAACAAAACTCCTAAATCTGTTACATATTCCCTAGCTAACTTCCTAAGTTGAATTTCATGTAAAACTGACACAAGGAAGCTCATCTGTTTTCGGTCAGTCCTCCTTGTAAAATCAGAGGAGCGGATAGGTGGAACACCGACACCCAAACTCAGGCTGAGCGGTGATTGCATGTTAATTGGCGTGCTAATCATTACGCACGCATGAGTTACATATTTATCCCTGAGTTGCTTGGCCGGGACTCATCTAGATATTCTAGTTACAAAAAAATCAAGCGGTTTATCTCTACGGGAGATATACACCATCCAAACTACCTAAGAGTCCTGGCGCACACACCTAAGATACGTTTACATTTACATTGACTCTATCTCTAACACTCGTCAATCTAAGGCCACCCGCTAGCCTACAAGTAAGAATGTTTCTTTTTCCATGAAAATATATGCAAGAAATGCTAGAGATGTCGTTAATGTTTTTTTTTGTGTGTTCGCTTCAGCTTATCAGCCGGCTTATCAGTCACCGAATAGTGTTTTTCTCTCACAACAAATCAGCCGTTTCAGCTTTTCAGCCGGCTTATAAGTCCAGCCGAACAGGTCCACATGTGTGTTGCCTTGCTCAGCTACGAGAGGAAGTGAGCTAGGAGTTTGGATGAGGGGCAAGGCCACCTTGGAGCCTGTGCTGCTGGCAAGTTTTGACCTTGGCCATGTTTAGTTGCCCAAGTTGGGACCTCCCAACTTGGGAGTTACTGTGCAGCCGAAATTTGGCTTGCATGCCAAATTCTGGAGCTCCAAACTGGTGCCCCCCCAAACTTTGCAATACACTGTTGAATCATTATACCAGGCACTGTTTCACCATTACAACACAATTCAGCATTGGCCCATGCATGTTGTCCTCCAAAAAATGCACTGACCCAGCCAAATGACAACACAATTCATTACTGTTTCAACAACAAAAATTCAACGAAAATATTCTCAAGTGCACCGCAAATTATTACAGATTAACAACACCGAAAATTATTACACCGAATCACAAAGTACATAAACAATTACATGTCCTCAAACACAAATTATTCAAGACCTAGCAAACAAATGTTCAGCAAGCATGTCTCGGAATGCATTCATGCTTGCCATGTACGCACTCTCCGGCGCAGGCACTGTTTCCGGGATGTCCAACAATATGCGCCACTTCATTTTCAACACTCCATACGCCCTTTCGATGACATTTCTAAGAGATGAATGGGCAAAGTTGAATACCTCCTTCATACCTTGTGGTTCTGGCGTGTTTTGAAAGTCTTGGATGTGATACTTGGTCTGGCGGTAAGGAGCTAGGAAGCCGGTGCGGTTTGTATACCCCGAGTCCATCAAGTAGTATTTCTCTATAGGAACAGTACATACCTGTAAGTTTACAATGGTTGTATTAGAAAACACTAGTGACCTAGAAACAGTTGTGTGTACCTCTAGGTGGCTTTGGGAACTTGTCGCTGTAAGTTGTCATTGCATCATCAAACACCCTCATGTCATGCACTGAACCCGGCCACCCAGCAAGCACAAATGTGAAAACCATATCCAAGTCACAAGCAGCCATGACATTCTGGGTTGTCTTGCCCTTCCTACACATGTGCTGCATAAACTTTGCACTTGGCACTACTACAGGGATGTGAGTGCCATCTATTGCCCCTATGCAACCCTTGAATTCAGGGTAGAACCTATTGTTTGGCAGCCTAGGATGCATTGTTCTAAACTCTGGGTCCCTAGGTTTAATGATGTCGGCAGATAGGTCTACCAGATAATTGAGGACTTTGTAGAATAGCCTATGAACAGTGGCTAGTGACCTCTCAAATCTGTCCTCTGCTTGCCTAACAGATTGTGGTGCCCCACATATCCAAAGGAACAATCCTAGAGCCTCAATAGTGCTAGATTTATTTGATGCAGTCAGCCCATACTCAGATGTCAACAAGTCATGCAGCCTATAAAACATGTGGGGGCTCATCCTAAACATGGTGTAGCAGGATGTTTCATTGGCAAGCTTGTTAATTACCCATTGCTCCCCAGTCAATGGTGGATTCCTATAGGGTCCTCTATCGCAATACTTGTCGATATGAATAGCATATTCATACGTACCATAGATAAATGGTGCTTCATCATCGTCTAATACCACCAATTCCCAGAATAGGTCCCACCACTCGGCCATCAACTTCTCCTCCTCCTCCTGGTCCTCGACCTCCTCCACTTGGGCACCAAAATGAGCAGCAACATCCTGGGCATTCCAAAACAACACAGCAAAAGTTAGCACAAATAAATTGGTAGCCACAGTAGTAATTGCTGCTACCTTCAGTCAAATGACACCCATCTGAAGACAGAGGCAATAACTTTAACAAGTAACAACCAAACTGCTCTAATGCACAACCATGTTGTTAATAACCATGCTGTTCATATAGGATTAGCCAACACAGTTCATCAAATGTTCATCCTCACAACATAAACAATACCAACACATATTAATTCAACAACAAGACATAACACAAAAGACATGCCAAGCACACACAAAAGACATAGGGTCTGGTTTACACCGTAGCAGCATATTTCTTGATCATTCGCAACCTTGCTTGAACAGGTGTGCACAGGAAGATGTTGCGTAGGTCATCATCCATGCAGATCTTGATGACACTATCCCAGAGTTGTCCTTCCATCAGGTGCACTCCAAGCTCTGTCGCTGAATCTGTCACAAGTTTCTGTTCTTGCTTCCTAGCCTCCTCTCGGTGCTGCTTCTTGTCCATCACATCCTCAACCTCCTTCATCTTACCCTCCAAGGCCCTTTGGATAATTGATGTCCTGTGATCGTAACTGGAGTTGAACCTTGTCATGTTGCTGTGCATGTTCCGAACAGCAGGGCCCTTGTTCTTCTTGCTGGGGCTTGTAGCAGTGCTGCGGAAGCTACTTGAGCTCCTCTTGCTCCCACTGCTGACTGGGGTGGCACAGCTGCGAGGGGTGGCACAGTCCGCATCAGCAACATCTTCTTCGCTGCTGCTGATGAAGTTGATCTGCCGGCTGACCCCTGGAACAAAGGACGTCTCTCCAGTCACTGCTACTCCACAGAACATGCGGTCCAGCTCGTCAATGTATTCTGGCCATCCATCCTTGAGGTCATACCACTCCGCGTGCCCCTGCATTGCAAATAGCAAGACACAAACATTCAGTAGCCACGACAGGAATGAAAGGAGTACACATGCGGTGTTCACATATCACTAACCCTGCTATTTTTGTGCCACCAGTTATCACTAGCAACCACAGAGCCATCTTCTCGGTGCCCCAAGCCTGTGCACTTTGTTCGCAGATGTTGGATGAACTGCCAAAGCAACTTCAACTGCCTGTACTTGTACCCAAACTGCTCGCTGTTCCTGAACTTGCCAGTCGCCGCTTGGAACTTCTCCTGAACATCTTTCCAGCCCCACTTGCTCATGTTGCCACTCTTGCAGTTGCCCAACTCGATTTGTTGGCAGTACAACTCACAAAAGAGCTGTGTATCCTCTTTTGTCCACTTGGCCCTGCTTGGCTCATTCTGTGCACAATGTAATTGAACAAGCAATGCATGAACTCCTATTGACAGTATCCATGACTAAGCAATACATTTGATGCACACCAGGGATAAATGTAATTGAACAACCAATGCATGAACTCCTATTGACAGTAACCATGACTAACCAATACATTTCATGCACACCAGGGATACATCATGATCGACCAAGCAATGCAAGAACTCCTAATGACAGTAACCGTGAGTAAGCAATACATTTGATGCACACAAGGGTTTCATGTACGCGGCACCACATATACAGATCATGGAACTACAGAGGGGGAGTGGGAGTGGGAACAAGTACCGGATTGTTCTCGGCTTCCACTGCTTGAGCCACGCCACGACGCCGGGAACCGCGTGCCCTGGCCGTAGGACGCCGCTGACGAGGCAAGGGAGCCGTGGCCTGGTCACCGCTGCCGGAACCCTCTCCGCCGAGAGGGCCGACCCGGCTGCTGCCGCCTCCTCCAACTCGGTTGCCGGAGCGAAGGATGCCTTCGTAGTCGTTCATGTTCGGCCACCCGGAGGTTGCATTCAGGTTGAGGCCGGCCATGCCCAGCTGGCTTGGGGTGGGCAAGCTGGATGACAGGGTCTGCTGCGGCATGGAGGAGAAGGGGTTGTACGCACTGCTTGCTGAGCCCGGCGGCGCCAGGGAGAACAAGTTCCTGGTGGGGTGGCCGGCGTCGTAGTCGAGGACGTGGCCGAAGTCCAAACCCGAAGAGGCATCTCCGTATCCGCCGGCGTTGAAGGGAGCGGGGTTGCCGGATCCGCTGGCGGTGAAGCCCGCGGGGAGTCGGGATCCGCTGGCGGTGAAGCCCGCGGGGAGTCTAGATCCGCCGACGTTGAACTCCGCGCCGTCCCCTTCCTCGTTGAAGTGGTCCATCGCCACCGCCTGGGTCAACAACGGTGCACCCGGTACCGGACGCGGTGCAGCGGACCGAGTACGTACTGGATCTGGTGGTGGAAAGGTCGATTGGAGCGGATGCGGCGATATCCTGGAGGGGGAGTGGGACAGCGGCCGAGGGGGACAGATCTAGGCGGGGGAGAGGCGACCGCGGCGGGGGAGAGGGGAGCGGCGCAGGCGAGGGGGGAGAGCGGCGGGGGAGCGTACACCGGCGGGGAAGAGGGCGAGCGGCGCGGGCGAGGGGGAGATCTGTAGGGGAGGGGGAGACTGGCAGGGGACACGAGAGCGGCGCGGGCGAGAGGGATAGCGGCGGTGGAGCGGACACCGACGGGGGGAGAGGGCGAGTGGCGCGGTCGAGGGGGAGAGCGGCGGGGGAGAGGACACCGGCGGGGGAGAGGGCGCGCGGCGCTGTGGCGGAACCGCCCAACTTAAGCTGGTTTAAGTGCGCCTAATCGCTGTCGGAACAACAATTATCCGAAACGCACCTAAAACAGCATAAGTCCGGTAGTCCGTCGAGTGTCCCTAGGACTCCTCGAAGGATCCACGATGTGTCTCATAGCCATACATCAGGATAATATCCGCGATGGGATAATATCAACAAACATTACATTTTTACATACATAATTAAGAGGTACGAGTTATTACAAGACATAAGTTGAGGCAAACTTAGTGGTGCAGTGTTAGACAAACTCTAAGATTAAACATAAAAAGTTCAGGAGAAGATGCGTCGATAAACTGTTTTCTAGAGTATTGTGAGACTCAGGTCAATACTCTAGGTCTTCGGGGTCTCCTCCTCAGTAGCTTCCTGAGGAGCTTCTGAAAGATAACCACAAGGGGAAAATCCTGAGTACGGGGTACTCAGCAAGTCTTACCCGACTAACCAGTATAATAGTTTTCTTTGGAATGCATGTCAGCCTTTGGGTGTGCTTGGTTGACACAATTTTGCCGGAAAAGCTTACTACGAGTGAGGCCTTAGTTTTATCTTTTATTTTAGTTAAGTCATTACCTAACCATTCTAGATGATAACAGAAGTAAAACAATCATAGCTGTTAAATCATACAGGACTTGGTAACATAAGGTTTTATATCACATGAGTTTATACTACGATGCTCAACAGTGATCAAGTGCATTCATAACCGAGAATTGCGGCGATCCGGATCTAATTACATCCTGCAGGAGAGTACCCTGATCACCAGCATCATACGACTGTCCAGGTCGTACTAACAACCTCTCGATTAGTAAAGTCAATGATTAGGAATACAACTACCCGGACCCAGGGATGCACCCCCACATGGGACCCCACGTCTGGCCTGATCTCCATGTGAGTTTCAGGCTACACCCCTGCCAATCTCCAGCACGTCAAATGCGGGTACGAAGCATTCCTGATCATAGAATTTACTAATCTACTGGGCTTTACTGGTCCCATACCCAGTAAGTGATCAGATGTTATCACTTGATCAATGGTTAAGACACGAATCGGTCCTTAACCAAATTAATCTGGCAGACAGAACTACATCTTTAGCTTCTGTCCGTTTTCATATTCCAGACTATTCTTCATAAGCAACATGTATGACTTAAGAGTTTTCCTTAAGGTTGGTAAGCCAATCATGTAAGCAAGTAAGCAATTCTAGACTTGGGTAGTTTCTAGGATTTGAACAAGTGGCAAAGATGTCCTTAAAACAAGGTAGGATCATACACAAGCATAGGTTTCATTCAACTCCTAGACTTAGTACATGCAATAACAAATAACCTATAACTAGTCACATGAAATAACGACTCCAAAATAGATAGGTATAAATGCACCGGGGCTTGCCTTGATCGTTAAAAAGATTAGTAGATGCCGACGGATTTGCTTCCCAGGGGACAAATTCAAACACTTCGTCGGACTCCAAGGGTCTTTCTGAAAATTCCCAGTAATCTTCTTCCGGTGCTTCTGAATCTACGGCATATACATGCAGGGGTTAGAATGCAAACTTTTTGAATAACGGACTATACGACTTTCCTTCATGATAAAGTTGCAAGCCAACAAGGACTATACGACTTTATCATGATAAAGTTGCAAGTCAACACACAAAAATCTAAAAGATTAACTTATATTTTTATTTTTCTTAATAAACCCTTCCTATAGCTTTTTCTTTTATTTTTTTTAAAAAGTGGTAATTATTTTCTAACTTGAAAATCTAATTTCCTATGGGTTAAGAGTTATTTGTGATTGATAAAGTATTATTCATGTTTTTATACATTTTATAAATATTAAGTATTTATTTAATTACCTTAAAAGGAAGGCATTAAATAAATACCCAAATTTTTATTATTTTCCTAGGGTGTAAAAATTTTAATGCATAAAGGAAAATAAAACAAGCCTAACAAAATTGGTTTCACTAATTTTGGACACTCCTACAAATTTCTGTGATTAAAATGGTGTAAAACGAATTTAAATGGATTATTTTGCTAAAGAAATCTAACTTTTCCCGAAATTCCCCCGGAAAAACTTTTCTTACTCACCCACGCTCTACCCTCTCTCACGAACCCCTGGACCCCACGGCGCGGACCCCACATTTCCCTATTCAATCTACCCGCCGGCTCTTCTTCCCCCGATGGGCCCCACGGGCCGATTTCCCCTTCTCTCTCTTCTGGTAGCCCAGCACCGGCCCACGGCCCCTTTTCCTTTTTCTTCCTTTACCACGCGACGCCGGCCTGCGTCGCTGCGCGCGCGACTCCCTGGGCTTCCGCAACGCCGGCCCACGAACCGCACCTGCCTCCTTCTTTTTCGGCCAAACCGCACGCGCGCTACACTTGGGCCTTTAACGCGTCGCGGCCCAGCACCGACTGCACCGCCTCGGCCTGCTCCTTCTCCCCCTCTTCTCTCTGACACACGGGCCCGAGCGCACAGCGCTTCTTCTACCTCCCGCCAAAACGCCCGTGACAGGGGGCGGCGCGGCTCGCCGGCCGGCGCCCTCCCGGCGGCGGGACTAGGTTGCTACCCCAACCCTAGACCTACACGACCCCATGCGCGGCAACAGCTTCCCCGGAGATGGCCGGAGCCATCCCCTCCACGGCGACGGGCGGCAACTCCCTCGGCCGGCCGTGGTTACTCGCGACAACCGCTTAACCGACTCAAACGACTACTTCTACTCCATCCTGGGACCCTAAGGACTTGATCACAACTACACAAGAGGGAAGAAAAGCAGCGCAAGGTGGTTCTCACCGTGAGCGGGCGGCGCGACGGCGGCGGACAGAAGCGGCGGTGAGCACGGCTATTCTGGCGAGGATGTGGGACAACAACTAGCTCAGGGTGTGGCTGGGGTGTCTGTGGAGGGGTGGGCGAGAGGAATCGACGGGAGGTGAGACGTGGCGGTGGAATTTTTGCTTGGCGGCGGTGCTCGGGCAGAGGAGAGCGGGCGGCGGTAAAAAGGAGATGGTGAAACGGCGGCGCGGGAGCAGTAAGTATATGAACGGTTTACCGCGCGCATGGCTGCCACCGTGGTCTACCCCTAGGCTTGCGTGGTGAGAAGGTGGCCTAGTCGTCGTGCTGGCAAGCTATCGGAAGCGGCGGCGGCGACACGCCATGGTGCTCAGTCACCGCTCTTCTGGCGCCCGCGATCTTCAGAAGCAATTGATGGTCGATCCGCAATCCGACGGCCTCCCGTGCTTTAACAGAGTCGGAAGATAAACTCAAGCTTGCCATTTTTTATTTTGGCGTCGGTTTGAGATAAACACCGAATTTGAGGGAATTTGGATTTGTTTTCTCAAGTTCTTCTGAATTGCAACTGAAACCTTCATTCAGTTTCGTCAGTCGTCGTCAGTGTCATGGAGCTCACTTAATGACTCGATTTCATGATCAAATCCTTCTGTCCTCAGTCCAACTTCACCTCAAACATGCTCTATGTTGTCCCATTGTTCCATTTTGCTCATGAACGAGTACCTCTTTTGATTTAAATAGCTCTGAATTCAAGCTCCAAGTTATTGCCTTGCTGCTGTCCAGACTTAGGAAAATTCAGAGTTTCAGTCAATTTATGAATTTGTGCTGACTTTGAGCTGGAATTTGACTCCCTTCCTTTTACTGTTCCTGGCCAACAACACATGATTATTGTAGTCCAAAGTCTATATTTCAACATGGTATAGTTGTTCTGGTGCACTTAGTTGCAAAATTTTCCAGAAATGAATTTTGAAAACAGACTCTGCTGCTGTTTTCTGGACTGCTGTTTTTCGGACGGTGAACAGTAAACGGCAGTTTCTCTTTTTCTTTTTCTTTCTCTGATTCTTTTATAATATTTGGCACCAATTTAGCTCCAAATTTTTGATCCCTCAATTCCAAATAATCTCATACTTGCCTTCCACATGTTGGACAAAGTTTTCTGAATTTCAAATTTTGAAATTCAAATTTCGGTCAAAATTTGGCCGAATTTGATCTTTTTGCCATTTTTTCTTTCTTTTTCTTTTGGATTTCTTTCTGAATTTTTCATGGTCACAGTATTGCTTTAAATGGCACTTATTACAGGCGCGGGGGAGGGGGGAGAGCAGCGGGGAGGAGGCGAGCGGCGGGGGAGAGGTGAGCGGCGCGGGGGAGAGGAAGCGTGACTGCGGGCGGTGCTAGGGTTGGGAGTGCGGCCGGTCATCTGCCGGTGGATAAGGTTGCGAAGTTTGGGCCGAAATCGGGCCATCCTAAAGGCCGATTTTGGATCGAAGTTTGGCAGGCCGTTTAGTTCAAAACTCCCAAAAGGAGGCCCAAACAATGTACAAAGCCAGATTCGGGCCTCAACTAAACAAGGCCCTTGCTTTCGTGAGAGCGCCAAATTACCACTCCCCTAGGTTGGGAAGCTCATTAATGCTTATGATAGGCAAGGCAAGGCTAGGAAAGCTTGCTTAGGAGCCAAACGGACCCTAACCGTTTTCGCTTGTTTTACGTACGAGCATCAGTTAGCATATGATGATTAACTCTTAACAATGTTTTTTATCGCTGTCAACATAGAGAGTGGTTGAAATGATAGTCCGGTGAGAGTAAGGCGGTGAAATGAGGAAACAAACTTGGCTACATCATCCTTCCATTTCATATAACCATGCATGCTGATCCACTTGACTATGCTCTACACACACGCAATCGGGGAAATGGTCCTTAAATTTTATGGTGCAAAAGGTATATGTGCTGCCTACCTCGTGCGCAAACTTGTCGGTTTTTTCCGAAAACTCCCCTTGCTTATATTGTAAACACATAATATCATCATGTTTGTAATAACATTTTATTAAACGAAAAGGCAGGCAGCTGCTACTATCTTCGGCCGCATATGCCTACCCAAACAACCATAGCATTCTCAAACATGGTTGGGCCCGGTGAAGAGGTAGAGCTTTTTGGGCACCCCATTGCCTTCATAGCTCCTAGTCCTAGCCTCTAGTGGCCTCCACTAGTAAGTCATTCGTATGATTGCAATATTCTTGATACAGAATTCGCAGTCGTAGTTCACTTTCATAAGAGTACTGCAGTAGTACTAGTACTTAACTGGCTGGTTATTAATATCCGCAGGCCCTTACGGTACATTATCAAAGCTACAGTAACACCATCAAGGTAATTCTGGCGGTGGACGAGGCGCACTTCGCCTGCCATGAACTCTTGGACGACTTCGCCGGCTCCCTCAGGCGCATCAGGGATGCAGCTACTAAGCTTGAGCAATGATGGTCTGGCTGGCCTGATGATGATGAGAAGACGAATCGGTAGATGAACTGTATGGTACCAAAATAAAACGCGTCGATTCAAGCAGAGATGACTAGCTAGGACGCTAGTTAGCGTGCAAGTAAAGTGAAGTGCGTGCTATATATTTGTAATTGTTTTTCTCCGTATGCCATCTTATAAGTTCACCGCTCATTTGGGCCATCCCGTGGTGTCGCAACACCCACCCCGGCCACGGGGCCAATCCGTGTCCCATACAGCAAACGTACATTGCTGGAGCTTGCGCGGCTCGGTCAATTTTGACATAATGCGTATGGATTTTGATGGGCGGCTGAATTTAAGCTACGACAAACACTACTAATCAGTCCGGTGATGTAGTGCTCACCGTTACTCCCGGTTGACCTTAACGCCCCATGTCCACGGCGGATTAACTGTAACTTAGGGTTGTTTGCCGGGGATTAAAGTTTAGTCTATATCACATCGAATGTTTAGATACTAATTAATTATGAGTATTAAATAAAGGTTGATTACAAAAATAATTGTATAAATGAAGGCTAATTCGCAAGACGAATTTATTAAACCTAATTAATCCATGATTAGCACGTAGCATCACATGATCAAATTATGAACTAAGATTCGTCTCGTGAATTAACCTTCATTTATGCAATTAGTTTTTTTAATTAATCTATATTTAATACTCTTAATTAGTATCTAAATATTAAATGTGATAGGGATTAAACTTTAGTCATGTAATAACCCATCACAATCCATCCGTTCTATTTCGGCTATTTATGGGTAGATCTTCTGATATGGCCGTCGTCACTGGTGCCTGTTGCTCGACAAATCTTTTCTCTGACCAGCAGGATGGCAGGATCCCAATTCAATCAACTGTGTTCTAGCGTAATTTCACGACGTGACAGTACAGCCGCAACTTTATTCCAACCGCGACGCGCGCTATGGTAAATGTACGATTGAGCTTCTGAAACAGATCGATCCTGCAGCAATTCCCGTTCCCATCTTAGTCGATCGGGGTCGGATGCAGAGAGGGGATGATCGGATGAGTTCCGACTTCCGAGCTCGGCTGCCCACCCTCAGGGCACGCACTCGATCAAAGGAACCTGCAGGGCCACGGCGAGACAACGCTCTTGGCGTTCAGCCGGTAGGCTCCGTTCATCGGCAACACCGCAACAGTATAGCGTAGGGAATATCGAGGACGACACGGCCTGCGGCGCGTGTGATTCGGGAGATTCTCGGTGCCCGGCACGTCGCTGGCTCGCTGCGGACGGCAAGGGTGACACGCGGCCAGCGATGATCCTGCGGTGCGCGTGGTGCCGGGCCTGTTCCGGCGAAGGTCGCTCACCAGCGGCCAGCGCGCCGGCTACCGTGTGTACACAGGGTGCGAGCCCGCAGGATTCGGTTAAGCACGTCGTGTGGACTACAAGGACTGGTCCATGACGCTGACGCGGCGATTCCGCGCGCTCAAGCTGTGGCTCGTGCTCCGCTGCTACGGCGCCGAGGGCCTGCGCGACCACGTCCGCGCCCACGTCCGCATGGCCGCGTCGTTCGAGGGCATGGTGAGGGCCGACGCCCGGTTCGAGGTGGTGCTGCCGAGGGGGTTCGCGCTGGTGTGCTTCCGGCTCCGGTCGCCGGCGAGGTTCGGCGGCGAGAAGACGGCCAACGAGCTCAACAGGAGGCTCCTCGAGGAGGTGAACGCGACCTGCTCGGGGCCATACATGAGCTCGGCTGCTCGGCCAAGGTGGGCGGCGTCTACATGCTGAGGTGCGCCATCGGGAGCACGCTCACGGAGGAACGGCACGTCCGCGAAGCGTGGAAGGTCGTGCAGGACCGAGCTGATTCCCTGCTTCGTAAGATGGAGATTATCTGCAGCGTGCTCGCTTAAGCTGGCCTCATCTGAGCTCGGAATTAATGAGGGTGATCCCGGTCTAACCTACTTGGATTGCTGAAGTACAAAAAAAAAAATCCATGCAGATTTGGTCGGCGTTCTACAATTAATTTTTCGACACCTACAGGCTATAGATGATCGAAACCTAATAGTTTATACGTTATTCAAGCATAAATTGTTTTTTATTACACATAATTAATTGATTGACACCCTCAGACTTTAGCTTATTTTTCTTCTTACAAGAAGTGCCTTTTTTTTTTTTTACTTTAAGTTATCATCACGTGCCTACAATATTGTTGTCGTCCATGCAGCAAATCAGATTATGCATTTTTCAATAGCTCTGATTTTATAAAAGATCATGTATGTCCTCATACAATGGACATATACCTAATAATATATAATTTAAAACCGAAACTGTTACATAATGGACAAAATGCATGCCCAGCACAATATATAATTATCTTATTACAACTATACAGATATGAAGCACATATTTTGTACTGTCTCATTATGAAATTTGTCTCCCAACAAGTTAGTTGGATATCTATCAATAAAATGATTATAAATGCAGCATATTGTTTTCCTAATAACTATATATATATATATATATATATATATATATATATATATATATATATATATAAACACTAGCAAAGTACTCACTTCATTTCTAAAATATATGACCAAATTAATTAGTCTGTCCAAAACATCATATATTCAAAAGGACACTTTTTCTAAAAGTAAAATGCCTAAAATTTAGGAGGGGCTTCAGGCGACAGTCTTCAGCCGTTGTAGGGTCATGAGATTAGTGGAGGGTTTAGGTTTTGTGAGGGTTCACCGACAAAAGCCTTAAGAGGGAAGGGGAAGCCAGGGTGCTGGTCGGATAAAATGGCAACGCAACGACGACGGAACTGGCACCTGCTGGGGCTGGTGGCAAAGGAGTGCGATACCACGTAAAGAAAAGGGGGATACGAATATCCATAGTAGTAAATAGATTGTTAGTGATGGTGGATTGTGGAATATAGGTGTATCTAGCGATAGAATAGCCGCCAAGGGCGATGGCTAGCAGATTGAAGGTTGCTCTCTCCTAGTCTCCTGCCAACTGCATATTGAAGGCTGGAAAGAAACACCTGCTGTCACCACGGCTGGCTACACATGACCCGATCGATGAACCACAAGTGTACGGGACGGAGCCGCCGATCCTAATCACCCATCCGATGACCAAATTAAGCACAAAGAACGCTGGTTGGTAGTGGTAGCTGCTAGCCCAATTAATGGCCAAACGACCGAGCCCTCTCGAACGCCGCTGAACACAGCCTCCGAGTGAATGAGAGATTGGTACACATGAGCTACCGGTGACAACTGTACAGTTCACCACCACCAGGCCACACAAGATTTGTGCTGGTGGTTAAAAAGACTTTGTGCTGGCGGGCTGAGCACTCACTAGCAACTTTGAGTCAGCACAAATGGTGGTCTGACGGTTAAAAGGACTTTGTGCTGGCGGGCTGACCACTCACTAGCAACTTTGAGTCAGCACAAATGGTGGTCTGTCCTGTCGGGTGCTCACCCGCCACCACAGACCACTCTATGCTGGCGGGCGATGTTAGCCACCCGCCATCACATATTGTTTCTGTGCTGGTGGGTGGTAGCCAGGAATATTTATTTTCCCACCCTATATATTATTTTTCGTGATTTATTTATAATTTTTATTTTCCGCCGGTTTTTAGCCGCCAAATTTAAATATGTATCTCCAACCACATAATAACGAACTTAAATAATAAATAATTCATATTATTAAAAAATGCATCGTACATAATAGATAATTCACATCATTCAACAAACTTGAATAATAAATAATTCACATAATTCAACATTTGGAATAGAGCTATTCTTTGCCACGCTAATATTCAAACTACTTTGTCCATCTACGTAGACCTTTGCAATCGTCCGCCATCAACACGCCATTTGGATCAAAGAATTCTCCTTCCTCGTGACAAATCCTGCATTGATGAACCTCGCCATGTCTCTACAAATGTTGATGATGCCTTTGTCTTCGAGCGTCGCCTCACGAGGTTCGATTCTAGGCATCTGCAGGTATATAGTAAATGAAGATTAGGATGTATCATCATTAGGAAGTTAGCATATAAGAGACTTACGTCTTCGGGGTTCGTCCGGTACCTCCCATTGTTTCTGAGGAACTCGCACACGTAATATCCGCATAGCGAAGTACCGGGAGGTTGCCTGTGGCACTGCAATCAATTAGAAAAATGATGAGTTGTTATAAATGATAAGTCTGCATTATATGAAAAGAAATCAAAATTTTATATTCTTACGAATCTATGTGTTATTATTTTCATCATTTTCTTCCTATTTTCATGGTATTCCCCGCCTTTCATTATGTAAAGTTTGTGCGCACTTTGAGGATATAAAGACAAGACGCACTTTGAGGATATAAAGACAAGAGTTAGTAATACAACTTAGGTGCATAAAATCTCAACATGCATTTAATTACTACCAAGGAATGTCTTACTTTTATACAATGCTTAGGAATTCCTTGTAACTATCTTTGGTAAATCTAGCTGAATCGAGGATCACTGCAAATCCTTGCTTGGGGTAAATACAGATGCAAATCCAGTGATCTCTGCATTATATTAGAATAATTTATATTATAGATGATATTAATTAGCACCAAGTATATAAATAGTAATTTAAACTAGCTAGCTTATCGAAAATTGTAAGCCCCCATGATATGATTCTTGTGAGCCTTTTTTCTCGTTACTCTTGCAATGTACACGGACACTTTGTGCATTTTATCTCTGTGGGCCTTTTGCTTTATAGCATTTTTCTCCGCTTGTGTCTATGCTGCTTCCATTTCTGCTTTGACCCTTTCATTCAATTTGAACTTGTGCTCTGGCTCGCTAATTCATGCTGGGTCAAGGTACGCTACCGAGAACCTGCCGTTCATCAATTCTTCCTCTTTCTATTGCATCCTGCAGAAGTAGTCGCTCAGGTAGTTGACATATAAAATATATACGTATGTACGTAAAACTCGTGTATGCGTTACATGTGAACTTAGAAGCACCATATGGTAATGAGCTGGATGTCGAGGTGTTGATGACGGTAAAGTCTGTGCAAATCCTCAAAATCGATCACAATCTCGTAATCGAGAGCGTCAAGGAAAACCTTTTTTGGGATATGCACGGTGATTGCTTGAATGCCTTGCTTCATTGCGGCCATGATCCATCCATGCAGCTTATGAGTTCCCATGGGTTGTTCATTAGATCCCACCGATACAAGAATGATTTGCTATGCTCATATTTATCTGGAACTTCATCTGACGCGAAGAAATTGAGGTTTTCATCTATTTACTTTTGCCGAGAGGCGCTGCAAGCTACAGATTTCTCACCGGAAGATGAAGCCTTGTTCTTCGATACATTTAAGAACTTGTCGACTTCTATTGATGGAGCCTTATGATCAGATGTGCTAACCATACGAGGTACTGCTAGCCTCTAGGGAGGTGGAGATGGCGGTCTCGGTGATGTTGGATCTATAACTAGTACATCATCTACTCGTTCATCTCCTTGGAGTAGTGATGTCCATTCCTCCTCAGTGAGACCTTCTAAAATAAGTGATAGCAGCATTGGCTGCTCGCCCTCATTGGTAGCTCCCCGCACATGTGACTGAGTCGGCTGCTTGCCCTCATTGGTAGCTACTTGCACATGGACTGCGTCGGCTACTCCGTGTCAACATTTGACTGTAGCATGGGTTCATCTTGGCTCGGCCGTGAGGTTTCTGGTGATGCATTAATATTCAGAACGATATCTCGGTGATGCCACAGTATGTACTGGTTCATCGCATCATTGAGAACCTCAATCCCCTCATCATTAAGGATGTCAAGCTCGCACGACTCATCCAACACAGTAACAACTTGCACCCCGGAGTATTCTGGCGGGGGTTCCTTTGGGAACACATGAGCCGTTACTGCCATGCCGGTTGCGACCTCTCGAAACTTATTTTATTTCCTTCCATAAGGTATCACCAACCTGCATGGTGTATCCACTTGTATCTCGTCTACCAAAACATCACATTTGCAATGGAGCTAGCACTACTCGGAGCAACGTATCCTGTGTTGCCAAGTTGCAGGGGCCTGTCGTTGAGCATCGGATGTTGTCGGGTTGGTCATCGCTTGTGCTTGCTGGGTGGCGAAGAACTCAATCAGCTCCTACTTGGCGATTGCTCTCATCTTCTCCTCAAGGTCTTTCTTATAACGGTCCCGCTTCCTGTAGCTTCCTTAGTCATTCTGGAATGCTTTACCCCAGGGCAATATTGATGACATCCCTCGAACATACCCAGAGTGCTCCGCAGTTCTCGACGGCTTTCATAGCCTTCCTGGTATTTTTTTCGCTCAGGGCTTTTGCTTCCGGCATGTTCTTCTATTGTACGAACTCCTCCTACATTTCTAAAAGAATCCTACCGAAGTCGTCCCTAGCATTCTTGCCTTTCTTTACATATTCTGTATTAAGAATAGACCTCCAATTCGTGAAACATCTCCCAAGGAGGCCCTCAGCAAATTTTCTTGTGGATTCCTCTTGACCTTAAGGAAAAGTGAACTTTTTTCTTTCAATGTGGCCCGTAATACATCCTTTGTAGTGGTAGGCACATTCTTCGAGTTACTAGTCATGATGCAGGTTTGCAATTTGTCCCTGACAATAGCTCCACATATGTTCCGAAACCTAGTAGCTATCTCCTCAGGTAATATGGACTCACCTTTGGAGCCAAGCATTTCTATGACAAGAGTACCTTTCTCAGGGATCTGGTTTCAGCTTCTTTTCCCACGTTGCTTTTTCAGAGCACTACTGGAAGCAGTTGTAGCCAAAGGCTATGGTGCAGAGACAGCTACCTCACCTTCCTACAGAGTTGATGTTCTACGACGTCGCGGCGATGAATGAACTGGGGATCAGTCATCGTTCTATAGAGAAAATAATAGTTGGAGTTTATCATCTTCATGTGAACAACAAATGCATCACTAGCTAGTATGTGAATGTGCATGTAGGTACCTGATGATCTGCGGTTGGATCATATTCAGGGTCATCTTCATCTAGACGCCTGCGAGTCCTAGGTGGGCTTGGTTCGTACTCAGGTGGAGTAGAATACGATCCACATGAACTGTTGGAATCAGAATCCTCCTCGACGGATTTAGTCGCTTTTAATATGCAAAATTGTAATACTTGCAATTAGAAATTACTCATGAATTTATGCATATCAACACAAATTTTATAATTTTCTTTGCTTCATATGTGTTTTTTGGCACAAAGTTAGGCTTCGCGAGCAAATTTCCCAGCAGAGTAAGGAGATCATTAAAACTATTGTCTGACTAGCTGAATTTAGCTTCAGGATCAGAAAATGAAGGACGAAACGTAGTACTATCCACTCCTTCCCACATCCCACATATATACGATCCTTTGCTGCCTTCTTGAGTGTCTCAAAATTCTCTAACCCTTTAGCACTCCCTAGCAACACTTCCGATTCAATGTAGCGCAACATGTCCTCCATATCAACACCACGTTCCTCGTCCACCTGTGGTTCCACACGCACATCTATGTGATCACCATTTTGATCTCCACGATCGTAATCATCATCCATCATAACATGATCACCACCCACTTCATCACATCTAGTATCGATGTCTGTGTTGTTGGAAGTACCTCCTGCCTCTCCATGGTGGGACCAAATTGTGTACCCATCCACAAAACCTCGCTTTATCAAATGCCTCTTGATGACATTAGTATCCTCCCATAAAATTTTATTGCTACAGTTAAAATACGGACAACGTATTTGCTTTGTCTTGCAAATGCGAGCGTGCTTCTTCGCGGCCTCCACAAACTTCGCTACCTCTAATATGAAAGTAAGCGGATGTCTCCGTATGCCATACATCCATGCTCTTTGATCCATCTTTAATAATCTATGACAAGATTTCTATGTTATATTAACTAATTTAATGAGCTATTCCATAAACTAAATTAAATTATGGATGTATTAACTAATAAATAGGAAGAAATTTAATAAAAAATAATTCTATATTACCTTAAATGAAACTCAATTAAACAATTCTATATTACCCCAAAGCTAATGAAACTAGAAATGATGGATAGAAGTTGAAAAAGAAGGTTGGAATGGCACAAACTCACCTTATATAGCCACCTCCTCCAAAGAAATTAAGAGCAAAACCTTCCCCCTTAGATTTGGTGTTTTTGGAGCTTTTCCCGAGCAGTTAAACCTAGGATGTAATAATTAATAAGAAGAATGAAAAAAATCAAACTCAATTATATATTAATTCAATCAACTTCATTAATGGAAACTATGGAAGTAATAATTATTAAGTAGGAAAAATATAATAAAAACCAATTCTATATTACCTAAATGAGAATCAATTGAACCATGGATATAATAATTAATAAGAAGAAGGGAAAAATTTAAACTCAATTATATATTAAGATAATCAACTTCATTAATTAAAACTATGAATGTAATAATTAATAAGAAGGAAAAATATAATCAAACTCAATTCTATATTACATTAAAATGATAAACATAGCATTGTAATGGTTATAATATCACCATAAAATTTTATTTACAAAAATAATCCATTTCTAATTTTTTTCTCTCTTCCCTCCTCTCTCTCTCCCCTCCTCTCCTCCTAGTTCTAGATCAAGATCTAGATGACAAGCTAATGAAGTTAGATATGATGGACAGAAGTTCAAAAAGAAGGTTGGAATGGCACAAACTCACCTTATATAGCCACCTCCTCCAAGGAAATCAAGAGCAAAACCTTCCCCCTTAGATTTGGTGTTTTTGGAGCTTTTCCCGAGCTCCTCTTGGGCAAGCTCCAAATGGAAGGTTGCCTGGGGAATAAGATGAACAAGAGCATTTATGGCGGGTGATATAAGCCAACCGCAGCACAGATGGGGTGATCTGTACTGGCGGTGGGCTTAGGTTGACCGCCAGCACAGTGGCCTCTATGCTGGCGGGTGACATAAGCCCACCGCCAGTACAGATGGGGTGATATGTGCTGGCAGGTGCTTGCGTCGCCCGCCAACACAGTGGCCATTGTGCTGGCGGGTGCTCCGCTGCCGGCCCAAGGAAGCTTTATGCTGTCGGGTGCCAATCACGCCCGCCAGCACGCTAATTTGGTTGTATCAGCACCAGTTGTTTCTGGTGCAGTGCACAAATACCCTTGGTGCCATGCATTCAGGCGCCGTACGCGAACAGCTGATCCCATTGAATCTGTACACTAGTTGCTTCGTGTCATTCTATCTTGAACAGGATTAAAGTGTTGAATAGCATCGATCAAGCAGCCTTGTTTGGTGACGTGCTCGAGTACTTGTCGTTGATGCGTGTGAACACAGTTTCATCCTGTGCTTCACATGAAATCGTAGCTGGTGCAATGCAGAATTCTGGTGGTGCCGACACTACAGAAATGCACGCAAAGTTCCTGGTGGTGCCTGCCTGCCCTGTATATGTGGAGCTCAAGATACTGGTGCCTATTGACCAGGGTGAGCATCTGTCATTGACCAAACTACAGGACAACGTGTCACTGCGCTTCACCGCTGCCTTCTGTTTGACTAGACTGCTGAAAGCTGCCACCATTGTCCATCACATTAACATTTTGCCAGCTTTGTCAAACACATTTATACTACCTGTTCCGTTGGCAGTTGGCTGTCATAGGCCACAGTTAGAGCGTGGAATCAGTTGCCAACTCGTTGATTACACTTGTCTTATATGTGGATCAGATCAATGTCCTTATATATCCACTGACCATCTTGTGTGGGAAGCCCATGCAAAACAGCACCAGTAGTGCGGCGCACACCACACCGGAGGACCAGACGACGACGACGACGACGACCGGATGGACGCGGCGGCAGGCACCCTACGGAAGCGGCAGCTCTCGGTACACACGACCGGGAGCAATGGCACGGCCGCCAACGGGGTCGGGATCCGGCGGGCGGGCCACGCCGGGGAGCAAGAGCAAGGGGAGCTCGTGAGCCCCTCCGCGAGGCTCGTGGAGGACTTCTACATCGTCGTCGTGATCGGGATCGCCACGCCCGTGAACCTCCCCGTCGCCCGCGCCGGCATCGAGGCCCAGCTCGCGCGCTACCCGCGCTTCCGCAGCATCCAAGTACGTACGCGCGCGCACTGCACGCCCTGCACGTAGCGTAATAGCCAGGTTCTTAACGTGTTGTACGTCGGCTTGTCGCTAGGTGAAGGACAAGTCGGGCCAACCGCGGTGGGAGCCGACGACGGTGGACGTGAACGACCACATCATCTACCCGAAGCTGGACGCGGCGGCGGTGGCGCGCGACCCGGACAGGGCGGTGGAGGACTACGTGGCGACGCTGTCGACGCTGCCCATGGACGAGACCCGCCCGCTCTGGGAGTTCCACGTCCTCGACTTCCCGACCTCCGAGGCCGCGGCAACCACGGCGATCCGCGTGCACCACTCGCTCGGCGACGGCATGTCGCTGCTCACGCTCCTCATGGCCTGCACCCGGAGCGCCACGGACCCGTCGAGGCTGCCGGCCATGCCGCCGCTGCCCACGCGCACGGGCGCCATCTGGGAGCGGCCGCGCCCGCCGGCGTCAGCGGGCGCCCTGGCGCTCGCGGCCTGGGCGTGGTCCTTCGTCGCGCTGGCCTGGCACACCGTGGTGGACGTCGCGAGCTTCTTCGCCACCATCCTCTTCTTCAGGGACCCGCACACGCTGTTCAAGCGCGTCAACCACGCGCCGCACCAGCGCAAGCGACTCGTGCACCGCGCCCTCAGCCTCGACGACGTCAAGTTCGTCAAGAACGCCATGAGCTGCGTACGACCTCTTCTTCTGTTCTTCCATATATGGCTGTTTTTTTTTCTTTTTGACTGAACCGAGAACCGGCATGTCGTGTGTGGCTGGCTGCACAGACGGTGAACGATGTGTTGGTTGGGGTCACCTACGCTGCCTTATCGCGATACTACTTCCGGAAGACAGGTGACGTTTGGCAACCGTACGACGATATCTCCTGTTCCGACCAGACTGCTGCTAGCTCTAACCGTCGCACTGTTCATCCTGTCCTGCAGGTGATGCTGACACCAGCAAGGAGATCCGTGTGCGATCAATACTACTCGTCAATTTAAGGCCAACGACCAGCCTGCAAGTAAGAACTTAACTGGAAGCATGATCAAACAAGTTTTCACCTATTTACCGTAGCTTTGTAAAGTGGGGGGGGAAAATTGTTGATGATAATTCTGGTCTTTTACTTCGACCAGGCATGTGTTAGTATGATCGAGTCCGGCAAGGAAAGCGACGTGAAATGGGGGAATGAGCTTGGCTTCATCATCCTTCCATTTCACATCGGCTTGCACGACGATCCATTACAGTATGTTCGCAAGGCGAAGAAGATTGTGGATAGGAAAAAGAGCTCGTTGGAAGTTGTGTTCACGCATTTAGCTGCAGAAGTTATCCTCAAAATCTTTGGACTCAAGGTACATATCCCAGCTTGGTACTTATTTTTGTACCGCGAGAACATTGGTAACTTACGTGACCAGACCATTTCATACTGACAAAACACTGGCTTACTATCTGATTAAGTTATCGTAGTAAAAAAAAAACAAGGTAACTGAAGTCTGGTTGAAACATCCTATTTACGGTGTAACCAGGCTAGCAGAGTTCCAACATCCAAATGGCTAAGCTCGTATTGATGACGAATTATTAATTCTCAGCTACTCACTTCTTGTCTTCAGAGAGTTAGCACGGTCCAGATAGGTGGCTCTCTAGTTTCTTCTATGAGCATGCAGATAGCTGTCGATTTTTGAGCGATGCGCCAGAATGTTATCTGCACTTCTTGTTTCTGATAGCATTGCAACATGCCAATCAAAACAGGCAGCAGGAGCTATCTTCCATCGTATGATCTCTCATACAACCATATCATTCTCCAACATGATTGGTCCAGTTGAGCAGGTAGAGTTTTGTGGACATCCAGTTGTCTTCATCGCCCCAAGTGGATATGGTCCTCCAGAAGTAAGTACTCGAGAACTAATCATGAAATAGACATTTATTAAATGCAAGAACTCGTCACACCATCAAATTCCAAAGAAGCATTGGTTAGTATAATCATTAGCAGTGCTAGGACACGTTCACTGACAATATACAGATATTCGTGGGCATCTAATTGTGAATAAATTTTAACTCTTTACATGCACAGACATGTACCAGTGTGAAGTAACAAATGATCACTTAGAAGAGGAGTAACAAACGATCATTAGAACAAGCAAGTGTGTTTAAAAAACCCATCCACTTTCTGGTTAACTGAGTCTGGGTAAGAGACGTCTAAGACATTTTGGAGCTAAATTTGTACTTTTGGTTGTCTTGTTTGTGCAGGCCCTAACCGTGAATTTTCAAAGTTATGTTAACACTATGATGGTAAATCTAGCAGTGGATGAGGCACAATTTCCAGATTCTCATGAGCTGCTGGATGACTTTGTTGAATCACTCAGGCTAATTAGAGGTGCAGCTTCAAGTGTTGGGAAGAATCACAAGAATGGTTGAGGGAAGATTTAAACCGTGCTTCCTTTCATTCCTCCAGTCCTAAAAACAATTTAGAATTCAATATTATTGCTAAATAATTTGTGGTTTTGTGTTATCGTGTAGAATTTAAACTCAACCAAATTGATGAAGTACATCAAACGAGTTGAGCAATGGATTTTCTGGAGAAAACAAGCATCATTGGTTTTAGAACAAAATGTTGTAAAATTGTAATACTGAATGGTGCTTTAGTATGCTTGACCTTTTACTCCCACGTGATGCACATAATAGCAAAATGCCCAGAGTGTTACTCGTCTTCCTCAAAGTCCATAAGAAAGTCAGTTAGGTTCTCAGATTCATCAATGGCTTCGTTTAGTGACATATCACCTTTCTTTGATTTTTCCTGCAAGGCAGAAAGGAGCAAGCATAATTTTCTTGTGCAAGTATATCCATCAGGAAAGACTGTAAAAAAACGCAGGTTCATATATGGGTTGAACATGTATACGAGTTACATAATCTCTACATGTCTAACCATATAATCAATCACCACCATAAATTTTTCGTGGATTGACACAGTATAAACCAACAAAAAAAAGTAACTGGTTGCGGTATTTGTGAATGCTAAAAGATTCCGGCATTATTTTTTCTGTTCAGAAAACATAATACTAATAGTATGCAATATGTACCTTTGGCTTTTCAACCTGTCCAGTAGACTTTAGAACACTCCAATTTTGGCTCACTTTCTCTTCTACTTCCTCAGCATCATCCCCATCATCTTCCTCGTCCTATATGTGAAGAAAAAGGTTTAAAGAAACCATAGGCGCTCAAGCAGGATTAGTTCTGATAAATAAATCATCGATAACCCACTTTCTTCTTTTGGCAATCACCCACTATTTTGGTGCTATAGTATTATGAGGAAGGCCACATTTAACCTCCCATAATCAAATATGTGAACTGAGAATCCGATATTGTCGGCAATGCCAAAAAGAGACTGTAAAGGTGTATGGCGGTACCTCTAGTGATTCAGGCTGTGCAGCAGCTTTGTCAACATCCTCATCCTCATCATCACTATCTTCATTGTACTGTTCAAAGTCGAAAGCATAGTGAAACAAACAGTATTTAAACGCATAAGCTATTATTACACCTTACAAAATTCATAATCCATTTGCCTTTTTTGTGTAGTATAAATGGCTTGAGAAGATTGGGCAAACTTTTCTCTTAGGAAAGAAAAATTCAAATGTTTAGAATGGGTACTTACAGAATGCTCTCCTATATCAACAGCAGTAGCCATAGGATCTTTGACTTCAGGAATATACTGCCATCATAAAATAGATACGTAAAGCAGCATTAGCCCTACCTGCACACTCAGATCAAATTAAATGGATAGTTTATGGAAGATACCGTTATGTCTTGATTGACGTCATCTCTCTCTTCATTCAGACGTGCATACAGCTCTTCCTTTGTGATCATTATCCCATGCTGAGGGGTGGAGAGAAAAATATCAAATAAGGATCCAGCTCCTGTTAGCGTCACAGGATTGACATTTTTTTTCTAGCCAAGTCATACTACTAAATGCACTTAAAAGCTGATTATGGCTTTGCCAAACGATAACATAACAAACATGGACCTGGTACATCTTAGCTAGCACAGTGCAAATAATATGAGTTTAGCAGAAGTGCTATCTGATACCTCCATCAGGTAAGGTACAACTTCAGGTGTAGGCTCATGAAATTCTGGACCTCTGTAGTCAATCACTTCTTCAGGATCCTGAACATAATTAATTGTTGGATAGACAGGATCACCACCCCAAACTGCACATTAAAATATGGAAGTCCTGGTTAATACATGCCCCAATACAGTGTATTAAGTAAACATTCCTATTCAAAATATCTGTTCTTTCAATTTGTCAGAGTAAAGTAACTATAACTTTGAGGTGGCCACCCAAATGATAAACTGTTATATGCAAGAAACATGAGCATTTAGATAAATAAATGCACACTCAAATCAGCTGATGGGATTATAAAAATCACCCAGAAGGTTCTGCAATGCAGACATACCTCTGACGTGTGTGACAACAGTTATTGATACTTAGCTTCTAACAATATTATGCAATTGTTCGTAGTCATTTGCAGTCCATATAGTACCGTACTAAAACAGAGCATATCTTTGGGGGGATAAAAGAAAGAAGCTAATTATCCAACAACAAAAAAAAGACTTAAAATGTGTGCATAAGACACAAAAGGAGAAGAAGAAATACTCTGTTTGATCTGATCTTCCCGCATCCTCATGGCCAAAGGATCTCGCTGAATACGCACATCTGTCCCCATCATGATACGATATTCGCCAGCAGTCTGGTGTTGAAACATTTTTATAAGTTGAGCATTCTCATCTTCACCAGTTTCCTCAAAGTGCTTCTGTATGGCTTCGCGTGATGTATCCGTGTTTTTATAAGCTTCAACCCATTCTGAGTAGTATGCTATCGGTCCTATTTCTTCCAGTCTCCTTCGCTCTTCTTCTAACCTGTTTTTATTGCATGTCAAATGTAAGAGATGTTAACAGGCATGGTGGCCATGATGAATCGCAGAAAATTGCTCCTCAGCATCTTTCTGATGCATCATCTAAGAATTTCATGCACAACCTGTAGGTAGTTCGAAATTAGGCATATCAAATCAGCCTCCACATCTTTGTAATATGTTATATAACTCAAAGAAGGTGAAAATTCAGTAGCACTTAAATATGTTTTGGAAAGCTTATATGATGAGACCATGCACGAAGTGTAGTGGTACTAACAACTCAAATGTTGTGAAGGAAAATAGCATTAGAAACAAGGTGTGCGTATGTATTCTAAAATCATCTGAAAAAAGATGTACGATATGGTTGTAAGTCAACCTTTCCTCTTTGAACAAATGTCTTCTTGTCTTTGCGAGAGCAGCTTCTGTCCGTGAAGGCTGGTCCCCAAAAATTTTGATTTGCCCAGTCTCTGCCATTGCCTTTGCAAAAACCTAAAATGACAAATACCATCATGACTCATGACCACTTAAACTTCACAGTAAATTAGCACTACAAATACCATATACTTGGCTAGCTACTTTAGCACAGATAGAACAAATAAAATGACACTGAAAGATCATAGGGGTCCTGCCTGGAGTCTATGCTATCTGAACTCTGAGTCAGGCATACAAATACTGGAGAGTAAAATTGCCAATATCAGGCATAGAAATACTGGAGATTAACATTGCCAATACTCAACATCATACAGCAGCAGGAGAATATTTGCAGTGCCTGTGTACCTTATGCTCCAGTCCTTACCATGTCACCCATTGGTGGACAGTCTCAGTAAAACAAAACATCACTGTCTGCTAGTATTTACCAAATTCGATCGAGTAAGGAACTAACCGTGTCAACATCTGGACGCCTCCTCTGCCATCTTGACCACATTTCCTCCTCCTGAGACTTCCTTCTCCAGTTCCACCAGAGCTCTTCACTGGTTTTGGGCTCCCCTAACGACATCGCCTTATCCGGGTCAATGAACGGATGTGGCCGCCCCATCATCTTGTCCATGTCATACTCACTCAACTCCTCTTCCTCCGGCATCTCGTAAATGACATATTCATCCACTGAATCCTTTGGCTCCTCCGACGCATCATCCCCAGAGTCTACAATGGCCACAACAGGCTCGTCGTCATCCACGCCGTCGTCTGTCTGCGCACCCTCCGTTCCTGACGCTGACGTCACGTGCTCCTTGTATCCTTTCCTCCTGCTCCCTGGCTTCGTGCCAAACGAAGGGGCCCCAGCCGACTCCCCGACCGGAGCAGGCGCGCGCGCGGCCCGCACGCGGGCCGCGGTGCCCTCGGGCCAGTACTCCTTCCCGGGTATGCTCGCCCGGGCGCCCGACGCCGGCTCGAGCTGGCCGGACGTGGAGTCGAAGTAGCTGGAGTACGGCGGCGGCTCGATCTTGGACGGGTCGAAATGGAGCGAGTCGTCCTTGACGCACCTGATCCTGGCCCGCCGCGTCCCCAAGGACAGCGGCCTCCTCCGGTGAAGCAAACGAGCAGACACCTTCTGCGCGCGCGCGCACCAAATGAGCGTGAGTCAGACACGGAGAGCAAAATGCACCAAATGAGTGTGAGTCAGACACGGAGAGCAAAATGGTGAGGCGAAATTGAACTGTTTGAGGCGTTAGGGCAGTTACGGAAGGCTTGCAGGAGCGCGCCGGAGCCGGCGCGGAGACGGAACCGGACACCACCGCCGGCGACATGCCTGTGGATTTCATGTCAGAGCGGTTGCGAATTGTGATGAGACGCGAGGAAAGCTGGTGTGTACGGAATTGAAGCGGGGGCAAGAGGCTACCTGGGAAGAGCCGACACGGGTGGGAGCTGGACGCCATGGATGCGGCTCCGACGCCGCGTGCGAGGGTGCGGTGGGAGCCGGGCGCCGAGGTTTTGGTTGGGGCTTTTGGAGGTGGAGGGGTTCAGGATAACGAAGAATGACGGATTTGGTTAAAAAAAAAAAGGAACGAGAATTATTTTGATGAAGAGCATTTCATTCATCTCTCGCAATATTTGGGGTGAGAGAGGCTCGAACTCTCGACCTCAGGATTACTCAAACAAGCTATGAGACCTACGCGCTAGCCAACTGCGACACCACCCCGTCGGTGTCAGAAAAGTAGCTATATTTATCTGGAATATGCATAGGCAGATGACCACCAACAGCTTTAACCCGTATTCATCGTGCATTCACGAGGGCCAACAAATAGGTAAGCATACGGTAGCAGGCTTCATGTTGGGATGTCTAAGGATGTGCCGTTCATTTCACAGGGACTGGGTGTTTGACGGATCATACAGATCATGTGTCAGGCTATATGTATCTCGCGAACACCGTTCGAGGAACCGAACGCCAGCAGAATGCTACTAGTTCTCTTGCAAAAGGATTTCCCCATTCATGGCAATAGGTTGCTCTGGTACATTCTCTTTACAGTTACTAGTTAATCACTCGGCTACTTACATCAAACATGCTTCAGAATGTACACACCACAACCAACAAAAAATCCCTAGTCAAGGTAAGCCCCACTCCACCCCCAGCAGTCAAGAATTCACTGCATATGTTGGGATCAGTCAGGCCCTGGTTTGCGTTGCATCCAGAGCATCAGCTCAGCTCGTCAGTCATCACTCATCAGGAACTGTATACAACCTTGGAGATCACCGAGAACGGGATGATCGCCCGGTGGCCTTTGTCACCGTAGAACCCAACGCTCCCGAAGCTTGCAGTAGAGCTGTTCATGGTGGCGTTCACGACGAAGGTCAGTAGCTGCTTCTGCCCGCTCGGAATGACGAACTGTGTTGGCGCCACAGAGACCACGGTTCCATAGGGAGCGCTGTAGCTAACCGTGTAGCTCTCATCAGCGGCCACATTGGTCACCGTTCTAGTTATGGTTCTTGTCTGGTTGAGCACTGCTATGGTGATTGAGGGTAGGTTTAGATCTGCTCCTGTCATGGTGGAAGCCGCACAGCTGTTGCCTGTGTAGTTCGTCACTACTGGGCCGGACCCGTTTATGCCACAGAGAAAGGAGAAGAAATCGTTGTAACCTGTAATTTTTAAGAATAACAGTTTACATATTAACCATTCAGATTGTTCATCATAAACAAAAAAGACTTTTGATGTATTAATTGAAAATGAACCATTCTAAAGGAGGAACCAGTGCTAATTTTGCCCCAGCTAGGCTCAACTGAAGATAGTGTGGTAAACTGGTAACATTACCAAAATGGAGATAAGTGTACAACTTACTGCAATCAAATATGATCCCTGGGTCCAAAGCAGCAGTAGCATTGACAAAGCCATTCCCCATATCAAATGCTGTAGCAGGAGACTGTGTTGAGTCTGGGTTGCTGTATGTTCTCTGTGCCATGATTGGTTTCCCTTGCCTGTCACTAAGAGTTGTGGTCGTAGACAATGCAGAAGCTATAGCTGCTGGGCTAAAAGAAGGAAACTTCTGCTTGATTAGAGCAGCAAGGCCGGCAACATGGGGTGCAGCCATACTTGTGCCCGAGAGCATTGCAAAACTTTCACCTAAAAGAGTAAATCATAAAACAATAAAGATTTCGACAGGTTTTATCACTGAAAGAAAATGCTATAATATTGGACTCTAATGCAAAGGCAGGTATATTTCTTTAAAGGGCTTTCATGACAAAATTGAACAGTACTTTCGCAATCCCTTTTGGGTGCGTGCGTGTGAAAAATTTAAGCCCAGCAGCAATTGTCATATAATCATTTAAACCTCCTATCATCCTTTTTGTTTTTGCAAAATTGATTAGTCAATATTTAACCCTTTATTTCAACCTTACTTTGTACCCTTCTTCGTCTTGAAAAAGTGTGCCTTTCAACAAGGTTAAGGACATAACTGATCAAATCTTGCCATTTCATGAAACATTCGGAAAACAGAAGAAAAGGTTGTAAAGAAGATAACTTGTCCAATTACCAGCAAATTCAGCAGAATCCAATCCAAGGGAACTCCAAGCACCCCAAATGGAACTTCCAGGTGCTACCAGATTTGGTTTCAAGATGTCAGCATTCGACAATGAGTTGTCCTCAGGGTCAGGACCCCTAGCAGAATAGAACATTACTTTCGGTGCAGAATTTCCATAAATCGGATTTAGACCCCCTAGTATTTTTGCAACTCCACCAAAGCTGACAATTTGTCCTGATGTCTCATCTCTCACTAGGGAGTCATTGTAGTAAGTGAGAAATACCTGCAATATTGTGTTATATTTAGTCAGCACTGGAAAAGCATTGCACCTACAAGTTTTTGCTGAAAAAGAGTAACTTCACATTGATAATATAATGACTGTATCAACTATTAGCTTCTGTTTGTATCAACTTAAAATCATACGACAGTCAATATGGAGAATAAAATAGACTCAATAAAAGCAGAGAGCTAATTAAGCTTCACCACACCAATTGCTAAAAGAGGTTTAATAAAAGTGAACAAATTTCAAGAAACTGGATAAGATGGATGACCAAGCTGGGACGATCTTCAGTAAAGCCACAAAATCACAAAAAAGGAAGACAGAATAAGAATAATTGGGCTGCAGCATTAGCTATTGGCTGCCCTACCTTAGAGTCATCAGATGATGGTATTATAAGTCCAGGCATGCGCATTGGAGTTGGGTTCAACTGGAACCCAAGAACAAATGGGTCTAAATAGAATATAACTCCTGCAGCACTGACATTGTTGGCTGTATCTAAAGCTTGTTTCACTGAAGAAAGACCAAGTACAAATCTTATAGAATAGCTGCACACTAGTATCTTTCCTTTTATCAAATCTGCATCTAACCGACTTGAATCTTGGCACTCCCCCAGGGACAATTCAGTAGGACTGGCTGTATTGTTTTTCAGCGCATGAGGTGCAGCAATTAGAGTGTACATGCAATCACCATCCGTTCCAGCTGTATGCACAATTAATTAGCACAAATCTCAATTATATAAATGTAATTATTATGTGCATACCGGAAACAACTTCAGGGGAACTTACGAGCAAGCCCGACTCCTTGAATGGTCAAATTGTTGCCAAGTACAACATAGTTGTTATATACCCTGTCATGGGCAGAAGCTCCTACAGTAAATATCCAAGGACTGTAGGAAGACATGCTCTTAGGGGAAGGGCCAGTATTTCCTGCAGCTTGCACCACAAATATGCCAGCTTTTACAGCTGACAAAAGTGCCATATCTATTGGATTGAAAAATATAGCCAGGCCGGGAGGCCTCCGATTAGGAGTAATGGATAAGCTGATTATGTCAACATTATCTTCAGCTGCCTGCAAACGCAACGTAGAGAGATGTTTGTCAATCATATTAACATGCGATTTTCTTTACTGTAGCAGTTTGCAATACTTCTACCGGGGTGGTAGGTCTTTTATAAGGATGCAGTATTGAAAACTTTTCAGAATACTGTGGAAACTTCAACATAAATATTTACCTAAAACCTATTAGACTTTTAGTTGACATATTAATAAAGTTGGTCAGCCACATTGCTTAAACTCTACAAATAGAATTGTCCTTTTTCGCAGTGGTGTTGTCTCATGCCTAAGTAACTAGCATAAGTCTGTAAGATGATTATTTCTATTTCATATCTTCACCAAAAGGTTATATTATGAGATGGAACAGTGTTTTGTGCTTAAACCAACAGATTATAAGAAGTTCAATGGCAGAACATTACCTGATCTATTGCAGCCACTACATCAGCAGCAAAACCTCCAAAGCTTTTGTAAAGAGCTTTATAGACAGCAATGCTGATGAAACAATTTATTATATTAGTTTGGGGAAATTTATCATATCTACCTTAATAAAGCAGAGAGCAATGATCTTACTGTGCACGAGGAGCCATGCCACTTGCATTTCCAAATTGATGCCCAGCCACAACAACAGGAATTCCGTGATTACCAGCAGCAATGGATGCTGTATGCCTGTGGGCACAAATCTTAAAATCCGATGGAGGAAGAACATCCAGGAAAGTAAAATACATCCAAACAAGGGACTGCTCCCATATGCAGCAATGATTGAAATGAAAGAAATAAATAACAAAAATGCAATACCAATACATAACCATGTCTAGCAGAATTTCTGCATCTTATTCCATATTCATCTCTTACAACATGATCTAATCAATATATTGCTAACAATACTTCCTGTTCGACATTTACATAATAAAGTACATATGATTATGAAGGGTTAACGATGGCATGCATTTCCATAAAAAAACAATGGCATGCGTAGTCTAGTGCTATTTAGATCTATCATTAAAAAAATTAGGCATGCTGTCTGACAACCAAACAATCATATGGTTAATTAAGAAGGAATTACTCACGTCCCATGGCCATCACTATCAGCTGGTGAAGCAAGATCTTGGGAAGCATTGAAGACTCCTCTAGTTATTGCAGATGCTGCAAAATGCCGAGCACCTACAAGCTTTCTGTTGCAGGATCCCGATGGAAAATCATTTGTAACCTCACAAATGCCAGAGTAGTGAGCAGGGACTGGATAACTATCAGTTGACAGATCATCTGCGAAGCTAGGGTGGGTTGGATCTATTCCTGTGTCAATGAGGCCAACGACAACACCCTGACCAGCGAATTGCGGACCGCCTTCTTGAACCCAGGCTCCTTGTGGCAGTCCAAGAAATTCAGGGGTGTGAGTTGTTGCTGTCCTAACTGAGTAGTCCAACATCACATTTGCTACTTCTTTTCTTCCGGATAGCCTGTCTGCCTTTGGGTACAAGCAGACAACCAGTTAAACACACATAAGAGGCGGATAAATCTAAATAATCTTCTAGTTAACTGAAACTTCCATGAAACACAAATTTATTTAGTTTCAGTGCTTCCTCCACCAAGTTATGACAAACAATAATGACAGTACAAGTTTAAAAGTAGCACGAGGAACAAAATACAAGGAATAGGATACCTGCTGAGGAGTGATAACAACAGCAAAACCATTAACCAAGTAGCGGTAGCTGTACAGCTTTATATAGTGTTCTCCTCTTAGCGTCCTCTTCAGTAGTAAATTTTGAAGGCGAACAAGGTAGGAGCCATAATTCATAGGCTTGGGTGAACCATGTCTGCATGACCAAAATTAACATAAGTGTAAAACAAATTCAGGACATGCCACAATCTTCTTTGGGTAAATGCAACCCACTGAAGGACATACTTCCATTTTTGTATATGCCAAGCAAAAGAAAGGGCCAAACGGGAGACAGTTTTCTTTTTCTATAAGTATGAGAATTTTGCCCACTGATGCTAGACAAAGAAACGCATAATCAATGCCTAAATGACCAGTGTACTGATGAAAACTTCCCAAAAACACTGGTGTTTCTGCATCAGTGCATTTCATTCCATCACGAAGCAACCAAAAATCATCAGAACGAATAGCAAAAGTTCCAACTTGTACCAAGGTCCACCTTCGTCATAATGAACTACGTTGCATACATAAACCTTTTCTTGTTGACTGCATATTCGCATATCAATATCAAGCAGGGTTCAGTATCAACCGCAGCCTGGCCGCCTGGGTAATGCAATATGGTCGCATCAAATTCCATGTCCATACCATTCATGCGGCAATATGGACTAGCATATCACCACCCCCAATATAACCAGCAATATTACAGCAGTAAAAATAACTGTCGGCAGACTAAGCATATGAAAGCTAGAGAAGCTGAATCAAGACAGCCCAAAACCCCCGGAAAAAAAACAGAGAGATATTTTTCATATTGCACCACAAATGCCAAAGGACTAAACTTAATCAGCCTAAAAAAAGGGAGTAGCCTGGCAGAAATTGCAAACAATAGTACTGTATGTAGAAAAAAAATAAAACCAATCAGTAAAGTTCGATTAAACAAGTTGCCCACCTTGGCTTCCTGAGCACGCTGGTGCTCGGGGTGTCCCCAGCTCCCCCTCCGCTTCCTCCGCTTCCTCCGCCGCCGCCGCTGCCGCCTCCTGCGGCATCGGCGACTCTGCTGTTCCCGAACTTCTCCAAGTTAAGGCGCCTGTGGAACACCGGCGACTGCTTCATGGTGACAATGTACACCGCGGTGCCATCCTCGAAGGCGCGGACGCCGGCGCCGCCCATCAACACCCCAAGAACCACCACGGCGTACAGGAACACGGCGGAAGCCGCCCGGTGCTTCTTCATCCGCACCACCCCCATTCCCTCCAAACCTCGTCGGCGCTCACCCCACAAGGCCCCAAGAACCGCCAAGAAAGAAAGGCTAGTTGCGCCCACCACCGCCCATGCTACCGGTACCGGGATTACAAGCGGCACATTAATGGCGAGGAAAAGGGGGAGAGGGAGGTGCGGCTGCGCCGCCCAAGGAGGAGGGAGAGGAGAGCGCCCTATAAAGATGAGGCTAGAGAAGAAGAAAGGGATGCATCAGGACGGGGAAGAAATAGAAATGCTCAGCTCCCCCATTAAAACCCTCTTCTCATGTCTAAAACGGCCAAACCTCTCTTCGGTCTTCAGGCTGTAGGGGCCGGACAGTGGTGTATGTGTACGCTCTCAGCTCAGCTCGGCTGCTCACGCTACAGTTTCCTGTGTGCTGTGCTGTTCTGCTCTCACTCTCAGTGCGGACACGATCACCATTCACCGATTCACTGTTCGTACTGAATGAAGGTGAAGCTAGTGTTAGATGCAAGGCAATTTTCCCTGTATTTTGTTCAAAAAACAGCATAGCGAATCCAAACTAACCGAGCCTCCATGGAAGTGTATGCACCGGCACAGCACACTCCTTCCATGATGGATTGGTCCGATCAAGTGATACCGTATTTTAAAGCCTGTCCTGCTGTAACCTGTATTAATTCAGAGACATCCAAGTACTACTGCTACAGCAATATACTGCGTGACTTCCGCTCAAAAAAAAGTATATACTGCGTGACTTGAAAAAGATGGATTGGCCCATACATGGCTAATCAGCACAGAATGAATGCACACCGAACGGTCGATTCCCGTACAGTGAATATACGGAATACCGCCACTGGCAATATACGGAGTGAATATGCTTTTTCTTTGTCTTTTTTAGAACTCTTATCGTGGATTGATCAGACTGCTGTATAGCATCAGTGAGCAGGCACAAAGTAAACCATTACTAAAAGAACTGGTAGAAAAATAAAGCACCAGCAAAAAAGTAGGTCGATGATTCTATTGCTTTCTTTTCTCCCCCTTTGGAACATGATGAGCATTAAGTCACCTCCTTTTTTGAAGATTTTTAAGCAGTGTACAATTATGCAGATGATAAAGAAAAGAGGGTACTGACCAAAGTTACAAGCTGTACTACGTTTCAGGCTTTCAGCTGAAACTGAACTTTCCTCCTCCTTACCCAGCGAAGTCTTTCATTGATTGCATCTATCTAAACGCATAATAAATACTCACTACTTATATTGAGACTCTTGCTTGCCCAAGGTTAAGTACATTCTCGTTATCTTGCAAGAGCTGCAATGCAATGTCCATAAAATGTTCTGCTAGCTGCAAAATCAATTTTATTTTCTCTCCTTTTTTTCCGGCCCTCATGGTAGATGATGCAGACAATATCGCTGCAGGAACACCACTAGAAACTGCAACCACATTGGATCTCGGGCGCTTGGGACATCGGCCTCAGTTTTTCATCTTTCCCCAGCCGCTTTGAGCTTTGGAGCACAAGACCAAGCGTGTCCATTTGATAATGCCACTTTGACTGCACTTTCTCGGGAAGCAAAATCGCTCCTGCTCCACCTCCTCGCCAGTATAAAAATCTTGGTGTGCTTCAGCAATGGCCGGCTGTGCATGCTATCGCTTTCGCTCACATGGATCCTCCGTTCCAAAGGTGGCACGTCCGGTGATCATTGGGGAGCACCAAAAGTTTCATGGATCCAAAGCGCAAAACCGAAAACCCTAAAATCAAGGCTCCACCTGACAGAGTGACAGGACACTTCTCGCCTCTCGCTGAAGGACGAGAGAAATATTCTCGCGTGCCAGGATCACGCTTATTAGCAATTACTCTATTGATTTTTTTATATTAGCAATCACTCTATTGCCTTTTTTATATGATACAAAACTACTCCCAACATTGGTAAGAAAATTAGGAGTATAATCATAGGAAATATTTTCGAATATAAAAACTTGTGGTATAAAATTCGCATCACAAAAAATATATGTACTGGTTTCATGTTTATCCTAACAAAAGTAAAATAATCTTATAAATAAAAACGAAGGGGGCATGGAAACTTGAGGAAAATGGAGCTAGGACTCTGCGTATTGGAAAAACAAAAAAGTAACATCATTGTTGTGTCTTGGGCTGTGGTGTATGGGGGCATAGCAGATTAAGCATCCAGGAGACCTTCAGTTAGATATACTTGACGTTTCAGAGAGCAAGAAGTAACTGAATGCAGGTCAAATTAGCTGCTCAAAACGCCACATAGTTCTGACGGGGAGTACATTTTAATCTTCTTTCCTGAGAAATGGAAGATATGCATTGCTGGTCTGCTACTGCAACAAGCACGATGTCACGGCGATAGCGACCTAACACGAATCACATGTGTGTGCACTCCCGGGGACAGTGTTTGTCAGGCAGGCCGCATCCGGTCATCAGCCAGATAAGGGCTAACTGAGGAAAGCGATAGAGCAACACTGTTGGAAACCTGCTTGGTGTGGTCCTAGCCTCTGATTGGTAGCACAACTGGAAAAAGTGCGACGCTCGCCATGGCTCGCTTTTGCTGCTGTTGGTTTCTGTCTCCTCCGCCTTTTCCTTGCCGCCTGGCCACACAGCTCGCCGGAGACGAAGAATAGTCCTCGCAGCTGAATAGCTGATGATAACATGAGCCGGTCCTCTGGTCCATTTCCTAATCATCTGCTCGGCCCCGGCCGGCCGAGCGCGCCGGCAATGATCGATCGCGGCCGTTCGAGACGCGTTTGTGACAAAGAGGACGGCCGTGGAGACACCGGTGGTGTCAAAGAAACAAGGTGCCGAGGTGGAGAGAAAGGGGAAAAGGGCAAGAGATCATTGCGTCGGGTCGGGCTAAAGCCCCCACAATCATGCCCGGCAAGTGTTCATGGCGTGAATCATGCAACAACCCGACCTGACCTGTCTCGGACAAACTTTTCACAGGTAAACGGCTAGACGCGCGCCACTCCACTCGTACAGCGGTAAGCGGCATTTTGCACGCTGAACAGCCGAACAGGAGTTCCACTACCACATCGATCGACAAAGATTTGGCGCGGCCTTGTACGCGGCCTTGTGCGCGGTGCCTGCCGTGGTCGCGTGCACCATCAGGCCACGCACCCGGTTCCAGGGCCAGCCCACCCGCCGTCGTCGCGCGACCCTAAATCCTAAACGCTAAGACGCGGCGTTGTTTTCTTCTTCTCCGCCCGGTGGGTTGGCGGCGACCCGGCTGAAGATTCCGGGGAGGCACGAGCACGGACGAATGATTCGACCGGAAGGGACGGTCGCGGAAGAATGTCTTCAAGTTCCCGGCCTGCTAATTAAAGTTGGGGTTTGCTCGGTGCCGCGCATGTGTCGTAGCAGCGGCGCCCAGCGTGGCCGCGTGGGAGACCGTTAGGGGTCAGGTCAGGTGGTGGATAGCCGTTGGGCTGGGTAGGTTTGCCCCGTCCTCGCAAATCCCCGCGGCGGGGGATTGGAGGAACCGCACGTGCTTTGTTCTGCTACACACTCTTTTTTTTCCGACCTGGAGATTGGCCGACGGAGGACGAGGACGAACGGAGGATCTATCTACTCTAGAAGTAGTACGGTAACCTTGCCCCTTGGCTTCTCCCCTCGGGCGGGCTCAGGCTCAGGGGCTCGCGATGCACTGCGGGTCTGCGCCGCTAGCCGCTTGGGCAGCAGAGCCCATTGCGCCCGTGAGCGCGGGCAGGCTCTGCGCCGGCCGGACCGCCGCAGATCTTGTTGGGATCCGGGGCCACCGATCGGGAGGAGGACCGCGTACTTGTGCGAAACGCGGCGCGATCCGGCTCGGCGCGTACGTACGCTGGCAAATCTTGGGGCTTGCGGGAAGCTGCCGGCCGGCCGCCGCTGGCGGCGCGGCGTGATAGCGATTTCTCAGGGGAAAACAGACGGGTTTCTGGCTGCTTTTTCCTCCGCGGTTGGGTTTTGGCCTTTGGGTTGGTTCTGCTCGGACGTTGGCCTGCCATTGCATCACGGACTTATCTGACTGACCACGCCGTGGACCATCGGCCAGGCCGGGGCCGCCCCGATCTTTTGGTTGGTAAATTGTGTCGTGGTCCTGTTGATTCGGAGTGTCCTAGTAGCTTGCAAGTGGACGAGTGGGGATGAAGCCTTGAAGGTAAAGGTCAATGGCCGGATCCGTGTGGCTTTAATTCAACTGTTGCAGGTCTCGCTGAAAAGAGAACGGCGAGTGCATGGAATTGTCATCAGCTTCACAGGTGGTGTTTAGCTGTTTACTAGCAGTATTATTTCCGGTGGAGTGTAAGTTCTCACCAGCCCTGGACCACCAGTTAGGATAACAGATCTGTGAAGCTGACAAATCGTTGGGTGACCAGTGACCACTGACCACCGGCCATTCAGGATTCATGACTCGCCTGTGAGCTGGTGAGACGAAGCAGGTGAGAGACAAGGTAAGCACTGCTCCGGTGAAATTTTACCCGTGTATATACACAGTACAGAGAGAAAGAGAGAATTGTAGCAGGCTAGCAGCTTCGTTGCTGCATGGTTCTGGTTCTCCCCTCGTCACACGATTCTGGAAAAACGAATGAAGAAGCAGCATGATGAGATTCATCATCTCCATGAGAATGGCACATACTGACTGCAGTCGTTTACTCATCTACTGCAAGCCTTCTGCGTTTCAGGTATAGACGTATCGCTGGCCCGCCACAGACGCAAATCGCTCTGCCTGCGTAACTGGTGCGATGGTGCCTTTTGTTCCCCACACCCTGCCGATGCGCAGCGGACGCAACCAAAGAAGAGCTGCAGAAGCCGTCGTGCCTGTGCGGTGGTAGCGCTCATGACCAGAGCGGAGGCCGTGTGACCGGCGACTTACTGCTACAGTGACACAGATCTGGAGCACACCGGGGACAAACGATGGCGCTACATGTGCATCGACGCAGCGCCACTTTTCCGGTTATTCGCACGCCTGTCGCGCGTGGCGCGGTGAGGAGTGACTGTTACGGCTGTTTTGCTTCTTTCACTCCAGAATCTAATCGCCGTGCGAATCGAGTGCATTTTCTCGTCTTCGTATCTTCCCTCCCCATCTCTTCCTTTACACCTGAATGCAACTGCTGTTGGCTACTATTGATCAAGAACTTGCATATCCTCGTTTTCTTTTAGCTCAGAAACCATGCGGCTTTCATCGCACTGGAGGTCTGGAGCGCATGATGAGCAACACCGAGTGCTGGAGGAGATGCAGAGTTTCCGGCAGCTTTGCAAGTTTATCATGAGATGCAGCTCATCTGCTTGTCATGATTCGAGTACACTAGTGACATGAGAATTGTTGACGTTTTTTTTTGCCAACACATGAACGTGCGGCGCGTGGAGGGGCTCGCTGCAGCACCTCGGCGTAGGCCGGTCTAACCGGTTACAGGTCTGACCTGTTATTGGGCAGGCCGACGGTAGACCGACGAACGCTCGCGAGGGAGGGATCCGTCAGGGTAGGTGCACGTAGGACCACCTAGAACACCTTCAGACGTCGTCGAGACGAAGGAAGAATAGCATGCAGTAGATTGGAAAAGCTAGGGCAAAAGAATAAAGGAAAAGACGATAAATAGTAGATTGGTTTTTGTCGATCGGGTTGGATGTTCTCAATCGGCCGAATCCCTTTATATTTATAAGGAGGGAAGGTCCTCCCCACGCAGGAGTCGAAACCCTAATACAACTTGTGCTAAATCACAACTTCTACTCAGATTACACAAAGCCAGACCGGTCAGACCGGCCTGGGCAACCGGTCTGTCCAGGTTCGAAGATCGTATCTCCCTCATCCGAACTCCAAATCGGACGTTCTATATATGAATCTTGATCTACTCGATGTGATCTACGCAATGGTGGAGTCCAATCTTTATTTAGAGCACTTTGATCCAACCGGTCTGACCGGTGGGGTAAGCCGATCTGACTAGTCTGCACGGGGTGCTGATCTTCCCGAGGGCATAACTCTCTCATCCAAAGTCCAAATCGGACGTTCCATATATGCATTTCGATCGTCTCGACGAGAGATATGCCATGGTGAAGTCCAATTTGCACTTTGGAAACTTTACCCAAACCGGTCTGACCGGTTGGGAGACCGGTCTAAACAGGTCTAACCAGATCTTCCCATACCTGCCACTTTTGGGCTCCAACACATGCTCCCCTGTTTTCTGGCAAAGCATGCATGCCAGAAAATACTCTCCTAGTCCAAAAGTGCCTAAGGACGATGATGAGCACGGCATCGGCCATATTTTTCCTAAGGGTGATAATGTCTTATCGGCCATAAATTTGTTCTTGATTTAACAACTTGCTTTGGCCGCCATACCTGCTCGGTAGCTACTGACCTTGCCGGTATAGCCGTTGCTTGTTGCTCCATTGATTCTTGCTTCCGTATCTGTTGTAACCTTCTTTTTTGAGTGGGATTCAATCCTGAGGGATACCACCTCGGCTGCAAGTACTTTGAACCTTCCTTGCTATCTTTCTTACAACCCTTATTATGCTGACTCCCTTGTTTCTGACCAGATACTTCCTTCTCATATTTGGCCAACGGATACTTGAAAGTCAGCTTTGCCTTATTCTTTAGATTTCGCTTGGCTCCAGATTTTCTAGGATGACCGGTCAGACCGGTTCTCTGACCGGTCAGACCAGTCTGTGCAGAACCAGCAACTTTGCTCTTGCCTTGCCCCCCGAGCGTAGAAGTCTTCGTTGCAACTTGAGGGATCTTTTCCAGTGGCACCTTTTTCTCAGGCCTTTCTTCACCAATGATCACATTCTTCCCTTTGATATTTTCGGCTTGATCCGTCTGAATAAGCACCTTGGGATTTGCCAATTCAAAAGCATGCATCAAAAAAGGATTTTGATCAACTTGCATTTCATAAAAAACTAAACAACCTTCATTAATGGCCGAAAGTATTTGCCGGCGAAACACATTGCAATCATTGGTGGCATGCGAGAAAGTATTATGAAACTTGCAATATGCTTTTCTCTTCAACTTCTTCAAGTGGAGGCATAGTATGAGATATTTTCAGATGTCCAATTTTAAGCAATTCATCAAAGATCCTATCGCACTTGGCTACATCAAAAGTAAATTTCATATCTTCTTGCCGATTCTTTCGGACCGACTTGAGAGAAGCACAAGTACAAGGTTTATCCTTGTGTGGCAATAACAAATTCAGCAGTTAAAACATCATTGCTCTCATCGTCCGAGGAATCATAATTTAACATATGCATGTTAGGATGATCAGATTTGAATTGACTATCTTTAGTTCAGGTTTCCTGAGCTAAAGCTTTTTGTAAGACTTGGGTAACATTAGCAAATTAATAACCTTCCAATTTATCTCTAATATGAGATCGCAATTCATTAAAAACTAATTCAGCAAGATCCCTCTTAGAGATGACAAGACTATAACAACGGTTTTTTACATCTCTAAACCTTCTGATATAATCAGCAATAGGCTCATCAGACTTTTGCCTAACCGATGTTAAGTGACTCAATCTTAACTCATCATCTCCACTATAAAAGTGATTATGAAATTTTTTTCTAATTGTTCCTAAGTATGAATAGAATTACAGGTAATGAAACAAACCACGAAAAAGCGGTTCCAGTTAAAGATAGAAAAAATAACCGTACTTTTAATTCTTCTATGGAACTAGCTTCTCCTAATTGAGCAAGATATTGACTAATATGCTCCCAAGTGGTTTTGCCATCATCCCCGCTAAACTTCACAAATTTAGGACAACACCAACCAGAAGGATAAGAAGCCGAATCGAAGCTCAAGGGATACGGCTTTTGATATGTATGGGTCTTATGCTTCACCTCTATTCCATAATCCTCCTTCATTTGTTTAGCAAGATTGGCATGAAATCTACCAAGAACTTCTTGAATAGTGGTTGGTGGAGGCAATTGTGGTGTAATAGCATTCGATTGCAACACATTATGTTGTATAAGTGGATTGTGAACATTATGTTGCAAACGGCTATTGAATTGGGAATTAAGCATGGAACCATATGAACTACCCAACCCAAAAGGCACCACGGGTGGAGCGCTATAAGCTACTGCAGGATATGGATCTAAAACTTAAGGAGTCTCACCAGATCGGCTAGAGACAGCCTAAACGGGAGGTATAGCAGCTATAGGCTCAGGAGACGACGCATACGGGACCACAGCACCCTGACCGGTTGATACTGACCAGATCGAGGTGGAGGTAATTGTCCCATAAAATAGTTCAACGGCATGTCATACGGAGACCTCGCTATGGGTGCTGCCGATGTACTATTAGATGGGATCTAAGGTGGTACAGGATTAAAAACAGATGCAACATCATTGCCTCACTCCACACGTTTACCATTAGACTTATCTACCATATCTTGCACACTCTTATTTATCGATAATCGCGGATTGTCGATTACGGTAGTAAGATTAGCATTGGTAACAAAAGGAGATGGTGGCGATGATGTGCTCACATTGGTTTGTACCTCGGATGGTGAAGTGCTGAAAGCGTTGTTGGAGGTAGAAGCGAAGTCGATCTTCTTAATCTTCTTGACCGCCTCTTCGGTCGACTTCAAAACTTGCAATTGCGGCTTGCAAGTCCTCTTCATTGCGCTTCTTCTTGTGCTTCTCCAGCATCTGGCGGATCTCTTCAGGAAGTTGCTCAAACATCGGGTTGAGCACGTTCTTCGTAGTAACATTGGAAAGATCTTCTTTACCGGCCTTGCAACCGATGTGTCTTTCTTCTTCTTCCCCAGTGGAGTCGCCAAAATGTGTTGACGCTTTTTTGGGCCAACACACGAACGCACACGACTGTGCGGTGCGCGGAAGGGCTCGCTGCAGCACCTTGGCGCAGGCCGGTCTGACCTGTTATAGGGACCGGTCTGACCTGTTGTTGGGCGGGCCGACGGTAGACTGACGAACGCTCGCTCGGGAGGGACCCGTCAGGGCAGGCGCACGTAGGGTTGTTCTAGAGTCGGCAGGCCATCTAGAACGCCTTCAGATGTCGTCGAGACGAAGGAAGAACAGCATGTAGTAGATTGGAAAAGCTAAGGCAAAAGAATAAAGGAAAAGACGATAAACAGTAGATTGGTTTTTATCGATTGGGTTGGATGTCCTCAATTGGCCGAATCCCTATATTTATAGGGAGGGAAGGTCTTCCCCGCGCAAGAGTCGAAACCCTAATACATCTCGTGCTAAATCACAACTCCTACTCGGATTACACAGAGCCAGACCGGTCAGACCAGCCTAGGCAACCGGTCTGACCATTCTGCCTGGGTGCAGATCTTGCGAAGATCATATCTCCCTCATCCGAACTCCAAATCGAACGTTCTATATATGAATCTTGATCTATTCGATGTGATCTACACAATGGTGGAGTCCAATCTTCATTTGAAGCACTTTGATCCAACCGGTCTGACCGGTGGGGTCAGCCGGTCTGACCTGTCTGCTGATCTTCCCGAGAGCATAACTCTTTCATCCGAAATCCAAATCGTATTGGAAGATCATAACTCTTTCATTTCATCCGAAATCCAAATCGTATTGGAAGATCATAACTCTTTCATCCGAAATCAAAATCGGATGTTCCATATATGCATTTCGATCGTCTCGACGAGAGCTACGCTATGGTGAAGTCCAATTTGCACTTTGAGAACTTTCCCCTGATCTTCCCGAGAGCATAACTCTCTCATCCAAAATCCAAATCAGATGTTCCATATATACATTTCAATCGTCTCGACGAGAGCTACGCTATGGTGAAGTCCAATTTGCACTTTGAGAACTTTCCCCAAACCGGTCTGACCAGATCTTCCCATACCTGCCACTTTTGGGCTCCAACAAGAATAAAGCGGCATCTCTCTTTTCTTCAGCCTTTTGCCCTTTCTTTTCTTTTCTGAGCAAATGATGAATACAGCATTGTGCCATCCACAACAAGGGAGACAGTTTCATATGGACTGCTATTTTTGAACAGCTTTTCGTATATGGTGTCAAAGGAAATGATACAAAAAGGATTTGGTGTCCTCATTTTTCTCTATTCAACAGGGGAAACTAAAGCAGAGGGCAAAATGTCCATGCAACATCCGGAAAGAAAAGAAACAAAAGCTGGGCCTCAGCTTTTCAGAAGAAACGAATGATTTTACGGTCCTACTCTTGTTTTGCTTCTCTTAACATACAGTATGTGAGGATCCCATGGATTGCTTCTGCAGAAGATATTTGGTTACGATGAGGAAGATAAAGTTTTGCTATTTCTGACCAAATTTTGGACAAAAAGCTCTCCTGCACGGTATGAAGACCGAACCTGATAAAAGTCAGGTGAGAGTGAGATATAGTGAGTTATTGCAATTCGCTGGTATTAGCAGTAGTAAACTGCAGGGTGGTAAATAATCTACAAATAATGATCTGAAAGCTTAACCACAAACTATGTTCTTGATTGTTTTTTAAAGTTGGGAGATCAAACATATATTGTTTTGCAGTTCGGATATGCATTATAGTGCCATTTGTTTCAGAGTGGTGGCATATACACACTCTTATAGTCTTATTTGTATTTATTATTTGCCATATACAGGGGAAAATTGGAGAGTACCAGAATGCATCACTTACCAAGGGTCCACTGGCAACATAACGGAAACCCACTGATTCTCCGTACTCCTTCCAAAACTGGAACTTCTCGGGAGTCACGTACTCTCTTACTGTTAAATGTCTCTCTGTTGGCTGTGACATTAAGTTCTTGCCACGTTAATCAAAGGAAGAAGGGATAGCTGGACTCAATGAGAATGTGCTGTGGGTATTGAGCTAACCTGTAAATACTGCCCCAAAGTAAGAATATCAACACCAATGGCCCGTAAGTCCATCATGGTTTGCCTCACCTCCTCATCAGTCTCTCCAAGACCAAGCATGATAGAAGATTTTGTAATCATGCCCTCCCTGCAACTTTTTGCATGCTTGAGAACTGCCAAGCTCTGATCATATCTGTAAATACGAGATGGCAGAAGAGATGTTTACCATGTCAGAGACCATGATAGATGATACATCAGATAGCACAGCCAGAAGATACTAGTTTCCACAGTTTCTGTTAACTGTGAATAATGCCATCAACATTATCAGTGAGATCTTCAATAGATTCTAGGAGAACTCAATGAAAATCAGGTCCTTAGAGCATTGTAGTTAACCAGATAAAGGAAATCAAGTTCAAAAATTAAAATCCAACCAACATTAGAAATCAACAAATATGAGAACTCGCCAAAATAGACTTTTAAGACTCTGATCCTAATTTTAAGCTTGTAAGGAGATTTTAGAAAAAATATATCATATTTCTTTTTGTGTATTGTGCAACACAATGCCTTCATGCCAAACCACATTTATGGCTTTAGCATCAGCAATTAGATCTAGAGAAATAATTCCAGTATTACTAAGGTTGGTAGAGCTGGAAAGAATTAAAATTAATCCATGGGTTACTCGGAGAACAATTTGAACTATTCAATATGGACTGTCCAAACTAAAACACACAAATGGCCTGAATCTGGTCACATTGTAAATGTACAGTCATGTCGTCAAATTGATGGAAGTGCTAGAATCCTGCAACATTGCCTTTGTCAGGCCAGTTTCAGCCAGGACTCATGCCATTCCGCTGAATCAAGTAAAACAATTGGAATTAGTTTTATCTTAAGACCATTTGTACACGTAAGTCCACAGGTATCTGGAGAACCTCAAGATTCATGAAAGGAAATTGCAATCATTATAAGATCAATTAGTAGAGTTCTCAAAGTTTGCATCACTCGAGAGTCGAGACACATTGATGGTGGTGATAGTACATGCACCCATATGTAAAAGTGGAAAGATGTGCTTCTTTTAATTTCTTTTTTTTTTTGTTCGCGGGGGGGGGGGGGGGGGGGGGGGGGGTGTTGGTTGGTTGTGGGGTACAATGGATTGTAATCTGGTAATCTTAAAGTGTTTCATGGAACTTGAGCTAATGGCGCTTCAAAGTTTCTTGTAGCATTACATTCTAACTAGTCTGTAATATGCCATTAAAGCCAGTTTGAGTACATTACCCTGCTCGAGGATCCCTCACAATTCTCTGCAGACTCCTCACTGTCTCAATGTTGTGTGCGTACACATCTAGACCAGAGTTTGCCAAAGATGAGACAGCCTCCAGGTCACCTCGGAAATCTGAGGTTAAGCACTCCACCAGTATCCCTGGTTTGAGCTCCTGAATAGAAGATTCAGAAAACATCAGCACATTACTTTTACCCAAGTACAACATCTAAAAAATTAATTTGCACCAAAACATATGGGATAAGGCAGACCTTTAAAGCTTTCACTGTCTGAACAAAATGGCTACTTCCACCATCAGGTAAGTCATCTCTATCGACACTGGTTAGCACAACATAATCTACTCTGGAAAGAACAGCATTCCTCAGATCATTTATGTCATCTTAGCACATAAGCAGCATATGCATCTAATTGTAATAAAAATGCACTGCTAAGTCTCCTTTGATGCTTCCAGTTACAATGGCATCAGGCAGTCGCTCGAAATTATGAGAAGCCAACGGTTTCTAATCCACAGAGGCACAGATAATCAACCAGGCAGGGTTACAGAGAGATCATACCCCCAGCTTGCAACAGCCAGAGCCGTGTTCAGAGGCTCCAAGGGATCCGGGGGCGGCGGCTTGTTGCTGGTCTTCACAGCGCAGAACCGGCAGCCGCGCGTGCATGTGTCGCCGAGCACCATGATGGTGGCCGTCGCGATGCCGTCCCCTTCCCCGCCGGCCCCTCCGCCTCCGTTCCAACACTGCGCTCCAAAAGCAACCGCTTCCGTCAAGCCCAACACCAAAAACCAAAGCGCTCCTCTCGCAGAAATCGCTGGCGCGGATCAGCTCACACTAGGCTCGCTGATACGATCGCCTTACGCAAAGGAAAGCGAGGCGTCGGCGCGCGTTCGTACCTCGCCGATGTTGGGGCACTGGGCCTCGACGCAGACGGTGTTGAGCTTGAGCTCGCCGATGGACTCCCGCAGGCGCGCGTACTTCTCCCCCTGCGCCGCGCGCTGCCGCAGCCACGCGGGCTTCTTCACCTCAGGGTCCCTCCCGGTGTACGGCCCCACCGGCGCCCTAGCCGCCGCGCCCATCAGCGGCGCCGCCTCGGCGCGGCACCGCACCACGGAGACCGAGCCGCGCGGGACCCCGCAGTCGCGGCTCCCGCCGCAACCAGCCCATACCGGCGGACGCAGCGGCCGCGCGAGCGAGCTCTGCATCGTGGCCGGCGGAATCGGGGCGCCGGATTGCGCGGTTTTTGTGGTGTGGCGATGTGCAAGTGCAAGCCCCGGTGGCGATGGGTTCGAAGCGAAGGGAGCGAGGTTTTACCCCTCATGTTCGGGGGCGATGGTCTTGGTGGGCAGGGGCAAAATGGGAATCAAGTATTAGGAGGCGATGATACCAAGGCGGTTTTTGTTCCGGGCTTGTGATATGGCGTCGTCGCCACTCGCAATCGCAAGGAATTCGATCAAAATCTACGTGCGTGTTGGTCAAAGACTGGAAGATACGGGTTGTGCTTGTTGAACAAAAAAGTTAGTAGAAATGCGTCGTTCTTGGCTGAATTGATCGAGCTTAGCCGTCTGGGACGCAGGAATTTGCCACGACTTCTTCAGAAACACAACTGATTTCTGCGGGGATCAAACGCGTCTTCTGGGATTCCAGACAGGCCCTTGCCTTCACAATGGATGGTCAGATGACTGATCACACTATTCACATGTGAACCAAGCTCAAGCACGAGGCTAAGATCACTTTTGCCATGACCGCAAGTCCGCAACTCCCCCGACACCGGGATGAAATGAGAATCAGATACAAATGCAGAATCCACAAACCATATTTCAAACAATAGCACAAGAGCAACTGCAACTCACTCGCTCATTCCAACGAAGCAGTCGATACGACATCAACATTTTTCACATCACCCTATTAAAATTGAGCTAACAAATAACCTTCTAATAAAACTGATTGAAGGCTGGAGCCACACAACTTTCAAAGGCAGATTCCACTAGGAAAATATACCAACACATGAAAGCTTGAAAGCATAAATCAACAAAGAAGACCCCAAACATATGCATTTGCACCCAGACTGGCAGTGTATTACCCCCTTGCCGACTCGGTTACATCAGAGGAAAAAACTGGGGTAGCTTAATAATAGTATAAATAGAAAGCAAATGAGCAAACCGAGTTCAATGACCTATGAAGAACATCAAGTGTAGAAATGTATAGTAACGGTACACTTTAGGTTCCAGAATTCCACTACAACAATATCAGTGGGTATCTGGATCATGCACTATCCTGAAACCTTAGAAGGAAGGCTGGAGGGCAACTAGAAGAAAAGTATCTTTTCAGAAGCCTAACAAGAGGACTCCATTATTCGTACACATTTTTCTCTAACTGAAGTAAACAAGACACCAGACCACAATTTGACACCTGATACTGGGCACCTTCCACACGTAAAAAAGAACAGGCAGAAAGCCCCTGACAACCCAACCTGTACAACCACTGCTAGACTGCTAGGGATGCAAATGCGCCTGCCCCTTGGATGTCTTCTTCGTAGGCTAAAAACTACGCCCACTATTGGTCTTCTTTGCTGGAGCAGATAAATGTTAAAAACTAAATTGCCCCATGACCACCAGTTTCAACACTGCACAGAGTTACAACAGTATAGGTACGTACATGCATAGTTATAATCATCAGGTGGGTGCTATATTAAATGACCCACAGAAGGGAGATTGTTGGTCTATTTGATTACTCTGAAACCTAAACTTACGTCACAACCTGAAGTGAAGGCTAATTTCCTGAGCCAATGGAACTTCTCCAAGCTTGCTCACAACTTATGATGGGGCATGCATGTCTTCAGATACAAGAATTACCATCTGAAGACCATCCGCATCAATGTTTTACAGCATTGAATTTTGGCCCTTGTGTCTCTCTTCAGTTACATCAACCAGGAACAGATTCTGAAGTGATGTGCCCACCCCTAGCACCTTGGGGATTGAAACCTGTTACTGGCATGGATCTCTGAGCAAAATCAAGAAGCCTCTGGCGTTGCTGCTCATTTGTATGAGGAAGGCTTGCACGAAGTAGCTCAACAGGCATCTCCTTACTAGTAGCTTTGGAAGCCTCAGGTCCAATTACTGGGCTTGGTGCCTGCATGACAAACATCTGCTGAATACTTTCAAACTTACTGACACAGTATTTTGTCAGAAGTCCAAAGAAAGCATCAAATGATGCCTGCCAGAGAGTCCTGTTTGGCACAGTGTAGCTGGCTGCAGCATGATGATCAGTCAGCAACTCAGTTGCTCGATCCAGAACTGATTTAATAATTAGAGAAGCCCCGTCACCAGCAGAGCTACCAAGAGGGCGGAGAGGTGGCTGTTCTGATGAACAGACGACAGCAGCAAGGCAGGCACTAAGAGCACCAAGTTCCATGTGATGCACGCAAGACGTAACAGTCTTTGCAAGAGCAACTGTAGTCTCTGCTGCACTAGAGTCTGATGGCAAACCCCCAAACAAGAACCTCACATGGCGAAAAATAGCCATGCATACTATCCGGGTCAGCTCGCTGCCAGGGACAAGAAGCCGAAGGTAACGTGCTAAAAATTTACGTCCTTTGGGCAGAGAAACAATGCGAAGAAAAACAACATCATCCTTCATAGCTAACCCAGATGAATGACCAGATTTGCTGGGTCCGAGAGGGTCAACAAGCTGAAGTGATGCAGCTAGACCTTCAAGGAGGACTTGCCGTCTTCGCTTTAGTTGGAAATTGTTGTCCTGTGACTGGCTAGACTGCAACAGCCGGTCAATGTCATCCACCTCAAGAAGAAGGCAAAGGGCATCTTCCACAGTGACTCTTGCTGCTAGCATTGGTTCTTTCTCCAGGGGCCTCATAGTGGACTTCTGATCATGAGAGCCATCACCGGATGAAGGATGGTCAACTTCAAGAAGAGATCGAGGCCTACGTATGGAAGAGAAAGATACTCTTCCAAGAGCATCAACCTGAAGATATGTGTGCTGATCACTGCTGGATCGAGACTTGGACGGTAAGTCTTTCATTGATGCTGGGGAGAAGTTATTCTTTTGCTTAGAAGTGGCACCCCTTTTAGCCATACAAGCTTGATGGTAGTAATCAACGACATAAGGATCACTGCTATGACTTGCGGAATGCTGCATTCTCAATATTGATTCGATCTCTTCAGATGACATGTACTTGGATCTAAACTTTATGCCGCCACTATCACCATTCTGGCCACCAGTGTCAGATGTTGGTTGAGAGAAGCGAATGTTATGTTTTCCCCTCCCTGACCTTGATCTCTTGTCTCTTGATGAATGGGAGCTGCCAACAGAATCAAACCTGCCTGTTATCTCTGCAGAGTGATGGGGATATAACATGTGTGGTGGTATATTGGGGTAATTCTGATGGGATGATTGGATCTGCGCCAATCTCTGCTGATGCTGAGAAAATAGGAGTGATGACATTGGGCTATTAGGAAGTGATAATTGTTTATGTAATAAGTTGGGCAGTAGATTAAGATGCTCCCCAGTGAAAGGGTTAGCTTGGTTTGACCAATCATTTTGCATTGGATTGTTTACAGGCAGGTTGAGAGCACCATACGGCATGCCTCCTGTGTATGGTAGCCCATGAGATGGTCCAACCATATGATATGGAGAAGCAGAAAGTGACATGCTCGGAGAACCCATTTGGAGCCCAGCACCAATTGACGGAATGCTCCCATGACGTGTAAGGCCTTGAGCAGGGTAAGGTGATCTGCCACCACCAGCAGCTGGTGGTGGAAAGGAGGTAAATGAAGAGGTCTTTGGTAAAACGATAGGTTCACTTGACCGGTGCTGCAGTGGCTGCTGAGGATAGGAAGATGTTCGACTTAGTGGCCTGGAGTTGGAGTCCCCTTGCTGAACTGAAGAATTTGATGACCACCATCTTTTACTTTCCTGGAATTCCTCATTTTCAAATACGTCCTGATCTACCCAGTTTGAAAACTCTACATCTTCAGTCCAATCAACAGTTAAAGAACCTGAAAAAGGTTTTGAATGGTTCAGTGACAAATTGAAACTTAGACATACATTCAACTTTGAGGATACATGATATCTTAAACAAATTTAACACAGCACTAACAAATAATTCTGCAAGAAATTTCTGAAGGATATGATTATATCAGACTCTTGACATGATATACTCTCAAATACACAATTACCCATGTTAGGACTAATACGATGATAAAATATTAAGAAAAGAATCTAGCAATGACGCACAGCAGAAAGAACATACACAAACATAACTGTTAACAATGAACTAATGATTCTGAAACCACTAAAGTTTGAGCATCAGGCTTCATACCAGACATACCACAAAATAAACCCCACAGTATTAAACTTCAGACCAACATGCTATAAGGGAAGAAATATAACTCACTTCCTCTTGAAATGGATCGCCTGTCCCCAATAACACCAGGATTCCGGATCCCACTAATGCTTCGGTTCAACTGCCGGTGAAACATGTGAATTCTCAATGTGTTCCAAGTAACAGAAAGAAAGCATAACAGTAAGAAAGCACGAAAGGCTAAAACAAAGCCATCATTAAAACATCAAACCATGTGGAAGCAATACAAGATTATCCTTAGAAAACAGTAGCATCCTTCCAGAACATGTTCCATCGCCACAGCCTAGGAATTTAGGGGCAAAAAGGCCTTAAGTGGGGCCTAAGCTTTGATTGTAGATCATGATTCATGTCACTGTCATGCCAAAAGAACTGTATGTGTGTGTTTAAGCTGTCTCATTATCCAGCCCAGCTGGGGACACAGCCTCACTGGTATGCTGCCTAATAAAGTCTGTCTGCTATGGCGATAGCGAAAAACTTCAATGAATACCATTAAGCATAAAGGATGTGTTTGAATTGTGGTTTCAAGTTGCAATGTTACATTGAGAACTCAAGCCGATTCCATTAATAAAATATTTACATCTGTTCTCCCCAGATCATTCGAATTACCTAGATAACATTTTTGAATCATGAAAGAATGAGAGCTATCTACTCGTGTAAGTATGACGAAGCATAATGGGCCCAGAAAAATCTGCTGGGTAAAGGAGCGGCGGCGGCAGCATAATCAAAGCAAACATGCAAAGACCTCAATTCCAGAGGAAAGGCAGCAAGTACATTAAAGCCAAATACAATGAAGTTTCATAATAGGAATCTCGAAATGAAACACTGAAGGAACAAGTAACATACCTTAGCAAAGGTGCTTGCAAGATCATCAATGTCAGACAAGTTACTCTGATCATCCATCTGCAGAGTACAATAGTTGGAATTAAAACACATCATGAGAGTATAAATATTGAGCTTCAGAATTCAGAATGAAAAGAAGAAATGAAAGCACTAAAAAAATTCCAACTAACAGTTTGACAAGTAACATTGTCACGAACCAACTAACTGATTTTGTAACAAGTCATTATGGTTATGTTTGCAATCAACTATGGATCTAAATTGCAGAAATAAGTCAGTTTGTGCCCTAAAAAAGTATCTGGGGATGGCTCATAGGCAGCAAGGAAAAGCATCCTAGAAGCCCAACCATACCAAAATCTCAAACACTTGTGTGGCTCATAGGCAGCAATCGACTTAAAAGTCACAAAGGTGCCGAAAATAGGCTTGTGATAGAATAGAAAGGCCACTGTGAACACTATTTATCTCATTATTGTCACTTTATCCGAATAGACAGTCAATATTGCTACCCTTTCTCAGAAAAAGACATTTACAATGTTCTAGTGATGCTCAATAGTGTCTTAAAAATTTAACAAAAGGATGCGTGCAAGAATACTCTTCTTCCATCTCTGTCATATGTAACTCCATCCAACAACGAAGCTCTTGAGCTACCAAGCAAACCCCAAACCATCCATTCCATCCTTATCAAAAAAAAAAAATTCCACACATCAAGGGTGCCTACAATCAAGTGCACAATTTTCCATTACAATCACTCAAGGGCCGAATTTTGGCAGCACTAGTGATGTGAACCTAAATTCCACTAAACTTTGCCTTGCGGCCCACAGGAATATATTCTGGATTGCTCCCCGCACTAATCCTCCACTATCAGTCGGGGCCTTGCAAAATTGACATGCTACCGAAAGAGATAAAGCATACATGGGAACCAAACGCAGAAACAAGGAACGACAGGCAGATAATTTATAACAAAATATGGACGCTATGTGGACATGATGGCTCCTGAATCCGCACCTCTTCTCCAACTGAGGAGAGACGATACAGCCCCTCTTCTGGCCCAACGAATCCACTGCCATTGCCATCGCCGCTGGCGTCCTCCAAGCCGCCGAGCTCGAACCCCTCCAGTGGCTCCTTCCCGAAGAAGGCGTACTGCCCGGCGTCAAAATTCTCTGCAGCAAGAAGCGTCAGATCATCTCAGAATCGGAAAGGGCCAACCTTTTAACCCAGATTACGAGCGATAACCGCGAACTAAACGCAACAACGGCACGGGAAACGATTTCAAGAAAACAAATCGATTTTTTCTTAATCTTCTTGAGCCCAAAGGCCTCACTGGAATGATTCTCCATCACAGCCCGAAGATTCGCATCAGAAACGCAGCAACAGAGGGGCCGACCAGAGCACCCGCCAAATCGGCCCGAACAGCACCAACAACCAGCCAACCAACAACAACAACCGAACAAACCGGCGACCAGATCAAACGCGGCGAGAAACCAACCAGCGCAGCCAATTCAGCGGCAAGAAGCCTCACCTGCAGCGGAGGAGGACGTGCCGCCGCCGCGGCCGCCACCGTCGGGCTCGACGCCCAGCATCTTCGCGGGAATAATCCTAGAAGCAGCAGTAGCAGCAGCGCCGGCAGCAGGCGGTGGCGCGCATCTAGGGCTAAGATTTGTTGGCGCGATTTCCTTCCGGCTTTGGATCTGAGAGCTGGGTGAGGGAAAGAGAGAGATAGCTCGGCCTCGGCTGCTGCTTACTTCTCTCTCTCTCTCTCTCTCTCTCTCTCTCTCTCTCTCTCTCTCTCTCCTGCCTTATAAATAAAAATATTTCCGAAATACTAGACGCGGCAGGTGAATTTATGACTCCCAAGAATACTATTGGGATGAAAACCTAAAAGAAAAAAAAAAGGAATTCCCCCCCTTGAGGTTGTAGTACTAGCAAAGGCTTAAAAGAAAATCGGATCTCAAACTCCAAAGACACATCAAGAGGGGGAGAGAGGGGGGTAGAGATAAAGAGAGAGGGGTAGTAGATGAGATGCTAAAAAAGAAGTAGGGATAGGAGGGAGGAATAAGACTTTGGCTTTGGCTTGTATGTCACTCTATCTCGTTCTCGCCTATTTGTCTCTTTTTTTTTCCATTTGTGTGTGTAAATGGTGCCTTTTCTCTCTCTTTTCTATAGCGTGCTTTTTATTTCACAAGATAGCTTAATCTATTTTAATTTGGTGTGGCTGCTGATGTAGCTCTGCTGCTCCAGTGCCATGCTTTCTCTTTCCTCTATGATTGTTTGTCTCACTAACGGTGGTATTGGGTGGGATTTGGCATCGGGTTAGCAATTGGTTAGTGGTGAAAGGTAGGAGGAGCCATTGTTAATGGGCTGTGAAAGTGGTCCTGATTCTCTGTACTAGCGGCCTCTAGTGAGCGCTCCCTCCTCGGATTCGATTCTCTTTGGTGATCTTGCCATTTGTTTAATACTGTATAACTTTGAGAGAGAGAGAGAGAGAGAGAGAGAGAGAGGAATACGAGGAGAGAAACTATGCCAGTCAGAATACAGAAATGCATTGGGATGTTCTCGTGCATAAAACCATATAGAGTTGATCAATTGCAGTCATGGATTAAACTGAAAGTGTGAGAGTCATGTATACACCCCAATACTCCATTGTAAGCGTTGGCTAACAAGATTTTTTTTCCTGAAAACTTTTTTCTCTGAAAAAAAAACATTGTGTCGTTTCTTTATCTGTCGTCACAGTTTTCAGCTTGAAATATGCAATTTATGTGTCAGTTCTATTTAAAACTTTTGTCACAGACTGAACGAGTAGAATCTTCAATTTTGTTCCTTGCTACTCCATCTTATTCACAGTACAGATATTTGGTCTCTGGTTGATCTATTAGGAATCGATAATTTGATAGTGAAAGTAACTTGCCCATAAGTTTCCTCCCTGCATGATTGTCGTGCCTCAATATAAAAAAGACAATCATGTGACCTAAGACCCCACTTGTCAGCCTCGTGTTGAATGATATTTTCAGTTTAAAACACCTTTGAGTAATTATCGTGGTAATCGTTCAAAGAAATTACAAGAGAACATCAAGGTGGTTAGGTCTAGCCACCGCCGTAATCCAATTAAGAATAGCAACCAAATGATGAACCCTTACGTCCAAGTATTTAGATTTTTGTGGCAGAATTTCAAAATAAAGATAAAACCAGGCAGTTTATTTTTTAAAAAGGATATAATTGTTGATTGTATTGCCGAGCGTTATAGATGGATTATATAGAAGTACATTTCTTAAGGGTGCAAATCTTAAATTACTTGAGTGACACTTAATTATCAAGCATGCTTTACTCCGAAAAATTCAGAGTAAAGCTTCGGCCAAAGACCCAAGGGGAGACCGTGAGACAAAGCATGGTGCAAGTGGTGGCTTGTTTACTGTCTCATCTGCACAGTTGCAAGTTGCAACCAAATTCGGTCACTGGATTGTCGCGTGACTTTGACGCTGTTCTCGTAACTATTTCAGCATCCCCATCAACTCAAGCCTCCAGACCTCCAGTCCAGCACAGTGACCATTTCATTTTACTGATAAGTATATTTCTTTTTTCCGGTGTCCCTTGAGACATGTCATGAGCCCTTTGTTGGCCTCAACTGTTGGGCCTTTTTTCACAGAGCTTTCCGTGCTGAAGGCTGAAGCTGGAACAGCATCTAGAAGGAAGCTGTCAAGGAAAGCGTTGGTACCAAACATGATTCTCCAAAAGCAGCACGCGCCTTTTCTTTAAGGGCGAAAGCTGAGATTTGTGGATGGTGCAGCGGGAGGGGTCCTTTTCCTTCCTCTTTTTTTCTTATTTTTTTCCTCGAGATGAGAATTATTGGTAAGCGGAATATTCCTTGTCACGGAGATGGTTGGAAGGCATATGTTCCGAGGAACCTGATTTTAATCGCCAAAAGCTCCAGACGCTACCTGCACTGCTACATGCAGCCACAGTCTGGCCAGGAAACGTTTGACGATTAATTTTTAAGATGAGTTTGTTTTGTAAAACTTTCAAGTTACCACACTTACTAATTTTGCATTTGTATAGATATAGAAACTCGAACATGTCTTTTTCAAATTTGAATGGCTACTGTTTGTGCGGAAGATCCATTCCATATTCTACGATTCTGTTCTCGCAAAAAAAAAATTCTATCATTCTGCTCAACGAGTACTGAAAATGCATCTCGCACGATCCCAGCAGCTAAATTTTCTGAACAACTCGTTTACTATAGCTTTTGTACACCGTACGCTGGTACGAAATGGACATACGGGCCCAGGATATTTTAAAAAACTATTTGTGTCAACACAGAAACGTCCAAGCAGCACCAGACAGCATTTGCATGGATCTCGATTTTCCTGCCACCAAAACCCTTTTTCCCCTACGGATAGACCTGGCCAGTGGCCACCATTCCACCAACCGCGACGCCCATGCACAGTCAAAAGGCGCGCGCCCCCAGGCCGCCACGTACGCGGGCGGGCAAGTCAGTTGGGTGGCCGGCCGGCCCGGCGCCCCGGCGGCATCTCTATCTTTCGAGGCACCCGCTCGTGCTGATCTCCCCGCGTGCTTATCCGCACGGCACCGAGCGCCCGCCCGAGCCTGACGCCAAGGCAGCCGAGAGGGGAGAAAGGCCTGAACTGAAAGCGCCGCGCGGGTGGTGGGTTGCGCTCGCGTCGCGTCTCCTCCTCGTCGTTTTGGACGCAAGCCGCTGGCGTTCCCGTGCTCCCGTCCCGTCCCCATTTTTTCCCGGGGCGCTCTGGCTAGCCGGCTACCGCCAGCCGGGCGTGTCGTTTTCTGACGTCAGTTTTTGGTCGCCGGCCAGACGACACGATCGGATGGTACGCCGGGTCGGGTGCTCGGTTACCGGTGGCAGTTCGGTGCCGTCGGTGTCGGAGGGGAAGTGGTGACTGGTGAGTGAAACGATCGGAAATGACCAGACGGAGCGGGGTTGGTGTTATCTTTTATCTCCATGCTGGACGTTGCCACCTGAGCTTTTTCTGGATGCATGGTAAAGGACTAAAGGGAAGGCTCTTTTCCCCCCCACACTTATATCTTACCGTTACGAGAGGATCGTGCAAGTCGAGCCAGAGCCACACACGCGCGCGTCACTGCTGTCGTCGTCGTTTCATTAGGCTGCTACGGGGGTACGGCTGAGATCGAGTGGAGTCAGTACTGGATCGAGCGAGCGGCCAGTAGTTTTCATAGGCTCGTAGCACATCATCATCGCGTCGTCGTCTTCTTCTTCTTCTTCTTTTTTCAGCCTTTCCAGATCGGCGCTAAATGCTCATTACGGCCGTTAACCGGGATCGGCATTCGGATCTCCCCGCGTGCACGGCACAGCCGGCCGGCGCCCAATCTCTCCGGGGGGCTTTTTTGCTTATACTAATCCACCGTCCCACCGGCCGCCGGCCGGGGTGCCGTTGCTTGACACATAAGCAAGCGCAGCGCAAAAGGAACCGCGGCGTTGGCTGCGAGAACCTGTGCTCTGCGGAGCCTCGCTAATCTGAGGGAGCTCGAAGGCGATCCGACCTCCGCCCTGCCTAGTCTGATCCGGCATACGTCGTCGGACAGCGATGGCCGGAGAGGAACGGGTCGTGCTGCCTCCGCGCTCGCCCGGACCTGGACCGGCCGCGTCAACGGACTGCCCGCCCGGTCTCCGCGCCGCGCTGAAATCGGACGTGCAAAAAGGGGCAGAAATCCCTGGTTGGCACGCGTCCGCGGCTTGACGCCGATGCACGTGGGGGAGTCGACCTCAGGCGGAAAGCGAGACGCGCGCGGGGGGTCACGCGCGCCGCGTGGCCCGGGCGGGGTGCTCCGCGTGCGCGCGCCGCCCGCCCGAGGCGGCGTGCGCGCCCGTCCGTTCGTCCGCGCACGGTGCCTCCACCGACCGGTAGCACGTGGGCCGCCCGGGGTGGCCGCTCGGCCGCCCCGCCGAGCGGGGATTTCACCGGTGCCAGCCGCGTGGTGACGGATTTTTTTTTTGGATGGACGGGGGCTGGGCGGCCGGGTTGTTTTCGCCACGTTTGTGGCTTTTTAGCTGGCTCAGAGAGTAGTGGTGTTGGGACTGGCACGATGCAATGCACCAACTGAGGCTTACTCGGGTTGGGCCAGCGTGGACAAAACATCCCTTTCCCTTTTCTTTCCCCCGCTGGAGGAACACTGACTGCTGCTAGTGCAAGGACTGGTGGTGGGAATTGCTTTCAGTGACAATTCCAGGGTTCCAAACTTTCTCTGGCGACCCAGGTAAAGAAGCGGCAGGATGGACTTGCAAGCTGGGCTTCAGAAGTTGACATGGCTACTACTCAAGTACTCATCTGTGGGCTGGCCTGTTCTACTGAGCACCCCTCGCACTTTTTGCCACCAACTGAAGATGATCCACCTGTGAGGGTAGTTCGCCGCAGTTTCTGTCAGCAAATACCAAATGCTGTGACGCAACCTAGATTGTACAGATGAGGGAGAGAGACATTAACACCGTTACTAGAGCTCGTTTTGATTTCATTCCAGTAGCAACTTTGAAACTATATTACATCATACAACTTCATTTCCGTGAGATTACCAACAAGATCTTATATTTAACCAGAACTTGGAAAGAATGAAGAACAAAAGAGAGACATGGCAACAAGCCTGCAAAAAATTACTAGTAACCAGACAACAAGTCATATATGAGATGACAAATTGTGGAACTAGTTTAACATGAGAGTGCGAGGGCTAAATCGTGAAACTTCAGGTCTGACATTGCAAAGCCATAGCCAAGAAATCGCTTGCCTTCATACATGAGTGCATACAGGGCCTAGCACATAGGCAAACACCTCTTGGACAGTCTATGTCCACTCTAACAGGGGAGGAAAAAAACGGGCGAGCAGGACACGAAGGTGAATCCATCAAAATTCGTATCACCTCCTTGCACAAGCACTGTGGCACAGAAACATTGCCTACCCCCTCTGTTATCTAAAAAGCAGAATACAACTATTAATTCATCAAAATTGATTCTGGTGGGACCAAGATATCTTAATCAAAATTCACTTCAGCAAAGAATCCTGCCACCAAAACATACTCCCAGTCTCATCCATATGCCCCATCGTGACTTGCAGCTTCCTCGGAGGGCATCAGATCCTGATCCAAACCTCACACCGATCATCGCCATTTGGCAATCTTACTGAGACCATGCATGAATTGGACGGACCATCTCTTCAATTTAGAAATCTTGATTCAATAATCTCTGATGTACTCATCACGTTTGTCATCCAAACAGTGCAAAAAATCTGCAACCTATTTCGACTCAGACTTCTGGTGAAAACACAATTCTCAGTCCATAATCCAGCATTTGCATGTCCTTTTCTCCGAATGCTTCGCTGTTGGGTTTCTTAGCTGCTCTTGCAGAAATTTTGACAACATGATGTTGACAAAAAAAAAAAAGATGATCTGCAAAATACTTTGGCATCTTCAAAGATGAGAACAAACATCATCCGCTATGCAGTGCCAACTGTCAAAGCAAGGGAGTCATCCAAAATCATGTTATGGGACCATGAATACACCTGTGCGGAACATATCAAAATTGCACGAGGCATTCTTCACTGGTCCGTGAAATGAAAGGCCCAGCTATGCATGCAGCGATACATAAATTTCAGCTAAAAAAGGAACGAGCTAAAGATTGATGCTCGTTGCTTAACTGAACAAACCATTCAGAAATCTGTCTCTCTTGCACAACAAAGGGACCAGATAACTGTCTACTTTGAGTGGCAATAATTTTGTCAAATGGCAATGGAAGGACGCTGAGCAACGCACCAATGGCAGAAAACTGAACACTTAAACTCCTTGATTTTGTAAAACTTGTCCCTGCTAACAATGATGATAACTTGTCCCTCAGCTCACTAACTCTTCTCTGCTCATAACCAACATTATCAATAAAGGACCTGCAAATTGGGAAATAGGATATTGTCAAAATGTTAAGAGCGTGAATCAAGTAGATCATAGATATTAGGATTAAACAACAAATACAAGTCAGAACAAGAAATATATACTTGGAACTTGCATGAAAATACATGAAAAGAAGTGTATGTGCATGCATGTATGTGTGCTTGACCAATAGAGGCAAAATAGATGGTCACAACCTCCAAGGTTCCAAACGACAAAATTTACAGTTATGGCAGGGACCTATTCATTTTATAGAATGTTGGTTTTAGCTTGGATAATGGAATACTGAAAATCTAACAAATCAAAATTTGAGAAATGGGAGAAAAATTAGATCAAAGGATGCGGCAAGATCCTTGGATTAGACATGTCTGAAATTTTGTCTGAATGGGGAGGAAGTTCTCAAACAACTATACTTACATTGTGATTTTACATCAGCATGTACAATGGAATAACTGGTACGATGATTGGACCTAGCTGTGATGTAAAACCGTGTGCAGTATAAGATCGTGATTGAAAAGTTGTTAGGACTTAGGATTTTACATAACAATATCTAATCAGCGATTTATCCTATACAAGTCTTTCTTATTAAAAAAACAGCAGTTTAGCAATTTAATGGCATATTCACACCAGAACACCATCCAGTATAACAGCGTGCCACACTGCCACATACAGCTCATGCGCATTATGATTAAACATATATGGGCAACAGGGCAAACCTTCCGAGTTGGCTGACAAGTACTAACAGAGCAGCTGAATACTCATCGCACATGCACGACTCCAGAATCTCCAGAAGACGGACAATAACGTTGCTGTATGTCCATTCGCAGCTCTGAAAATGTGGACAAAATAATCAGTCAATACTGGAATGGAACAAATAATGTGAAAAGTTGAAGAATAAAAATCAGAACAAATTGAGGGCAAGGCATGGATGATGGTAACGTTCGACATGCAAAATTCCAAATCGGTTAAAGTCAACAACAATAACTTAGCAGCCTGAAAAAGCTATCTAGGATATCAAAATTTGCTGCCTGTGGGCTGAAACTGTATGCATGTTTTGATACTTAAGAACAGAAAAACTATTAAGGAGAAGGAAAAAAAAGGTAAAGGCCACAAAGATACACATACCATATAAATCCCAAAGAGCTCAAGCAAAGAAATTAGCTCGGTAAAGTAGCATAAGCTGATCCCTGCAGGACAGTTACCACTATCCTCAGCTAGTTTTCCTTGCTTGGATATACTGCAAAGCTCACCACAGTTGATCTCAAGCCCACTTGATCCCGAATGAGAACTGTGCCTTGTAGTTTCATTTGAGTAGGCATGGTTATTCCACAGCAGTGAACATAAATCCAGCTCATCCAATAGAGAAGAGATAAAACCATCTATGGAAACCTTATCCACATCAAACAGGCAATGTGCACAGGACGGTAATGTTGTTGGCTTATCTGACTGGACATATGATGACATAAGGCATAGAGAAGGGTCTTTACTCTCAAGAAGCTGGACGACCAACCGTATAGCCGTCGTGAGAAAGTTGCAACTCTTTGGAAAGAGAAACTTGTCACCACACATGGAACCAAAGACATGGAGAGCCAACAGAGTCCACAAAAGATTACTTTTACCCATCTGAAGAACTTTGTACGAAACCTCTAAAACAACATCCACTCTCTCCACTTCCACACATATTGAAGCCAACAGAATGCAAGCAGCGATAAATTGATCTACTTTCGCAGGTTTAACTGAAATCTGTATACCAGCTTCATCATCTAATTCATGATCCTTGCTTGCGCCAAATGCCTTCTGTCCCATTTTTTCACATACTATAACTTCTTTGTTCAGAAGAAAATCTTCAATCAAGGATATAAGAACATCAAGCTGATCCCCTCTCAGAATGGTCCACCTTGTTTCCATATGAGACTTCACTGCAAGGAAGAAAATGTATTGAAAATTATAACTTCATAGTTACCATATGATACCAATCAAAACAACTCAACAAATAATTATAATAACTGTATGGTGCATACCCTCAAATAGCTTTGTCAAAGCATAGAATGAATGAGTTATGAGTTAATAGTAATATGACTGATGTACACAAAAGCACATTGGGTTGAGTAAAAAGCAGCAACAACAAAAAATCACATTCCACAGAGTGTGTGATTAAGCAAATCTGAGCTTGATAACATGTACGTGATAACAGGCCACTGGTATAATCCTACACCTATATGACAAGCAATAGTCAAATAATGACTCTAAAAAGCCATAGAAGTTGGTGATCAGACATTTTAACTACTAACCAAAATAACAAGAGAAGAATAATGTAAGCAGTAACAAAAAAGTGAAGAAATTTACAAATTAGCAAGCAAATAATGGAGAACCTCAGCTAAAAGGGTGGAAAACAAGCAATTAACATATAAAAGAGTTTCAGATGTCATACCACTTAAGGAAAAAGCTGATGAGGCAAAATTTCCATCCGCAAAAGTTTCTTCTGCGAATCTAAGATCCCACAACAAAAGGGAAAATATGAGGGAAACCTTCTCACTGCAAAACAAAGCAGAGCATTTAGTTCTCATAATTGATTGTAAATGATAGTAACAATGTTTGCTTGTGGCTGCAACAGTGCATATAAAACATGAGCTAAACCATGAAAACAAACTTACTCTGTAGATAGCAATGGGTCGGTTGATACTTTTTCAAGCAATGGACCATCAATGGAAGATTCCTTAGAAAGATCTCGAGATTGAGAATCCAGCATCTCCCAATATCTTAATATGTTGATCATGGTGCTTCTTTTCATTCTTGTAGATACAACTAAGTGCATTGGAGGTCTTTCGGATCCACAATAATGCCCAAGCATACTAATTGAGTCCAAATTGTTTGGCTTGGTCACTGTTGTCTCACTTGCCCCAACATTAGATTGCAGTAAAGAATTTGATGATCTGTCACAAATCTTATGTGAGCTGTTTTTGCTAGGCACTTCCTTGGACAAATGCTGGAAATGCAAAATGGAATTTGAATGAACAACACAGCTACTTCCTGATAACACTAGTCTGCCTGTATCAGAATTCCCGGCCACATCCTCATGCAAAAGGCTGCCGAAAGAAGCGTTTGTTGGCATACCAGCCAAACCGGCACTACAAGAAACATTGCCAAGCTGTTCAACATAGTCACTGCACTCAATTCTATTTGAGGATGGATCAAGCTGGATACAATTTTGAGCCAATTTCTGAATCCCAGGCTCTTTAACTTCCAATACTTTGGACATCGTGGAATCAATGGAATCGGATCCAGAGGCAGGACAACAATTGACAGTTCTATCACCCAAACTGCCAGGTTCTGCACATGTAGGCACTTTAGTTCTGCGGGGTCGAATAATGGGTAGGTTTGGTGAAAGAGGTCTCTCCTTTGCCTTTCTGTACTTTTCCTCATCTGCATCATCATCAAAATTGAGTAACTTCAAGCAGTTTTCCTTGATCATTTCCTCAAAGGAGAGCAATGAAGCAAACTTGCTACCTGCACAGTCATTTCCTGCACCAGGAGAAGGCACTTTGGAAGGGAAACTGAAGGAAGGAGCTTTATCAGAGACAGCAAGATATTTTCTCCTATGACTTTCCATGTCACCTTCAGTCACAGACAGCATGTTGTTATTTGAAGGATCATCATTTGAAGTGGCAGCATGGGCCTTCAATTCTGAATGCAGCAAACCATGTTTAGGATCATCATTTGAAGTGGCAGCATGGGCCTTCAATTCTGAATGCAGCAAACCATGTTTATAGGGGAGACAAGCAGCAGGTTCTACAGACTTTTTGGTCCTTTTTCTCCTCCTATCACCACCAAGTGTTTTATCTGTAACTTCTGTACAACCAGACAAGGGCAACTTCGATGCTTCTAGAGGCAATGATCTACCATTACTATCTTTAGGACACCGCTCAGGAACAACAGAAGTCTGGTTATTTCTGATATCTGTTGATGAGGACACAAAAAGGCCATCCTTACCCTGTGAGCCCATGAACTTTTCATCAGATATGGATGTGGGACATGAAGATCTGTAGTGACTTTTTGACTTTTTGGACTTTGTCCTGTGAGAGCTACCAAGAGGAGGCCCTAATTCAGAACTAGTACCTGAGATCGGTCGTGTGCAGCTTTCTCTGGGTAACTGATATGAAGTGTATCCTCTTGGGATAGAAGAGCCGAATGGAACCATCCCAGACTGCAACCCAAAATATGGTGCAGGAACTGAATCATTAGGAAGCAACTTTTGTTCGAAGCCACGTATCTCCGGGTGCTGCTCCAACTGCAGTTATGAGACAATGCCGGTAATTCACATCAGCTTGTATAGATTGGAGAGAGAAAACCAGTATAAATGAACTTTAAAAAAATATAAGCAACATATCAGCAACCACATTAAAGAATGTACAGGTCATATGTACTATAACACATAATTTGTGAATCATAACTGCTTAGTCATAGCCACTCTGATGATCTAGAGGGAAAATCATGTCATAGCATTTCCATTGGTTCCATATAATTTGCATATTAACATTAGATAAGTGACATATTAGTTTGAGCAAAGCCATTACATTTGCAGATAACATAAAGGCGAAAAAGAACAAACTTGGCATGCAAAGTCAACAATGACCTAAGGCTGTACTTAAGAAAGAGTCACCTGACAAATCAAACACAACATTGAACTCAAGCATAACATGTAATCAAGGTACTTGCAAATGCACTTCTAATGACAATTTTTGCTCCGCCATTCTATACTTTGGAAAATCAAGAAGATTTGTTGGGGAAAAAATGAAGACTAAGAAAATGTGTGATCTCAGAAAAAGGAATGACTGCTCCCCGATGATTTTAATAGCATATCAAGTACTTTTTTAATTAGCATTAAAAGATAGAGAGCCCATGAAGAAATACCAAATCACACTGGGATTAAGAAATATTCATTGTTTCTATGTCAGAACTATCATTGTCTTTTGCAAAGAAATTTTAAGCATGTTCCATTTTTTTTTACCAAAATCAACCTAGCAAACATAGATGAAGAGAGTAATAAGTAGCATGCAAGATACAGACCTCTGTTAAGACATGAATACCTTCAACACCACCAGCAAGGTGGTCATCGAGCATGTTAAATCGGCTCAGTAGTTGCATCCAGTCTTGTTTTAAACGCTGAAGCTCTCTTCTTATCAAAGCATTTTTTGCTTTATCTAGCTTTGACACATTCTTCACATGCTTTAGTTGCTCTTTCTTCAGCTTAAGCTTCTCTTTAAGAAGCTTTACATTTGCACTCTCAGAAGCTCTATCAACATGTTTCCGACCATACTTGCCAGAAGAAATCGCATCTCTACCAGCACAAAGTTCATTTGTCTTTCTCTGTAAATGTTCATTCTGTTTCCTCTCCTCTTCCAATTTCTGGAGCAGATGGTCTGCTCGCTTTTTCTCTTCTATTCCATTCTTCGTTTCAACTTGAATACTAGTTCGCAAACGTTCATTGAGTTTCTTCTGCTCCTCTAACTTTGCAAATAAATTGTCAGCACGGAACTTCTCTTCTGATACTTTCTTCCTCTCAACTTCAATTAGTGTTTTGTTCTTTTCAGCTAATGATTTCTCTGAATCAGAACGTTTCTTTTCTCTGGCTACCTTCTGCTTCTCCATTTCAGCCCTTTTAAGTGCCTCCTCTGTTTTCTGAATCTGAGATGCCAATTGGGCTCTGACTTCATTTGCTTCACTCCTCAACCTTTCACATGATGCTCTCCAATCATTGGCAACTTTCCTTTCTGTATCAGCAACTCTTCTATACTCTTCAGACTTCTGTGTTTCTGACTTCAATATCTTTTGCATTTCTAGAGCCTTACTCTTTTCTTCTTCGGCTTTTTTCTTCTCAGAAGCAATCTTCTTCCATTCTTCTCCTAAAATATGTTTGAGCTTTCTATTTTCTTCCTCCAGTTCAGAGATGCGTAAAAGTTCATTATCATGTTTGCAGATATTTTGTGTTTGCTGCAGATGTGAGTTCTGCGTCTTTAATTCAATTATCTCCTTTTCTAGCAGATCTCTGGCATCAGACTCAGTTGCCCTAGCTGCTTCTGCTGAATCACCTCGTAGGCGTTCCTCCTTGCAAACTGTTCATCACAAAAGAGAAACAGATATAATACAACATTAAAGCAATATACACATAAGAAATGGTTTCAGGATGCATGCATCTACACATAACCGTTCATGAAGAATTACATACTTCTTTGGGTGGGTGTCATCATTTCAAGTAATCAAGTGTTTTAAAGTGCGCCATGGTAAGGACAATAAAACTGGGGTCTGATAGATGCTAACGACTAAAAGATGCATTGAGGAGAAATCAAACTGATGTTAATGGATATATGAAGCATTAAAGAGAAATCAGACATACTTTGAAAGATTCATCTTCTCTGGGCACCTTCTGTTAAAATTCCTGCTAGCATGCTACTAACATGCTATGAAATTAGAATTTAGAGCATTAGATACTTCAAAGCAGTGGTTTTTTATAAGAAAAAGTTTACTTTCTTTGCACACAACCTAGGAATGAGAAAAAAAAAAACTACTTGTCTTTCAGCACAGATATCAACAATAAAATAGTTTGACTACACAAAATGTCGGTTCAGTATTGCGGGAATATAATGCGTACAGCCAAACATGTGCATTACCTCAGCATACTTCAGGTGATCTTTTCTTTCTATTTGTAACAGAATCGTCATGCAGAAAAAGAAAACAAAGAGAACAGCACACTCGGAAAAGAATCAGGGAACATTTTAGGCCGAGGGGTAGCCGAATAGGTACCTTTGCCGAGCTCCGAGTTCTCCTTCTGCAGCTTCTCGTTCTCGGCCTGCAGGAGCTTCACCGCCTCCCGCAGCGCCGTCCGGCTCGTCTCCAGCTTCTGGTACTTCTTCCACAGCTGCGGAACCCAACCCCGAAAAAAAGAAACACCCAAAGACAAAGACGCATCAGGAACCGAACGGAGGGAAGAGAGGACGAAACAGGATGCGGCGTGAGGATTAGGGCAGAAAGAGGGTCGATTACCTTTGCGCAGCACGGGTTGGGGCCGCCCACGCCGGCGACGACGGCGGCGGAGGAGGAGGAAGAGGGAGCCGTGGGCGGGGCGTCCCGCGAGGAAGCGGGCTCCGGCGGTTCCGCCGCCATGGCGAGATTCCGATGCGGGGGAGGAGGTTTAGGGTTTGAGCGGTGCGGGGTTGCGGAGGCGGTGGAGCCCGAAGGTAGGCTAGCCGTTGGACCGACGTCAGGCTCGGTTGCAGAGAAGCGAGCGACTGGGCCGACTTCGAGCCCACAACAACCACGCAGATGAGGCCGAAACTGTGGTGGGTGCGTCCAAAAAAAAAGAGAAAGTAGGCAACAAAAAGACGCCGTTGCCGGGGATCGAACCCGGGTCACCCGCGTGACAGGCGGGAATACTCACCACTATACTACAACGACTGAATTGATGGTTCACCTGATAAATATTATGTAACCAAAACAATAGTTCGTGCTCTCGTACGGCTTGCCTTTTGAGGGCAGGCATGTTTGGTTTGAGTTGCTTTAAAATAAGCAACTTATTTGCATATGAAACCCATCACCCTTACTTATTGGATTGCTTATGAAGCTGCTTATAATAAGCAAATAAGCAACACAAGAGTTGCTTATGGGGACTTATAGGGACTAAAAGGTGCACTTTACACCTCCTACCCTCATTCAATGCACTCTACTCCTCTCTCTCTCTCCAAACAGCTAGTGGCAAATATGACAATATCCACCTCATTCAATGCTCATAAGCAGAGTATCCAAACAACTAGACTAAAAATAAGCAACTCCAAATAAGCGACTTTAAGTTGCTCAAACCAAACAGCCCCTGAATTTGATTCAACATCTGGCATCTGCCGCCCCTATGGCCACGAGCCAAGACAGATCGCGCGCCAAGTGGTCCACGAAGAACAACCACGTGCAGCGTCTTCTCCAAAGCTTCTGCACACCATTCCACCACCAGCAGCAGCAGCGCTGCATTTGTTAATCGGAGCACCCGGCCAGCAATCGCCTCGTCGTCCCGGTCACCGAAGGTGGCAGAAGCCGGAGCGAGAAAAGGGAGCCCAAACTCCTGTACGTGCGGCGCGTATTCAAACGCACGCAAAGTCGCAAAGTAACCCCGCCATTCGTCGCGCCCCCACAGTCCCCACCTCGCGCCACCGTCCACGGCCCGAGCTCTCCACCCCCGAACGATAAACGTAAACCGCGGCCTCCCCGCTTCGGATCTCGCCACAACCCGCACCACCGCCACTCCCACGCTCTCCGCCTCCGATGACGCAGACCCCCACGCCCACACCCTCGGCCACCACCGCCTCCGCCGCGCAGGCGCCGGGGCCCGAGCCCGAGCCCGAGCCCGCGCCCGTGGCGGGGCTGCCGGACGCCATCGCGGCCGCGCTGCCGCCGGACCCGTACGAGCAGCTGGAGGTGGCGCGCAAGATCACGGCCGTGGCCGTGGCGGCTCGGGCCTCGCGCCTTGAGCTCGAGGCCTCGCGCCTCCGCCTGATGCTGGCCGACAGGGACCGCGCCGCCGCCGAGCTCGCCGACAGGGCCGCCAGGCTCGAGCTGGCGCTCCGGGACGCCGACGCGCGCCTCCGCGCCGCGCTCGATGACAACGTGAGACCAGACACACCTCGCTGCTTTGCTTTGCTGCCTTGATTTTTCTTCTGGTGCGGTTCCCTGCTTTACTGATCAGCCGGTTGATTTCGTTGTCCGCGAAGGCAAAGCTGGCCAAGGAGCGGGACTCGCTCGCGCAGACGTCCAAGAAGCTGGCCAGGGACCACGCCAAGGTGACTGCATTTTGTTTTGTGACCTGATCAAGATCACAGCACTTGCACGCAAACGGCACACCCTCCCCTGAGCTTGCCGCTGTAAAACGCTCTCTTACCAGAAGTGATCTCACCTGTTAGCTCAGATCTCAATTTTCATATATATTTTTTTCTTTTAACTTAACTTGCAGCTGGAAACCTTCAAGAGGCATCTGATGCAGTCGCTAGGCGACGATAATTTACCAGTGAGTTAGTTCGTCATCCTCTCTGCATTACTGTCGTTGGTCTGCGCTAAGCAATAAGGCAAATTAAGATCACTGCTGAAGTGCTGATGTCCTCGAGGTACTCATGTTTCATGTCCCCTGAACAGATTCAGGAAACTGTAGACATAAGAACCTGCGAGCAATCGGTGGCGAAAGCAAATTCCTGGAAAGGTATTTTTTCGCTTGCACAATATCAGCTCTGGTTGCACTCTGTTCGTCCCCTGAAATGATTCCATATCTGCGTCATTTTTATCTGAAGATGGATTAGCGAATAGCCATCCTGTATCATCTCTTTCGGACGGATCTACTGAAGCTGAAAGCGTAAATCAGGAAGGTACGATCAGTGGCAGGGACACACGCTTCAGAATCGATGTGGCCACAATCTTCAAAAGTTTCTGATGCTCCTTACTCGGTCTGTCTCCTGCTTTGAACAGTAACGAGGCCATTTGAGCAGAGGCTGACCATCACGCACATCACTCCACGCCTCACGTCTGATCCTGCGCCGAAGCTGAGGACCGCTGCCACTTCGCCGAGAAGGTACTCCACGGCGGTGTCGCCTAAGCTGACGTCCGGCGCCACCTCGCCACGGTTGGAAGGCCACATGGCCATGTCGCCATGGCTGCCCTCCAGCAAGATGTCCTCTGCTGCCAGCTCGCCCCCTCGTGGACATTCTATCTCAGGTAGTGCTGATCAGCCAATCGCATAAGCATTCAGCATTAAAATCCCCTGTTTCTTGCAAGTTTCCACTAGTCCTGGCTTAATGCCTAGCAGCAACTCTTTCCCTGACATTCTTTCGACAAACTCTGCTCCAGGACGCACTAGTAGGGTAGATGGCAAAGAGTTCTTTCGTCAGGCAAGGTATGCTAGTCCCCATGCTTGCCCTGTTATACTAAACTTATCCAGTTTCTCATAGAAGGTTGGCATAAACTCGGTTTCGCATCACAGGAGTCGCCTCTCCTACGAACAATTTGCGGGTTTTCTTGCCAATATCAAGGAGCTCAACGCCCATAGGCAATCTCGAGAGGTTCGAATCCTGGACCAAGTTTCAGTTTTTCAACTGATTTGCCAAGAACTTAAGATATTGAATTATTGCTTATATTTGCGTATACTGCTGCCCCCCAGGAAACATTGAGAAAAGCGGATGAGATCTTCGGTGCAGAAAACAAGGACCTATTCATGTCATTCCAAGGGCTGCTTAGCCGCAGCCTGTCGTAGTAAAAGCTTGGCAATTCTCCCTGTTTCTAGTCAGTTGTTACCGTTGCTCATGATTCATGAAGATACAGTAAGTAGGGTACATCTTACACGTTGCATAGAATAAAACAATGTGGGCATATTAAGAAGTGCAGATCAAATCTTTGCCTGGAAAGAGAAATACATGTCCCTTGTGACCTTGTCTTACCCAGCGACTGCAAGAATCCTGCATCATGAACATTTCCAGGTACAAGCACTGGACACCACCAAATGAGTACTAGCTGGACTGATCAAATCAAAAACGTAGAAAAGCTCAACCCAACCTACATCTCACACAAGCAGATCGAACAAATCTAAATTCAGACCATCATTCATGTTTTAAGTTACGTCCTTGCCACTGCTTAACTCACCTGCACAATGAGAATTACCAGGCTTGACAATCAATAACCGAAACAGCCCATCAATAACCAAAACAGCCCATGAAGAGCTGAACAGCTGGATACGAAGTACTGTAAGCAAACTTTAGTTGTACTGGTAGGGAATGCACCGGCTACAACTCTCAAGTCAGAATGATAAGAAATGCATATTAAACCTGTAAGCTGAAGCGGAGAATTTCAACCTTTCTAGACTACTACCTAAATTGTTAAGACGTAGAAGCATCCGATATTCTGATCCACTGAAAAACCATCCTCAGCCATAACCAGACATGCGTATGTACAAATGCAGAGCATCCAGGGAAAATTTCGGGCTGTGTTAAGCATATTTCTGGATCATGTACAATGGCTTTAGCTTGTGCTACGAGCTGCACTGGCGGCTTTACTTGGGAAGTGCATGTAGCTGTAAAGTGGCTGTACGAAGGGATGACTGTCAATGTTCGTAAGCTTGTGTTGCCATTCTTCTCTTCACTGCCTCTTGGCTAACGTCTTTTTAAGGCCTCTCAAGATCTTGGCAAACCACATTGTGTTCATGACAAGCAGTATTGTGGGCACAGCAAATATCAGAATGCAGCTAAAGGTGTGCATCTGCTTGACCTGTCGAGAGAATTTTATTGTCAACAACCAAGTTTAGCTTCAAAATCAACAGCGGGATACTGATGTATACCCTTGCTTTTAAATTTTTAATGTAGTAAGAGAAAAAAAGTACCTGATCATAGTGGAAGTAGATGTGGTAAAACAAGTAAACGAACAGAATTATCCGCGCCACCTGCATGAAGCGATTAGTTCTCCACAATTAGAGAAAAACATAGGAAGTTCCTAAGCAGTACTAGAATGTCTGTCTAACTCCATCAGGACAAAAAACTCATCAAACACAACTACTGACTTGCAGCATTCATATTTCCACTTGAAATATTATAACTCTCCTATCCTAATCCTCCGCACTTCCCCAACCTGCTAGAGCACAAAGATACAAAACGTCTAGTCTTCTAGTGATAGCCACCCTTTGCTCCCTCCTACTATAGATCAAGAGAGCTGGGAAACATCAATCAGAGCATAAGATGTTCCAGGATGGCTGAAATTTGAAAAAAGAACCTTCTATCCCTTACAATGTAAAACTTACAGCAAATTACACCTAACAAAATAACAAGTTTCTGGCTATATAATTCACCTGCTCATTCATGCATTCACAGCATTAGATTAAAACATAGTAAGTATTGTATGATCAACAGCAGGCAATGCATTATTTATAACTTGTAACATCCAATTACACTGTTGTAACATACCAGCCATGCAACAAACATTGCAACACCATTGACAAGATAGGCCTTGGATTTTTTCATCCCAGCAGTATCAAGAAACCTGATGACAGAACAGGTCATGGGTCAGATACATTGAAGTAATAAATAATTTAAAAAAACATTGTGCATTGATTTCAACAGATACCATCGGAGGTTGATTCCAGGTGTGGTTGTTTCAGAGATGAGAACCATGTATGTGTACAACTGTCCTTCCCCAGAATACATAGCATAGACTATAGAAATAAGCGACAGCATATGGTGAAGAACCTGACAATGGCCAACCAGTAATCAATAACAGATAACAATGGAACAGTAAATATTGAAAGTTTGAAACTCCCTTTGTATACAAATGTATGTTGTTTGGACAAGGTGTAATCAATAGGGGTGCCCACTCTGAGTACTAATATGGCTAAACAAGCATTTATCTCTTAATAAAATTAAAGTAATAGATTTACCATGAAAAATGCTTTTATTATACCACATTTTCATAGTTTTTGCCAACACAGTGTGGCAGAAGTTAGTAGTCAAAGTTGCCTTTAGTAGACAATGCCATGTTAAAACAGCATGAATTTATATATAGAGTGAGTAGAAATAAAGCAAGGAGATACCAGAGAAAAAGATGTTAGTGATCAGATATATTCACTTACATACTCCATTCCACCAAGAGAAGGATATGCCCAGAATATCATAGCAAGGTCAGTGATGAAGTACCCAACAGAAACCTGGATAAATTAAACATTCAGTCGGTATGAGGCAAAAGGAGAAAACTGTATATGGTACATAAACTATTCTTGAGTGGAACTGAAATTTAGCATCTTTTACCCCCAGAGTAAAATTTGATAGGTTTGAACTCCGAAAAGTTACTGGTCCGTCCAGCTGATCAGAGAATAGGTTGGAGAAGAATACCAGGTACACCGACATGACTGTGATGAATATCGCATGGACAGTGGACATGCCCCTAAACAAGTAGACAGTGAATGTTGAATATAAACACTCACAGCAATAAGGTGAAAAAGGAAATAACTTCTGCACATGATAGTTCCACCTGTTGTTCCACTCAAGCTTTTGGATTTTTGTAAGTGAACCATAACCCTTGTAGTACAATGAGCTGATTAAGCTTGTGATGTCATAGGCCTATGAAACAAAACGTAAAATTAGCTAAGATATGGGCAGAACTTATTTCAAAAGAAAGTTACTAGAGTTCTGACACACAGAGATTGATCACAAAAAGTTCCATGCAAGAGTTCAAGGCTGGAAGTAACAGAAACTATAATCATTGCTAGCATGTTGTTATCTACACAAATTGCAGTACACTTCCTAATTTGCTATGGATCACCACACCAAATATTGGCTAGGCAGAACTGACACATCGTCCGTGTTATCAATAATTCAAATTTTCTTAGACATTCTAGAGTCAACTAAATTATTCTAACGAAAAGGACTAAACCAAGATATGGCCTAATATGATAAACTTCAGTAAACAGAGAACAACAGAGATTAAACATATGAGTCACACAATAGCTCGTGATGCAAGTTCTAGTTCTGGTTCTGCCAAAAAAAGGGGCAATTAATCATTCATGTTAATTTATGTTTACACATAATGCACTTGTCTTCAATAGCATTTACTGAGATTAACTTACCACGAATAAACGGAATCTAAACAACTCATGATAAAACTGATTGTTAGAAGTCCGGGCAACTGTTAAACCTATTTTACAACAGTAATTTGGCAACTTACCACAATGGGCATAATGGCATATACTCATGCAGTTAAAATAGCAAATAGTTTCAACTTTCAACCAATCTCAGGCACATCGACAGTTTAATTCACTACCATCTATAATTTTTTTCTCTCTGTGCTCCTCCACAGTCCCCGATTTACCTATAGTGTTCTTTTTTATAAAAAGGGATATACCAAACTTATAGTAATCTTCTGACCCCATTTAAACACAAGAACCGTGTGAGCATATTAATTCAAAGGTAGGCTGATCATGAATGTCAAGTATCAACAGGTAAGAGGGGGAATTTCATACCATCTTGCACATCAGGATCCCACCAAGTACAGCAGTGTATGAAACATACGAATCTGCAAGAAGGTACTCCTTAACAAGTGATTCTGCTTTGTACTTGTAGGCCTTGGCTGCCAGCACTGAAGTCGTGGACAGGTCCATCATCACTCAACAACCTAATGAAAGAGACGAGTCAAATAATGAGGCACACCTCCAACCATAGACCATAAGAATAATAAATGACCACCACTGCATATTAACAATGAATGTAGAAGATGCCCTAAGATAAGGGCCGTTATGGAACAATCAGATAATCATCGATGAGAAGTGCAATGGATGTTTTAAATGAGTATCAGAAACCATATAGATCTCATAATTAAACGTGTACTTGGAAACCATAAGGATCTGCCAGCCTAGCTTGACAGATCAGTAAACAATATGGATGTTTTAAATCTGACAATGGAGCCAGATATACTCGATTCCTTTCATGCTTCCTGTTTGCTAGCGGAAAATAGCAATAACGACCATGCTGCAAATAATGAAACTAGGCTAACTAATTAAGTGCAAATAAAAGCAACAAGATACTACCAAAGGGAAATGATCCATCGTTGAAATGTGTCACCTAACAAACAATCACTACAAACAACATGATCAGCAACCATTCGGGGAAAAAATTATGGAAAAATTATACGAAGATAACGAGGAATATACGGTGTTCTCCTCTCACAAGTCACAAGAAATGAGCTCCGAGGACCAAAACGCTGTAGCTTATTGGCCTTCTAAACCACATAAGGCAACCCAAGCACGCATGAGGAATCATGAACACGACGAGTAAAGATAACTGGAGGAAGGAAAAGGTGGGGGCAGGGGGGGCAACTTTTCGCTGCAGAATCCGACCGGCCAGCGAGGAAAAACAGCACAAGCAAAACCTCCCGCACATTGCGACCAATCGGGGCACAGAATCGATTCCCAGAAGGGTCGGAGAGATCAAAAGGAAACAACGGCCGCAGCACCCCGTCGCAAGCGGCGGTAACCGAACAACAACATCGACCAACATCCTGGTGCGGCGGAGGACCATAACCCCCTACGCATTGCGTGCGGAACCGAACCGCGATCGGTGGTCGAAACCCATCATCAGCATCAAACGAAGCAACGCAGACGCAGGAAACAGAAAACCACATGGCGGTGGCGGCCACAACGGAATCCCCCTCCTGCTCCGCCCTCGAGAAGGCACCACCACCCCCAAAGCAAACGAGAACCGAGATCAAACCCACCCAGACCCACCTCGAGACCGCAGCGAGCCCACTTCGCGATCCCTAGGGCGCGCGAAATCAATAAGCGCCAGCAGAGCAGCGCGGGGGTGGAGGAGAGAAGGCATTAGTTACCTTGCGCGGCGCGGCGCGGTCACGGCACGCCGGGAGGAGGAGGCGCGGGGCGGGGCGGGGGCGCTCCCGTTGGTGCAACGCAATCGGGACGGGGGTGGGATGGGTCGGGTGGGGATCCGAGCCGGCTATATTTCGCTTCCACGACGAGTTCTCTCGCCTCGCCTGTTGCGAGACGGAAGGGGAGGGAGGGGACGAGAGAAAGGGAGAAGAAGGGGACTGGAATAATAATGGCCAATTACGAGAGGGCCTTGTCTTGACATGAAAGAAAAGAAATATAAGTAGTAGTAATAGATAATAGAATTATGCAGCAATAGGGAGATAGCATTCTCATCATCTCATGTATTCATATCAACTGGATTCGTATGTGAGATGTTGACGTGGTGGCATAATAATGTGTCGACCCATTTGTGGGATAAAATATTGGCAGTAAGTGCCCATTAGTTCGTCAACCTCGTCATGGTTAGATATTTAAAACCGATGCCAATGAGTGCGTGAGACTACAAAACAATCCATCTCAAATTACTATTCATTTTAACTTTTATACATATATAACTTTTAATATTAATCTAAACATATTATATATATCGTACCTAGAAAATTCACCCGCCATATTTTGGGATAAAGTTCATACGGCCTCCGTTTTCTTTTTCTTAATTGCACCCACCATATTTTGGGATAAACCCTCGTATTTAGAAGCCAAGAATATTTCAGCGGAATTATTATGAGATTTTGTAGTGGGATAAATTATAGTCGCTTCAATTTTAAAAGGCAAGGATTTCAAATGTCGAGATTGGAAAGTGAAAAAAGATTATGGGCGGTCCAGTTGCAAAACATTCCTAGCAACCATGTGGAGCCCTTGTAGCAACTTTGGTTCACATCTTTTGTTGTGTCAAAACAAATTCTGGCCTCGCATAGGCTATTTGCATCTCTTTGATTTTAGGCACCAAATTCGACCGTGCTTTTTAAAACTTTTTTTAGGACATGTTTTTAAAAACATTTGCTCGGCAAAAAGCAATATGTATCACATTTTGGTGCATCAATTTTCGCGTAAATCATGAATTCCGTTCCATGATGTTTGCATTGCATTCGGGTGCAGTCTCCATTTTCCACAGAATTCACGTTGAGGGGCGCGCTAGCGACTTTGCAAACCTCATTTTCCCTGCTGCCTAGAATAGTCATCGATGCACATAAAGTACAGTGTTCATCACCTCGTGGCAAAATTGTAGACATTCGGCAAAGATGCTGCTGCAATCTCTCAACGTACGTCGAGGAAGCAGGACCACGACAAGTACCGCACGAAGCACGCTGATACACCTTTCAAGTCGGGATATTTAATTTCTCTCTTCAAATGCCAGTTTTACAAATGCTCCTACATTAGGATCGTGCCCATACGTTGCTAAGGCAACGAAACATTTATATTACAATACATATAGCATTCAACAGGATAATGATAATATGAAAACAAGAAAAAAAATCTTAAATAAGTTCATTGGATTATTTACACCATAGATACCCATGTCACGACACGAGTGAGGGGCAAAAATTTTTTTAAAAAAACTATGCAAATGCTATCATACTACTACTGCTGATAAAGATATACGTTGTTCATACATACAACACAAACTTGTAACTACAGAGTCGGGACAGTCTGTGGATCGCATGTACAGTACAACAGATGACTAAACAGATGTACACTTCCCTGGCATAACTACACAAATCACTAAAAAGAAGGTGCCGCTGCATCCTCTCGGAAATGGGAAGCAACCAAGTCCTCGTTCACCATCAACAGCTTGACGGAAACGTAGAAAAAATATGTGAGACAAGATTTAACGGCCAAACTGAGAAGGCTCAACAGAGCCGCTCAAAACTTTCCTCTGGTTCTGAGTATGAGCAAAGTAAAAACTTATTTTGACTTGAAATATTTCAATCTATTACGATAAGAAAGAAAGTGCATGAAGAACAGGGGAACTAACTAAAGTTCAAGCAGACCTTTGTTTGTGGTAATGAATGCATTTATTTTGCCAAACAATAAATGCATTTATAATTGCAAAGAAGTGCAAACACAATAGTACCTGTTATGCACTTACGTTCTACAGCCCGGACAATAAGGGGGTGTTTGGAAGAGGTGTGCTAAATTTTAGCACCCCCACTTTAGTCCATTTTAGTCACTTGTGCTCCCAAACAGGTGAGCTAAAACTGGTGGACTAAATTTTAGCCCCTTGGGGGTAGCTAAAATGGACTAAATGGACTAAAAAGTGGTCCCTCGGACCATTTTCCCCCCTGCCCCCTCCCCTCTCTCCTCCCTCAGTCTCTCTCTCTCTCTCCCCGCCTCCTTCGCCCGAACCGCCGCCTCCGCCTCGCCCGCCGGTCCCGCCGCCTCCGGCCGGCCCCGCCCGCCCCCGTGGCCTCTGTGTCGGCCCCGCTCTCCGCGCTGGCCCCGCCCGCCCCCACGGCCTCCGCGCCGACCGCGCTGGCCCCGCGGCCTCCGTGCCGGCCCCGCCCGCCCCCGTGGTCTCGCCGGCCCTGCCCGCCCCCACAGCCTCCGCGTCACCCCCGCCGGCCCCGCGGCCTCCGCGCCGGCCCCACCCGCCCTCACGGCCTCCGCGCCGGCCCCGCCCGCCCCCGCGGCCTCGCCTCTCCGGCCCCATCACGGATGGCTGGAGGAGATGCTCGGCAGGACCAACGGCAAGAATACGCACGGCGCCATCGCAGGAAGGAAGAAGTTGAGAAGGAAAGCAGAGAGGGGTAAAGGAGAGGAGAGAAAATATGGGTAAATATGTTTTTTGTCAACACAAGAGCTAAAGTTTAGCTCCTCACCCAAACACCCCAAGTGCTAAACTTTAGCCCCTTCATTTGAGGGGGCTAAACTTTAGTCCTGGACTAAATTTTAGCACCCTCCTCCCAAATAGGGCCTAAATCATGATCCAGTTTAACTCACATTTTGAGTTTTCACAGTAGTCGTTTACACACCCAATTCAGCAGTGAAAATGTGAGCAAGGCACATGCTTAAGACAGTCCATCAAGCAGCGTAATTTTTGTCAAGACTGATCTACATTTATGTAACAATTCAGGGACTACATCACGTCATGGAAATGGAAGCATTTGAGCATGATTGCACAAACTTACAAGCTGAGGAATGCAAATAAACACATATGAGAGTTATGATACCATCTGCCACTGCACAAAGAAATAGTATTTTACAAGGTCTAAACATTTACTCAAACCAAGTCAGCGAAAAGTAGAAACTCGATGGTACCTTAAGAACTGATTCTCCTTGGTTTGATGTCTTGGATTCCTTCATAGCTTTCATTTGGGCTATTGTTGCTCTTCCAGCTGCTGACTTGTCAAACTCTTCTTGTCTGAAGATTTAGAAACAAAAAATCTGTTACAATTGGGATTAAGCTACCTCAGAGGCTCAGACCAAGAAATCACTACAAATTAGTATCAAATAAGAAGAATATAAATTAAAGAAGCCTTCCCAATCTAAAGTCTCCGATTTCTCTTAAAGGCAACCCCTCTCCAAGCTTGCCGTGCAGCCTCCTATACAACAGTTGCACTGATAATCTAAGAAGGATGAATTCTGACAATAATACCTGAAGGTGGAGTCTTGAACGTCTGCACTTGAATTTCCTATCTAAGCTATAATCTAAATGTAGAATTTTTGTGTCTGATACACTTCTAATGATCTAATTCAGTAACCGATACAATTCAATAAGAGACCAAGGCCATGCTAGGATTAGCAAGCTTTAGACAGTTCTAATCAGGTGGGCACTCTTCCCAAAATGAAGCAAAAGAGGAAATCAGAGGCCCGAGATAACATTGTGTATCAAGAACGGCGAGAGAAGTTTCAAAGCTAAAAACAGAAGGAGGATGGGCACTGCTCCAACCTCTTCATCCAAAACCTATTCCATCGGAACCCTCTCAACTCAATATCATAAATCAGGGCAATCGAATTCCCCCAATCTGATAAACCCCCATCCCGGCAGTCTGCGCCCAGCTAGGAAACACGAAGGAGGAACGGATCAATCGAGATAATATTGCATATCCCAGGCCTACATAGCATATCTGATAAAATATTCAATAAAAGGACAGGATGCAATTTTTCATACCACATGTTCAGGGATTAAGAATAAGCACAGACTGAAGTCAGGGGCTGGCATTGCCGTGAGAGCCTATCAACAGAATATCATGGACAAAACCATAGTCAGACAGTAAACCAAGATATGCTACTGATAAATAAAATCAATGAAACCATTAAAGGTTATGACCTTAATCTTCCTTTCTAGCAAGCACCATTGCTGCAATGTAAGCTGTAGAATTTAGCTATGAGTGCAACACATAAGATTGAAAAAGAAAACAAGTACTGAGAATATAGAGTCTAGTTAGCAAACTACTTGTTGAAGTTCTATAACCTGCAATGCCTTGGAGTAATCAAAATCATATATGTTACCATTATTGCTCTTCTTTCACGTTTTCCATCTGCAATCGTTCAATAAGGGGTAACAAAACATAGACTATCAGGACATAGTAATTCAGCACAAAATAAAGCAAAAATGTGACATTAACCAACCACATGTCAGTCCCACCTGTAGAAGGACTTCGACAAAGTGCCTACAACGGATCAATCACACCGAACACGCCTCCATCTCAGCGATCTCACTGGACACACAAAAGTAGTAGGAGCAACGTATCCTTCCTACAAGAGATTGGCCGTGAAACATAGATCAAAGTTGCCTCAAACTTACTTTAATTCACAGAATGAAGTTTTGGAATGAGGCATGCATCAAGTGCTAAAAAGCAACCAGTGAATACAATGCACTCCATTCAGACAACTCCATTCAGAAGCACAATACTACTGACAATGCTATATCTTGAAACAATACAGACAACAAGCCTCATGTACTGATTAGTTATTTATATATAACATTAGTAAACACCTTGACCAAATTATACGATTAGAAATAAAAATTAATGGAATCTATCACAATAAACAAGCTGTACAGATAGTTTTGACTCCAAAAGAAAGTGCACAGTACCAATATAAGACATAAGGTGTCTCCTCAAAAGTCAATTAGGCACTCCCTTAAAAAATCTAACATGTAAGACAGCCAAGTTTTAAATTATTTATAACACGTCTACTAAAAATGCTTTAATTCATGTCAAATAGCTATTTTTTACTGGCTATATAAAACAACTAATAGATAAACATAACGTAGAACGTTAAATTTGGAGTCTAGTGTTTATAAAAACACCTGCAGATGTTAGGAGTCTAAATCTGGAGCCTACCGCAATTAAAAGATAGGAGCTTTTTAAAATAACCAGAGATCAAGATCGGAGCTTTCAAAGACAAGCATGCCATGGCCTAGAGCTGCTTCATCAAAATAATGCCTTCCTGCTATGATTTGGCTCTTCCTCCCATCAAGAACAGAGTGACATGGCTGCAACAAGAGGCCATTTTTCCATTTTAACATACACATTGTCATAGTAGGATAACATTAATATGCTGCAAAGGAGCATGGCTGATGTGTCTTGATCACAAAAGGACGTGAAGCCTAATGAAATGGACCCCAAGACTAAACCAACAGCACCTGACAACAAGCTTTTCAAAGTTCGTAGCAAGAGCTTCCCACATGACAAATCAAATGTCTAAATCTTCTTGTTTGTATGTTATAGTATGTCAGATAATATAAAGAATTTTAATAAGCTAATATCCAATTTAAAAATACCTGCTGCAAGCTATCTAATGGAGCTTGCAGCCAGTGATTGGTTTAAGGACATAATGTTGGAAGGCAAAAAAAAATTGTGTTGCTCAGGTAACCAAAGAGCTGGGCTAATTGCATATCCTATTCTACAGCTGTAGTTCCTGACAGTAGCAACGGTGTTACATCTTTAGAGGATGATTCACCAAACAAACCAAACTGATTTGGCTTTTTTTTTTGAGAAATTCGATAAGTTTACTTGATTATTTTTCCAAATGTGCTATTGCCGCGGTGGTTCAGCGATGACCCTAATGACCTCCATCAGGCTTGATTCAACCCTGATTAACTCTATCAGGCAAGCCACATGATCCTACAGAGTCCACTAATGGGGGCTATCAGACGCAGCAACGCCATGCCATGTTTGTTAGAGATTTAGGCATTTTACGGTATATATTAATTCCGAATATTATTAAGTAAATCATGATTATTGTGAGTGACTCGGAGCATGTGTGAGTGTTCATGTTTAACACAATTTTAAGCATGAACAGAATGAAACAGAAGAACCAGAAAAGGTTCAGTGTGTACCCAGGGGTGGGACCATTGCCGGAGGCAATGGGTGCGCCGTTCCCAGAACTGGAAGTATCAGACATTGTGCCTGAAACTTTGGTTCGGGCTGTTCGATGTAGTCGATCAGAGTCAATGCAGTGATGATTTGGTGCAGTGCAGTCTCTCGAATAGCCTCCGGAAGTAGTAGGACATAGTCGTTCGCAGCGAGCAGTCACGCAGAAGATGCGCGCCCCAAAAACTTGATCGCCTGCCTACTCGTGCAAGTGTCACAGCAAGACGAAGTTTCGGAGGTTTGCTCTCGCAAGCTCTGTGCGCGCAGAGGCTCGCGATGGAGATGCGAAAGTAGCAGCAGGCAGCAGCAGAAAGGGAGAGAGAGTGGTTTTTCAGCGAGCGTTAACTAGAGTACGAGCACCTTTTTATAGACGCAAGGGAAAGGAGGTTCGACGAACTTGACACTGTCTCAGGTGATTGATAGCCATTAACCAGCCATTCAAAAGTGTCAGTTACCAGTAACCTCCAGCCGTTACTAGTCATTGTTGTTAGCCTTTTAATCCACATCAGTTACTAGTCACTAAACACAACGTCAGTTACAAGTCATCAATTCGTGATTAAAAACTGCAAAACCAGACGCCCAGCCCACATGTCGCGTCGCGTCGCCACGCCGCGCCGCGGCACGGCTCGGCTCGGCGAGCGCGTGCGCGCGTGTGGCACCCTTTCTCTCTTCCTCAACTTCTCAATTAGTGCACGGATAGTCCACCTATTTAAGTTGGTTAAGATACTCCTTAACTACCCATTTAGGATCAACCACTTTAACCACCTAGCATTAATCGTGGGCCTTGAGATTAAATGAAATAAATGGGCCTAGCCCAAATATTCCAACAATCCCCACCAAATTTCGAGGCACATGAGAAATGCTCTCATTTCCACTGCTGCTTTTATATACCAATTTTTGATGGAGATTGTTAAGTTGAACATCCACCTAGAGGAGAGGCTACACTTATTCACAACTGATCAATGGACTATGCCTTGAATTGACAGTCTTGTACAAGCAAGCTTTACCAAAACCCTTTTCTGGTAATAGGCTGCTTAAAAGCATCCCCGCGGTTTGGAGCGTATAAGTCATACTCCAGGCCTTTCATGAGTATCTAGAGATCACCCAAATCTCATAGACTGTGACCAGCAATCAAACTCATATAGGTGCAATCCTTATAAGATGTTTTGTAGGACAACATCTTTGCTTAAATAAGATGCTCAGATCACATTAAGGCAAAAGCCATCCTGCCTTACAGTTTTGAAGAGAAATGCACTTTCATAGGAATGAGCCTTATTCAAAGGTTCTCTTCTCTCAGTCAACCAATGGCTTGTTTCACCATCCTAATTCACTGGATCTCCGATCACATAGGACAGGTTACCACCAAAGCATGACTCACATATTAGGTCTCAAGCCCAATTCCCTAGATGCATTATCTATCACATTTCATGAAAGACCCTTTGTGAATTGATCTGTCAGGTTTTTAACCATTTGGATATAATTCAAGGGTATCACTCCGGAGTTTCTCAATTTCCTGACAGATTTCAACTACCACTTTACATGCCTAGACGACTTCATGTTGTCCTTTGAACTGTTCACTTTAACAATCACTGTCTGATTATCAGAGTTCATTAGGATAGCCGGTATCGGTTTTTCAACCACCGGTAAATCAATTAGGAGTTCACGAAGCCACTTAGCCTCAACAATAGCAGTATCTAATGCTGTAAGTTCTGCTTCCATAGTTGACTTTGTTAAGATGGTCTACTTGCAAGACTTCCAGGAAACAACGCCACCTCCAAGCCTGAACACATATCCGCTCGTGGCTTTTATCTCATCAGCATCAGAAATCCAATTTGAATCACTATAACCCTCTAGTACCCTTGGGTGGCCGGTATAGTGAATCCCGTAGTCCGTAGTGCCTTTTAGAAGTGCATCACTCTCTCTAGAGCATGCCAATGATCATCTCCCGGATTTGAAACAAACCGGCTTAGTTTGGTCACAGCAAACGAGATGTCAGGCCTCGTAGCACTAGCCAATCACATAAGGGAACCAATAATTTGAGAGTATCTCAGCTGATCTCTCATAGTCCTTTTGTTTTTCCTTAAAATCACACTAGCATCATAAGGTGTTGAAACAGGTTTACAGTCATTATAACCAAAGCGACTTAAAACCTTTTCCACATAATGGGATTGCAAGAGTGTAACCCCACTATCACCTTCTCTTACTAGTTTTTATATTAAGGATAACATTAGCTTCTCCCAAATCTTTCATCTCAAAATTTTGAGATAGAAAATCCTTGACTTCCTTAATCACATTAAGGTTTGTGCCAAAAATCAGTATGTCATCAACATACAAGCACAATATCACTCCTTCACTCCCACCAAAATGATAGTACACGCACTTGTCAGCTTCGTTCACAACAAATCCAGCAAATGTAAGAGTTTTATCAAATGTCTCATGCCACTGCTTAGGTGCTTGCTTGAGGTCATACAGAGATTTTAACAACTTACACACCATTCCTTCTTGACCTTTTGCTACAAACCCATCTGGCTGATCCATATAGATCTCCTCCTCCAACTCTCCATTTAGGAAAGCTGCCTCAACATCCATTTGATGAATGAGAAGACCATAAGAGGTTGCTAGGGAAAGTAACATTCGAATTGTGGTCAATTGAGCAATAGGTGAATAAGTGTCAAAGAAGTCTTCTCCTTCTTTCTGAGTATAACCCTTAGCCACAAGTCTCGCCTTGTACTTTTCAATAGTACCATCAGGCCTAAGCTTTTTCTTAAACACCCATTTGCATCCTACAGGTTTACACCCGTAAGGACGATCAACAACCTCCCAAGTTCCATTACACATAATAGAATCCATCTTACTTCTGACAGCTTCCTTCCAATAGTCAGCATCATGAGAGAAAAATATTCCTCTTCAATGGTTCTAGAAGTATCATCCACAAGGTACACAATGAAATCATCACCAAAGAACTTGGCAGTCCTCTGTCTCTTGCCCCTTTTAGGAACTTGTGGCGGATCCACTTCGGATCTACTGGGTTAAACATGATTTAGCCGCCTGATATGCAACGCTAATGCCTAAGCCGAGTAAACACGAAGTGCCGTCGGATTTTCCTCTGATTTAACCACTTGAACAGGACCGATTTAGTAGACTCACACGAAGGTGAGCGGTTCCAGAGAGTACAACAAGTCCACCAAGTTAACAAATTAACCACTGGATTTAGTTGCGAAAAGAACATCAGAGTTTTACAAGATTTCGGAAAACAACAGAAGGTAAAACACTAGCGGAAGCAATCGTCGGGGTCAGATGTCCTGGTGAGGCCAGCCGGGACATCACTGATCCCTCTCCTCGCCGTCCGAGGAGGGATCCCACTCGACCGTCCAGCCCGGAGGGAGCTGGGGCGGTCAAGCGCCAGCAAGAGAAGGATCGGGGGCAGCAACTTCACCTGAAAAACAGGAGCCACAACAAGGCTGAGGGGTTTGCTTGCCAAGAGCACTAAGTAAAACCCTATATTCAAGTTTTAGCTCCAATTTTTAATTTCTTTAACCAATCTAGGTTTTGCAACCTATTCTAAGCAATTATAGAGCCAAACAAGGTATGTATATCAACAAAACCATGTCATCATCAGATTCCTCTTTTACTCAGGGTGACATAGCGATCAAGCAATCTCAAACTGTGAGAGGCAGACGAATCGATTCGAGTTCTTTAACCATGCATGGTGAACCTAGCCTCACGACATCCACGCACCCGGAGGTCGCTTCCTGTGTCGGCCTTCCCCATCAATCCCCTAACCCGTGTCGGGCCCATTTCCTTTGGTGCAAGGTTCCACAGACCCGGCCTCTGCCGTTCTGTGACCACACATGCCACCACGTGCGACATCCAGCAGGGGACACTCCGTTCCAAGAACAATGGGGCGACCGCTCACGTCTAGGTTCAATCCGGTACTAGGCTTCCTCATCCCATACTAAGTATGAGGCTAGTACTTTCAAACACTTGATCACGAACACCACCACTGTCGGGCCTTAGCAAGTTTTCATAGACAGACGGGGCAACCATCCGTCCACCAAAGAGTTACCAAAACCCTGCCCCGTCCATCGTCCTTATAGTTGTAACAGAAGGGTAGACATCCAACTCCTACAACTCGCGAGTGACAGGGAATCACTCGGCTTTTACCGTCTCCTAATGAAGCAAGGCAACTACTCGGTCCAACAGCTAGTGTTCAAAACATGGGGAGCTAAGTAATGCATCTATGGTTCCAAACAACTCCTATACGTAAATGCCCAAGCATGTTACAGAAGGCATGCGCAAGTTTGGAAAACAACGCAGAGTTTTTATGCAACCGGGGCTTGCCTTCGAGCAAAGGGGAAGAGAACTGCTCGACTTCGGGGGCGGCTTCGGCTTCCGAGAGCAGGAGCTCAGCTACAGCTTCATCTTCTGGCGCCGGGTGTAGCTCGTAGAAGCCATCGGCGAGGCGCAGCTCTACACGAATGCAATGCAAGAGTTAGCATAGACGGTTATTTTAACAGCAACACTTGCTCGCCTGAGCCCAGAAACTCGCGACAAAGAGCAGGAGGGTGGGGAGGTTCAAGAAAGCTGGTGAAGATCAAGAGGTAAGGGTCGGAAAGGAACTTATGCTCTGATCCTTGAACTAGAGGATGTGGTATACTAGGGATCCTCAGACGCAAGCGCTGAAGGGTTACTAAGTTTTACACATACACCCTCGGGTTGAAGAAAAAGATCACAGTCGAGCCCTCGGGCGAGGCGGATAAGGGTCGGCGAAACAGATAGGGTCGGGCGAGACGGAACCGGGGTCGGGCGGACAAGAGGGGTCAGGCGAAGCGGACTGGGGTCGGCAGCTTACCTTCTTCCTACAAGGAAAGCTTGGGGTCGGGAAGAAGCAGACTTGGGCGGAGGGACTAAGGCTTTGAACAACGGCTAAGACCGGCAGTACTCCGGCGGCGGCGGTGCTTCTTGCGGATCACAAGTGAGCTTTTACGCAGCACGGAGGAGCAAGCGGCTGGGTGGCTTGGGGAAAACGGAGGGGAGCTGAGGGGAGAGTTCCTCAAGAGCTTAGCGTGTGGCGCTAGGAGCTTGAGCAGGGAGCAAGAGAATGGCTGAAGGCAACAATGGCGGAGGGAACTCCGGCGGGCTTGCGCATTCCTTTTTATAGCTGCTGGAACGGGGAAGGGAAGCGGCGCGGGAGAGAGAAGGGGAGCGGCGCGAAGGCCGGGGAGAGCAATGGAGTGCTCTGCCGGGGCGGCGATTGAGCGACAAGGGCGGTGGTGCAGGACTCGGGGATGACGCCAGCGGTCATTGGGTTCTGTCGTCAGGGCGGCGCAGGAGCAGGTATGCCGGTGGTTGAGATTTGGCGGAGGCAGGCGTCGCCGTGCGGAAGATTTGATAGAAGCGACCGGTTTAACGGTGCTAGAATCGAGGGCGCACAGGTGAAAAGACATGCAGCCGCGGGCGCGTGGGCGAGCGCGGAGCAACAGATTGTCGGGCGGCTTCTGGCAGGGCGGGGAAAAGGAGCTGTTGCTGCCGTGGTCGGGGTTGGCGATGGAGGAATCGTCGTGTAGCGGAGACCAGGCGGCGCGACTGTGTTCGAAGTGACGGAAAAGACGGGCGACATCGGGCTCTGCGGTCGGGATCTGGCGGTGTGATGATGGGCGCGGGAGGCGAGGTGCTGCAGAAAGGGTGCAGAGGGGCTTCCGCTGCCATTGGGGAAGGGGGCGCAAGAATTCATTCGGTCGCGAGCCAGAGACAAAACTGAGCGGCAGGCGTCGGAGAAGATGAGCCACGCGGCGGGGAGACTCTGAAGCGGGCATTCAACTCGAGTGCACCTGTCACGGAAGATCTGGGGAAAAAGATCTCAAGGGTCCACTGGTCGGATAGAACGGCGTTTGGGAAAGACTTAGAAGGATCTGACGGTGAGCTGGGTTTGGCGGGGTCGGGATCAGAGCGAAGCGGGGAGGGGTCGGGTCTCAGGGGTCGGGACCGATCGGGAGATTGAACTTTCAGGCCCGGCAAACGAGACAGATGACTATGATCAAGGGCTAGGATTAAGATTAACTGGGAAGATTAGGGACCGATCATCACAGCCTACCCCTCTTAAAAAGAATCTCGTCCCGAGATTCAGGCATCAGAAGGGGGGTGTGCCGTTCTTACCTCCTTGATGAGATAGAAAACCCGGGAAGCGCTTGTTCAGATATTCGTCCGTTTCCCATGTTGCTTCATCTTCGGTGTGGTTTCTCCAGAGGATCTTGTACATCTTTACCACTTGGCGCCGGGTATGCCTTTCCTTCTGGTCAAGAACTCGGTCTGGGTACTCGGCGTAGGTCGGGTCGGGCTCTACCTGAAGCTGCTCTTGCTCTAAGATCTCTGCTGGAACTTGTACGCATTTCTTCAGTTGAGACACATGGAAAACATCGTGTATGGCCGACAACTGTTCTGGGAGTTGGATCCTGTAAGCAACAGGTCCACATATCTCCACAATCTCATAAGGGCCAATGTAACGGGGAGCCAACTTGCCTTTTACTCCAAACCGTTGTACTCCTTTGGTCGGGGAGACTCGAAGGTACACATGATCACCAAGGTCGAACTGCAGGGGTCTTCTCCGCCGGTCGGAATAACTCTTTTGTCGAGATTGGGCAGCCTTGAGATTGGCTTGAATTACCCTTACTTGCTCTTCGGCTTCTGCCACTAAGTCAGGGCCATAGACCTGTCTTTCTCCTGCTTGGGACCAAATCAAGGGTGTCCGACATCTCCGGCCATACAGGGCTTCGAACGGTGCCATCTTCAAACTGGCCTGGTAGCTGTTGTTGTAGGAGAACTCTGCCAAGGGCAGGCACTTATCCCAATTCTTGTCATAGTGGATGACACAAGCTCTCAACATGTCTTCGAGGATCTGATTGACTCTCTCAGTTTGGCCATCGGTTTGAGGGTGATATGTTGAGCTACGTATGAGCTTGGTGCCCATGGATGCTTGTAGTTGTTCCCAAAAGCGTGCCACAAACTGAACTCCTCGATCCGAGATGATGGTCTTGGGTACACCGTGTAGGGAAACTATGCGGTCGAGGTACAACTCTGCATACTGCTTGACTGTGTGGGTGGTGCGGACAGGAAGGAAGTGTGCGGTCTTGGTCAAACGGTCCACTATAACCCAGATGGAATCATATCGCTGTGATGTAAGGGGCAATCCAACTATGAAGTCCATGCTGATGTCTTCCCATTTCCAAGAGGGAATAGGTAGTGGCTGCAGGGTACCTGCTACCTTTAGATGGCTGGCTTTGACACGCTGACAGGTGTCACATTCTGAAACATACCGGGCTATTTCCGGTTTCATGCCACTCCACCAAAAGGTTTGACGGAGATCATGGTACATCTTATTGCTGCCAGGATGGATTGAGAACTTGGAGAGATGAGCTGCATCTAAGATCCGCTTTATTTCTTCATCCTTTAATTGTGCTGACCGGATTTGGTCTTCTAGAACTGAGTTAAGGGTGATGTGACCAAGGGTTCCATGAGAAATAATCTCCAAACTGAGTTTTCCCATCTCATGGCACAAAGTCTCGGTGAAAGTTGTTACCAACAAGCAGTTGCAACGGTGCTTGCGACTAAGGGCATCGGCGACCACATTGGCCTTGCCGGGATGATAGTGAACTTCCATGTCATAGTCCTTTATTAACTCCAACCATCTTCTCTAGCGTATGTTGAGGTCAGCTTGAGTAAAGATGTACTTGAGGCTCTTGTGGTCGGTATAAAGGTTGCAGTGGGTTCCCATCAGATAGTGTCTCCATATCTTTAAGGCATGTATCACTGCTGCTAGCTCAAGGTCATGGGTTGGGTAGCTCAGCTCATGAGGTCGTAATGCTCGCGAGGCATAGGCAATGACTTGGTTGTCTTGCATAAGAACGCACCCAAGTCCGGTGCCAGAGGCGTCACAGTACACATCAAACGGCCTAGAAGGGTCGGGCTGAGCCAAAACTGGGGCTGTGGTCAGCAGGTGCTTCAGGGTTTTGAAGGCTTCTTTACACTTGTCGTTCCACACGAATTTGGCCTCCTTCTTCAACAACTCTGTCATCGGCTTAGCTATCTTAGAGAAATCCTGTATGAAGCGCCGATAGTAGCCTGCCAATCCAAGGAAACTTCTGATCTGTTGCACTGAGGCAGGAGGCTTCCATTCCATAACTTCCTGTACCTTACTGGGGTCGATGGCTATACCATCCTTGGAGATAGTGTGTCCCAAAAACTTGACACTACGTAACCAAAACTCACACTTGGAGAACTTGGCATAGAGTTGGTGATCCCTCAGCCGTTGGAGAACCACATGAAGATGATCGGCATGTTCTTCTTCGCTCTTCGAGTACACTAGGATATCATCAATGAACACCACCACAAACTTGTCCAGCTCGGGCATGAACACCGAGTTCATGAGGTACATGAAATAGGCGGGTGCATTGGTGAGTCCAAAGGACATGACCAGGTACTTGTTGGGATACGAGGTAGGCTACGCTAGCGCAAATCAAAATTTCTACCGCGTATAACCAGGAAGAACTGCCGTATAAGGATCACGGGATTACCACTCGACGCACTACTGGTGCGGAAGATGTAGATATGCGTCGGTGCAGTGAAGACGATCACGTAGTCGTACGTAGTCGAACAACGTAGTCGTACGTAGTCGATCACGTCCAGCGGCTCCTCAGCAGCTCGTCCACGTGCACAGCAAGATCGCCTCCGGTGCCGCGGCTCGTCGTCGGCTCGTCGTGGCTCGTCGGCGGCTCGTCGATGGCTCGTCCAAGTGCTGCAGGCGCAACACCTCCAAGGTATCCACACGTGCAGGGAGGAAGCGTCGCAAGCCGGATTGCTAGATCCGCGAGTTGCAACAGGCGAGGGCGTGGGAGGCGCGGCAAGTGTGTTCAGCCAAAAGGTGTGAACCCTAGGGCGCCCCCACCCCTCTATTTATAGAGGTTCCTGATGGGCCTCTGGATCCGAGGCCCATTAGCACTCCTAAACCTAATCCAACTCGGATCAGATCCGAATTGGGCTTCCAGCCCCTTAAGTGTGTGACCCTATGGGTTCGGATACGTATAGACATGGCCCGAGTACTCCTACTCGGCCCAATAGTCGGTAGCGGCCTCTAGCAAGACGTGCCAACTCCTATACGCATACGAAGATCATATCAGACGAACCATCACAACATAATATACATGCTATTCCCTTTGCCTCACGATATTTGGTCTAGCTTCAAGCTGACCGCTCTTTCTCGATCCTGTGATTCGGAATCCCTTTGTAGGTTAACTCTTAACCGTACGTAGCATGGCCATGCATTTTCGGATCCGATCACTCGAGGGGCCCAGAGATATCACTCTCAATCAGAGAGGGGCAAATCCCATCTTGATTGACCATGTCTCATAGCATGCTTCTTGACAAACCCGAAAGCTACCTTTATAACTACCCTGTTACGGCGTAGCGTTTGATAGCCCCTAAGTAGGTCGATCCACATCTAGAATACATGCGACAATCTCAGGTCTAAGGACAAAGCGTATATGTTGTTTAAAGAGAGAACTACTTCTCGTGTTGGGTCAGTCCTAACACATGTCTCCACATGTGTCCACATTATTAGTTCAACATCTCCATGTCCATGACTTGTGAAATATAGTCATCAACTAATACATGTGCTAGTCTAATATTCATGTGTGTCCTCACATGAACTCCGACTAGGGATAACTTTAGAATAACCATACAAGTAAAGAGTTTCACATACAATTCACATAATTGCAAATCAATTCAAGTAGCCTTTAATGGATATTCAATGAACACAATATACAAATCATGGATACAAATGGAATATCATCATCTCTATGATTGCCTCTTAGGGCATACCTCCAACAGTACTCGTATAGCCCATACCTCGTGGAGAAGGCTGTCTTGGGTATGTCGCAGGGTCGGATCTTGATTTGGTGATAACCAGAACGAAGATCGATCTTGGAGAACACTTTTGCTCCGGCTAACTGATCAAACAAGACATCAATGCGTGGCAGTGGGTACTTGTTCTTGATGGTCACAGCATTGAGGGGTCGGTAGTCCACACACATGCGTAGACTGCCATCCTTCTTCTTCACAAACAGGGCAGGGCAACCCCAAGATGATGTGCTAGGTCGGATGAAGCCTTTTTCCAACAGATCATGCAACTGGGTTTTCAACTCGGCCAACTCAGCGGGTGGCATCCGATAGGGCCTCTTAGATATTGGTGCGGTGCTAGGGATCAACTCTATGGAAAACTCCACTTCTCTATCAGGTGGCATACCAGGCAAGTCTTCCGGAAACACGTCAGGGTACTCACAGATAACAGGGAGGCCTTCTAGACGGGCTCCCGATAGAGGGTAGGCACAAGGAAGTGCAGACTTAGGATGTTTCAAGGATAGGATAGAACTGCCATGGAAGGGTGAGCTGATGCGGAGAGATCGGGCTGCTGTGTCTAGAACCACATGATGTCGGGCCATCCAATCCATCCCAAGGATGACATCTATGCCTTCTAGGTCAAGGATGATAAGGTTTTCCTTGAAAAGGGTTGGGCCTAGCTGGAGAGGTACAAGAGTAACGATCTGATCCGATGTTATCTTCCCTCCTGGAGTGGCGATCACATAGGGTTCCTTAGTGTGACCGACATCCAGCTCACATCGTTCTCTAGCCTTACTCCCGATAAAGTTATGAGAGGCTCCCGAATCAAACAACACAACAACAGCTTGATTTAAAACAAGGAAAGTACCCGTCATTACTGGCGCACCTTCGGGGAGCTCGGTCAAGCTAGTGTAGTTGAGTCGGCCCTTTCGGACTTGCACCTTGGGTCTTCTTCCTCTGGTTGCCATGGGGTTCTGACTTTGATGCTGATGCTTGTTCCTGGGGCAGTCCTTAGCAAAATGCCCTTCATTGCCACAGGTAAAACAGCGGCTACTAGCTGCAGGGCGGGGTGGTGCTGGTGGTGTCGGCCGGGGCACCTGTGGTTGGAAGCCGGGGAAACTGGGCGCTGCTGCTGGTGGGGGTCGGGCAATCCACCTTCCTGACTGATGGGGTCGGCCGGAGGCTTGTGGAGGAACCATCCTGAACCTTCGGGTCAGCTGGCTCGGAAATGCCACGGGGGCTTTCCTCTTCTGGTCGGCCTTAAGAGCTTGCATGCAATCCTCTTGAGAGATGGCCAGATTGACCAACTCATTGTAGGTGTCCACCTTGATGGGGTTCAACCTTTCCCTGAGCTCCAAGCTTAGCCCTCGGCGGAATCGGTCCCGCTTCTTCTCATCCGTGTCCGCATGGTAGCCGGCATAACGGCACAGGTCGTTGAAAGCTTGAGCGTAGTGCAGCACATCTCGGGTTCCCTGGGTAAGGGCCAGGAATTCGTTGAGCTTGCGCTCCAAGAGACCTTCCGGGATGTGATGCGCTTTGAACGCCGTCTTGAACTCATTCCAGCTGACCACATGGCCAGCCGGCAGCATGGCATGGTAGTGATCCCACCAAAGCCGTGCGGAGCCACGCAGCTGTTGAGCGGCGAACCGAGCCTTGTTATGGTCGGGGCATGGGGCGGTGAGAAGCTCAAACTTGGATTCGATCGTACGAACCCAGGCGTCAGCGTCGAGCGGTTCTTGTGTCTTCTGAAACAAAGGGGGCTGTGTCCCCAAAAAGTCTTCATAGCGAGCCACATGCGGTTGTTGCTGAGCCCTTCCACCATGGGGCTGCTGCTGTTGCCCTTGTACAAGATGCCTTAGCAGCTCAGTTTGAGTTTCAGCAATCCCATTTGATTAAGGTGAATAGGGGGGCATCCTCTCATGAATTATGCCATGTTCCTCGCAGAATAAGGTGAACATATTTGAAAAATATTCTCCACCACGATCTGACCTTACACGTTTGATTTTCCTTTCAAGTTAGTTTTCTAATTCAGCTTTATAGATCTTAAAATAGTGTAAGGCTTCATAAGCTTCATATTTTGACTACGAGGTCATGAGATATTTTTACCACCTTTTGTCAACAGAAATCAGAATGAATTAGTTCAAGTGGTGCCAAATCCCTCGTCTCTACAGCCTTATGAGGCCTACGAGGTTGTTTTGATTCCACACATACATGACACTTAGAACCTTTGACTAAGGTGAATTTCGGAATTATATTCAAATTTGCTAGCCGTGCCATACAACCAAAATTAATATCATAGAGTTGTGAATGCCAAACATTAAACTCATCAACATTAACAACATTGTTCACAACTCTATTACATTCATCTAACAAAGATAAACGAAACAAACCTCCGCATTCATATCCTTTACCAACAAATTGTAACATTCGTAAAATTTACCGGCTGAAATCACTCGCTAAAAATCATTTCTAAAATCTTTCAACATTTGAGCTCCCAAAACTCCCATCTTCCCAGCGAATTTGCCGTCCTGGCACTCAGCGGTGACAACCATCATTTTCATCCTCCGCAAATTCCGCCGTGTGTCCAACGGAAAAACCGTCATGCATGCCCGACCGTTTTCCGCATTTTCCGCCGACTCTCCCTTTCTTTTTCTCTTTCTTTTTCCCTTTTCCTTTTCTCATTTTCCTATCCTTCTCTCTCTTTCTTCCTTCTTTCTTCTTCCTCCCTTCTTTCTTCTTTCTTCCTCCTTCTCCTTTCTTCTTGGCTGGTCACGCAGGCTCCCAGCGCCTCCTTTCTCCCTGGTCAGCACCCTCCGAGGGCCCTCCTCCCTCCTAGCGCACAGCAGCAGCGCCCCAGGGGGCCTCTCCCTCCCTGTCTTCCCCCTGCACGCGCACGGCCCACCTCCGGCGCCCAGCCCCTACCCACGCCGACCTTCGCCCCTGCGCACCCCTATGCTCCTCGCCGCGTGAGCCTGGCCCCGCAACACCATCCACGCGGAGCTCCACCTCGCCACGCCACCGCCCTGTGCCGGCCAAGAACCCCGGCCGCCATTAACGCAGCTCGCCGGCTACCGGTCCCTACCGCTGCCTGTGCGCCGCTCGTCGCCTTCCCCCTCGCACCCTATCGGGGGAAAATATTAACGACCCTTCGAAGCCCATGGAAACAACAAAGACGCGAAGGCCCAGGCCCGCCTAAGGGAATAACAACTGCCGTCGGCCCAACACAGGGGACGAGAATCATGCTTCGCCTCGCCCGACCCGGTATCCTGGGGTCAGGCATCCTCGACCCCCGTGAGACCAAGCTCCGCCTCGCCCGACCGCAGGTCTGGGGTCGGGAGCGTCCGACCCCCCGCCGCAAGCCTCTGTTTCGCCCGACCCCAAGCATAGGAGGTCGGGTTGACCCGGGCCCACCAGACAAGTATCCGCCTCGGACGTGGATCTCATGGGTCCCCTTGTCGATTCCACCATAAATGTGCCGCAAAGCTGTCAGAAGGAAGGATCTCCGCGCCCCCACACAACCCGTCGCAAGTACCCATGCGCGGCTGCACAGTACTTGCTACAGTAGCTGCGACCCTCTCCAATTGGCCACAGGGCACTCATGGTCTGCACCGCCCAAGGCAGGAGGAGGTCTCGCCCGCCCTCGTGCCCCGCGCACCCGGCGGCAGAGATGCGACGTCCGCTCTCCGCAGGCCGTCAGCAGGACGGCAAGATCCGACGCTTCCCCCAACGGACACGGGGGTCACGACGAAATGCCATCATCACGTCCGGCGGCTACAGTCGCCGAGGAAGCCATCGACAGGATGCAGCGGCTGCCACCCTCTTCCGGCAAACGCGCCGGTAGGAGCCGAAGGCCGGCGAGGACGCCGGCGACCTGGGAACTCGCTCCCCCCTCGCATCGTTCTTTTTACCTAGCCATGTTTATCTTTTTAGGGCTCCCCACACTCGGTCTCATCTGTAACTTCGGTGGCCTCCTTACGCTATAAAGGAGGAATCGGGGGCCTGAGACAGGGGGGCGAGAGGCTCGAAGGACAAGTAAAAGCACCACAACGCTTCCAAGCCAACAGAACACACGCACACACCCTTCGAGAGCGTCAGGGCACATCCAAGAGACTTGGGACCGGTTCCCTCTCTCGCACTCCTGTAACCCCTACTACAGAATCCTGCGTGGGCAACACGAGCAGCTCCCGATACTAGACGTAGGGCGTTCCCTTGCTTGAACCAGTCTAAACCCCGTGTCTCCCACGCCACCATCTGAAGCCTTACGTGCATAAAAGAAATTTACTAGTCTAAGTCTTGACCCGCTAATCTTGACAACGACAGTTGGCGCGCCAGGTAGGGGACCTTTGCGCGTACATCTCCAGCTTCAGATGGCCAACCACGACGCTAGCTTCGCTCCGGGCTCCCTGATCCGCTTCGGGATTCTAGACTTCCTCGCCACCGGGAAGGCGATCGAGCTGATCCCTCTCCTCGTCTGGCCTGCTCGTGCCCCCATTCCCGGCTCCACCGCCGGGATAGCAGCGAGCGGCCGGGCGCGCGCCGGCGGGCCTCCCCCAGAGGGGCGGCTCCGCCTGGAACATAGAACAGCTAAGATGCTTCTACCCCTAGCTTTCGTTTCCATGTTCTGTACATAGACACTTTTGTACATTTAAAAAATTTTACGGAAAAAAGAATTTTGAGATGGTTCCATTCAAGTTTCACCTCGAACTCAGGGATATCCGACTGGCTCTGCTTCAGGGCTGCACAACCCTCGGGGGCTATCAGGGGCTCCGACCTAAAGCCACTTGACACCCTCTCAAAACGCTCTCTTTCCGAGCCGACCCCGTTTCTGAACTTTTGGGCATAAAAAGGAGAGAGTGTACGAACGGTGTTCAGGCAAGATTGATCGGACTGCGAAAAAACCTACGCCCCAGTGGCTACGGTGCCCTCGCTCATCAAAGCTTACTGACATGCCCGACAACGTACTCTAAACTTTCCAAGTCCAAAAAATAAGAAAGGGAATCGAAAAAAAATTTACGACAATTTTTAGAAAAGCCTCTATGGCCATTACAAAACGAGTCTGAAACTAACGTATTTACGTCTTGGGCGCCATCCCGATACAGTTAACTCGACCGGGGATCTTCGGGAGGGATGGCTTCATCCTCCAGGAGCTTCGCCAAAGCCTCCGCCGGGTTGAGCACCGACGCGTCAATCTCGTCCAGCTCAGCCTCAGAGTAGCCGGCGGCGTACCCCACGCTCATCCCGGCGAAGTTAATGCCGGAGTAGTTGGAGCCGAAGACCCTGAAGGCTCGCCTCATGCCAGTGTGGAGCGCCTCCAGGGCGATCTCGCGGGCTCGGCGATAGGTCCCGAGGACACGAGTCGCCAGCGAGCTCGTCCCCTCCTCCTGGACCACGCTGAGGCCGTCGCAGACCACGCGAACAGCATCCCGCAGGTTGCCGTGCTCAGCGCGCTCGGCGTCGAGCACCTCCCTCAGCTGGGTGAGCTCGCGTGCAAGGATCACCCAGAAGAACCCGCTAAATCAAAAATCACCGCAACATCACAAAGACAAGGAAATGAACAGAGTCTTACCCTCGAACTGGGCCTTCAGCTGGCGCTCCCGGTCGAGCCCCTGGGCCACGGAGGCTTGAAGCTCCCGCGCTTGGGCTTGAAGCTGACCGACCTCCGCCCCAAGGTCGGCCGCCGCCTTCTCGGCCTCCTCCTTCCGGACCTTCTCCGCGCTCGACGGTCTTTTGAAGGGCTTCATGCTCCCCCTTCAGCCGTGCGAGCTCCTCGGCGTCGTGGCGGGCCTTTTCGGCAGCGGCCTGGAACTCCTCGTGGTCGCAGCGGGCCCTCTCGGCGATGACCTGGAGCTTGGCCTCCACCCGCCGCGCATCCTCCTGCGCCGCCTGCTCGCGCCTCTGCAGATCATCGATGACCTGCTGGGCGGCGGCAACTTGCATGGACAGCTCCCCGGTCCGCTGTCTGTCCAAGTTGAAGCGCTCCCAGAGCCCCCGCTCCAGCCGAAGGAAATCGGATTTCCCCCGACTGCATTCTTGGAGAGCCTACAAAACAATACGACATTAGGGGTAAAACGATGGGGAGGACATAGCCACCAACGGAGAAGGTACCATACCTGACTACCAGGGAGGACGATGCCGTCCAACTGCCCCAACACCGAGGACAGAGCTGCGCGGGCGTTAGCGAGGCCGCCCTGCATCGCCTGCCACTTGCCCCATTCCGTGGCATCATCCAACGTGAAGAGGGGCCTCTGCGGGTCATCACGGGATGACCAACGCAAGACAGACCCCCTCCACGCCCTAGGAACGGGAGTGGCCGAGGCAGAGGCGGAAGCCGAACTCGACAACGCCGTCAAAACGGACTCCACCGTCGTGGAAGCTGCCGGGCTCACCGACGGTCCCGGGGCACACCCCCCTGCCCCCGTCGAGGCCGCCGCGGGCCTGCCAGGCGGCGCCACCGCCTGCGACGCGGGCGCCGGAGCGAGCATCCCCGTGGCCGCATCGCTCTCCGTCGCGACCGCCGGAACAGGTGTCCCCGCCCCCGTTGGGGCCTCTGGAGCAGGCACCTCCGCCTCCGTCGCCGGTGCCACCTCCGCCGAGGCTCCACGGGCGGAAGTCCCTGTCTCCGTTGCCACCGCCTCCTCTGTCGCAGCCGCCGTGGCAGGCGTCCCAATCTCCCCCGCTGCCGCTGTCCCCGCCGTGGCCGCGGGGGCAGGCTCTTCTTCCTCCGTTGCCACCGCCATCCCCGTTGCGGCCGCTGGGACATCCGTCCCCGTCTCCCCCGCCGTCGTTCCCTCCGCCTCATCGGCGTCCAGGTCGATCACCTCCCCGGCCTGAGGGCCCCTGGGAGCGATACTCTGCACCGTGGGGTCAGCCAAAGAAGTGGAAGGTGGAGCGGGGTCCGCACCCTCTCCCGTGCCCGGTGGCAGCACCACTCCACCGGTCGCCGCCGCGGGGGCCACCTCCGCGGTGGAACCCACGACCTCACCAGGGACCCCGCCGCTCGCCGCGGGCGGGGCAGCGGTGCGCCCCGCAGGGGTGGACAACACCCGCAGCGCCTTTTCGACGCCAGTTGCGGGACGAGACCTTGAGGGGCGGCGCTGCAAAAACAATCAACAAACATCAGCGAAAACGAACACAATGCATGGAAAGGAACGAGGTTTGCGAGGAAATTCAACTCACATTCCCCCAGCGCAAGGACGGCGAGTGCGCTTCGCCTCCGAGCCGGACGCCGACCCCGGGGCGTCCGGCAGCGGTCGCTTGTCGCCGCTCCTCTGTGCCTGGGCCGCAGGCGCAGGGATGGGGGCGCGCTCCGTAGACCCCCAGGGGACGCTTCGCGCCGACCCCTGGGGGGCGCTCCGCGCCGACACCTGGGGCACGGCCCCAGAGCTTTGCGGGACCAAGTCCCGGGCGGACGGTCCACCCGCTTCATCCCTCGCGACCGTTTGGGAGCGCGTCTCCCGAATAACGAGCGCGCCCGACCGTGGGGAGAGGGTGAGCTCCTCCTCCTCCTCGTCATCCTCCTCCTCTTCCTCCTCATCGTCGTCGTCATCGTCGTCCGACACGACCTGTCCTCATCGCCGCCGCTGGAACTCCTTGGCGGCCCTCTTCTTCTTCTTCGATGTCTCCTTGTCCTTGCGGCGCTTCTGCCTCTCAGCAAGGAGACGGTTCTGCAGCCGCCGCTCGGCGTCCTCCGGCACCAGCGGGCGCGAGTCCACGACCCGGGTCAGGCTGCCCTGCAAATGCAAAAGGGCCCCGCGTATGAGCAGCGAACCAGGAAACACAAAAAAAAAGAAGGTTTGCGCACAAGATCTTTACCAGGTCGATGAAGTTCTCGTACGGGTGCATCGGAGGGTGCCCGGGCACCGGGTAGTTGGCGTCCTTATCCTCCAGCGCCTCCCGAATCCGCTGCCGAATCTCGGAGGTGGCGAGCGCACCCGTCGCAAGGACGGTGCCCTCGGTCGGCACGCCCGGAGTCATGTTGGCAAGCGAGCGGACCCGGAGCATCAGTGGCGCCACCCGCCGGGCGTGGTACGCCCCGATGACCCCGGCTCCGGTCAACCCCCTCCCCTTCAGGTGCTCGATGGCCTGCAGGAGGTCGTGGATCCGCTTCTTCTCCTTGTCGACCGGGCTGTACGCCCACACCTCCGGCGCCGCCTCGATAGTGCGGCCGGTGAACTCCGGCAGGGGGGAGTTCGAGTAGTTCTTCACGTAGAACCAGCGCTGGTGCCACCCCTTGTGGGACGCCGCGGTCTTTATCGCCATGTACTCCTTGGCGCGGGTGTGGCGGAGGTGGATTCCGGCGCACCCTATCAGCACCGGGGGCAACCGCTGCTGGCTCCCCTTCTTCTCCGCCTTCTGGTACAAGCTGACCGTGAAAAAATATTTCCACAGCGAGAAGTTGGGCTTGACTCCCAGGAACCCCTCGCACAGCGCAATGAACGCCGTGATGTGCTGGATCCCGTTGGGGTTGAGGTGCTGCAGCTCAAGCCCATAATAATGCAGGAGCCCGCGGAAGAAGAGGCTTGGCGGAGTCGCGAACCCCCTCTCGCGGAAGTGGGTGAAGGAGATGATACAGCCGGCGGGCGACGCCGGCGCCTGCTCCGCCCCAGGAAGCTCCCACTCACCCGCCTCCGTCCTCTCGTAGAGGAGGCCCTTCCTCATTAGGCCTTCGGCGCGCGAGGGGCTGAAGTGGGAAATCGCCCAGGATCCCATTCCCGGAGGGAGAGGAGCTCGACGGGGGATGGGGGAGAAAGGGTGCGGCGCTGGGTGGAGGAAGACGAAGCGGGTGCAGGAAAGCTAAGGGCGCGCGAGGAGGCGAAAAAGCTTGAAGGCAGACGGCGGGCGGAACCGGCGAGGCGAAACTTTCGTTTTATAGGGAAAGCGCGGGGGAAGCAGAACAGACGCCCCCGTCACCATAAATGCGGCGCCAGATACACTCTGCCATGCCCGTTCTTTTTCGGAAACCGTGCGCATGACCGGTAGCAGAAACATCCCCTCCTCCCTCGATTCGCGGGTCGGTGCCCTCCACCGCTTCACTTCCCAGGGATGCGCGCACAACGTCCCCCACGTCCGGCCCAAGGCGCTACACCCTCCACGTCCGGCCCAAGACGCGGCCTCCCTCCATGTCCGGCCCAAGGCCCACCAGAAGGTAAGAAAGGGATACGGGGCTGAAAACACCCCTACAGCCCATTACGATCCAGGAGTTCAAAGGTTGGCCCGCCACGGGTTCAACAACCGCTCCAGGATGCCCCCGAGCAAGGGGTGAGAGGAGACGAGTCCGCAAGCGACCATCACCCAGGCACGCAATAGCCCAGGGCGTCTCAATCTCACGTTCGAGTTCTAACCGGCATCAAAGTTCATGGTTTTTCCTCGAAGAAAGGCAACGAGCCCCCCGATCCAACTGAACGGATTGGGGAACTATATGAACTGGCCGATCGGAGCCTGGGGTACGCCACCAGCTTGCCCCAAGCCGGACCCGCCCCCCCCCCCCCCCCCGAACGGGGACCGGGACCCCACTCGAACTCGCCCTTTAGTAGCTCAATGAGCACCACGGTTCGTCCGACGAGGATAGCGTGGCACGGCTCGTCCCCTCCGTCCCAGCGAACGGACGCTTGAGGGGTAACGTACAAAAGTCGACCTAGTCTCCCTACCGGTTCCCTGCAACGCGCGGGGGCTGGCCTCGCAACCAAAGGCCACACGGGTGGCCTTGACTTAAAGACTCTCAGACAGAAGGGAACGACCAGGAATCCCCCCACTCCGGATCGCTCACAAAAATGCGTCGCCTGATCGGCCCCCTCAGTCAAGACGCGCAGGCGACACCTCCTGTCCCGGATCAACCGCGAAGACCCCCTGCGGGCGATGACAACAGCCTCCGGAGGAGCGTCCCCGCTCCACCACAGGCTCGGGGGCTACTGTTGGGGGAAAATATTAACGACCCTTCGAAGCCCTTGGAAACAATAAAGACGCGAAGGCCCAGGCCCGCCTAAGGGAATAACAACTGTCGTCGGCCCAGCACGGGGGACGAGAATCACGCTTCGCCTCACCCGACCCGGTATCCTAGGGTCAGGCATCCCCGACCCCCGTGAGACCAAGCACCGCCTCGCCCGACCGCAGGTCTAGGGTCGGGAGCGTCCGACCCCCCGTCGCAGGCCTCCATTTTGCCCGACCCCAAGCATAGGAGGTCGGGTTGACCCGGGCCCACCAGACAAGTATCCGCCTCGGGCGCGGATCTCGTGGGTCCTCCTGTCGATTCCACCATAAATGCGCCGCAAAGCTGTCAGAAGGAAGGATCTCCGCGCCCCCACGCAACCCGTCGCAAGTACCCATGCGCGGCTGCACAGTACTTGCTACAGTAGCTGCGACCCTCTCCGATTGGCCACAGGGCACTCATGGTCTGCACCGCCCAAGGCAGGAGGAGGTCTCGCCCGCCCTCGTGCCCCACGCGCCCGGCGGCAGAGATGCGACGTCCGCTCTCCGCAGGCCGTCAGCAGGACGGCAAGATCCGACGCCTCCCCCAACGGACACGGGGGTCACAACGAAACGCCATCATCACGTCCGGCGACTACAGTCGTCGAGGAAGCCATCGACAGGATGCAGCGGCCGCCACCCTCTTCCGGAAAACGCGCCGGTAGGAGCCGAAGGCCGGCGAGGACGCCGGCGACCTGGGAACTCGCTCCCCCCCCTCACATCGTTCTTTTTACCTAGCCATGTTTATCTTTTTACGGCTCCCCACACTCGGTCTCATCTCTAACTCCGGTGGCCTCCTTACGCTATAAAGGAGGAATCGGGGGCCTGAGACAGGGGGGCGAGAGGCTCGAAGGACAAGTAAAAGCACCACAACGCTTCCAAGCCAACAGAACACACGCACACACCCTTCGAGAGCGTCAGGGCACATCCAAGAGACTTGGGACCGGTTCCCTCTCTCGTACTCTTGTAACCCCTACTACAGAACCCTGCGTGGGCAACACGAGCAGCTCCCGATACTGGACGTAGGGCGTTCCCTTGCCCGAACCAGTCTAAACCCCGTGTCTCCCACGCCACCATCCGAAGCCTTACGCGCATAAAAGAAATTTACTAGTCTAAGTCTTGACCCGCTAATCTTGACAACGACACACCCGCTATAAAAGGTCAATGCCCCGGCCTCCCTCGCCACTCTTTCGCCACCCAGCTCGCTGCCCCTTGCCTCCAGTGCGCCGGCCCCGCCAAACACCGCCGCCACCAGAGCGCCAAGCACCACCGTCTCCAAGCCGCCTGGGTGCCCCCTCCCCGCTAAAGCTCACCCAATGTAAGGGGTCAAATGGAGTCCCCTCGCCCTCCCCTACCTCCCCCGCAGCTCAGCCTCACCGTCGGCGAGCTTGGCCGGCTGGCCCGTCACCGGATTCTCCCTCCCCGTATCTCTCTGTTCCTGAACCAAGGAAGAAGAAGGGGAAAAATCCCACCCTTTTTGATCTAACCCCCACCTTTCTCTATTTCACCTCCTACCTCTCTCGTACCCTTTTGCGCAGGAAGCCCTCCCCCATCCGATAATGTTTGCAAGCAGGCCCCGGGTTCTTCGCAAACAAGTCCCTAGTTCCCTATTTAACCCTAAACAACACCTTTGCCTTGTTATTTCATGCGCCAAACTTCCTCCGATTGATCCCAAATTCGACCACGTCATCCTTCACTATATTTTCGCCGGGTCATCCCCAAATTCCATGAAAATACTCTTTCCTCCTAATTTTCGTTCGCGTTCTCTGTTCGAGCTCAACAGGTAAAGCTTTATTTTTCTTTTATTTATTGTATGCCCAATTATGTGTGCCGTAGATCGCGGAGTGCCCGAGAAGGAGCCTGAAGAGGAGCTTGACGACCAGTACCGTGAGCCGGAGCCCGAAGGCCAGCACCACGAGCAAGAACTCCTGGAAGGATTTGAGGATGGCAAGTCCAATCTCACCCTTTAATGCATATTTATCCTAATTTTTCAAACACAACATATTGGCCTGTTTTATAAATTGCATATTGTTTTACTTCTGAAACACGGTTGGATAGCCACCCCTTGATTGTTATGATTATTCCTTGATGTTCTATAACTATCTCTAAATATGGTGTGCTATGTTTGGATGACAATTACTGCTAGAATACTTAGGACCTTGTTACTTATTACAATTCAACCATGACTACAATGTGTTTTTATCAAAGATTAAAGGTGTGAGTGTTTTAAATGAGAAAAATGGGTTTCAGAAAATAAAGGAAAGAAAATACTTAGATGAGATGGATGGGTGTTTCTTGTGAGAAATACCAAGTTGGGCTCGTACCTTTGTGGTTGAGCAGGTTGGGAGATATCCATCTGGTCATGGTTAAGGACCGAGTTGATGTGTCATCTTGCCTAACCCAATTGATCGTGCAACCACTCGACCGTTGTATGCAGCAACGGCTTAGCATAAATCCCACTAGCTAGTCTGTTAGCCATTAGGAGAGCTAGTGAGCAACGGGAGACCTTGGAGAAGGAGTAAGACCTTTGTGACTTAGGTCCCGGTTAAGACCTCGTTGGTAGGTCGTTAACCCCTTGGTTGTTTCCGTGTTGGCTAGTCAGGTTTAGCTAAGGTGGGTAATAGCTTTGATAGGATCTGCACCGACACTAAGGTGATCGTGCTACGCTACCCTACTTGTAGGTAAACTGTACACCTCTACATAGTTAAAATCTATTTGAATAGCCGTGTCCATGGTATTGGACGAGTTACGGCTGGGTCACATTACTAGTGCTTGGAGATGGAAGGTTTTCAGGGCGTGTTTTGGATTTTGGAAGTATCCGGCAGCTGTGCCGTGAGCTACTGCGGACGGGAAGTCCGGTAGCATTAAAACTTGGATCCTTTGTGTAGAATCAACCCCACTTAATGATTCGGTTACTACAAGAAATGCTTTGCGAAAATTCTCTTGAAAATGAACCCTTGCATGTGTTGAAAATCTAACTTTATTGCAAATAAACCTTAGCCTTATCATTGATATACCCTGTGCATATTCTTGTTTGTATCTCCCTCCGTGGATGGGGTTGGACTTGTTGAGGACTTTTGTACTCACCCTTGTTTTGTTGCTTCAGAGGAAGACCCAGATTTCATCGCCGAGGATTTCGAGTAGGAGGTCGCTTCCGTACCCAACGCTGCCTGTGGTATTGGCCTTTGCAGAATGCTTCCACTGCCGTGTAGTCCCGAGTGCTATCTCTTGATAGTAGCTTGGCTCACTGCTGTTGTTTATTTACTTATCATTTCAGCATGGCTTTCACGCCCACTCCCCCGGAAGTTGTACGGTTTATGAACCATCTGTCGAATAAATGTGTTATTAGCCTCCTGGAAGTGATAATTGTATCATATTTAGTCTCTGCTTATGTGGGGACGCTTCACAAATGTCCCATACTTAGATAGTACACATTTATTAGATTCAAAAACTAATTTAAAACCATCTCTGCATAGTAGAGAGCCGCTGACAAGATTCTTCTTGATAGTGGGGACGTGTTGCACGTTCTTCAATCGCACGGTCTACCAAGAACACGCGCATGTGATCCGTTCCCCATCAACAAGGAGCAAGTCCCCCCGACGTGATAAGATGAAAACAAGGAAATGCCACCACACACATGAATATTAGCCCCAGTATCAATCCACCACTTCGGTGAATGACAAACTGAAAGAACTGTAGCTAATGAATTACCATACCCCGACGTTCCTGCAGTTTCACCAATAACCATGTTTGCTGATTTTTTGTTGCCTTTCCACTTGCGGTTCTCACACTCACTGGCAAAATGACCAGGTTCACCGCAAACATAGCAATTACCCTTGTTCTTCTTCTTCTCAAAAGTGGTTGTCTGCTTAATCTTTGCATTGTTATCTTACTTGTTGTTCTTCTTCTTACTGTGGAAGCCATTGGGATTGTTCTTTTGCACCAGATTGGCACTAGAAGATCCAACCCCATTCCCGCGAGTGTCTTTCACCCTCGCCTTCTCTTCAACATCCAAAGATCCAATAAGATCAGCAACGCTGAACTGTTGTCTCTTATGTTTCAGAGAAGTAGCAAAATCCCTCCAAGAAGGTGGCAGCTTAGCAATAATGCCCACTGCCACAAACTTGTTGGGCAACACACATGGGAAATATTCGAGTTCTTTCGCCAATGCCTGAATCTCATGGGCCTGTTCCACTACAGAACGGTCATCAACCATACTGAAGTCATAGAACTATACCATGATATACACGCTCCCAATGTCAGAAACACCAAACTTTGCCTCAAGTGCATCCCACAGTTCCTTTGCAGACGGCAACGTGAGATAGAGGTCCACTAGGTTTTCCGCAAGAACACTAATCACGGTGCCTCGAAAAAGGTTATCGGCTGCCAAGAACTGGAAGTATCAGACATTGTGCTTGAAACTTTGGTTCATGTTTTATAATTAGTTCATGTTTAGTCCTCCTTATTAGCATCCGAACATCCAATGCGACAGGCTAAAACTTTAGCCATTGGTATCATTCTCGAGCTAAAGTTTAGTCCGTGGCACATCAAATATTCAGAGGCTAATTAGGAGAACTAAACATGAGTTAATTATAAAACTAATTGCACAGATGGAGGCTAAATAGCGAGATGAATCTATTAAACCTAATTAATCCATCATTAGCAAATGGTTACTGTAGCAGCACATTGTCAAATCATGAACTAATTAGGCTTAATAGATTCGTCTCGCCGTTTAGCCTCCATCTGTGGAATGGGTTTTATAAATAATCTACATTTAATACTCCTAATTAGTATCTAAATATTTAATGTGATAAGTGCTAAAAATAAACGAAGGAACCAAACACCCCTTGGTCGATGAGATGACCATGAAAGTCGAGACGGAATATAACGACTTTTTTTTGGGACTTGCGAAACAGTCTCAATGGACTGGTCAATGCAATAACCTCGGTAGGTTCACCGGGCAATGAAAATCGGAAATGAACTGGTAGGTTCACACGGCATGGAAAATCGGAAATATTAGGGCCTGTTGGCGAGGGGATGTTAAACTTTAACATCCTCAAATGGAGTGTTAAACTTTAGTATCTTGAGGTGTTTGGATAGTTTGTTAAACTTTAACACGTTACATGAGAAATGATAATATTACCCCTCCTTCCTCTTGCACACTACCATTTTTCGTGCTGCTGCGCTCTGCTCTCGTAAAATCGACGAGAAGCGGGAGCTGCGTGCTCTCCTAACATTACCCCTTAGGAGAGGAGAGGACCGGGAATGGAGGGGCCGCACTTAGGGGCCGACGGTGGTGGAGGAGAAGCCGCTCGCCGGCTCTCCCGCGCGGTCGCTCGCTGGCGCCGCTCGGAGCCGCCCTCCGCGCCCGCGTCTACTCCCGCCGAAGCCGCCTCTCGCACCCACCGTCGAAGCCGCCACCTGCCCCGAAGCCGCGTCGCCAAAGCCGCCGCCTGCCCCGCCGCCGAAGCCACGCTGCCCCGGCCACTCCTGCGCCCATCACTGAATCCGCCACCCGCGCCGCCGCCTGCCCCGCCGCCGAAGCCACGCCCGCCCGGCCGCTGTTGTCGTGCTGCTCCTCCCGACCGCTGTTGCCGCGCCAGCTGCTCCCGATCGCCCGCCGCTATCTCCGATAGGAGAGAGGATGGGAGAGAGGGGGAGTGGAGAGGGAAGAGGACCTGTGGGCGGGAGGAGATGCCGCCGCCCGCTGCCCGCGCGAGGCCGCCAGCTAGCCGCGGGGGCCGGAGGGGAGGACCAAGGCGCCATCCACCAGCTCGCCGCGCCGTGGATCTGGGGCGGCATGGGGAGGAGACGAAGGTGGGCGGAATGGGAGGACCTGCGGGCGGGGATGGCCGGCGGGATGGATAGCCCAGCGCTGCTTGCTTCCGCCATCGCCCTCCTCCCGAGATCCCGTCCCCGTGAATTGCGGCGGCCCCCGGTGCGGCGGAAGACAGCGTGGGAGGAACGGCCCACGGCGCAGCGTCCTCGACGGCGCAGGAGCGGCGCGGACCGGCGGTGGCGGGCACGGTGGCGGCTCGTGACGGTTGGACCGGCGGCGGCGGGCACAGGCACACAACGGAGGGAGCGCAGAGCGGCAGTGCCGCGCGCGGATCGAGGGAGGAAGATGGGGGGCAGCGGAGGAGAGAGAGGGGGCAACCAGGGGATATGTGAACTAGGGGACCACTTTTAACATCTTTAGCAAGTTTTAACACCCCCTTCATGTGTTTATGAAAAATGGGGTGTTAAACTTTAACACAACTCTTTTAACACAACTGTTTGGCAGCCAATGTGTTAAAAAGGTGTTAAAAGGGGGAACACCCCCTTCCCGAACAGGGCCTTAATCATTTTGAAATTATAAGCTCGTTTTGATATTTCTGAATCCATGTCATCCAGAACCTCTAACGATCATCTGTTCATCTTTCTGCACGGTGTTCTCGGCATGTTTTTTCACATACATATAGTTCTACTTGCACCAACTGCATGTAAGCACTATACATTCACAGGCCTAACGATCGGTCCCTATACGCTGTCCCCGGCTCCAAGACCGTGATTACAAAACAAAACTATACGCGGCAAGGCAAAAACCGGTCACTTCTTGGCGATCTTCTGGGGCGGCGAGCACGACGACGACGACGACAGGCCGGAGAACATGCTGTTGTCGGCCTTGTCCTTGGTGAACGCCTTCCGCACGTCCTCCTTCAGCTCGCAGAAGCGCATCCTCTTCACCTTCTGCTCGTCGGGGGTGCCCCTCTGGAGGTAGAACTGGTCCAGCCCGTCCGGCAGGTCGTACTCCAGGTACTTGTACTCCAGGTACTTGTCCAGCACCTGCGAGCAGTTCGGGAAGTACCGCCGGCCAAGCTCCACTGCATAATGCCAGATGATATGAGTGAGCACTAAGTTCTTAATGTTAGAAGTTTAATCTCCACCGACTCGGTCAACGACCGAGTCGGACCCTATCTCGCACCCTGATCGGGGCGCACAACCAACTCAAGGTTGCGGGCCCCGTCGCGCAGCACTATAAAGAGAGGTGGGGCTGGGGGCACGCACGCCGAAGTTCGTCGCCGTGCCCCACTTGCACGCCTAACAGAAACCCAATCTACTAGGTGCTGTAGCGGCGGGAAGCACCGCCGCCACCTGCGCCACGCCACCGCCGTTGACATCGCCACCGTTGCCCTCAGCAGTATTCTCATGGCGAGCTCTTCATCCAAGAGCAATGGTAGACCTCTCTACTCTCTCTCTGACTCTCTCGGTCAGTACTCGACTAGACCTGAGACATTGTTGTTTATCCTAAGATCAAGTGTTATACCCACTAGATGAACCCCAATTGATCTTTGGTTAAGTTATTTGAGTCCGTGCTAAGCTAATTTAGTCCTATAACTTAACCAAGCATATCTCATTTGTGATTGTGTTTTACGCACATGACCAGACTTGGGTCTATGTGGAACATGTGGTTGCATTGCATTGCATCCGAGCTAAATTTTCAGGTGATGGGTGCAGGAGTAGCTCTGTGAAATGGAGTGTTTGATGATTGAAAATTCACCTGTTTTCATCAGCGCATCCACCCTTGAACGGAGTCTTTTGTTTTGTATGGCTGGCGTTTCGTTCAGGTCGACTTCCCTCAGTTTACCAGAAGTACTTGGTGCTGTAGTGCCTGGTGCAGTAATACCGCCAAATTCTTCTGTGGTGTCTGCTTGCGCGATTTGCATGGCGACTTTGGCTTCAGCAGGAAAGAACAATATAGCCAATGCAACTGCAGGGATGATACACGGCATGTTATGATCCAGGGGGATACAGTTTAGTCAATAACGTAAAGCACAATCTTCCTCCAAAGCTTCAAATAAAACAAAGGTAATGACCATACCATATCACCCACCCCAAGTTCTAAGGTGCTATTTGATGATTATCTCCAATGGTGTGAAATCCTTCCCATTATGTTATCTAGAACTAGGCCACTACTAGGCTGAGTGTGCAAAGTTGACTGGTAAGTGGCAACAGACATTGCAGGTCTGTCATCTGTAATTTGATTGATTTGGACTATGCGGCTAGTGGCTACAATGGTCTATTCCTATAAATAAATGTAACACTATTGAAGAAAGAGAGAAAAGGATATGTGGGTTGTTCTCCTTTTGCCTTCTCTTTTTGAGAAGAAAGGTAGGGGCACATGTCATTCGACTACAAGGTAGCTTGAATATGTTCCCACTGGTGTCTTTCTAATTTTGAGCAATTTTTTAGGGGCAAACAAATAAGATCCATTTTATCAAAGCATGGTGTGGACTTCACCTCTGTTTTCCAGGTAGAGAAGCTTCATGTGAAGATCATCGGCCAACAAAGGCGAGGTGACAGCATCTTCCACTGACATAGGATTTCGCATCATCTCCCGCTCTAGAATATCTATACACAACCTATCTTTGTTTGACTCTTGACCCTGCTCCATCTTTGTATTGTAGTCTTTTGCTCTTGTTAACCTCCGACAAATACCAATTGCACTCCGGCCATCAGCTGTCAGTTGTGATACAGTTGCCCCTTTGTTAAGGAGGCACATAATGATAGCTGGTTCTCTCCTCATAGCAGCCAAGTGGAGTGCTGTGTATCCACGGCTATTCTTCAAATTCAAGTTAGCCAGCTCCAACTCTAACAACTCCGAGACAACCTTAGAATCACAGTAAGAAGCTGCATAGTGCAATGCATTGGCATCATCTAATGTGATCTCAGACTCATTAAGAAGCAACTTCACAAGCTCAACATCATCAGAGTCAAGTGCTCTGTGGATTCTTCTGACTCTTTTCTCATGCACAGGGTCCGAAATGGAGGCGTCATCATCAGCAGTTTGCGACTTTTTACGAATCTTTTTTATCTCCTCGACAACTTCTGGAGAAAGCTCCTTATCCAAAGATATATCATCAAGATCTGATCTAGCAATCCTCTGAATGCATTTGTCGAGCACTTGAGTCAGCTCTGAGTGTGAAGCAACTTGCAGAATAGGAATGACATCTTCCACTAGAGTCTTGTCTACAAAGTTAAGAAGCCGCCGCTGCAGAGGAAGACCATGTTAACCATATGCATTCCTAAGTCGAAATAGAAAAGCCAAACAACAGTCTGACAATATACACAGCAATAAATCTGATGTACATATGCTGTATAGCCTAACAACTCAAGTCCAATTTATAGACTTCAAGCCGACAGGTTCAGTTGTGTCCACTAAAAAAGGGTGAGCCAACAAATTTAGCAGTTGAGTTACTGCAAAAAATTGTGCATACTATACGCTGATTGGACAAAAATAAAATCATGAATCCAATACTTTCTAGTCTACAGAAGTCATATTACAATACTACGTTAGAGTGAAACATTTCCTACACAAATTAGACCGGTCCTACTAGCAAAGGGGAAAGCAAGAAAAAAATTGCATCTCACCTGGAACAGCGAAATGAGCTCGGGGATCTTGAAGGTCCACGCCGCATACATGAGCTCGACGGCGAACCTGATGGCCGGCGGGCACGAGTCATGAGGGCACACGGGGTCAGCACAAGACACCACATCGAGCGGTGCCGGCCGGAGCTTGCCGGTGTACAGATAGCCCAGGAACGCCTGGAAGGCTTCGCGCCCCACGCGGCCGCCGGGGACGAGCTCCTCCATCTTGTACCGCGGCCTGCCACTGGCAGCCCCCTCTCCCGCCCCTCTGGCACCGGCGGCAGCATCACCTCGCGCTGCGCCTCCGCGGCCGCGCGCGGCGAAGATGTCGTAGAAGAAGGGGCTCCGCACGGCGAGTATACAGCGGTGGACGGGGACGGGCGGCCCACCGTCGGGCACCTCGATGTCGGCGTCGCTGCAGTCGAGGTCCTCGTCGATGAGGAGCCGCTCGAGGTTTTTGCTGAGCCGGTTCAGGCTCACCGCCTCCACGTTGCTGCTGCTCCCTCCAGCAGCGCCACCACTACCCCACCCGTCGCCGGCGGTCAACGGGGGAGCCTGGGGCGGCCCCGGCGGCGGGAGCGCGACGGAGCAGGGGCTGGACCCGTTGGACAGGTACGACGACGAGGACGCGAACGTGATGGACGACGACGGCTCCATGGCTGCCCACGAGTCTCACAACGGCAAGGCACGAGACGCGAGAGCTCCTACCTGTGCCGGACCACCTCGACCATGTGGTGGTGATCGCCTCACGCGGTTTCGGCAGCCAAGGCGGGAGCTTTTTGGCCTCGCACGGCCGAACGCCCCGATTCGGCGCCCTCCTTGGCTGGCTCCAGGCAGATCCGCGTCGACAAGAACCTCCCGATAACGTGACCTCCGTAACCGCAGCACGCAGGTCGCCGTAAATCTCACTCCAACTCTTCCCAGCCTTGGCGATTCCGGGACCGGATCTCGCCGGCACTGCGTCAGGCCAGGAACAACAAAGATTGGGGTTCTCTTTTCTACAGGGCGGCGGCTAGAATCTCATACAAGCAAAGGACCGATCCAAGTGGGCAGTAGGGTAGCGGCAGAGAAAAAAAGGACGTGAGAGATTGTCGGGGGGGCGTCGACGGACGACCTGGTAGGGGGGCGAGGACTGGCTGAGGAGCGCGCGGTAGAGGTCAAATGGAATCGTGGAAGAAGAGTCCGGGGGGCACGCAGTTTCGTGGAAAGCAGGGTGGGGGAAGGGAAAAGGAGTGGATCGAGGAAGACGACGACGGCGAAGAAGAGGGGGCGCCGGATGGGACTGCTGGATTTGCTGCGTCCCCATTCACAGGCATCAGCTTTTCGAGTAATAAATTACAAGGACCTGAGGTGTTTCGGCGCAAGTTGCAGGGAAAACCGGGGCCTGTATACGTCGACAGGTGACGCCTGACCATGGTGACGTCGACGGCAAGCTGTGCGTGAGCTTCGCCTTGGCGTCGTCCCTCCGGTCTCTAACCTAAACCTTATCTGCTAATATTTTAGTATTATGTGTATGAAAGTTGTGTGTGAAAATATCGCTCTCAAATGCCATCATAGCAATATAATTTATATTTTAAAAAGTGTCTATAGCTCAGTAAAATAGAGACTCTCCTCACACGAATTTCTGAGTCATTGAATCTAAAATCGGCGGCTCAGATCCCTCCTCTCTCTCCCTTATCTCCTCTCCTCACCCTCTTCTTCTTCCTCCCCCCACCCTCTTCTTCTTCCTCCCCCAACTCTCCGCCACCCGCCGTCCAGGCCCTCCCCTACCCCTCCAGCATAGGCGGGCTAGGGTCCGCCGGAGCTCCGCGGCGGCCGTCTCCTGCCCCTCCCGCCGCCATCACCATCGACGCCCCGCCCGGCACCGCCTAACCGCCATCCTCTGTCGCCCGGCTGGTGGCGCCCCCGCGCCCGCCACCTCCGCCGGACCGGCCTGCCCCTGAACCCCTAACCGCCATCCTCCGTCGCCCGGCCGGTGAGCAACCCCACCCCGGCAACCCCTGAACTCCTAACCTCGCCGGAATCTTGCCGGAGTTGGAGAAGAAAGAGAGATGGGGATGAAGAAAAATTTAGGTGAGGAGGGGCTCTATTTCACTCGGATGACTTTTGCATCCCTCGTACTGTAGCTGAAACGGAAAGGCGTGTCTGAACTAGAAAGGAAGAAGGCTGCCCGGCAGGCTCCCACTGCATCAAGCTCGCTTCCAGGAGCACGGTCGCCACTCGCTGTCATCGACTTGTTTATACAATATTGTACTGACGATATTGTTATATTGCTATTATATTAGTACTTATTATATAGGGCCTGGTTATCCTGGAGTAAAGTTTAGTTCACCCATTTTAGCTCCTTCTAGAGCAACTCCAAGAGGCTGCTAATCTTACCCCAATATTTTTTAGGAAAAAAGAGAAAAAACGAGCTCCAACAGTCCACCCAAACCTTCCTCAATTTTTTTGCAACGCTAAAAAACAGACTACCACCACGTATATTTTAGCGTTCGCATTTCTCCCTCAATTCTGATTCCCGCACGCTCGCGTGTCCCTTCCGATGGGCCCAATACGATGATGTGGCCTGTTTTAAAATATTGGGGGCTATTTATTAGCGATCCGCTGTGGATTGATATGTTTTTGAGGGAAATTTTTTTTGGAAGACTCCCAATACATAGTTTTGGGGAAGAATTTTTGGAGTACTCTTGGAGTTGCTCTTAGTCCCTAAAGTGCTAAATAAGTGGACTAAGGGTCTGTTTGATACTTCGTGTTAAAGTTTAACAAGTGTTAAAGTTTTAGCACTCTCAAATGGAGTGCTAAAGTTTAACATATTGGGGTGTTTGAATAGTGTGTTAAACTTTAACACCTTTGGTGGAAAATGACTTTATTGTCCCCTCATTTATGGCTGGCGGAGAGGAAGAGAGGAGAGAGAAGGGGGCAATGGTGGGAAAAAGTGGAGAGGGGGACCACTTTTAACAAGTTTAACACCCACATAGGTGTTTATGAAATTGGAGGGTGTTAAACTTTAACACATCCCTTTTAACACATGTGTTTAGGAGGTAATATGATAAAAAGGTGTTAAAAGTGGGATGTTAAACTTAACACCCCTATCAAATAGGACCTAAAATGTGAACTAAACACTTTAATCCTCTAGTTCAAAAGAGGTGGATTAAAAGGCCTTGAAGATACTTCTGCCCCTCATTTATTGCTTCGCTCCCCCTCCTCCCCCTAGCCCCCTCCGCAAGCCTCCCTCCCGCCGTGTGGCTCCTGCGCCAGAGGTCCCGACCTCGCGCCATGGACGGGTGCCGCCCGCAGGCCGCGGATGTGCGGAGCCTCGGCCTAGCACCCACCGCGGACATGCGGAGCGCCAACCTGCTCTCGCGCAGGCGGGTGAGCCCGCCCCTCCTCGTCGCGCTGAGCATGGTGCTCGCCCGTGGCATTGCGCGCGCCGGCCCCTGTTCTCCACCGTGGTCCATGGACCGCCTCACCACCGTCGCTCCTCGCGTCCGGCCGCCACCCGTCGGTCGCCGCGGCATGACGCCTCGACGCCGCCGCCCGGATCCGACGGCCTCACCCCGTGTACGAGTTCAAAACGCGTGCGTATAAGCATACGGTGTGATAGAAAGTTCCAAAACCGAATGTATGAGCAATTTTCCGAGCATGGCGTCCTGAGCAAACGAGGGTGGTTTCCAGCTCGTTCGGCTGGCTGCTTTGCAGCTGGCTTCTGCTGCTCGGCTCGCTGCCGCAGCAGCTGCAGCACGCAACAGCTCTCTGCCCCAGCAGCCAGCCAGCCGAACGCAACAGCTAGCCGAACTTCAGAATAGATGGTCACCCTCAGTGAATGACTATATTAATAAATTTTAATCTAGGGTGATTTAAATAGGATAGGAACTAAAGTCAATCAGGGGCATAATAATCCAGGCGTCGGTTAGCCCCAACCCCCAAGTCCTAGTGTAAACGCGGCCCCGCACGCTACGCTACAAGAGATCGCAGCAAGTGGGTGACATCACCCGTGCGGGAGGCGCCGGTGGTGGGACGCGTGAAGTCGCGCCCCTGACGGGAGCCCCCGCGTCACGGGCCCTGTTGCGGCCTTGTGGGACGCGCTGATGCGGTCCTCCTCCGTCACCGTACCGGCCCGGCACCAAAGCCATCATGATGGCGTTGGCACCCCCGGGATCCTCTGCGCCGGAAAGAAACCCGTGCCGTCGCTGTGCCGATACGCAGGCATCAGCAGCAATAGCCAATTGTAGTTCTTTTTTAACACGAGTCATGACTCACGAGCCATAAGTAGAAGTATCAGACTATGCAGTTTTACCTGGTGTGGGCGGTATTGGGAACTTCAGTCCCTATGCAGTTTACGAGTCCATAGTGTAATGGTGCGATGTAGTATATGCGGCATATTGAGGTCACTTCAGAGTTGACCGAGACTTTTGGACCATGGGAGTCGTTAAGACTAATGGCGGTGACTGAAAGCACCAGGCTTCGATTAGATTATGGTTGTCGAGCAATGACGCAAGCAAAAATAATATCGGATCGGCTTTTGCTCTCTCCTCTCCTTCCCTCTCCCAGCTAAAGGAGGAGCCGGTGGAGTTATAAATTATGGCTCCTCCGGCTCCGACTCCTCTAACACCGTGTCAGTAGGAGGAGGCGGAGCCTCTGAAGCCTGATCAAACTAGCCCATCATTTTCGGAAAGATGACAACACAAACATATTCTAGTTCTTACAGGGAAGTCCTGGACAATAGCAGCACGCACATTTCAAACTTCTAGCCAGGGTTTTGATTAGTTTTCTCCCTAATTCGTTCTTAGTGTTTGTTTCCTTAAAACGATGCATAATATCGTGGAAAGTCCTGCTACTAGCATTTAACTTTGAATTACAAATTTCTAGAAGCTTCAAATGCGTATTATTCTGCGGTTTTCTAGGAGGCTTATATAAGCACATCACGATTAGCATGCCCTCAAACGAAGAAATCAGAAACGGACGGTGAACGGAGTAAAAAATCGTAGCAGTAGTGTACTACCACACTCGACAGCGCAGAAAATCATCACCTGTGTCGTACGCAAAACACCACGGTCAGAAATGACAGGCTATCCACAGAAGTTAATGCAACAGCGACGAGCATTAAAGCTGGGTCATCGGCCAGCCGTGCAACGGGATAACCGAGCCAGATCATGCCGGATTCATGTGGCGTACCGATACCACACTGCCGGATGACGGCATCGTGGCCCGTCCCGACACGTGCATCACTCACAATTTGGGCTGTAGCGCCTCCGTTTCCGTGGTACCTGCCCGACCCACTAGGCCACTACTCGTACTACTAGACATCGCATTCCGGTCACAATTTTTAGTTTTCCACACAAGGAGGATGCTTCGCCCTGCATGGCAATCACAGCACAAGACGACTCGCGTCACAATTTCTCTTTTTCGAAAAAGAATAAAGATGCCTCCATGTCAATCACGACATCAACACAAATTCGCATCACTCCCATCACGTTGGTTTCGATTGGTTTAAGGGATGTTTAGGCCCCATCACATCAAATGTTTCGATACTAATTAGAAGTATTAAACATAGACTAATTACAAAGTTCACAACCCCTAGTCTAAATCACGAGACGAAACTATTAAGCCTAATTAGTCCATGATTTGACAATGTGGTGCTCAGTAAACATTCACTAATGATGGATTAATTAGGCTTGATAGATTCATCTCATGATTTAGCCTAGGAGTTCTTATAATTAGCTCATATTTAGTCCTAATTAGCATTCGAATATCCGATGTGACACGGACTAAACTTTAGCTCAAGATCCAAACACCCCCTCGCTATCTGGATTCTGGAAGACAAGTACATGCATGCACAGGATTAGACACGTGAGATGCAGGGCACATTTCCCTGCTGTGTAGGGCACAGAGCCTACCTGTGATCAAAGCTAATCCGATCTCGACCATTCTGGGGTCAGCATTTGAGCATCTGAACTGAGGTCTGTGATGCTGCTGCAAGGGAGACCGGCAGACCAGAAGAGTAACAACGTACACTGAAGGGCATACCCGCAAAACCGCAGATTTGCGATCAAGGTGGGAATGAGCTTCTGCTCTATAATTCTTTCCCTTCACTTTCAACCAACAACACAGTAAATCTTGTGACTTTCTAACTAAACTTGTTCTTCATCCTTGCTCAGACGTAGTACACACAGCTCAACCGAAGGGCAAGCAAAAATACTACCTTCAAGCCCTGATCACCGTGCTGCGTCGCGCTGCCTTTTGAAAGACCGTCGCGTTGAACTCCCAGGTCCAGAATTGCGGAAAGAACGCTGGGATTGGTCAAACCTACCAGTGGGAGCCCTAGATGGCCCAGTATGTACTGAAGCACCACCTGGATGGTTATATGAGTTCTGAAAATTTGGTGGCTGATGTGGCTTATCAGCCAACAAGGACACGAGGAAACCACCAGGTGGAATATAACCAGCTCTTCTTCCCTGGGAGAAGCTGCTAGCTTCCGCTGAATTCTGGCCTGAACCTCGGTTTGCTGGAAGATCATTGGATGGAACCATAGCAGGCAAGCCATCGTATGAGAGGATGCATGCGATGGCATACATCGACGCTCCAAGGGCTTGTGGGAGAACATCTTGAGGATATTTGACCTGTAGACAACACGTTTTATCAGGGGGGAAACATAGGTAATAGAAGTTACGTGACACAACAGTTTGAAGGGATGAAGAATAGTTTGAAATTGTACACAGGCTTTAATCAAAGACACAATGCAACTAGGATGAACGCGGGGGGTGGGGGCGGGGGGGTTGGGGGGGGGGGGGTAATAGCATATTGAAGATTTATCACTACAATTAAATTGCGTATGCAGCATTATCTGTACGGCAATTTACTGGTGTGCCTGACGGGCCATTGTGGCATGTTTAAGGAACAACACAAGTAAAAACAGAGATCAAGCTATATATAAAAGCTAATAGAGAAGGGCATTCACATGCTTTATCCAAACGAGACCATGCAACTAGGATGAACAGTGGGAAAGAAGAGAAGCATATTAAAGATTCATCAGTATTATTTTTCTCATGCATAAACCAATTTTTTCTTGAATACACAAGAAAGCATGCACACACCAATTATCAGAAATTGCACATGCAGAATTAATTGTAATGAATGTATGGCAACTTGCTGGGCACTGGGCAGGTCATCTTTAAGGAACATAGAAGAAAATAAACACAAAACAGAAAAGCTATATACATGATTAAATTCAAAAGGAGATGCATCAGCCAGGCACGATCATCTTACTTTGAAAAGAATAGCTGATGCTAGACGTTCTCTTAAGCAGTAAATTTGAGCAACATCCAGAGCCGTAGCATCAAATCGGAGCCACCGATCAACAACTACTGAAACAGTGTTATCAGGAGAAGACATAATCTCTTCTTTGTGCTGTACCAAAGTGCTTTTCTCAGCTTCATCCTCGCTGGAATCTTCCTCTTCATCACTATCATCATCAGGTGGAGCAACAACCATTTCTGTAGCGAGCAGAAGCAAAGGATGTGACCCAACAACTGAGCAATTTTTTATATACATTCCACCATCACCTCGAGTGATCTCATCGTATATCAGCAGTGGATTCCCAGAAGATTTACTAAATGATAGGTTAAAATTGCACGAATGTGGATGTAGACGAACTTTGGCACCACTTGCTGTTTCCACAACTGCTTTTCTAGCATTTTTGCGAGGAGGGAGCAACCTCCCTACCATTGGGTAGGCACCAGCCATAAGAACAGCACGCATGATACCTAATAGAGTTGGAAGTAAGTTAAATGCAGTTGAGCAGTTCAAATTTTAAGGCACAAAGCAAAATTTGTGAAGGAACCTCCAAAAGTCTAAAAACACAATTTGATTTCATTACCAAACGAAGGTACAAGATACTTTCTTCTGAAACAAATATAAATTAACAAAATAATGAAAATAAAAGATGGAAAATCTATAATGCACCAAACATCTAATTGACATATGTAATGAATTTTAGCCCATTTTAAATAAAATACCCCATCTCTTGAAGGACCAAAAAATTGAGGCCATATCTAAATATACTAACTTGGCATATGTATCTTTGCGATAGCTGTGATGTTCTTTTATTTACTTCAGGCACGGTCCTGATATAATATTACAACTATACAGGGGAATATTCCCACATGTGGGCACTAGACAGATAATATTACTTCATTTTCTACGCAACCACACCCAACCCCAAATGCAGTTCCCTAGAAAGAATGCACCCTTCTCAAGGGCCATAATCAGGAATGGAGCCAGGATTAGAATGATAGGGGGGCCAAGCAAGTTAGATCATATTTCTCTGTCACTAGGCATAATAGTTACCTAGAGATCTGACAAAATGGACCACTTAATACTTAATACTTAGTGTTTTACAAAGCATGTACATAATTCACAACTTCACATACCAAATGGGAAATTATTAAGGAAATCCAAGAATATACAATTTTTAAGATCTTCCATTTTCACAGTAACCTTAGTACCTGGATCTTTTGAGTTTAGGCTGCAGGCAGATGTATCTGCAGGAACGAACCCTCTTTGAGACAGTTCATTCTGAAGCTGTTTCCTCATGTTTGATAGCATATACATGATGTTTGAAGAGACAAAGTACTTTGTACAAAATTGAGATTCTTGGCCTCTATCTTTGGCACGCCTCCAGCAGTCGAATGCCGCCACAACAGCAAGCTGGTCACTGAACCCACCATACAACGAAGCAAGCTCAACTTTCGCTGCAGCTGCTCTTTTCCTCTCATCTGGGGCCATTGGAAGGAGGAATGGATCTCTATAATCCGCTGCACATGCCAATGTCAATGCTGGATCCAGGCAGTTCATTAATATAGCAAACAGGAGCATCTTGGTTGTGGATGGATGGACCGGCAGGGAACCCAGCTTTTCTCCTAACTCGGTTAGTTGTTCATCTTGTGTTAAAGCACCAAGATCCTGAAGTACAGTAATGGCATTTCTTACAGTTTCTGGAACTGGAGGGTCCAATGTTTTCTTCAGAAAGTCTGCTATTCTGCAGTTTGGATCAAGCAGTTTGACCTGCATGATGGAGATTGGATTAATGAACAGCAACCAGTAACTAAATAATACTTTAGTTGCAGATATGGGAAATATTCCATGCTATTGTTTTCACTAGACATTAGGGACAAATTAAATACAAGCTAGCATTGTACCTGCAAACAAAGTTCCTCGATGGGCATTCTTTTTATTTCAGGAATTTGGTAGTCTGGTAATGATGATGCTCTAAACCTTGAGTAAAGATGATAGCAAATTCCTGCCTGACAACGACCAGCACGCCCTTCACGTTGTCTTGCATTGGCTTTTGAAACCCAGGAAGCATGAAGTGTGGACACATTATTGTATGGATCATAGCTTTTCTCTTTCATTCTCCCACTATCTATGACAAACACAACATCATCAATTGTCACAGCAGTCTCTGCAATGTTGGTTGAGAGAATAATTTTACGAACCCCTGCAGGTGGACGTTTGAAGACCTTTTTCTGTTCTAAAGACGGAATCATGGAATGAAGTGACAATACAAGAAATCTTGATGAATCCCGTAAGAATGGAGAAGCAAGTAACCTTTCCCGAGTTTGATTGATATCTTCCCACCCAGGAAGAAATACCAAGATAGCTCCTTCATTGGAATCCACACAAATTTTTCCAAGCAACCGTTCTATTAGCACAGTATCAATGTGCTCTGGGTTAATAGTTGCCAAGTACTTATTAAGCAGCTCATTATCTTCAGTTGATTTTGCTGTACTGCACTCCATATGTTTCTTGATTACTTCATAAACCTCTTGTTGTTTTTCTTGCTGTGCCCAATCTAATGCAGATTTTCCATCATGATCCTGTGCTGAACAATCAACACCAAAAGATAAAAGCATACAAACATCCCCAAGCTGACCCTTAGCAGCAAAAACCATTAAAGGTGTTACACCAGTCTCTGAATGCTGATAGTTGTAGATTTCTGGGTTCTGCTCTGCAGAAATAAGCTCAAGGAGAGGATCAAATTCATCATTGAGTAAAGCCAGGTTAATTGAATCATCCATTGAGCTTTTGAAATCGTCAGTTAAAACGCTGCTCTGCTTTTTGTCACTGGTTGTAGTATTAAGATGATTATCACCCACAGATTGCAGAATAGAAAGCACATCCTCCAAATAGTAAGTTTTGACCTGAGGAAAAAGAAGTTACAACTTGCCAACAAAGATTTCAGACATTTAGTTTAAGATATTCAATCTGAGAGAGTTTACTAACAGGATAGGTAAACCCAGGGACTTGAATGACTGAACATCCGTTGAAGTATTGTGAAAACCGCTCAGCATCGATTGTTGCACTCATGAGTACCTGTTAAATACATTATTAATGCTTTTGTATTGGCAATATACTCAGATTTAAACGTGGTAGGTAATCCTATTAATTGGGAAACAGTTCAACTTTAACAAGCTACTTGGATAATACATAAGACCAACCAGTGTAACAATGCATCAATGTGATGAATTAGTGATGTTGTAACACTAATCTACCAAACCAGGAACTTCCAGTCTACAAACCCTTAAGCAGCCAACCAAACTGTTGCATTTACAACAAGTTTGAAGCATCTTTTATGTTTTGGTATGATGGCTGAAAAACAACAACTGAACTACAAATAAAGATTCTGCTCACCAAACGAAGATGAGGATACACTGGCAACAAATCTCTGCATAAAATTGTTTTGTGAAAGGCATTAGTATATTATCATGTGCACTATTAGTAATAGTGAACAAATGAAGTTTATCACGGTACCTTAGAATAGTCAGCATGAAATCAGAAAACCTATCCCTTTCATGGATTTCATCCTATAGATAGTAAAAATGATTATTAGTTCATAACATTTACAACATAGAATAATGTATACTCCCACAACACTAGAATCTTTCTCCAGGACCATGTTAAGCAAACGCATACGACAATGAAGTAGCTGCATATTCTATACAAAACCAGTTCAATAATGTTAATCAAATAAAAGAAATAGAACACATTATCCACAAAATTTCCAAGGAGTGTGGAAATTAATGATCCACACACCAAGCCATGACTTGATCTCGTTTCGCTACACTCACTAATATTATTATACTTTTCCCGCCTCAACTTCCTTGGGGCAAAAAGCTTTATTTTGAGGGGACATCAATACAAAAGGCTTTGCAATTGTTATTTTTGGCTTTTGCTGCTGCATTGTGTGCAAGAGATCAGGTTTTGCATGCAATGATCTAGAAGATTCGCAATGGATGAGTGAATAGTATAAAAATAAGTATTTCAGAAAAGAAATCATGGACAGATTACATTGCAAGCTTGTAAACTTAAGCATGAATTTCCCCAATTTAACAAAGTGGGCACAAATTCATAATAATATACATGGAGAAGGTTACAAGGTGTTAAGACAGCAACAAAATAAATAGCAAATCTGTGCCGAAGTCACAAAAGCATTGACATTAGAAAAAATTACCTATGGGACCATAATGTCAAATTACTAGGTACTTCCTCCATTTCAAATTATGGGTCGTTTTAAATTTTCTACATTCATGATATTTAGTATGTATTTAGACATAAGCATATATCTAGGTACATAACTAAAACTATGCAAAACGACCTATAAATTGGGACGGAGGGAGTACCTAAATGTTACAGGCAATACACTTGATCGCAAAAGAAACATTCCCTCTCTAACAAACTAGATGCTCATATGTGAGTTAACACTTCCTTGAAATGTACAGATTACCATTGCTTTTCAAATTATATGCTCTTGAAAATTTGTAAGCCAGAATCATATGAAAGTAATATTGTTACCATATCTATAAAATCATAATAATTCTGTGTATATTTAAGTATAAAGCATTACCACAATGATGTGTGATATTCCCAAAATTGCATCATCTAATGACCGCTTCGGATTTCGTGTCTTTGAGGTGTTAGTTCCTCTTCCTATCAGTACTCTCAAAAGAACGCCATTTGTGCAGAACATGACTGATGAATTCTTCCCTCCTTTTGACTCCAAACGTATCTACAGTAAAAAAATAGCATAAGACAGAAAAATATTTTGACATAACAATAGGCACAGGAAAAAGTCTCATAGATTCAAGAAAGGTAAAGTGGATCTAAAAGATCAATTTACATAAAAGAGGTATACTTCCTATGTTTCCAAACACATGACCCTGGAAGGCTGGAAGAACTTTGAGGAACATTCATTCGCCTTTTGACATTCGCAGCAACCATAAAGTGGACCTAAATAGACTTAACCCAGAAATACATCATATAGAAGAATATGACAATTTATTAATACCTTATATCCAACTGTATCACCAACAGCTTCTCCTCTTTCAGCAGAGATTCGCTCGGCAACTGGATAGCAAACAGAGCAAAGCACAACTTACAAGCAACCCGAAGATACAAATTCAACTAAATCTGTCATAATTTGCGTCAAACATACCTGAGATAGCTGAAATCCGACGTGGTTGAGTGCATATGATCTTACATGATTCTCCTTTGCCCCACATATGATCCAAGATGTATTGTGGAACCTATATAAGAAAAACATGGATAGTTAGCCAAATAAGTGAGTATCATTCCCACCCCAACCGACACAAAATTATCACCAAAGCTATTGTTATGGGTGGCCGGAGGGCCAGCCCATCTATCCCTCACGTCGTCAAGATAAAAAGATTAGGATAGAGATTAGATTAGATGATGTTAGTTCCTTAACTACAGAGATTAGTTTCTTAAGGGTCAAGTCTCCTCATCTATACAAGGATGGGATTGTATCTCCTTTCAATCAAGCAATAAAGAAGAATTAATCCAAGTTTCCCAATAGTCCCCCCTCCAAGCCAACTCAGCCCGGTTATCTTTCAGGTGGTGTTTACCCTATAATGAACTAAGGTTCATAGCAATTGCTCACATAAATAAATCAAAATATAATTAACAAACAGTAGTAGAAAAAACACGACAAAAAAATCTCAATTTAATGCAGGAACGAACATGAGATTAATCTATAAAATAACTATTTCATGGTCATATTACATACAAAGTGTAGAAAGAATTTGCACCTGGGTGGTTTTACCGCAGCCTGTTTCTCCAGAAATAAGAACCACCTGGTAAGAAATATAGGGGAATCAAATTGAAATCAGATGATGATTAAAGAAATTGTCTGGAGTGCTGGTAAAGTGCATAATGCATGAAGGAGAAAATAACAATGATAAATAAAGTGGCAAACATTTTGCTGAATAAATGCCCTCTGTTTTTTTTTGCTTGGTAACCAAGAATCACATGAATTGAAGATGTGGTCTAGCAAATGTTAGATATTTTCATCCATGCATAAATATGTCATGTCCACAGTGTGTTAATATCACCTTCACTCCTAAGAGGAAAAAAAGAGGAAAAGACAGAATCCTGCACCAAGTTTAATCCATGTATCATGTTGAAGTTAGGATAAAACTCAATTCCAAGTTGGATGACCTCTTTTGCTGCTTTTGCAATATTGCAGATTTAAATATATAAAACTTTGAAATGTAAGAAACCTTTCGAACAAAAAAAATACCTGGTGATTTTCCAAAGTTGAAGTGATGGCATCCTTGAAGGATGAAATAGGAAGCTTTGATCTGTCTTCCATGATCTGTTCACAAGTGAACTTTTAGCTATAAATAAGAATGTCTCGTAAGACAAATAAAAGAAACATCATCTTACTAATTGCAGTCATTTATAAAAAGAAAAGGAAGATAATATTATCTAGCAAAAATATACGACCTTCCTCAACTGTGTGGATCCATTTATTTTAGAGGCAAGCATCTCAACTTTCTTCGTTATATCAGGTTTGCTCATTGCTGGCCTGCAAAAGGCACTGTCTGTTTTCCATTTGGTGTTTGCTGCCTTACCACTAGAATTCCGGTTGGCATCCCCATGTAAATCAGCATCATCAGGAGGATAATGCGTAAATAAATCCTGCAAAACATGTATCGCCTCTTCAGAAAACCTAAGGTGGCTAGGTCCTTCTTCCATAGCAGGCCCCTGCTTCCGTTTACTTTTATAAACAGAGAGGCGTCGCTGTTCACCAAACCTGTAAGTTTACGAATAGAACTCAGAATAGCCATGACGTAGCAAAAGTAACATTAGGACGACACAGCCGTAAGATGCACCAAGCCTAGCCATAGATTCCTTATAACTCTTCACTGAAACAATTCTGCATAACGAATTTTTGTTATCTTACTCACCCAGAACTTTTGGATGTCATGCCCATTTTTCTACACATCTGATGGATTGCACCTCGCTCTAGTCTGGATATATCAGGTTCAAATGTGTACACTGCAAGGTAAAATTGTCTAGGTATCATTCATCTCACAGCCACAGCATATCACCAAGGAAGAGACCAGTGATCCAGGATGCATAAACATAATATAGATGGAGGGGGGCTGTATTTAAACTCAAGTTAGGCCCAACACATGAGAAAAGGATGACATCAATATAAGAGACGATTCTTATCACCTTACCAACCTTTGAAGTTCTACCAACTTATTAAACAATAAATTTCCCAATAGGGGCCTTTGCTTGTGCTTAATGTGCACTCACTAACACACAGAGATGTAAACATGGAGAGACATTTGCATGGGAGGCGTACAGCTACTTCACAACAATCTTAACTAAAGTTGCAAGCTGCAACTCAATGGGAAACATTTGTCAGTTATTTGGGGGGTCAGATGATAACAACCTGAAAAATATGAATGAAAAGCTACAGTACAGACACAGAATAGGCCACTTAGCCAATGGTCAACCTAAGAAAACATTTAAGATTTGTGTAAACACGAATTCAGATTAGCCACAGATGGACAAGGTGCAAATACTTTGTAGCTGTATTTGTGAAACATATGTTGATAGAACACAATGTGGATGAGAAATACTATAATCCTCACTTGTACCATAACAAGGATCAAGCGATCAGCTGTCATGCTAGAAACAGCAGTGCAAAATTGGTCACACTACAAAAGTAGGAAAATATTTCACCCAAAGCAGGTTGTAATCCAAAGGCGCTAATGAACAAGGATCACAGGACTAGAAATCTAGAATCGCCCTATTCTAATGGAGTTAGATAACAACAAAGCACCGATCCGGGGAAAAAACAAAAAGGCAAAGCAAAAGGACCAAATGGCGCACAAATGGGCAAGGCCTGAGCTCAAATTTCCCCCAAACCTTAGAACCCCCAAGCGCGAGGTCCCCTTAACGACGCATTGACACAACTAAAAAACACGCTCAAGCACCTCCCAATTCGCGACTCCAAAGCGCAAAAACAGACACCCAAGCAAGAGGAAGCGAATGGTGCGAACCCTCGGCGTCGGAGGCGCGGAAGTCCTCGAGCACCTTGGAGACGCGCACCAGCGTCGCCTCCCTCACGCCGCCGCCGCCCGCGGCAGCCGCGTCCTTCCCCTTCCGCCCCTTCCGCCCCATCCGTTAGTCCTCGTGCCCGTAGTCGTCGCCGCGAGGCTGGCGCGGTGGCTGGGCGGCTTCCTTCGCTGCGGCGCGCGCGGGTTGGCTTGGCCGGCGGCGGTCGCTTCCTCGACGCTGCGCTGTTGCGGTGCACCGAGGGAAAACCTAGAGCGAGTCGAGACGGCGAGCGGGGGGCGCAAAGAGTTTGGACGGACGGGCACGCCGGACAGGTGGGCCATGACGGTCGGTGAGGGTTCGAGGGCGTGGCGAACCGTGTGGAAACGGGCCACGTCCCGCTTGGCGCTTGCGATTGCGAATGTCCAAGGCTTCCAAGTTTTAAGGCCCAAGCACCCATGGATGATGGATTAGAAAGGATCTTTGGCTCGAAGGAGAATATTCGCGTCCCTCTTCGTGCATTTTTTTGGCGAGGCCGCGAGGGCGCGAGGCGAGCTCTTCAGAAATTCAGTGGTGATGGTTAATCGTACTCTACCCGTGGTTGGGCGTATCCACCGCAGCAGTGTGCATCCGCACGGTGCAGAAGACATCTCGGCTTGAACCGGATAAATTGGCACGACAATGCACAGAACGAACTCTCAAGTTCTGAGAGGCACTACAAACTAAAGAATCACGAACTGTTGCGTTCAAAAATGTACAATTGCTAACTACTCGTACAAGATTCTCCTTTTGTCTGGCTCGTTATTCGAGTTGATTGATATTTTTACAAAGCTAGCCAGTATTCCTGTAACATACAACGACACTTCTCATGTTAACAGTCAGCAGCAATAGGCAATAAACTTCTTGCCGCTTGTAAAGCTTTTCTCGACGGCGTGCAGCTCTGAAGAGATAAAACAGTCTCCAGCTCTTCCGGCTTTCATAGAGTGAAGTAAACCGGCGGCGGATGGACAATCTCCATCTTCGACCTCGTGACGTTGCCAGTGAGCACACTTTCCGACATGGCCTCGTCGGCCTGGAAAGGCTGCACCTGCGCGATCCTCTCGGGGATCGCCTGGCTGCCCTCCACTCGAGCAAGGACCTCATAGTGCGCTCTCAGATTCTTGGGCTTCGTCTTCCACTCCGGGAAGTTGGACCAGTCCGTCTCTCCCTTAACAAGCTTCTTCTCCACCGCGAATGCCATCTTGACATAGGTTTGCGCGGAGGCTCGCGCCTTCACCAGCTTGAATGTCCCATTCTCGCCTGCTTTCTTTCCAAGGACCGAGGCCAAAAGCTCCTCAAATCCCTGCAGGCTACCATCTGATCCGTTCAGTGACAAGAGAGGCCACAATGCGGTATTGTGTGGTTCATCCTCGTCTTCAGTGACAGCAGGGATTGTCCCTGCCCGTGAGGAGAGCTCCACTTGGCCTGGGGCCAACCTTTTGAGCTTGAGCTTGTCGTTCGGAGACTTGGAAGGAGTAGAGGATAAGGAGGTTGGGCCCTCGATGCGAAGAGAGAGCAGGGGCTTCTGATTAGACCGGGCTGCACCACGTAGGGCTTGTGCAATGGACAGTAAGCTAGAGAGGCGGCCCTTGTAAGTGGTCCGGTTGAGAGGAAGCGGTAGTTCAAGTGGCAACCGGAGGCTCACAGCCCTGGCACCCTTCACTGTTACCACTGCACCATCAGACAGAACAACTTTCTTCAAGGTTCCCGCATCCACATCATGCTGCAGAGAAAATCAAACATTAAAAGTTAGTATTTATTATGGTAAAGGTTTAAGCTAATAGGTCTGCATAATTCATATCAATAAATATAGATCATAGAGTAACTCAAGAAACCAGAATAATTTACTTGGCTAAATACATAGATGGTCTTGCATGAGTCCCAGGTAGCAGTTACCAGCCTCAGATGCATCAGAGAATACATACATCAGAGAATACGTACTTTAAATTTCTAAGTCAAGTATCAGGATATCAGAATTATCCAAGTTATTTCTAGCAAAACTGATTTGCATGTATCAAACATACTTGCTCACATGAAAAAGCAGTGAAGTACAGCATACACAGAGCCAAGGCCCTAGCGACACCATTACAGTGATATTTATGTAACATCACTACTCTCAGGAGTGTAATAAAATGAAAACAATAATAAAAAAGCATGATCCTCATTCTACTAGTAATTCAATCTGGTAGTCCACAATTGAGTCAGCAAGAAAGCTCCATTACGCATCAGATGATTCAGGAACAAGCTTGCATGCATCGCAAAAAAAGAGACCCGACAGTACTCTACAAATTACTTTACCATTTTGCATCAATTCGTTCTTATCTCATATTTCACAAAGACAGAAGTTGCCCCTTGCTGCGTATAATTAAATCTTCAAACAAGCTTTACTTGAATTTATCTGCTTTGCAATCTTCAGGCAAGGCATTCAAAAGCTAATGATGCCAGCAGCATCCAGCATCATACGTAGTAAACTAATACAGATTTCCCTTCTTCAGTGTTCGACGGAAGCATGTAGCTTTTGATATGCTTTAAATCTTAAGGCAAGGAATTCAAAAGCTAATACTGCTAGCTGCATCATGCGTAGTAAACCAAAACATTTAGCTTAACTCCCTGATCTTAATGTTCTTATCTTATTCAATCACCAGTTCATGCTATATCCCGATTTCAATTTTGATGTCTTCGGGTGAGCAGGCCTTACCCTTAGCAATCAGCAAATCACAACCTTTCAATCTCTAGACTCTCACATAGAGACCAAGGATCACAGATACACAATTCAATACCGACCAGAACAAGAGCATTACAATTTACACACTTGTAGGGGCAAAACGAACTTCTGCGCTTACCGGTAATGCGAGCCTGACATCGTCGCCGTCCTGGATCCAGAGCTCCATGGGCCCGGCGAGCTGGAATGGCGGCAGGGTGGGCTCGACGACGCTCCCTTTCCCTGCCCGCCAGATCTCGGCGAGCGCCGTGTCGTCGGCGTCTGCCTGGGAGCGGAAGATGGGGAGGTCGACGAAGTCCCAGCGTTTGACGTCCTCGAGCAGGCGCACCGGCAGGACCTTCCTGCCGACCTCGATGTCAAACTCGTACGATACCGCGTGCCCCACCAGCGCATCCCGCACGTCGAACCCGGACACCTTGAGCCCCTCCGCCTGGAACCCCAGCCCCTTCACGATCGCGTCCCTCAGGTCCTGCGGCCGGCATCGCATTCGATCCGCACACCAATCAGATCAGACCCTAGGACAAACGAATCGCAGCAAGAGAGGGATTCTCGCTTGAGCTCACCGAGATGGCCTTCGGGACGGGGGGCTTGGGCGCGGCCGCGGCCTCCGGCTTCACGAGGCCGCGCGCCGAGCCGGCCACGAGGAACAGCGCCAGCGGCAGCGCGAGGAGTCGCCATCGAGCTCGAGCGGCCATGGCTGCTGAAAACTTGCCCTTCACTCCGATCGATTCAGCCCGAATTCCCCCCTTCCCTGCTGATGTTTCTTCCGGCGTGAGGCCGAGAGGAGTTGGATTTGCTACGGCTTTTTTTAGGCTCAAAAAATTCCGACGCGGCTAATAACGATCTCTCGGGAAGGATGACGGGTGGGGCCTGGATATTTATGGGCCCCGCCGCGGCGCCAGTGGGGGAGTACGTGGAATTCTCTGGAGGGCGGACTTGTTTTTTTGGAAATCGGAAAACGGGTTTGGCCGATGGGGCTGACGAGGAACACGTGTAGCGGACCAATGAGGAGCGAGCAAAAGATTGCGTGGACGGCGCGGGGTGGCGGTTGCAGCGTGTGCCCGACTCACCGTTGGGCTCTGTTGGGGACCGTGCCACCGTGTTGCGTGCAGCTGCGATTGGCATTTTCCACTTTTGTAGAGCCCCGGAATTTGGTTGCCTGGATCGGGCCTAGCCAGCCCAACCAAACGAAGCACAGGCCCGATTTATGCAGGCCACCTGGCCAAGCAACCAAACGTGAATTTATCTTGTGTGATCATGGAATAAACTCACCCAGGCTAAATTAGGTCATGCTAAGGGGGTATTTGGATCCTGGAGCTAAACTTTAGGGCCTGTTTGGATACCTCATGTTAAAGTTTAACAAGTGTTAAAATTTTAACACTCTCAAATAGAGTGTTAAAGTTTAACACATTGGATGGTGTGTTAAACTTTAACACCTTTGATGGGAAATGACTCTATTGCCCCCTCATTTATGGCCGGTGGAGAGAGAGGGAGGAGAGAGAAGAGGGTAATGGTGGAAAAAAGTGAAGAGGGGGACCACTTTTAACAAGTTTAACAACTTTTAACACCCCCTTGAGGTGTTAAAGTTTTTGGAGGTGTTAAACTTTAACACTTAAGTTTTAACACATCTGTTTGGATCTCAAAGTGTTAAAAAGTGTTAAAACTAGGATGTTAAACTTTAACACCCTCAATCCAAACAGACCCTTAGTCCCATATGTTTATTCCCCAACCGCTGCCATACTATGCCATAACTTTGATAGTGCATGAGATGAAACAAAAACACATTTCAACATATCGCATACATTTACAATCTACTGGTAAAAACCAATGGCTTTTAGTATAGTTCAGGTAAATTGAAAATTTAGGTGCCGGAGTTGAATACCAAATTTTTCAAATTAAATTTAGATTTCTCAACTTTGTAACTTTGTATCGGGAATAGTGATAGAGAATATCAGGTCGGATATTTCAAGATCAGGTTTGGAAAATTCTGCCCACCCCTGCCACCCACCACCCGCCCCTCTTCTTGCTGGCGCGGGAGGCGGCGGCGGCGCGTGCAGCTCGCCGAGTGAGAGAGCGCGGAGGAACTGGATTAAGGATTGGATGGCTAGGACGGCACGAATCTTACGTCGGAAACTAGGTAAGAAAAAAATTCTGGAAGCCGGGATCTCCGACGACGGGGCCGGCACCGGTCATGTTCAGAATCAGTGCTCCATAGGCCCAATACACGGCCCGTTCGGCTCAGATTTTAGGGCCCAGCTTGCCCATGTTCTCACGCGCGCGTGCACACACACCTTCGAGCGCAAGGGCCACGCACAACGTCACGCACACGTCGTCCAAAGGATCCCTGTTTTCTCGCGGAAGAGGTTCCTATGCGGTTGGGTGACTGACATGTGTGGACGAGCGCACGCGTCAGTAACTCAGCTGCAGATTCAGAGGAGTCCATCCTTTCTCGCAAGCTCCACCGAACTCCGACGAACCCCACCCAGTCCACCACTCAGGCTCGTCGGAAGCGACAAGCGATCACCTCACTTCCTCACCTCGATGATGCTTCCGCTCCGCCTCCTCCTCCTCCTCGTCATCGGCCTCCTCCCCGCGGCGGCGTGGGCCCTGGCGCCGCCCCGCTTCCCGGGGCCCCAACCCCGCGCGCGGCCGGGAGCTAATGGGATGGGGGGCTACGAGTACGAGACCCGGTACTTCCGGCAGCGGCTGGACCATTTCAGCTTTCCCGGGGTCGGGGATGAGGACGAGGAGACGGCGTTCTTCCAGCAGAGATACCTGGTGGGCCGCGGCGCCGGGTGGGCCGGCCCCGGCGGCCCCATCTTCTTCTACTGCGGCAACGAGGGCGACATCGCCTGGTTTGCCGCCAACTCCGGCCTCGTCTGGGAGGCCGCCCCGCGCTTCGCCGCCCTCGTCGTCTTCGCTGAGGCAATCATCCCCCCGCCGCCTCCCGTCTCGTATTCGTCTTCTGCTTCCTGTTCTTTTTTTTTTCAGAGCGTGTCGTTTCGCTTGTGTGCTGCAGCATCGTTACTACGGGGAGTCCATGCCGTTCGGGAGCAAAGCCAAGGCGTACAACAATTCCAAGTCCTTGGCGTATCTCACGGCCGAGCAGGCGATTGCCGACTTCGCTGTGCTGCTCACTGACCTCAAGAGGAACCTATCCGCAGAGGGCAGCCCCGTGGTGCTCTTTGGGGGTTCATACGGTGGAAGTAAGAGCTGCCTTGAACTATTGATTATATGATAGATGTAGTTACTGATCATCGTGTTTCAAAATTCATTTCTATGCTGCTACTGATACTGTTTATTGTGGGCAGTGCTGGCTGCTTGGATGAGACTCAAGTATCCACATATTGCTGTTGGGGCTCTCGCATCATCGGCTCCAATCTTGCAGTTTGAGGACATCGTCCCTTCTACCATATTCTATGATCTAGTGTCAGATGATTTTAGGGTTTGTATTTTGCATTGCCTTGTGCTTCTGTAATTTTTTGGACGAATATGAGTAATATGACACTAAATTTTGTTTCTGCATTATATGTGTTTAGAGGGAAAGTTTAAGCTGCTTTCAGACAATAAAAGACTCTTGGAAAGTATTAGATGACCAAGGAAACGGGCAAGATGGTCTTCTGAAACTAAGCAAAACTTTCCACCTTTGCCAGTGAGTCATCTTCCTATACCATTCACTCTTTTTTTTCTTTCTTTATACCGTGAGCTCTTTTGTAATAACAGTTAATTACAAAATTGTTGGCAGGACCCTGAAAACAAGCGGAGACCTTTCAGATTGGTTGAGCTCAGCATACAGTTATCTGGCCATGGTGGATTACCCAATTCCATCAGAATTTCTCATGCCTTTGCCAGCCAATCCTATTAAAGAAGTTAGTTCGTACACGCCAATTGCCATAGTTTGTATTGCACGTTTTCTGCGTATGCTTCACATCAAAACAATGCATAAATAATTAATCTTCAGTACAATTTCAAAATGTGTTGTTATTCAATTTTATTTTTATATTACTGTCCCAATAAGCTAATTATCACAAGTCAAGTTCCTCTAAAAAAATCACAACAAGTCAACAGAGGAATCGTGATCACCCTGTTTTTCTGTGTGCCACTGCTTACACTCTGTAAAATTATCTAGTTCTATTTCATTAATGCTGCCACTTCTTACTAGATTATCCTTTCTCTGTTTCAGGTGTGCAGAAATATCGACAGTCAACCTGAGGGTACTAGTATTCTGGAACGCATATATGCAGGAGTAAATGTATACTACAACTATACTGGCACTGTTGGCTGCTTTGATCTAAATGATGATCCCCATGGAATGGGTGGATGGGATTGGCAGGTCCTGAAACCACAGTTTTAAACTGTTTCTATGCATTGCATTTCTTTGATCTATGCTGAGGTACTATATTGTGCTGCTTATGGTTCATTCTTTGTTGAAACAGGCTTGTACTGAGATGGTAATGCCAATGTCTTACAGTGAAGACAGGAGCATGTATCCACCATATAAATTTGACTATGCTTCCTATGCTGAGAATTGCATCAAAAGTTATGGTGTCAGGCCAAGGCCTCGGTGGATTACTACAAATTTTGGTGGGCATGTAAGTTTGGTGTGTTCAGTAATTGCATCATTATCATGGAACAAATGGGTTGTTTTGATTACCCAGGTAGCTTCTTTAATAACAGATCCTTAATGAAAAAATATATGAATCTTTGTTTAAGAAAACATGTCTTCAATGAACATATTAAAAATATATGAATCTTTGTTTAAGAAAACATGTTTTCAATGAACATATTTTAAACCCTGATTAGGGTGTTCGTGGTCTTGGCCAACATACGCCTTTGGTGCCTTGAAGCACTTAAATATTTATTTAAGTGTCTTATTTAGTGTACAATGCAATCCATGCTCCTTATTTCAGCTTATTTAACTCCCATATTGTTGGCTTTTGAGTTGAGCTATACTATCATTTAATTGCATGAGAGATAAGTATGCACATGCACCTTATAGATATTTTATACACTGGTTCTGCTATGCAAGTGTTTATCGAAATATTATTTTTTGTTTTGGCTGAACATAATATAAATATGAGTTGAGAGACTTTGTCTACTGGATTTTCCTTTTCACTTCCAGAATATTACTACAGTCTTGGAAAAGTTTGGTAGTAACATCATATTCTTCAACGGACTTCTTGATCCGTGGAGTGGTGGAGGGTGAGCAAACATCACTTTGTCTTTTGATCTGAAGCCATTTCATTGGATTGAATTTTCTGTCATGTGAACATTGCAGTGTCCTGAAGAATATATCTGAGAGTGTCATTGCTATTGTGGCTCCATTAGGTACTGTGCTGTCCCCATTATACCTTCAGTACTTGTTTGTGCCCAATTTTACATTTGCAATTCTTAGTTTTAGACTGTTACAATAGTAGTGACACAACAGGATCAACCGATGTCTACCTTCAGTCCATGCATAATGCGATCTGATATTGCTCCATAGTTTAGTTTTAGAAGTTAGTAAGCAGTGCATAGAAAAACTGAAAAAGCAATTCAAACTGATAATAAGTATAGACATTACTTCTATACACTAGCTCTTCGTACAATTAAATTTTTATCGTGAAGAAGTAACTCGAACTGACAATGGCTGACTCACCAAGGAATTTTATCCAGAAAATATTTAAATGCCATAACCGGGGCATGTGCCATATCCGGCTTCCTCTCTCTATCGCACATCAAGTGTTGATCAATATTAAGAAGCCTGCAATGGTTTTGATTTGCACGCAGGAGCGCATCACATCGATTTGCGCCCGGCGACTTCAGACGACCCAGATTGGCTGGTAAGCCTGAGAGAATCTGAACTGAAGATCATATCTGGCTGGTTATCGGATTACTATGGGGCGAGAGGGGCACTTTTCCAGCCAGTGGCTGTCAAGGGCTCCTCTGCATCATAAGGAATTACGCTCGCCCAGATACAAATGCGTGATCTCAGAAATAAAGAAGGGCTCCATTTGCGTCGGTGCAAATGCTAACCACAGCCACTGAGCCACGGCAGCTGCTGCGTCATCATGGTCTAATGGAGAATGAAGATCTTGATGTTGGTCAGATGCTGGATATGCTCTTGCGTCTTGTGGTACATACCAAATTACCAATGATATGGTTCGCAGCGCTATCAGATGGCGCATGCATGCGCATGGGCTGGTGAGGTCACAAACGCACTGGATAATGTAATGACGCTTTCGCAATGGTGGTGGAGGTCGGGTACTGGGCTGAGCTGCCTGAGCATAGGTTGAATGTATGTGTCGTGCCACTGTCAACCAATAAGGGCACGTACAACCCACAGCCGACCCTCATCTTTTTGTTGCCACATCAGTTGAGGAGGTCTACGTGTACATCATTAAATGAAGAAAGAGAGCGGAGCCGGCGTCTCACTTCGTCGACGGCGCGGGCTCGTGCTCTGAAGCGAGTTGCTTGCTTTCGTCACGCGGTGTATGGCCCGCTGCGTTTCGTCGACGGCCCCGCGGATCCCTTGCGCAAGAGCAGAATTTTTCCTCCCGATGGTGGCAAAATCTTCAGCGCGCGCACCTTTTCTTCCCTCCGCAAAATCTCCCGTTTCAAGCACCTACAAAAATTACCGAAAACCTACATCAGTAGTACAAGCACCATGCTGCAAGAGCAGAAATAGGTGGCGGCGGCGGCGCGTGAGCGGCTTGATGCGGCGGCGGCGCTGGAGAGGACGGCCGCCGCGGCGCATGCACGGAAGGGCTCGGCATCAGCAGAAGGGCGCGGGCCACACGGTGGGTGCTCCCGATGGGAGATTTGGCTCAGCTGCTTCATTGATGTCCTTCACCAACGTAGCAGGTTCTTCACTGGCGCTGACACCTTCCTCAATCTTCAGATCCAGGTTGCTACCTGGTAACGCACCACTCCCAATTTCTGCTGAGATTGCTCATATATACTAGTGATGGCAGGGATTGCGATTATTTTTTCCTGGGACACAACTTGTAGATGTGTGTAGGCTGAGGGGAGGTTTGAATCTAACTCAATTAGAATGCAATGTTTTGAGCTTAGAAGAGGAATTTAATTCTGCAGATGTATAGTGCATAATTGTTTCCTGCTGACCATATTTTCTAAAATCGACTGAATATAGTGGAGCCAATGTTTTCTAAAATCGACTGAATATAGTGGAGCCAACCTGTAGTTGGACTTATTCAGAGAACCTGCCTCCTTTAGCTTGTCAGTTGTCACAGGATAAATTGCAGTGTGTACAGGAAGAAACATTAGAATTGTAGATGTTTTTCTATTTACAATTTTCCTGAGATTTACAACTGTGACTTATGCAGTAGTTTGATTAGCTTCAAAAATATAGTAAATGTTTGAGCAAGTACAGGAGTTTGTAAATGTGTCATCTATGTTTGATATCAGTCCATTTCAATAAATGATTGTTCAAGTGCGGCCTGCTAGCTTGTGGAGTTGTGGTCTTCTGTCCTTTTCATTGTACAAATGCAAAGGAAGGCAAAGATGGATTTATTTAAGCATATACGGCAGCGGGCAAAATCAGGATTAGTCCTATATTGTAATGGTAATGCGTTTTTACTATATCATATCATGAATTTGGAGTATCTATTGATATAAATATATAATATATTTATGCTTCTCTAAAACACTCATGCTTGAATATACCATGCATTCTCTCATTCGAGCACCAAAATGACTATAAAGATCGAATGTATACTTGATTACCAACTCTATGAATGAATTAAATAACTTGCAGACATCTAAATAGACGACTCACAATACGAGCTGTCTTTTTAACTGTCTGTGTGTGACATGACATAGTTCACAGACAACAGTGCATACCTCTTGAAAAATGGCGCCAGTGTGCGTTTGGCCCGGGCATGACGGGGACGTGGGAATAGAAAACGACGAGCCGCCAGGGGCCCGTGGGGCCGGAAGGGAGCCGTCAAAGTCAAAGCCCTCACCTCGGATGCGAGCCGCGAGCGGCCCGGGGCCACGCCACTCTCCGAAGCAGAGCAGCTGAGCGCTCTCTCTCTCTCTCTCTCTCTCGCATCCAGATACAGATAGCCACAGTCCAACCCAATCCACTCGGCTGTGGGCACCACCACAGACACACCGGCCAATTTGCTCGGCTCCTTTTTCCGCCATCACAGCTCAAACGCCGCGGGCGCCACGCCGAAACCCACCAGCACAACCAGCCAGTCCAGCCTGTCCAGCCTTGCGCTTCCGCCGCCCGTGCCGCCGGGCCCCACGTGCCCAGGCACCGACTTGTAGCTTCCAGGGGAAGCAGGCGTGCGCGAAGCAATTTTTCTATCGGTCCAAAGAGGCAGCAGTAAAGGCGAGCCTTTCCCGCAGCGGAGAGTTGGGCCGTTGGAGAAAGGACTTTTGAGACGCCACGCTTCTGTAAACCCCGGCTGTAGCTGACGTGCGGGCCACGAAACGCTGGACCCCGCGTGTCAGGCTTCTTCATTCAACGCACCTGTGCTGAGTAGGTTTGGCGCTTTTTCAAATGCTGCCGGAAAGATTTTCCTCATCGGATGCTTCTGTGGACCAAGACTACCAGAGTCGATGCTACAAAACGGGACCAACAGATCAACAGAAAAAAGGCCATTTTTTTTCACGAGGACTAGAGATTTATAAGTGGATCGAAAAATCGGAAAATCCAGTGATAACGCCAGTAGGCGGGAGCCCGGGAAGCGGGAACCATCCGTTTGTTGCTTTTGTTTTAGAACTGTTCTGGCTAAGCAAGGGCCACCAAATGTTTGTTTTTTCTATAATAAAAGAGCTACATGGCAGCTGAAATGCGAGCTGTTTTGAATTTTCTAGATACATAAATTTTGCTACATATTTAGACATACATACATTTAGATCCATATCAAACATTTTATATAAAAAAATTAAAACGGATAATAATTTGGGATGGAGAAAGTATGATTAAAGCCAGCATTGGCATGAATGAGCTTTGGGTCGAGCCTTATCTTAGGCTTTGGTAAGCTTGAGTTGGCCACACAATTATAAAATCTAGAAACTAAGTATGAAAGAGCATTGTCATTGACCAGAAATTTTAAACCTAAAAACAATTCAAAAGACCACATCAACAAAAACGGCGCTTCTTGGTTAGGATTGTTATTAAGGAAAAGTCAATACACGAAATGGAAAAGTAGAAATAGACTATGCTACCTTAAAGATGATGTTTAAGCATCATGTGTGCATTTCCTTTTATGTTCAAATATCCCAAGAAATCCCAATTCCTATAAAAACGAAAACGAAAACAAAGCAATGCACAGTGATTGTTTGCTGGTTCAAAGAACATTGCTTCTTCCAACGCCATAGCCTCATACCACAGCTGGTATAGCTTCTAAAGTGGAAACAAGTGCTTAAATAAAAAAAGGGAATAGTATCTTACCATACAAAAGATCACGCTATCAAACCATATCGCACAGTTCATCCCAGGTGGCATTGCCCCCACAAACAGAAATAAAACTAGAGAATCGCCGATTATCAATCCTCACCGGCTGTACAACAGCACGCCGGCTCCGTGCACCCGGTCCACGGAGCACAACACCCACCCGATTTCGATTCCCACTCGGGCCTCGTCCACCCATCGAGCCAAACCAAACCCTTTTTCTCCCTCCCTCCACCCCCCACCGAACCCGAGTAAAAACCCCGGAGTCGCAGGCGCAGCCGCACGAAAGGGGGCGAGGAAAAAAGCGAGAGAGAAAAAGAAAAGGAGGGGGCGAGAGAGGACGGTGGAGAGAGAGACCTCCACTCACCCCCGCCCGGAAAAGCAGTGAGCCCTCGCCGCGAGGAACGCGTGACCTCGCCGGGGTCGCGGGGCAGGCGGCGCCGACAGGATCTGGTAGGGTTCAGGCGGGCGGGACCCTCGCCATGGCGAGCCCGCGGTCGGCCGGCGCCGGCGGCGGCGTGGCGGGGGACGAGGCGATCTGGAGGAAGCTCCGCGAGGCCGGGTTCGACGAGGATGCCGTCAGGCGCCGGGACAAGGCGGCGCTTATTGGCTACATCTCGCGGCTTGAGTCCGAGGTAATATGTTGCGGCGGATGAGCCGGGTTTTTGGTTTCTTGGCTCGGTGGTGTGCGGTTCTTGGCTACCCGGAGTAGTCCTTGTCCTAGGGCGGGGTTCTTTTGTGGGGAGTTGAGTAGAATTATCGGGTCAAGAATTTGGGAAAGAAATGCCGAGAGTCTGTCGGCGGGGAGGGGAGGAAAGATTTCTTCTTCCTTTCTCTCTCCGCCTCGATTTTTTTTCGCGTTTCTTGGGTATTGCGGTGAGTATGTTCCAGATGAGTGGCCAAAGTTGATGAAAAGGGCCGTTTTCTTGTTGGTGATTGGTATTGCTGTATCCGGAATGGTACTTATTGCCATTGCAGTTTGGTTTCCTGGTTGTAATTGCTCAACTTAGCTGTTTTTCTTTGTGATTTCTGGGTTTCCTTTTTGTATCCACTTAGATATTCCGTGTAGCCCAGCTAATGTGCCAAGTGAGAGTTAAGTAGGATTGTTCCCATTGTTTCAAGCATGCTGCAACTGCAACAGTTGTTTGCGGGGTCAGTTCTTTTGCTGCCAAGGATGCGACAGAAGTTGAATACAAGAAATTGTTTTTTGGTAGCTTGACAAGATAGCAATGACTGCCATTTGCCGAAGCATCTTTTAGTTTACCAGTACCCGTTATAAATTATGCTGTTATGCTTAATGTTTTTTTTGCTGTGCATAATAGCATAATAGCTGTAAACAGCAAATCGTGCATCTTTTTTAAGGTTGGGCTTTGGTAGAGTACTTCCTGTATACTTTGTTACCTTGTTTTAGAGAGGTTGTATGAGTAAGTTTCTTTTGATGGGAAATAGCAAATTGCTGAGCTTTACCTCCTAGTCTATAGCACAAACAATGTACACGGTTATGGTGGATTTGCAACTCTACAAATTCTATGTTGTGAGCTCCTATACCTGGAGCCGATCATTTTCGCTCTGTTGACTGCTCAATGAGCTGTTTAAAACAATGAATTTGCCACAGTTATTGTGTTAGCATTTGCATTTATTTTCTGCATGGTAAATTCTCTTGCTATCATTACCATGTTTACGTTACAACCGAATACAATGTTGTTTTCCCATTGATACCGTGAATGTTCCTTGATCTGTGCCAGAGTAGTAATAATCTAGTGTCTTGTAGGTATGCTATATCGGTTACTGGTTGCTGTTGCTTACCCTTTAGAATTGCATGTTTTACTCTCTCGTTAAGACTTGCAACTTGTGTTTGCTATTAGTTTTTCAATTTTTATTTAAATTCTGCGAAAAATTCTTTCTGCAGATTTACGATTATCAGCACAATTTGGGGCTTATTTTATTGGAGCAGAAGGAGGTGACATCTAAATATGAGCAACTTAAAGCTGCTTCTGAGGCCACTGAGATCATGCTCAAGCGTGAACGAGCTGCCCAGCAGTCAGCTTTGGCTGAAACAAGGAAAAGGGAAGAGAACCTAAAAAAGAATTTATGCATTCAGAAAGAGTGTGTATCCAATGTAAGGTTCCATCTGAATTGTTCTACTATCTCAATCCTTTGCTTCCATGTGTGAAACATAAAAGATGTTCTCCATTGGTTTGTCAACATATAGACTGAACAATTGACAAAGGTGAAATATATGTTACTAGTAGAGAGTTAGTGTTGACAGGGATTTTCAAATTTTTATGAATGCTTAAGTATTTTAGGTGGATGTGCTCCCTTGATAATTTATATTAAGGCTTAATTATTCGAGGCTAGGAATAAACTTATCACCAAAATGGTAACAGGTGTATATGCTCATTACCTTGAAAAGTTATATGTGTACTCAATATGTGATGTAACATGTAAAGAAATTTTGTAGGATTTGAGCAAAAGATAACCCCCAATTTTTCTTGCTGCTTGATTTCCCTCAAATTAGAATTGCATGGGACTTCCGTATTGTACTCCATTTCACTCGTCTAACAGCTTAATCTCATATTGCTATTCAATGTAGCTTGAAAAGGCGCTACATGATATGCGTGGAGAAACAGCTGAGATAAAAGTTTCATATGAAGCCAAACTGGTGGAAGCCCTTCAAATGATAGATGCTGCACAGAAAAAGTTTGATGAAGCAGAAGAGAAACTTCTTGCTGCAAAATCCTTGGAAGCAGAGTCCATTCGGACTCACAATGCTTCACTGAGAAGCCTGCAAGACATTGAAGACCGTGAAGATCAGCTAAGAAGAGATAGAACTTCTTTTGAACTTGAGTATGTACTCAATTTTCTTGTGAAATTAAGTTGGCTTTCCCACCTGAAATGGTTTAATTTGAGTTCTATATCAATTTTATCTCTTATGGATTTAGTAATTTGTAAATTCGTGCAGTCTGATGTTTTTGTTAGAAATGATGATTTTGTTTGTGGAAATGTTTTTCCTTTGACTTATTTAAATCAAACATATTATTGCAGGAGTGCATCGAAGGAGAAAGAGATTAGCCTCCAGAGGAAATTATTGGATGATACCAAAAAAATTTTGCATGAAAAGGAGCAGGCATTGGTGAAAGAACAAGCACTTCTTAATCAGAGGGATGACAACATCCTTGAGAGGCTTGGCTACATAACACATTCAGAGAAAAGGTTGGAGGAGGAAAAGCTGAATCTTGAAGATGAAAGGAAGGCTCTCATGGAAGAAAAAAATAAGCTGGACCTGAAAATGCAGGCAATTATTTCTAGGGAAGAAGTATGTATTGTTTCCTTTCCTTCTTTTGTTAGCAGCAGAGTTTGGTTACTCAAATTGTGCCTATTGTACAGAAATTCCCTTCATTCTTTTATTAGCAGCAGTACTTTGTTACTGAAATTGTGCCTCTGACGCATAAAATGCTCTGTTTCGTAGGCTATAATTAAGAAGGAATCTGTACTTGACAAACGTGAAAGCGAACTATTGGTTTTGCAAGAGACAATTGCTAGCAAAGAAAGGGTATGATTTTCTAGTATCATTATAGTTGATGTTTGCATAGTTAACATCTTGCGTTCCACACTTCTTAATTGTCCTGATATGCTGTAGGCTGAAATAGAAAGACTGCACCAGGAGCAAGAAATTGACTTGGGGAGGAGGAGGAATGAATTCGACACCGAGATGGAGATTAAGCTCACTTCTTTCAAGGAAGAGATTGAAGCGAGGAAAACCTTGCTAGATCAGAGGGAAAGTGCCCTCAGTGAGCAGGAGGATGCAGTGGCACAAAGGGAACAAAATATCAACCTTAGGCTTGCCGAGTTATCAAACAAGGAAGAGTCTTTGGTGAAGAGATCAGATGAGTTAAAGGAAGAAGAGAGAAAGCTCTCCTCTCATAGAGACACGGTGCACAGCGAATTACAAAAAGAAAGGGAGGAAATTCAGAATATGAAATTGGATTTGGAGAAGGAAAAATCTTTCTTTGAAGAGGAGAAACGTGAAGCGATTCAAGCTCAGGAGAAACTACTAATAACCCAAAGTGAGAGAGAGGATTTGCTAATTTTGCAGATGAAACTTAAAGAAGAAATTGATAGTCTGAGAGCCCAAAAAGTTGAACTTATGGTTGACGCAGAAAGACTGCTAGCGGAGAAAGAAAGATTTGAGATTGAATGGGAGCTGATTGATGAGAAAAAGGACGAGCTACAAAAGGAAGCAGCCAGGATTGCTGAAGAGCGGAGAGTAATAGATGAGCATCTCAAGAATGAACTTGATGTCATCAAACAAGAGAAGGAAAATCTCCGTATTCAGTTCAAAAGTAGTGCAGAATCCCTCGCTTGTGAACATAAGGAGTTCATGAATAAGATGCAGCAAGAGCATGCTAGTTGGCTAAGCAGGATACAACAAGAAAGAGAAGATCTTAAGAGAGACATTGATATCCAGAGAACAGAGTTGATGAATTCTGCAAAGGCAAGGCAGATGGAAATAGAGTCATATTTAAGGGAAAAGGAAGAGGAGTTTGAGCAGAAAAAATCCAAGGAGCTTGAGTACATCAATTCTGAAAAGGAAACGATCAGCTCAAAATTGGAGCATGTCAGGATTGAATTGCAGAAACTTGAGGATGAGAGGAAAGAAGCTTTGCTGGAACGAGCGAGGAGAGAGCAAGAGCTGTCTGAAATAAAGAGCACTATAGATGCCCTTAACGAGCAACGAGAGAAGTTGCAAGAGCAAAGAAAACTTCTTCATTCAGATCGAGAAGCAATCACACAGCAAATCCAGCAGCTTAATGAATTAGAAGAGCTGAAGATTGAATCCGAGAACAATCAACTGTCTTTGAGACAGTGTGGGAGATCAAAACATGGTGATGTAGAAACCCAGAAAGAGAATGGTGTTCACCTGACTCCTGATGAGGATCAAAATGCTAGTCCCAAGAAGTGTTCATCACCAAAAGTCATTCTTGGAAAGAAATTAGAAGTGTCCCCCTCAGTTTCAACACCAATTTCATGGGTTCGAAAATGCGCTCAGGTGATATTCAAACGCTCTCCAGAAAAGAGTGCTGACCATGATAATGATAGATCTGCACATGCAACATTGGGAAATGTCAACGACTTCAGCTTAGTGGAAAATGGTGGATTATTTGCTTGTCAGCTGGAAAATGGTGCCGGAGAAGTACCACATGCTGTCGATGGTCTTAAAGTTGGGAAAAAGAGGCTTAATTATGCACTCTCTCATGATCAGAGTGAAAATTTAGAGCCCAAACGGAAGCACCAGAGGAGCAGTATTCTGACTCGGAAAGTGGTAGGAGGGGAAATTGATTCTAACGGGTATCCTCCCTTTACTCAATTGCTTCAGTTTTATGCTAAAATTTGGGAAGTTTTTCTTACAATGTATTTTTCGTGTCTAATGTCAGCAGTCCATCAGTTCTAGAAGAAAAATGCTCTAAGAATGAACATGACGCAGTCCTGGTTGGTTTATCTCGGAAGGGACTGCCTTATCCAAGAACAGGAGAAGTGGCTTCATCTGATGATGCACTCTTTGTGAATGGGAAACCAGATACTTCAGATATTCCTGATGATGAGCCTTCAGAGGAGATTTCAGTGGTAGTTTCTCAATGCTCATTTTATGTTTATGGTTAATGTTTTGCACCTTGTTTTTTTTAATAGAGTAATGCTGAGTTTGATAGTAGCTTGTGGGATTGTGGCATTCCACATTATTCTAATATTACATCTGTACGTATGCGAATGGAGATTTGTTTTTCTAGAAGGAATTCTTCTAATTCTCCACCTAACATGCTGATAAATAGTAAAAATCCTTATTAATGTCCTAGATATTGCTTGACCTATGGAAACCATGTATGGAAAATTGTACATTGTGATTATATAAAATTGGAGGCACTGGTAAAAGCGTCCGGTGTTCATAGTTATTATTAGGTTTGTGTTTGACTGTTAAATAATGAAATATGGAGTTGCTAAATTTCATAGCGGAATTTGTGCCAAATGAAGGTGTCGTGTTAGTAAAAGTTGTTGTGCATCTTTTTTATGCAGCATTTAGTCATATAGGGCACGCCTTCTGTAGCATTTTTTTTTTATCTGACTGGTTTGATACCTTTTGCCTTGCCAGTCTGCCGCTGAGGCATTAAATGGAGATGTTGCTGAGGACAAGGATGAACTTGATGAGGACTCTGATGATGAAGGTGAAGAGGAAGAGGAAGAGAAGGCATCTTCAGCGAAGAAGCTGTGGCGCTTTCTCATCACGTGATCTGATCACCTTCCCCGTATGATAAATAACACAGCTAACTGTAGGCTGACAGTTACCTGTCCAATGAGGATATGTGGTATTGCGAGCAGCGTCGCCTTAATCATCCGCTGTGATTGCCCTGCCTTTCGGTTTGTAGAGGTGGGACGTGGGGGAGGTACTTGTTTGGTTGTGTGCATGTAGTACTGGGAGCAGCGCGCTGTTTTGGATGGGCGCTGTAGCTTGTTTCTTTTTCTGTTCTTGTATCCCCAAGATGGCTTCGACGTGTAAAGTGTTTGATAGCTTCCAAGTTGGTGTAAAAATGATGGTGGGTCGTAGCAAACCCTGCATTGTCCAAAAAGCGTGCTTGTTTGAGCTGTTTCCGCAGAGTTGTGTCAAATTTGTGATTTCCAGACACTTTTCATGCTTGCGGCTCGCGTGAACGACATGCAAAGTGAACCGACCGTTGGGATTTGAAGTGAGCCAATTTGGACGGCAAATTCTCTGCATTTTCCACTTTCTTCACTTGTAGTACCTGCCTGCGTGCTGTAACGTATGTACTCCATCCATCCCCAAATTATAGGTGGATTTAATTTTTCTAAATTCATAAATTTTATTATGCATTTGTATATCGCAGGTGATTCCAGCGTCCTCCCTGATCCAGGTTCCATTGCACGCGGGTTCAGCAAAGCTGCCCGTGCTGGCAGCGTCGCAATGGAAGCCCTGGCGCGGTTCTGGCGGCGATGTTTCTTCCAATGTTTTTACGGGCCCACGATGTAGAGCGCCAGCGATCGGATCCGGCCTCCATCACGCGATCAAGTGCACGAATGATTGAAATGAAATAGCCCAGCAAGGGTGCGAACAAAGAATATGAACATGACATTGCTCTGGGTAGCATCATTATTATACTAAACTAAAAGGGCATGGATGACAAATTTGCGACGATAACAGGCTTATGGATAAACCTCGATGACCGACCGTGCCCCTAAGACGTGCCCGATCTTGTAGCGAGTGAACCCCGCATCCATGAAGATCTTGCTCCACGTTTCCTCCCCTCGCTCTTTCCCCGTTGACAGCACCATCATGCACATGTCCATCAACAGTTGAGCCTCGAACGCCTCTTTAGTCGTCGACGATGACCCTCCCACCACCATGTCGATGATCACCACCTTCCCTTCCGGGCCATTAGCAGAGACGACGGCCTCTCTGCACCGTCTCAAGATCCTCACGCAGTCCCCGTCGCTCCAATCATGCAGCACATTCTGCGGTCATCCAAGATTATTCTGCATGAAGTTTATCTCAAGTTTGTGTTATTGTGTAAGCTCAGCACGGCTCGTACCTTGAGGAGCACAGCATCCGCCGGCGGGACGGAATCCATCATGTCGCCGGCGACGAACTCCACGGCGCCGCCGCCGGCGCGGACGCCTTCCACCACGTGGGGGAGCTCGAGCACCGAGCACCTGACGTGCGGGAACGCCCTCGCGATGGCGCTCGCCATCTCGCCGCTGCCTCCCCCGACGTCGACCAGCGACGCCACCCCCTCGAACACCCAGCCGCACTCCCGCACGACCACCTTCGCCACCAGCCGGCTGTCGGACGTCATGATCTCCCTGAAACGCGCGCCCCGCTCCGCGTCGCGGCCGTCGGCGGCCCAGTAGTCCGTGCCGTACGCCATCATGAACGGCGTCGTCTCCGCCGACGACGACGCCGCGCCGCCGTCCTCGCTCCTGAACCACTCGTCCAGCCGCAGGTACGCCGCGAGGTTGGACGACAGCGCGGTGGCCGAGGCCGCGAACTGCGACAGGCACGCGCCGCCGTTGGCCTCGGCGTCGCGCACGAGGAGGAGAGACAACGGCGTGAGGCGGTAGACGCCCGCGGCCGCTTCGCCGCCTTCGTCTTCCGTGAAGATACCTAGCGCGGCCAGCAATCGCATGAGCCGGGATAGGTGCGCCTGTTTCGCCTCGGGAAGCGAGAGGGCGGCGAGCAGGCCGGGCAGCGTGGTCGCGCCGCCGGAGCGGTGGATGGCGTCCGGGATCCCGAGCTTGACGGCGCACCGGAGGGCCATGGATTTTATGTAGCCGTAGGAGATGCACCAGATCTCAGCCTGGGCTTGCATAAGCTCCTCGCTGGGGATCGCGCTGGGCACGAATTGCTTCCGGTCCATTGCGTTTTTTGATTATGGATACGGTAACGCTGGAACCGCATGTCCGACGCTGGAGATAAATATCGGACGCAGGATCTACCAACATCTCGTTTTTTTCTTTAGCCTCCAGCTTCTTATCCATTCTTATCCATTCGTTCATCTTCTGTAAGCTCTAGTTTTTCTCTGCCTCTCCAGCCATGAACTAAATCTAACTTTGCCCTTTCTCTGCAGCAACTCAGATCCTATACCTACTCACGTCCCAGCATCACCGAGCATGCCGCTCCACAAGCCAGTGTGCTCAGCGAGCTTGCCGCTCTCCGGTGCGCGGCTCGCCGCCTCACCGTACCAGTCCAACGACAGCAGCCTCTCTGCTGCCACCGCTGGCTTCACCTCCACGGCGTCATGCTCCGCACACGCCCCGAACGGCGGCGGCGGTCGGCAGGCGTGGGGCTAGGAAAGAATCTATGGTGGCAGCTATCATACTCTAGGAGGAAAAAGACTTCACCGTGAGAGGCACCAACCATTCATGTAGCATCTAAATTTTGTAATGTTGCAACAGGTATTTTGAGATATTTTGCGTAGTGTTCGCTAATGTTGCAAGATTGATTTTTAGATTTACGTTTGATTTTTGGATGTTACAATATCTAACCTGAGATGTTGCAGCAGTAATATTTTTATGTTGCATGGTTGACGATGATTTTTTTTACAAAAGTTGATGATGATTTTATTTCTAGGTTCGGTATGTCACTAGATCGAGATGTTGCATTAGATGATGTATGATGTTGCACAAGGTGTTGCGAGATTTTCTGGATTAAAGGAATTTTTTCAACGAAACGTTAATTGAAACATCGACAAATGTTACGATGGGCTTCTTTTTTCGTGTCTCCCAGAAATTTTATTCTTTTTGCATGTTGCATGCAACATCCGACGCGCTAGCCTTCCTGATGGGACGTCCGGATCTATATCTATAGTTGGATACATGCAGCCAACTTCCGGTCCATTGCTACCTACAGTATTTGCTCCTGCTGTCTAACGACTATTACGAGTTAGCTAGATGCAGATTGCAGAGCTTGTTACTGGGTCTTATCACTTACTATATTACTATTATGTATCTGGAGTAGTAATATTTATAGCCTGAATGGAGACAGTCCTCTCTCAATGTTGATTAGCCATAGTCCGTCGTCGGGGAAAAGGAAATCTTAGGTTTAAAAGAATATTTAATTGGATTGATGCCATTATAATTTTTCAAGTTTTTGAACCACGCCATTACTATTTCTAATATAGGGGCTGCGCCATTACAATTCTTCATCAATTTTGAGATATGGCTAAAGGAAGGAAAAAGATGACACGTGCCCCACGTTAGTGAGGTTGAGGGAGGAGTTGTAGGGTGTTATTTGGTGCAATATGAAAATACAGTGGTCTGTATGTGAGCACAAGGACACTAAAAAGCATAGAAAATAGCATATCTTAGATTGATGAAGAATTGTAATGGCACAACTCCTGTATAATAGCGTGATCCAAAAATTTGAAAAATTATAATAGCATAGATCCATTTACTTGACCCTTAAAAGAATATGCGGGCCCACGCATTGCTTGCTGAGTACTTGCAATTACAATTTTGTTCCTTTGATTTTGTCGGACCGAAGAAGACCTCGGAACGAGAACTCCAATGGACGAAAACATATGGAATTGACTGTGCTAGTTATAGTGTCTCCATGTATTTTATCTGGCCCTCGCCGGTGCATGGTGCTTGCCGTTGCCGTGCCAGGAGGTAAACGCCCGTTTCGTGATCCGGGTTGGCGGATCCGCATTGCCGAGCTGAACACGTACCATCGAGATCGGAAGCCCCATGGCTTCTGACTGAGACAACGCTTCTTCCTGCCAGATCTCGAAGCTCAGATGCTCCTCGCCTCGCGAGGCTCGGGTGAGTGTCTCTCGACCCTGCCGCCGATGGTCCGTCCGTTCCTGAGGCGCATTCAGAGAACCGGACCAGTTCGTAGCGATGGCCATGGACTCTGCACAGATTCCTCCGGTGTACCCCCTGAACCTTCATCAGCGCCAGATTAATCCACCCAAATCACAAGAATAAAATTTCTCGTGACGTACTCGTGTGCATCATTACAGCAGCAGCAGCAGGAGTGTCAATCATTAATGATGGCCCCCTGGCAAGGCATACGTGCAAGCAGGGTACCGGTACGATCACGTTCAACATCGATCCTTCCGAGCACGCATCTGAATCTGATGCGTGCGCGTGCTCCGCTGGCGATGCTACCCTACGCCCCTACTCTTGGCTTGCAGCTAGCACAGTCGCGATGCGTGGTGTCCCAGTGATGCCGCTAGCTGATTCCGGGTCCCGGGAGGCTGCGACAGCTACGTACAACAGGTCCATCCGTCCGTGCATAGAATTCGCAAGGATTAATTCTGATGATGTGCTAACAAAAAGGAATCGTCGTGTCAATATAACCTAGGAGTTTTCATGTAAAAACATTGGTCTCGGTCCCTGGCTTTTCCTAAGAAAACAAAGGAAAAAAAGGAAAAGTCAGGCACCCTGGCCTGAATGCCTCATCCTTATAAGCTTTTGGCTCTGGCACCATAAAAGACCGACTTGCGTGGGTGTATATGATCACGGCACCTTCGGTATAATGTGTCATCATTTGCACCATTGGCCAGGCTCTAAGAAAGCAGTTCCGCATAACACACGGTGCATCAGGGTCTGCAGCCACACGCACAATCTCTGCAGATCGGTGACGAACATTTTGACATGCCTGGAACCAGATGGAACCTGACCATTTCTCACTCGTTGCCCGATGAATCAGAGGAGGAGACTGCTTCGCCTGTCCTCGTAACATACTCACACTGTCACACACATGGCCTGGCCACTACGCGCCCACACCGTATGTATGTTCCGTCCACGGACATTCAGGCTCCACAAGCAACCGCCCTGCATGCACGACGGCTCCCTGCACCTGGCAATGTCCAGCTAGCTTGCTGCACGTACCAAAACGAAGGCCCATGGAGATGGACCTACCAGGCGCAACCAAAGAAGAACTAGCGATCCAAGCGTGGGTGTCGGGACAGGATTCGCCCGCCGATTGCCGTCTCCTCTGTGCTATCAGCTATCATGGAGCCATGGAGGCATGGGTGCTACCCATGGGGGGCAAGGGGAATTTGTCGCTGCCCGGGCGCAGCGGAGCACCTGCTGCAAGATCCAATCTTGGCGGCTTGTTCCTACTACATTGTTGGCTCGTCATCTTTTCTGCCTTTGAGAGAGAGAGAGAGAGATGACGCACAATATCGTAAGTTCGTAACTCTCCTTGCAGCTGGAGAGCCTCTCTGCACTTGGGATGGTCATTTTCAAGAAGAAAGGAGGACCAATCGGTCCCTAAAACAAATTTAGATTATTGTTCCCCCTTTCATGGATACCTTGCATGGTCCTCTTTGCATTATACAAACAAAAGTGATGGAAAGAAGCTGATCCCTCTACTACCTCGATCTACCTGTAGGGTACAGCATGGAGGGCCTCAAACATTCAGGAACGGCGCCACATGGATCCAGCAGTGTGATGCAGTCAGAGATGGACTGAGAAATAAGGCCGGGACGATATCCTTCCAAATTTGATCTTTAAAAGTTCAATAAACTAAGCATGTATCACCATGCAACATCTTTCATCCAAGTAGGTGTCAATCAACCGAGATCTAGTGGCCTTCGCATTTCTACTATATTTTCTTCTGCTCCGTTTCCTGAAACCATGTCCTGGACGGATTCCATGTCTGATCCTGTTTCCTTGATTGGATCTCTTCATCCTAGCCCTTGTTTACTTGGTGAATTTGGGAGGTGCCGAATTACTGTAGCAACACTGTAGTGTTTCGTTTGTATTTGTGAATTATTGTCCAAACATTGACTAATTAGGCTCAAAAGATTCGTCTCGCAAAGTACAACAAAACTGTGCAATTAGTTTTTAATTTCATCTACATTTAGTACTCCATACATGTGACGCAAGTTTGATGTGATGGGGAATCTTCTTTTTGCATAGTGCCAAAGTTGGGAGTTGGGAGTGAAGTAAACAAGGGGCTATTCTTCTTTTCTATTCGACCACTTGTATATTATTAAATTCAGTCTCTTTCTCTATCATGTAAAGTTAATTCTGGGGTTTTTGTGTTGTCTAAACATCTCTTGTTTGTCTTACTGTCAAAAGTTAGCGCCTCTTTTCTCTATCATGACGACGAAGACATTTTTAAGCATGGCACGGCACTGCGATGCTTGTTTCAGCAGCTTCATGCCACCACGACACATGCCTTCTCTCAAATCTGAATGGCCAAGTTGCTTGTTTCTCTGATTCTTAAGTTCATTACATCGTGTACTGATTTTTCTCCTGTGCGTCCTGCTGGAGTATTGTACCAAGGGTGTATGTCAACGTAGAACGTAGTCCAGCCGGTACATGTTCATCTGTCGGGCAAGTCCTGAGGGATAAAAAAACATAAAATTTCCTTCAGCAGCTGCGTGTCCATGGGAGCCCGGGATAAAAAAAGGCTGATACTTTCCTTCATGGACATCATACGGGACAAATGCGCAGATGCCAGTGAGGTTTCGACGGACCGGATCACCTGCCGGAGCCTCTGATCTGATACCCAAACAGGTGACAGACGCGGGCGTGCAGATCCACCTTCTGGAGCCTGAAATGCGAAATCTCACCATACCCTTCAGTGTGACAGTGTGGGTCTGGTACTCTGGTAGGTGCGCTATGATCTACTTCGCAGTCATTTAGATCAGTCAGCATCGGTTCTGTACAGCCCACACAGTGGCCGTTTTGGTTGGCTGTGCTCCTGCACAACTGCAGTGCTGCTGCACAGTGTCTGAAGAAACATCCGTAGGAGGCCATCCCGGCTTTAACTCACCTGCAACTATGATCCGGTTTTAAGCTGTCGTACCTGGCTCGCAGTACTCCCTCCCCTTTGTAAAGCTTCTCCAACCAAATCGGGTCCATGAGCGGCGCGCTGTAAAACTTCGGCGATCCGCCGGCCCAAATCATTGATGCGCATTTGGTAGTAGAAGTTATAGAACTCGGCTGCAGTAACTGCCGAGCCGGATCGTTCCCGCGATCCACCGAGGACGCACGAATCACACACACCTTGATTTGGAGTAGTTGATTGATTGGTGTCCGAGCACGCGCTTGATCCGTTCCGATCTCCCGAGTTCAGCACGTGAAGCGCCGATGCGTCTGATTTCTCCTCTGGGCAAGGACGGAGCCAAGGAGCGCGGAGCGCCACGGCCACAGGCAGTCAGGCACCGTGGCTGCTCGCCAGCCTCCGGGAGCCGGCGGCACCGCAGGCGCAGGCACGACCGACAGAGCTGCGGCCCCGGGCAGGCAGCGGGTAAACGGCGGTTGGTGACAGGCCCAACCCAACCGCGGCCGTAACATCGTCGTGCATGCAGCGCGGTCACCAGTTACCAGCTGCCGGCCGGCTGGGGCAGGGTTGGAGTTGCGGTCGCCACCGACAGCCCCCGTCCGGGCTCCACGCGACGAATCATTCGCCCGCACCTCACGTGCCCCGTCGCATCCGCTGCCTGCAGTGCTGCCGCTGCGGTTGGTTGCGCTGCGTCGCACGCCCTCCGGCCCTCCCCTGTCGCCGCCCGCGGCGGCCCCGCGCAGGCGAGGCGAGACAACAAGAACCCGGAAGGGCCTGACCGCCGAACTGACACTTGCCGGATCCCGAGACCACCGTCTGCCCCCATGGCTAATCCCTCCTCCTATGGCGGATTAGTTAATTGATTGAGCTGATTAGCGAGCGGCGTCAAGGCCGCCCCGTGCTTCTTCTCCAGCTGGAAGCAGAAGCGGAAGGTGACAGAAAAAAAAAGGAAAGGAAAAGACGGGGGTTTTAATTGATTATTAGGGTTTAGGAGGTGGTGGTCGCGGTAATCATAGGGGCTCATAAAGGTTGGGCTTGTCCGAGCTCTGCTCAGTGCTCAGGCGAACTGGATCCCCGCCGCGACGTGGTGAGCACTCAGCTAGCCCGTTCTTCCTCGCTCAGGCTCAGCTACCTGCTCCCCCTCACCTCGTGCGCGCGCGCCCCTCCCCTCTTCGTGGGGTCGTGTCCGGCCGGCCGCCTCCTACCTCACCACCATTTCCCTCCTCGTCCCTGTTCGTATTAATCTCTGCGCCCCTCCCTTCCTTGTGTGTCGGCGTCGTCCACAGGTGGTCTCGTTGATGCGCTGAGGTGTCGCGCCGACGGGGAGGTGGGAGCCCAGAAAGCGGCGGCGTCTGGGGCTGGGTCGTGCAGCGAGGTGCCAATGGAGCAGTGGTTGGGGCGGGAGGCGCGGGGTGGCGGCGGGAGCGGGACGTCGGTGGTGGTGAAGATGGAGAGCCCGGACTGGGCCGTCCCGCGGTCGGAGGCGGCGGCGGGGGCGGGTGCCGCGGGCGGCAAGGCGGGGCGCGGCAAGAACGCGCGCCAGATCACGTGGGTGCTGCTGCTCAAGGCGCACCGCGCCGCGGGGAAGCTCACGGGCGCCGCCTCCGCCGCGCTGTCCGTGGCCGCCGCCGCGCGGAGGCGGGTAGCGGCGGGGCGGACCGACGCCGACGCCGGCGCCGCGCCGCCCGGGGAGAGCCCCGCCCTGCGCACCAGGTTCTACGGCTTCCTCCGCGCCTTCCTCCTCCTGTCCATGCTCCTCCTCGCCGTCGACGTCGCCGCGCACCTCCAGGGCTGGCACCTCGCCGTCGACGTCCCCGACCTGCTCACCGTCGAGGGGCTCTTCGCCTCCGGGTACGCATCCTGGGTGCGCATCCGCCTCGAGTACCTTGCGCCGGCGCTGCAGTTCCTGGCGAACGCGTGCGTCGTGCTCTTTTTGATCCAGAGCGCCGACCGCCTCATCTTGTGCCTCGGATGCCTCTGGATTAAGCTAAGGGGCGTCAAGCCTGTTGCCAAGGCTGGCGGCAAAGGTTCGGACGACGTCGAGTCCGGCGCCGGGGAGTTTCCCATGGTGCTCGTGCAGATTCCAATGTGCAACGAGAAGGAGGTGAGCTGGAAGAGCAAACAGAAATTTCGATTCTCTGCCTGATTCCGTTGTTGGGATGTGTTCAAGGTCGCATTTGGGATTGGGCGTTGAGTGCCCTAGCCGCATTAGTGGTTGCAGAGATCGAAAGATTCGGTTCTGAAGCTGAACTTGTGTGGACTCAACGGGTGGTGGATAGGTTAATTTAGATTGGGGAATCTTGGCTTTAGTGCCACTAACGCAAAATATTGTGTCTAGGTATCATTTGGGGATTGGAGTGATGCTTAGAAATGGAATGGAATGGTTTCGATTTCTGGCAACAACTTTGAAAGCACTAGACATGGTTGCTACCGACATTTTGGTGAGGATCTTACTGTTAAGTGTTTGGTGGGTTAAACGTCCCGTAAAAAAAAAATGCACTTGTGTCTTTCTTGTTTTGCATCTTGGCCTCCCAATTCCCGAACACATTTAGGAAGTTGGAAACATAAATAAATGTCAGGACTTCCAGACATTGTGCTGATCTTACGCTTGGAGGAGGAAGCTGTTAGAATTAATGGTTAATAGCATTAGCATCTTTTCATGTTTTAATATACTTCAGATTCAGAAGAGGATAAGACTAGATACATTTTGGACAATCTTGAAGCAGGGAATTATCGGCTAATGTGTGCAGTTATTTTTGGAGCTCTAACAAAATTTACCATTCCTTTGATTTATATGTTTGCAGGTGTACCAGCAATCTATTGGTGCTGTTTGCAGTCTGGACTGGCCAAGGTCAAACTTCTTGGTGCAGGTGCTAGACGATTCTGATGATGCTGCCACTTCAGCTCTTATTAAGGAGGAGGTGGAGAAATGGCAACGCGAAGGTGTTCGCATACTGTACCGACACCGGGTGATCCGTGATGGCTACAAGGCTGGAAATCTCAAGTCAGCTATGAACTGCAGCTATGTAAAGGATTATGAGTTCGTTGTTATCTTTGATGCTGATTTTCAACCCCAACCAGACTTCCTGAAGCGAACTGTGCCCCATTTCAAGGTTTGGCAGACAGTTTTTTACATTTTTTAAAGTCTAAGGATGAGTCTCTGGATTCTGTTGTCTGAATCAGTTGTGTGTGGGACTTCCAGGGAAATGAAGATGTTGGATTAGTTCAGGCAAGGTGGTCTTTTGTGAACAAGGACGAGAACTTGTTAACTAGACTGCAAAACATAAACCTGTGCTTCCACTTCGAAGTGGAGCAGCAGGTTAATGGGATCTTCCTCAATTTCTTTGGGTTCAATGGAACCGCAGGAGTGTGGAGAATTAAGGCACTTGAGGATTCTGGTGGATGGATGGAGAGGACAACAGTGGAGGACATGGATATTGCTGTCCGAGCACACCTCAAAGGCTGGAAGTTTCTGTTCCTTAACGATGTTGAGGTACCTGCATAAATTTTGTAGTGCTTTATGAATATTTTATTGTGTTCAGACGTGAGATTAAAATTGAAATTCTGTTACACTATTATCCTTTCAGTGCCAGTGTGAATTGCCGGAGTCATATGAAGCATATAGAAAACAGCAACATCGATGGCATTCTGGTCCCATGCAGTTGTTCAGACTCTGCTTTGTGGATATTATTAAATCTAAGGTATGAACCTTTTCTTTTATGCGAGTTCTGAAATTTGGATCGCTCAGCATATGCACAATATCAAATTCTAATGAGCCCTTTCAACATGGTTATGGACTTATGGTTTAGGATCACCCGTCATTTTCACCCTGTTTAAGAATACACTCAATGTGATAATTTAACATGATGGATTGAAAATGGTTTTCTCGAGACTGAACTTATTCCTTATGTCGCTTGAAACTTGCATGGTTCTTATTCCCTCACAATTTTGAGCCCTTTTTTGAAACCTTGAATTATGTTGCAGAAACAGAATAGAGATATAGACCCCCAAAAAATCTTTTGGGTAGATTATTTCATATGCCAGTGCCGGTTACCTTTTTGCTCTGTTTTAACATGCAACTAGATTTCTAAGTTGATATTCTGGTTTGCTGCGTTCCGCTCCTTTTGAGGCTCGTCATTTATGTATTCCTGCTCATATCTAATGTTTTAGGGAACTTTATTTAGTTTTCTACAAGTAAAGCTTTGGTAAATTGAATTTACATTCAGAAAAATAGACCGGGCTCGTGCACAGTACATTTGTATTGAAGAAAATGACATTGAAATATGAAGCTAATGAGTAACAGTTCAAGCACTCAGTTCTCTATCATTATATTTTTAGCATTTGATCAGCATGTTTTCTTCCCATCTTTTATGTAACTTTTTCTTTGGATCATTGGGCTGGGGCTGACCTTTCTTCTGTTTACTGCAGATTGGTTTTTGGAAGAAGTTCAACCTGATATTTCTTTTCTTTCTCCTTCGCAAACTTATTTTACCCTTCTACTCCTTCACTCTTTTCTGCATCATCCTTCCCATGACAATGTTTATTCCTGAAGCTGAGCTTCCTGCTTGGGTTGTGTGCTACATTCCGGCAACCATGTCCTTGTTGAACATCCTCCCAGCCCCCAAATCCTTTCCATTTATCGTTCCCTATCTTCTATTTGAGAATACCATGTCGGTAACCAAATTCAATGCCATGATTTCTGGCCTGTTCCAGCTCGGGAGCGCCTATGAGTGGGTTGTCACCAAGAAATCAGGCCGTTCTTCCGAAGGCGATCTTATTGCCCTCGTCGAGAAGCAATCTAAGCAGCAAAGAGTAGGATCTGCACCCAACCTTGACTCCCTAACAAAGGAGTCGTCGAATCTCAAAAAGGACTTCAGGAAGAAGAAACACAATAGGATATACAGGAAGGAGTTAGCACTCTCCTTCCTTCTCTTAACTGCCGCAGCTCGGAGCCTGCTTTCGGTCCAAGGCATACATTTCTATTTCCTTCTGTTCCAAGGGGTCTCATTCTTGGTTGTTGGTCTCGATCTAATCGGCGAACAAGTCGAGTGATAGAAGAAGAATGATAGATTTTATTTTTGCTGGGAGCGGGTCACGCTCACGCCAACAAAGAGTACTTCAGGTGAAGGGCAGCATGGTACGTGACTGGATGCATACACGACTACACGAAAAGATTTGGTTCAGATTGTGAGGGGTTATAGTTCGTCAGGGATACTGAAATGGTGAAACGTGGAATTGTATAATGTAGATATATGGCTCGGGACCCTGGACTGTGAAAGGCTTTGGGGGTCTAATTCTTTTGTAAGAATCTTCAGTGGTTAGATGCGCTATTCTTGCTTACTTGACAGTTTATAAAAGGAGATACTGTTGGGATCCATGTAATTTGGTCAATTGCTACGAATGCATACTGAATTACTGATACTGTGATACTCGTCCATTTGTTGTGCTATCACTTGTGGATAGAAGATTTTGCACTGTGAACCCAGCAAACGGAAGAGGTTCTGCCTTGGTGCATCAGGAGTAAACTTATTTATGAATCCGTACCGTTTGTGAATGCAAGGCGGCGATTATGGTTTATGGGAGGAACAAATTGATTTTTAAATTATTCCTTTTTCTTACCAATCTAACAGATCACACGGAGGGATATTGATCACGCAGACGGGTAATGACCGTATAAAAATCTATTTGTACGTCCCGAAATTCTAGCTGTCCGAATTCATAGTCCAAATTGTATTTTTTTTAGACCCTATACACCCTCGATCCTACCACAAATCGCCAAAACCAGATGCAACGGGGGGCTCCTATATATCTACCGAAAGATGGTTAAGAGATGAAATTGTAAAGCCCAGCAAGCCCATTATAGCACGTTGCAGATCAAAAGTCTATTTAACTGAAAAAATGTTATCAACATTTAAAAAAAATTATCAACATTTTTAAAAAAAGTTGGACCAACATTTTTTTAAAAAATTGGACCAACATTTCTTAGAAAAAGTTGAACCAACATTTATTCAGAAAAAATTGAGCCAAACATTTCTTTAAAAAAGTTGAATCTAACATTTTTGAAAAAAATTGCACCAACATTTTTCAAAGAAAAGTTGATCCAACAGTTTTCCAACCTTCGCTCGGCGCGGCGAGCGGCAAGCCCGCGCGCGGGGGCCGGCGAGGCGTGGTGGCTATGGTTTTGATTTTTTAAAAATGGGAAATTACCATCTATATCCACCTTCCGGAAGATGGATAGGATTTCCGGGTGCAACGTGGCACCATATGCGGCCCATCCAACAAGGACGAGGCCCGTCACAGCCCTATCGACCAAGCTGCCTATACGGCCCAGTTCACATGAGCGAACGCTAACCCAACCCACCTAACCAGTAGTCCGGCGGACCACCAGTTCACCAGCCCCCAGAGCGACACGACCCTCGCCGCCGGCTTCGCGACCTCAACTCCGAGCGCCGCCTCCCCCTCGAAAACTCATCTCCCGCGCTGCGCCCAGGCCGCCAACCGGCGTGCCGCGTGTGGACCTCTCGCTCCATAGACCGACACCGCCCGCCCGCTGCCGCGATGGCTGCCGCTTCTTTTCCACCAGCATCTTCCTCAGGCGGCTGGGACTTCACCTGGTGAGTCCTCCCTCCCCGCCCCTCTCTCCCATTCTCCCTCCTTTTTACCTTGGGCCTTGGCCAGCCGGGCGTCGGTGCAGTTAGATTCCCATACCATCATAGCCTTGGTCTGTTCGCATACTTAGGTAGAGGTAGCTTCCTTGCCCGTGCCCTGTGCTGGTACGCAGAGGATTCTATTTCTGGATGCTTGTTTTGTGTTCGACGGATGTCTTCAAAGAAAGTAACGTCATGCTTAAGCAGAAAATGGCTCTCTGGGATCTATGGGTAACAATAGCGTGAAAAATTGAGGCTGCAGCACATAATTGAGTGCCTGCAGGTCTGTAGTATCAGTACGCCCCCGTTTTTAGCAACCTGAAGTGCCATAGCAGGAGCAGCTGATCACCGTGGACTCTATGAAAAAAGCCATATGTTAGATCACTGATCACAGTTTCGTTTCATAACTGTTAATATGCTAACTAAAGTATATGAAGCAGTCAACAGTAGTGCTAAGGCAAGAGAATAAACAGATCTGTGTACCATTTTATTTGGAAGTTATGATGGCACACACCTTTTTGCTGATTCCTAGTCAAGCAGGATTTGTATTCAGAGCACAAGCCATCGTATATTGGATGGCTTTATGAAGGTTCAGTAAAGTAGTGAGTTATCTGCATGTATTTTCAGAAATGATTGTTGGGGCCTTGGGGGAGAAAACTGACTGAACTTGTGTGAATTGGTTGTTCGTAGATCTAGATTGGCAAGCCCAGCCTTAGAATATCGAGGCACTAGGAGGTATCAGTCGCTTGCTTGGTTTCCAGATTGGCCCTACAACACCTTGCTCTGAGATAATTGAGATGATTTTTACTGTCCTGTCATAAAATTGCAATGACTCTATGCAAATATGACCCCTACTGCGCATGGGTAGAGTGTGCAGTACAACACTGACATATTGTTTGGCAGTAACTTTGAAGTTGATTATGGGTCTGAGGAACAAGCCTCCATAATCTACAAAACATTAGCAGTTGACAAGGAGGTAAAGTAGCCGTATTCTACTAGCACTTCTTAACAAATGATGATCTGTGACTCAACTGACGTTTGTGGCTTTGTATTGCAGTTGCAGCCTGACAAGGTCAAGAGGGAGATGACTCTATCAGACAGCAAGCTTGCCGTGTTAGTATATCCTGTTCTGGCATCTCTAACTGATATGCATTGCTGTACCAAGGCTAAGACTGAAGTCCCCTCATTTATGAATTCAGGCACTTTGCAGCAGTAGAGGCCCGGTTTCTGCGAGCATCCTTCAGCGCATTTGTTGATCTGATGGGACTTGTGACGAAGCTTGTCGAAGAATATGGTGTGGCCAAGGAAGGGCATTCTTGAAGAACAATCTCATGCACGGCACGCTTGTGAGCACTTTGGATAATCTGTACCAGTGGAAATGCTTTTAGGTTTGGCAAGCTAAGGTATCAGTGTATTTGCTCTTGATTAGTCCAGCCCTATTTAGAACAGTGAATTTTTTTCTGCATATTCATGTGAATTCAACTTTACAGCATTAATGTGAAATCCACAGATAAGAACAGGTCACATCCCGTTGTGTATATGCTTGTGCACAATTTTGTTCTACTTCGTATAGAATTTTCAAAGCATGATATGTTCTCGATAGGTAATCATGGATTCTGCCTTGTACAGTCGTGCCTTCGATCAGGTTGCCAATGGCCACCCAAAGTTTTAAGTGAGATCGTTCTGTCTGTCCGTTATCGTCGATGTGAATTGTGACCAAGATGAAATGCGCCCTACGTTCATGGCACGTTGAATACTTTGCTTGCTTGTGAGCATGGCTGTTCCCTGCAACTAGTGGAGGAGCTGCGAACCACTCGAGAGGAGCTCTGTTTGCACATGTACCGTGTAACCGTGATACTATTTGACAGCTATGGATGGTTCTAATGTATTACATTTGGAATCCCAAACCAACAGCAGTATGCAGGGGCGCTGGTACAGCAGGAAAGCAGAACAACGTGTGGAACTTTATGTACAGAGAAAAACTGACTTTGTAGATGCATCAACATACAACGAGGATGCCTCAGAGGCATTGTTATCCTGATTCTGCGTTGCTGCTACTTCGATCCCGAAACTAGGATGTCACGCAGCCACAGAGCTATGAACTTTACTATTTTTAGGTAGCAGCTAGTGTTCTTCATGAAGCCACCATCTAGCTCCAATAGTTGATTGCATATGAGCAGTCCAGTCCCTCAGTCATCCTCTAGATCACTGAAGGATACATCTTCCTCCTCACCTGCTGGAGCGGTGTTGCCTGTTTTGCTGGGCACAGGGTCCATATCCTGTAGCCAATCATCTACTTCTTTTTCATCATCATCCTCTACGAGGTTGGGGTTAGACTTCTCTGTGGGTAAACTCTTGACCTCAGTTTTCACCACCAGCTCTTCTTGAATTACAGACTTATCAATCACTTCTGTGTCAGTGGTTGAAATTGGATGCTTTTCAGCCTCAACATTTGGCACGGGATCAGAAGTTGGTTCTTGGACCGATGGTGCTTCAGACATACTACTCTCATTTTGGATGCTGGAGGGCGACAGTGTGCTATCTTCAGGTTGTGTAGAGGGAGCACTCATGTTTTCTGATGATGGATTGTTCTTTGTTGGTGAACTTTGCAATAATTCTTCCCTTGCTTCCAGGATCTGCACGAAATAGAAGAATTTTAGGAAGGCAGATCGAACAAGAATTATGTATCCACACTTTAGTTCCTAATTTTAAAATACAGCAAGAAACTTCAATTCAAAATTCACATTTATTATTAGACATATTAAGTTATCAGTATAGTTTCCATGGATGGTATGTATATTTTGAGTTGACTGTATAGAGTGCGCATGATACTAACAGCAGTATGACGTGAATATGTCATCCGCAGACAAACATGGGTTGTAGGACAGATCACAACATTACGTTAACAATGCAGTTCTGAGTGGTTTCATGAATCATATGCACATTTGACTAGATTGGAGAATTTAGTTTAGTTGAAAAAAAAGGGAGTAATTACTGAAGGATATCCAGCATAGAGCTACTTCACATTAGAAACTGGAATCTCCCTTTGGAAGGATTCAATTTTCAGAAATCAAAATTATCCCCACCACAAGAATATCCAAAAGAAATTACAACATTGAACATAGATGTCTAAACCTCACTCTATCTGATAATGATTGGAACTTGGGAATGGGCATACAAAATGCTCTTGATCAACAAAGGTTAAATATGAAGGAGAGATTTGCATCAAGAGCAATCATTAATCTTTGTTTGCCTACACCATCAAATACTCATCAAGCTTTATGTGCTTGCATCATTTATCACACTATGATGTCACTGTTGGGCTTAGTTCAGCTTATGCTCTTTAGTTGTTACTGTGTTCCCATTAACTTGGCAATAAATAAGTTATTTAGACTTCAAGCAAGAATGTGTAAATGCGATGATGCATGCTGGATGTATGAATTCCTCAGTAGCTGGTAGAAGCAGTATTAGTACAGTATCCTGCATCCACAAGACCCACAGCTAATTTTCCACAATAGTGTTAAGCTCATCTTGAGTAATCAGTAGGACTAGATACAGTATCCTGGTAGGCTAGCTTTTTGCACAGATAGTTTGACTTCCATTAAGCCCAGGTTTGTACCAATCAATTTGAGCTCAGCTTACTCACAATGGACTTGTTCATAGAAAGAATCATCCGCCAATTAAATGATCACCAGTAGGGAGTAGAAAATGGTTTCCAGATAGACTATCTCAGATCTAAAGACCATTTCTTGATTTTAATATTTTATAATCCATAAGCAAGTAATTTGATTTCTGATAAGATCTATGTAAGTTGCCTTTGCAATCAAGTCTATAAGCATATGTTTCTTTAGGGTATTTGTAGTCTGCTGCACACAATAGATAAACATGATAATCACTCAATTAAGAAAAGAAAATCCCACAAACAGAAAAAAAAAGAATAAAGGAAAGGGAATATACTTGTGGTGTTGAAAGAATTTCAGCATCTTGCTTGTTGAGTTTCGAATGTAGAAGCACAAAATAGATCTTCCAAAAGCATGCTTCACTCATAATGGTAGAGCAAAGCTCAGTCCTGAGGTAGGACAGGCTTGGCACAAGATGCTCAATAGCCACTGCATGTCCATACTGTGCTTCTGACAGTTCAAAATCTAAAAACATAGAAGCACATCATATATAAGTAAGAACCTGAGTAAACCAATCTGGTACAGTAAGGAGCATGTGTTATCATACATGATGCCATGATAGAAAGAAATGCAAAATATACTGAGTCATTCAACTCATATATGTTGAGCCTATAGTTATCAGCTCCAAAAGCAGCTGACACTGTACGCAAGATTGAGTAAAAGTATGTTAAAGTTTGGACAGTGTGACAAAATATATCATGTAGTGTCTGCTTGGTCCAACCAACATCTATACAACATCACAACCAAGATGCAAACACAGCTCCAACAACACTTCCTTGACAAAACGTTGTAACTTGTAAACATAAGCAGATATACTCGATTTCCAACATAAACAATGATCCTCGGCAGTAGGCAGAGTGAACTCGTGATTGGTACTCTCCCTCACTAAAGCTTAGCAAATGCAGCGTATGGATAATTAGAGTTCAGATGCTAAACTTAAGATGAATAGAGTAGGTTACACTCCGAAACCATAATTTCAGTATTGAGATTAATCACTTGAACAAGCTTATGCTGCTAAAGTCAACCCTCCAATTCTTCGCTGATCCAGTACCATACAGGGGCGTAGCCAGTGGGTATGCTGGGTGGGCCCCGGCATACCCTAAGAATTGGCAGGCGCATGTACTAGCAGTAAAAAAAAAAATCCCTTGCAGCGGCGAGTCGTGTGCGAGCGCACACCAGCACAGCAGGAGGAAGCGACGCGAAGAGGTGGCCACTGGCTAGGACGCCAGGGCATAGGGGCGCAGGCTCTGCAGCGACACAGCCAGCAGGTCTCCAAGCTAAGGATTATTTTGTTTGATTATTTTTAATTTGGGATATTGCTCTGTAGTAGAGGCTATTGGTCTATTGGAGCAGCTCCTGCTGCACTCAAAATTCTACAAGCAGCTCTCCACAGATTCGTAATCGTTGGTTTGACCATATGAGTGACTTCTGACAATTCTTAAATCTGAAGTTTGCTAATACTATCAGTGTTTCTCTATTTTGCGATTGCAATATTCCTTCTGTTATCAGGCTACAAAGTCTTGTATCCTTGATATTGTTTACTTTAACCTGACAACCGTTGATTCACAATGTATCATTTAGATATCAGGTCATCATTGATTGACAACCATGAATTCATAATTGACTGGGCTTGATTTTTCGCATTTGCAATTATATTGTTAGCTATGCAAGTTTTTAACTTATTTGTTGAACTAAAGATATTATAAGATCCTTTTACTTGCATACTGAATTGAATGAAAAATTTCATTATTGTATACCGAATTGCTTGGTGAGTTTTATAGTTGTATACCGAATTGTATATTCGAGTATTGATTCGACATACCCTATGTTGAAATCCTGGCTCCGCCACTGGTACCATAGCGACTAAATGAGCACACAATTAGCAAAAACAAACGGTTTGACGTTTGAATCGATACAACCAAAGCAACACAATAAACCTTAAGCACTCCAATCTGATGCCGCTTGCTCTTACCATCCGCGTGGCGGTCGTCGGCGAACAAGGGGAAATCGAGCCACGTCTTCGGATGCTTCGAGATGTGACTCACGAACACCACCACCTCCTCTGTCACGCCGACCGCCTCTCCCTCCTCCTGTCCCTCCTCCTCCCCGGACCCGAACGGCAGGAGCGAGGACGCGATCCTGGAGATCTCCGCCACGGCGCCGGCGTTCGACAGCATCGAGATGCCAGTCCTCACCCTGCCGCCTATCTCCGCCAGGTCGCTCCGGATCCCGTCGATCCGCGGCGACTGAGGCCCCTCTGCCGCCGCTGCCTCCTCCTGCTCATCCCTCTCATCGGCCTCGCTCTTAACTGGCGGTGGCGCGAGGAAGGAAGCGACGCCCCAGAACTGGCGGGTGAGGGACTCGGTCAGCTCCGAGATGTCGCCCTTGACGCCGCGGCTCGGGGTGTCCGGCTGCTCGTCGGACTCCCCGGCGTCAGCGCTGGTGGGGTCGGATGCGCGCGGCGGACTCTGGTCGCCGGAGGCGGACTCGGATTCATCGTCGTCTGAGTGGGCGGAGGAGAGGGTGGCCGCGATGGAGCGCGCGAGCCATGACATCGCGGCGAGGTCGTGGTCGTGCCGTGCGCGCGGACTGGAGCCCGGTGGGCGGCGGAGCACTGGAGAGGTGGGCGGTAGGTGGAGTGGAGTGGCGGAGAACGGGGAGCGTGACGGCCGGCGTAAACCGGAAGAAGGATGCGATGCGACTACGCTAGGATCAGTGCGTGTTCGGCACGGTTGCATATTGGATTGGAAAAAATAGACGGTCGTGATCTGCAGCCAGAGCGCAGGCCGTCCTCTTTTGGGCTTTTGGCGGTCCTAGAGATTAATGGCTTTTGGCGGCCCATGTTAAGGCAAGTTTTTCATCGTTGGTAGCCAAACCTCATGAGTATTACGGGATGAAACTACTCTATTATCTCATAAAACTCTCCTCTACTTTCTTCTTGTAACGATGATACCACGTTAGCAAATTTGATGATGTAGCATAAATTTTTTTTTAAACGTAAAAGGGCAGGAGCATATCATATAAGAAGGAGAGAAATTATTTGTCTTACATAGTTAGATTACATGATAACAATTAAAACGCTCAGCTCATGGCACATGGTTGCATTAGAGAAGCGATATTCCATCGTCGGTGTGGCTCTATCGTCGGTGCGCACAGGCACTTCGGCGCAAGCCAACCTCTTCCCTGATCATGTTGAATACTTCTGGTGATGAATGTAGCATAGAATTTAATGTGCATAAAACTTCTTATGAAACCTCATCGAGACTGATCAAAGTATACGGCTTGAATCTCGATTAAATATGAATATATCTAACCAACTCTCAGTCCCCACTTTATGATTTGAAGTCTCGAAGACATTATATCAATGTCAAGATACTATGGTTTCCTTATACTTATATTCAAGGCTACAAAAATCGAGCAAAGTAAAAAGCTGACGGGAAATGTAATGGTGAAGTTTTTCATCGGATTACCTTCTCCTGCTAATGTAATAAATGGAGACTTTTAGAAACAGTAGGCCAGTTTTTCAATGGATTACCTTGTAAATGGACACCTTAGCCATGTAAGCGTTTTGGCCTTCTCTCCGATTTACCTTGTCAAACACTGAAGTCAGCTCCCTCCCAGCAGTTTTCAAGTTTGACATAGTGAAATCGGCTCTCCCCCTCCGATTTCTCAAGTGGTTTTGTCGGACACTGAAGTCGGCTCTCTCTCCCTCCGGTTTCCTGTGGCAATCCAAATCAAACGCCATTACTCGCGCTGTCGCGCATGACCGCGGATGTGTGCCATTTGTCTCCCAGGTCTTCCCCGTTCGCTTCGAAATTCCGAAACGAGCGGCCAATCCACGGCGATTCCTGGCGTGGCATGATTACTATACAGCCTCGATTGGGCCGCTGATTTTCCATGGTTGACGCTGGACAACTCCGTTTACAATACGTGCCAGCGTTGAAGAAGTGCCGCGGCCCCTTTCTTCTGTTGGAGCACAGCCATCAACTTCGGCTGACACATGCGTGCACCCGGACACCAATGAGCCATCAGCCGCCGCGCGCGTTGGCCGGCTCAACTCAAAACAACTTGCCGTTGCCGATCGAGATCGACCCGATCCCCAAAACCGTGGACAAATCCCCCACCATTTCCAGCAGAATAATGGTCGAATTCTGACCATTTCCCTGCACGGCCCGTACTAAAAACCGCCGGCCCCACGTGGCCACGCCATCTGCCGAAGCGAACCAGCGTTAAACAACGAAACAAACTCATCATCCCCAAACCAAATCGCTGCTACTTCTTCAAAGAGCCAGCAATTTATTTAGAAAAAAAAGAAATTGGAGGAATTTGCCGCGTTCAGACGAGTGTGTGCAATGGTTAGAGGCAGCCCGGTGGAAACACCCCAGGCCCAGGGTAGCCATCATTGTGCTCATCACTGGCTGCCCCACACACGCTGACATCGTCCCTATAAATGCAGATGCAGGCAGCCTCATCGCCTTGTCTGATAGGCACGCCAGCTTTAGCTTGTAGTGTTCGTGCTCGTCTCTCCATTCCCTCTCGGGATCGGAAGCCAAGTCAAGCAGCGCGCGCGCGGGGATGAAGAAGAAGAGCGGATGCGGCGGCGGGTGCCTGGGCGCGCCGATGCGGGCGCTGTCGCGGGCTTGCGACTCGGCCTGCGACCTCTACGTGCGCGGCATGTCCGGGTGCGCGCGCCGCGTGCCGTCGGGGTCGTCCGCGGGCGTCGTGGGCCGCGGGTTCGGCGGGACGGGTGCCGCGTCCCTGCGCCTGCGGGTCAGCTCGGAGAGCGCCGACGACCTCGTCCGCGCCGCGGCCGCGGCCAGGCGCCACCAGCGCCGCGTCACGGCCGAGCCCGCGGAGGAGGGCGCCGGCTACGACGGGGCGGGCAAGACGAAGGCCGGCGCCGCGGCGAGGCAGGGGCGCGTCGCGCCCGAGCCGGAGAAGGCCGTCGGCTACTACGGGGCCGCCGGCAAGAAGGGCGGCGCCGGCGCGGTCCTGGTCAGCGCGGCGGCGCCGGCTGTCTGGGGCCCGGCGCTGAAGAAGGGCGGCGCGGCGGCCATGGGGACCATCGCAGAGGACGAGCCGTGCGAGTTCGGCCCCGACGGCGCCTGCGCCGTTGTCCCCTCACTGAAGCCGCAGCGCCGCGCCGGGTTCGGCGCCGTCAAGGCGGGGAGCGGCGACGACGCCTTCGCACGGTGACGGATATGATGCATGCGGATGCGACGCGTACTCGTCCTGCACTCCTGCCTGCCGGCGCAAGATCGCAGGACTTGCTTCGTTCGAGGCACATACACATCTAGATTGCACCACTTTTTTTCTCCCGTTCTCGTCCTGCTGTGTAAATTACTCTAAGATAACTATAAGAGAGCATGTATCGTTAAGAAATCTATGCGCGAGTGTGACGTGATCGCCAGAAAGTTTCCACAAGTACTGTTTTGAAATGGTACATGCAGTGATTACTGAAACTTCAACTTGCATCGATAAAAACTTCGCTATTCGGGTTTGATTTCGACGTCAGCTTCACAACAGCAGCGATCACTCTAGAACATTGGGATTTTGGGCCTGATAATGGACGGATGAGACCCCCTGGAGTCACGCTTGGGATTAAGTAAGGTGAAAATCAGTTCATTTTCTACTCAAATCCAACAAGTATTGGAAACAAGCCTGAAAGGGACACACGCCCCCCCCCCCCCCCCCCCCCCCCCCCCCCCCCCCCCCCCCCCCCCCGTGCCTGGAGACATGTCAGCGATAGCATGGACATGGAGGCAGGGAGGAAAGGTGTGGTGATGATGTTGGGTGGGATGGTGGACGACGGTGGAAAGGGGTTCGCTGAAGCGGTGAGCTACTGAGCTGACGGCTAGCCGGCCAGGGACGGAGGCGAGAGGGATAAGGAGAAGACTACCATAGGCATGGTAGGTTCTCATCGGAGTTCCGTACCAGTCCACTCGTATCAAGCTCTGGTGAGACCGTAACCCATCACATTATGGTGGGGCACAATAATGAGGCACCAGCGGGGGCAGCAAAGCTCATTGGAGGAAGCAGCAACGTCAATGGCTATCGGAAAGTTAAAGTAACACTCGGGTGTGAGTTAGACTGTCAGTTTTAGAAAGAAATGCTGCATCCTACAGCGTTGGCACCCGGATTACCTCTTTTCTTTTACTTGGGCGTTAAGCTTTTGCATACAAGTATCTCCACGCCGACACGATCGATCTGACGCTGCAATACACGAATGGAGCGACGTTCCTTTTGCTTCCAGAGGATGGCCAGCACGCTGTAAACCGATTCCTTTCTGCTCCTCGGCTTGTGCGTTTTTTTCTCCGCGCGTGCACGACATTTCTCGCTGCTGAGCGCGGCCTCGCAAAAATTTATCGTTTCCTCGGCTGAATTGCTAAAATACTTCTTAGAAAAAGGTGTAGAAAATGCCGCTGCCTTGTTCGCGAGTGCTCGTCAGTGTTAGCGACGGCTTTCTGCGCTTACCAATGATTTGATGTGGAAGTGCAGTCACTTGGTGCGAGTTTTTTCTACACTGGGGTACCTGTCACTGTCAGTCAGTCAGGTGCCCGCTTTCTGAATTCTGATGCCCTCCCGGCCGGCCGAAGCAATTGGCGCCACGCCGTGTTGCGTGTGCAAGTCGTTCTTGACTCGTCATCGAGGCTTCCATTTGTCATCGGTCCTGGGCTCCTGGCCTCACGCCACGCGTCAAGTGTGGCACAATGGAACCGTCCGTCTAGAATGCCATTTTTTCTGTCGTGAACGAGGGGGTGTTTGAACACCGGCTAAACTTGAGCACATATCCATCGGATATTTGATACTGATTAGAAATATTAAATATATTATAATTACAAAAATAATTGCATAGATGGAGTCTAATTCGCGATACGAATCTATTAAGGGGTGTTTGATACTAGGTGCTAAATTTTAGCAGCGTCACATCGGATGTTCGGATACTAATTAGGAGGACTAAACATGAGCTAATTATAAAAATAATTGCAGAACCTTGTGCTAATTCGCGAGACGAATCTATTAAGCCTAATTAATTTATCATTAGCAAATGGTTACTGTAGCACCACATTATCAAATCATGGACTAATTAGGCTTAATAGATTCGTCTCGCGAATTAGACTCCATCTGTGCAATTAGTTTTGTAATTAATTTATATTTAATACTCCTAATTAGCATCCAAACATCCAATGTGACAGGTGCTAAACTTTAGCGGGGTGTATCCAAACACCCCCTAAGCCTAATTAGTCCATGATTTGACAATGTGGTGCTACAGTAACCATTTGCTAATGCCTTAATAGATTCGTCTCGCGAATTAGACTCCATCTGTGCAATTAGTTTTGTAATTAGCTCATGTTTAGTCCTCCTAATTAGCATCCGAATATTCGATATGACCCTGCTAAAATTTAGCATCTCGTATCCAAACGGCCCCCTGAATTAAGGCATGTTTGGCTCCTAGGGTCTAAACTTTAACCCTGTCACATCAGATATTTGATACTGATTAGAAAGTATTAAATATAAGCTAATTATAAAACTAATTGCACAGATGGAGGCTAATTCGCGAGACGAATCTATTAAACCTAATTAGTCCATAATTTGACAGTGGTGCTACAGTAACCATTGCTAATGATGGATTAATTAGGCTTAATAGATTCATCTCGCGAATTAGCCTAGGACTTCTACAGTTAGTTTTATAATTACCTCATATTTAGTCCTTCTAATTAGCATCCGAACGTTCGATGTGACATGTGCTAAATTTTAGTCCTAGTATCTAAACAGCCCCTCAACGTGCGGCGAAAATGTTCGATCGCATTATTAGTCGAAAATTAGTACAATAATTAAAATCTTCCGTACGCCCTCAAAAACTAGTCCATACGTAAGGGGTTGCAATTTTTTCTTTACACAATTACATTTCCGTTCCTCTTAAAAAACATCATCGTAATATAGAGATTCATGTTGCATAATGTCCACTCATAATGGTAAGCGACGCGATCATTGATAACGAGACGTTAGAATAATGTGTTACTAATCTAAAGCCTCTTAGAGGTACTCACAACAATAGGATAATTTCTATACTCATAACTATAGCTTTTATAATTTTTTTTCTTGTTATTATGTGATATCCATCTCAAATATTATAGGCAAAGTATTTTTTTTTATGGATACGAAGGATTGTACTTATAGACAAGTCGATCTGTTTTCCACGACCATGATAAAGGAAGTGATATGGGCCTAAGACATACTTTATCTATGGAAGAAATGATGGAATCTTGTGGTAATGTGGCGTATTTGGTTTCTTCAAGCTCAATAACTAAGCCATTCCTCTTTTCGAGCTATATTCTTTGCTATACATAAGTGTTTTTTAATTCCATTATGATTAACTTGTTTCCGTACTTAGATTAGTTAGGCTTGCGCTTGAATAGAGTTCAGTTGAAATGTTTTATACGAGAGCCATGGAGTGAATCCTGCATCTCGTATGAGTGCATACCGAGGAAAATATTCTATAGATTTTATGGCATTAGCTCGCCTCGTCCAGTTAAGTAATTTTTTTCCTTCCATTCATTGAGACAGGCACAATACAAATGCCTGATGACCAACTTACCAGGGAGGACTAAAGGCTCCTGCATGATTTTTTCCAGCCATTTTTAATTCGTCACAGTAGTGTCGCTGAAATTTCATACACCTTTCGTTTTCTCTCAAGCGAAGCATGTCAGCATATGTCCGTGCTAATCGAAAGAGAAAACGACTCAGAGCGCGTCGTTTCGATGGGCCGCCCGTGCACAAGCCTAGAACATGCCTAGCGGCGCTGTCACGACTCACGACGAATCAATCCCACGACGCGCTGGCGAAGATAGCACGCCACCATAAAACTACGGGGGCCCCTCAGGGCTCACGCTCATCCGTCCGTGCAATGCGAGGGCACGGCGTTCCCAGCAGTTCACTCGCACGCGCGCACCGCTCCACTCGGTCTCGAGAGGCGCCCCGCACCGAGTTGGCGGCTCGGGCCATCCATCCATCCCCGGCAAGGCGGCAACCCTTCTTCCCCCACCCCCCCCTCCCCCCCCAACTTCGCCGCCGGCTCGTCGCTCCCGTGGGCGGGCTCCTCGTCGGCCTCCGGTGATGTCCGGCGGTAACGCGTGGTCGCCACTCTCTTCGCACGGGTTTGGGTACGTTTCTCTAGCGGTTCTCGTTCGGTGGTTGCTCCATTGCCGATTCGGATCCGTTTCCTTCGATCTACGCGTGGGGCGGCATCTGGGAATATCCTAGATTAGACAATCTTTATCGGATTTATCAAGCGTTCTTTTTTGGGGATAAATTTTTTTTTGGTTGGAAGGCACGGGCTGTAGAATCATAAATGCCGGATCGGAATCGGTTCCCTCCAGTATTAGGTTTACTAAATTGCGGGGATTTAGTTTGCGGCAGCGGCGACTCTTGTCCTATTTTTTTTTTTTGGCTCCTGTCGTCGGATCGTGGCTTGAGTCAGTGATCTCCCCATCCTGCAGATCGGAGTCCAGCGGCATGGCGAGCCGCGCCAGCGAGCCAGTGGCGAGGACCAACAGCGGCGGCGGCGGTGGCGGCAGCAAGGACTCGGGCAGCTTCGAGTGCAACATCTGCCTGGACCTGGCGCAGGACCCCGTGGTCACCCTCTGCGGCCACCTCTTCTGCTGGCCCTGCCTCTACGAGTGGCTCCACGTCCACGCGCACTCACAGGAGTGCCCCGTCTGCAAGGCCGTTGTCGAGGAGGGGAAGCTCGTCCCCCTCTACGGCCGCGGTGGCACCTCCGCCGCTCCACGGGCGAGGTCTGTGGCCGGCGTCCAGATCCCCAGCAGGCCGACCGGGCAGCGGCCGTCCACCGCGCCGCAGCCTGACCACAACAACCATTACCCGCACCAGAACCCCTGGTTCATGGGTGCTCATGCTGGTGGCGCCCCTGTGGCTGGCGGCCGGTGGGGAAATTACACTTTCTCAGTCGCCATTGGAGGGCTGTTTCCTTTGCTGAGCTTCCAAGTGCATGGTTTCCCGCAGGCCACTGCCTATGGGCCTGCTGCAGGTTTTCCTTATGGCTATGGCCATTCTTTCCATGGGTGGCATGGGTATGGCTTCCCGCGCCAGGCGCCACAAGGCCAGCAGGTTGATGTGTACTTGAAGGTGCTGCTTCTGGTAGTTGGCGTGCTTGTAATTGCCAGCCTGATTGCATTTTAGATCATGCACGGCTGGAGATATTTCTGATCCTTGTCGCTGTGAATGTTAGTCCTAGCATGGTTGCATACTAGATAGCTCCCATGGTTTGATGTCAGTGTGGAGAGAAGTAGAATGATGCATCGGCTGGTAATAGTATCTGTGATAATCATTGGCAGTTGGTGTTTGGTTGTGTAAAGTTGCCATCGAAGTTTTATAGGTGCATTTGTTGTGTTCTTGCCTTGAACTTTGACCATGTTCATATTTGTTCAATGAGTTTGCAAAATTATTTATGCTATCTTCTGTACTTATTTTCTTGCATGGTTATTCTGTTTTCACTGACTATTTACTGCTAGCATAATGCATTGGAAAACTATGCTGTCTAACCATTGTGGTATATGATTTCTCCTACATTATTTTGGTCATATATGTATGAGTCCTTATTGCTTATCCATGGAGAAGGAGAAATGCATCATTACTTTTGTGTTCCAATTTGCAGCTCAACCTGTTTTCTGAATTAAAAATGGAATCAACTTAAACCTTTACTGCTGGGCATAGCCAGTAGGCTTTCTAATTTATCCATACTTTGCATCCTATTATTTTTACTTTGTATAGGAGCTTAAATTTGCACTTTTGGGGAATCCTTCAATGTCAAAACATGAACATCCTGCCCTCCTGCCTGATTCAGAGTAAAGTAGTGATGAATCTAGGGCAACTAACAGGCCCTAACATTTGCCTTACTTTGCATTCAGGTTTTGGAGATCTTAGAAGTACATAATACGCTTAAGCTTGTATCAATCTGTGTTATGGATGTGTTATACTGTTACTGATGCTAAAATAAACATTAATAGGATGATTAAGGCGGTGTTTGGATACACCCTCCTAAACTTCAGTACCTGTCACATCGGATGTTTGGACACTAATTATGAGTATTAAATATAGTCTAATTACAAAACTAATTGCACAGATGGAGTCTAATTCGCGAGACGAATCTATTAAGCCTAATTAGTCCATGATTTGACAATGTGGTGCTACAGTAACCATTTGCTAATGATGGATTAATTAGGTTTAATAGATTCGTCTCGTAACCATTTGCTAATGATGGATTGATTAGACTTAATAGATTCGTCTCGCGAATTAGTATAGGGGTTCTGCAGTTAGTTTTATAATTAGCTCATGTTTAGTCCTCCTAATTAGCGTCCGAACATCCGATGTGACCCTCCTAAAGTTTAGCACCTCGTATCCAAACACCCCCTAAGCATTTCTATTATTTGAACATTACCTCTAGGAATGATCTAAAATGTTTCAAGCTGTGGTGTTGTGTATGATGGGCATAGATTCTTATATTGTGAATGCTAAAAGTCAATCATGACAGGGTGACCAATCATTTCTTTCTTTATTCCGAGTTCTGATTTATCCAGCTTGTTGACTAAACATTTCCCAGCAGCTTGTACAACTTAAAATATTCCCCGGTGAATATTGATGCAATGAGCGGCGTAAAAATTTCTAGCAGCGTGTATGATGGGCTTGATTGTTGATCTATGCTGTGGGCTTGCCAGATGTTACATAATTCTAAAGTTTAATGATAATAGATGAATAACCACAATGTTCTATATTTTGTGTTTCAGACTAACTAGCACTAGATGCAGTTCAAAGATGAACCAAGGATAGTAGAATCTGTTAACTGTTATGTGATGTTGTACATGACTTATTCCTTCTCTAGTTTGTTGAGGCCATTGGAACTCTGCGAAACAACTTCTTTATGCTCCTCAATGCTTTGAGATATGGTGATTCTCTCTGCATGATGCTCACACTGGACCAGGATCATTAGAAAGCATATCCATAAACATTGAGGCATGGAGTTCCACAGTCCATATGAACTTGACTGGAGGTGTGTATATAATTCACTGTGGAAGTAATGGAAGGAAACACTTGACTGGATGCGAGCTAGACACTTTCATGTTCGAGGTTTGATTTTTCAGCTGAATAGCTAACTTACTAGATGTGGGTTCAGACTTCAGACACTGATTAGAATGATGTTTGGATGTAAAAAGGTATCCCAATCTGGCAAGATGGTGAAGAATTTGGTTTCAGCTGATTGAGCTTTACTCATTGCACTACGGATGCTGGGAGCCTAGGAGCACGCTGATGAAACGCTCAAGGGGACGTATTGTTGGCATGGAACTTCAAAAGTCTGCGACCAAACTGGAACCACGGAACAACCTCTTGAAGCAGAGGAGAATCCTGGCAAGACACTCCGCTTCCGCCGACGCATTTTGACTCACACCGTCACGCTCACAGACCGTACACCTGAATCGCATCCGGGTCGTCGTACTGCCACAGCCGCCGCACCCCCTTTGTTCTTGTTCAGAGTTCAGACCTCAAAGGCGGGCTGCCGACCTGCCGAAGCAGCTCCGCACCTGGGCGTCGTCGGATAAGAGTTGGCTCCAGTTTCGGAGCCGCGCGAGCTCTATCCACAATGGCTGCGGGCACCAACCCCTCGGTCCACGTCGCTCGCAACGGAGCAAGCAGCCCTAGTAGCTCTGCTAGCTCCGCTAGGTGTCCGCATCCATGCGGGACGCGCGGTCAACCCAGCTGCGAACTTGGACCCCAACCTTGACCTCTACGTACAAAAGGGGGCCTTGTCTCTACTGTCTAGTGTCCCGGTGCGTGTACGTACACATCAAGGAGTGTGTAGTTCGACGTGCTCGGTGTGCCGGAAGAGTTGGAGACTTGGAGCAGAGATGGCGCGGGCGGCTGTGTCCAGGAGCAAGAACTGGTCGGGCGAGTGCAAGAACCTGTGGCGCGTCGCGGGGCCCGTCATCCTGGCCTCGGTCTTCCAGTTCCTGATCGCCTTCGTCACCGCGGCCTTCGTTGGCCACATCGGCAAGGTCGAGCTCGCCGCCGTCTCCATCGTCAACGGCGTCATCGAGGGCCTCGCCTTCGGCCTCCTGGTAACGATCGCCGTCCATGGCGCGTCACTCTCGTATGCATGTGGTGATCAGATCAGCCCTGTAAGCTAAAGCGTGTCGTTCTCGCTTTTCCGTGGATTGCGTCGCAGCTCGGCATGGGGAGCGCGCTGGAGACGCTGTGCGGCCAGGCCGTGGGCGCCGGGCAGCTCCAGATGCTGGGCGTCTACATGCAGCGCTCCTGGATCATCTGCCTCGCCACGTCGCTGGCCTTGCTCCCGCTCTACCTCTTCGCGTCCCCGATCCTCCGCCTGCTCTGGCAGTCCGCCGACATCTCGGCGGCGTCCGGGCGCTACGCGCGCTGGTGCGTGCCGCAGCTCTTCGCCTACGCCGTCAACTTCCCCATCCAGAAGTTCTACCAGGCGCAGAGCAGGGTGTGGGTCATGACGGCCATCTCGGGCGCCGTCCTGGCCGCGCACGCGCTGCTCAACTGGCTCGTCGTGGCCAGGCTCGGCCGCGGGATGGTCGGCGCCGCCGTCGTCGGGGACGTCTCCTGGTGGCTGCTCAACGCGGCGCAGTTCGTGTACCTCGTCGGCGGGTCGTTCCCGGAGGCGTGGACGGGGTTCTCGCGCAAGGCGTTCGCCAGCCTCGGCGGCTTCGTCAAGCTCTCCATCGCGTCGGCTGTCATGCTGTGGTTTGTATCCTAAGCTTTCTTAATTTTTCTTCCTCCTTGAGTTCACTAATCACGGCATCGGAAGCTATTAACACGTGTCTGGTTGGTACAGCCTAGAGATGTGGTATTATACGGCAGTTCTCATTCTGGTGGGGTGCCTGAAGAACCCAGAGATTCAAGTTGGAGCGATTTCCATATGGTCAGTGCCATTTTAATTTGTCTGACCTCTTCTAGTGGCACCTGCGTGTGCATTTCTCTCAGAAAACGTTGGTAGCCCTGTATGCCTGTTAATCGTGATGATTTCAATATTTATAATTTTTTTTGTTGTTTTAACAGCATGAACTATCAGCTTTGGACACTGATGGTTGCGCTTGGGTTCAACGCTGCAGTAAGGTAATGCCCAATATTGCTTGTGTTTCTCAGCAGGCACCTTTCTTGTATTATATTTCTGAAGAGATCATTGAGCTCTCACCTGTCGACAGTACTGACCACTGACATACATAGCTCTCGCTTTCTGTCTCTCGCTCCTCGTCAGCGTTCGCGTCTCCAACGAGCTTGGCGCCAACCATCCGAAGGCAGCCAAGTTCTCAGTGGTGGTCGCCACAACCACATCGGCCGCCATCGGGCTGATCCTCACGGCGGTCGCTCTGGCGGCGAGGAAGCAGATGCCTCGGCTTTTCACAGGCGACGGCGCGGTCGTCAAGGAGACCGCCAAGCTGGGGTACCTCCTGGCCGCCACCATATTCCTCAACAGCATCCAGCCGGTGTTGTCAGGTATACTAGAATCTGCATCGGGCATTGACATTTTTCAGAGAGAACACGGATGCGCGCAGTTGTCTTATCATGCTCTGTTGTTGATGGTTGCAGGGGTGGCGATCGGTGCCGGGTGGCAGTCCTTGGTCGCGTTCGTCAACATCGGCTGCTACTACCTCGTCGGCCTGCCCCTCGCAGCCGTGCTTGGCTTCAAGCTGAAGCTCAATGCAACAGTAAGACAGGGCTGTAAGATCTAGTGCTGCTTTTAGGTGATCTTCCTCGAAGGCAATTCACTGATTCTTTATGTTGTTGCAGGGGATTTGGGTGGGCGTGTTGATTGGAACGGTGTTACAGACTGTGATTCTGTTTGTGATCCTCGCCAGAACCAAATGGCAGAAAGAGGTACAGTACTTCCATTCTCTTTTTAAATTTTTTTTTTTTGCTCTTGATCCTCTCTTTTCTCTCTCTCTCTCTTGATCCTCTGAAACGTTCGGTGCAGGCTATGCTAGCAGAAGAGAGAATACGGGTGTGGGGAGGAAACGTTGAGCTGCCAGAGACTCGAGAAACAAGGCCAAGTGAAAACATTGACGCACCTGTTTGACAGAAAGCTAAGGACATAATAAAAACATCATTTGTTACAATCATTTTCAATTATCGGAATCATGTAGTGTGCGAGGTGTAGACTATTGCACTACTTGGTATTCTCTTACAAACAGAAAAAACAAACCAGATCGAGAAAGCACATTGAAAGAGGGAGAGAGGCATTGATCATCTCAGTTGTGTTTTATACACGTACAAGCACACCATGCACGTCCGTCAGTAACGGGCATCGTGGCAGCTGAAAGATTAGACTAAGATCTAACTGACCGAAGGAACCGATCATGCTACCTTATCCTGCAACACTAACACCCCCCTCAGCCAGTGCATCAGCTGATTTGATGCACAGATTGTCTCGGAAATCTTCAAATAGCGTCGTTGGAGGACCCTTCGTCATTATATCTGCAAACTTATATCTGCAAACTGGTGCTTGGTAGGTAAATGAAAAACATATCTGCAAACTGGTGCTTGGTAGGTAAATGAAAAACACACAGTTGTCCAAGCGTTGTCTTCTCGCGAACGAAGTGGATATCGAGTTCCACATGCTTAGTCCGGCGATGGTGCACCGGATTCTCTGTGAGGGATACGGCAGAGATATTGTCGCAGAAGATGATGCTTGCCTTATCGATGGGTAAGTGCAGATCACGCATAACACTCTACAGCCGCATTGGCCACACCTCGATACTCGGCTTCGGCACTGGAGCGTGAGACGACGGCTTGCCTCTTGGATGACCACGAGATCAGTGAGTCTTCGACGAAGACGCAGAAACCCGATGTCGAACACCGAGTGTCCGGGCAGCTGGCCCAATTCACGTCGGTGTACGCCGTCAGCGCCATGGACAAGGAGCCCCATAGATGCATACCATGCCGAGTAGTACCGCGGACGTACTGTAGTATGCGCTTTATCAAGTTCCAGTGGATGTCCCTTGGCGCGTCACGGCGTAGTCCAGCTCCGGTCAGGTCAATGTCAGGTATTGCAGGGCTCCGGCAATGCTCTGGTAGAACGTGGCATCTTTGAACAGTTTGCTGCTGCTGGTAGATAGCTTGGGCTTGGTGTCGACCGGTGTTGAGGTGAGCTTGCAGTTCGTCATTCTTGCTCGTTCAAGAATGTCGTCCGCGTACCACTGTTGATGGAGGAAGAAGCCATTGGCAGTGCGTTGGACTTGGATGCCGAGGAAATAGTGTACGGGACCGAGGTCCTTCATGGCGAACGCGTTGTGAAGTTGACGAATGATGGACTGCAGAAGTGTTGTTGAGGACACCGTGAGGAGAATGTCATCTACGTAAAGCAGTAGCCATGCCGTGTCGTTGCCATGGTGAAACACGAAGAGCGAGCTATCGGAGCCCGTGGAGACAAAGCCGAGACTGTGAAGATGCCCGGCAAATTGTTGGTACCATGCACGCGGTGCTTGACGGAGGCCGTACAAGGACTTCGTGAGAAGACAGACGTAGTCGGGCCGGCGGTCGTCGATGATCCCGGTGGGCTGTTGACAATATACACATTCCTGCAGTTCGCCGTGCAAGAACGCGTTCTTGACATCCATTTGATGTATCGGCCACCGGTGAGAGATGGTGAGGGTGAGGACGGTCCGAATGGTCGCAGGCTTGACGACGGGAGAGAACGTCTGATCGAAGTCGACGCCGGGGCGTTCGTTGAAACCACGACCACCCACCAAGCCTTTCGTCATTCCAATGTACCGTCGGGAAGGAGCTTGTTCTTGAATATCCATTTATTGATGATGATGTGCGCATTGCTTGGTCGTGGAACGAGGGTCCACGTGTTGTTCCTATGAAGAGCAACAACTTCTTCTTGCATCGCATCGCGCTATGCTGGATCACGCAGGGCCACATGAACACTGGAGGGCACGGCGTGATTGTCCACCATCGTGGCAACCTGAGCGTACCGAGGATTGGGCATGAAGATTCCTGCCCTGGCACACGTAGCGTTGTAGGATAAGGTGGCATGACCGGTTCCTTTGGTTAGTTAGATCTTGGCCTAGTTTTTCAGCTGCCACGATGCCCATTACCGACGGACGTGCATGGTGTGCTTGTACATCTATAAAACACACCTGAGATGATCAATACAATCTATCGATTGCCTCTCTCCCCCTTTCATGGTATCAGCTTAACGTCCGATCCTATTCTTCCAATGCTCTCTCCGCAACAATGGCTCACAGTCCTTCCTCCTCCAACGCCTCCACCGTGGGTGCCCACGATCTCAACCCCTTCCATGTTGCTGCACAAGTTGAGGCCGCGCAAGGTGTTGACGGCGAGAGCTTGATCGCTGATGGGATGGCCGACATCGCGTGGCGTGTCGGCCAACTTCTTGACCTGGCAGCAGTAATCGGCGACGCTGAGCTTACCTTGATACATGCTGTGGAAGTCCTGCAACGTCTAGATGGCGCGCTACATGGTGTTGTTGAGGAAGAGGTGGCGCACCGCCATCCAGAGGGAGTACGCCGTCGTGCGGCGCTGGAACACCATGTCGCGGATGCCCTTGGAGATGGTGAGGTAAATCCAGGAGACGATGCAGTGGTCGATCTGCATCCACTCGACATCGTGGAGACGGAGTTGGGCGTCGACCGTGCCATTGACGTGGTCGATGATGCCGAACTTGCGGAAGGTTAGTTTGAAGAAGGAGCTTCAGGTGGAGTAGTTGGAGTTGATCAGCTCCCGTGTCTCAGGCACATGGGAACGGATGTTCACAAGTTGAACTGTGGAGGCGGCGATCGGCATTGGTGCAGCAACATGGAAGGGGTTGAGATCGTGGGCACCCATGGTGGAGGCGCTGGAGGAGGAAGAAGGATTGTGAGCCATTGTTGTGGAGAGATCAGCGGAAGAATAGGATCGGAGGTTAAGCTGATACCATGAAAGTGGGAGAGAGGCAATCGACATATTGTATTGATAATCTCATGTGTGTTTTATACACGTACAAGCACACCATGCATGTACGTCGGTAACGGGCGTCGTGGCAGCCAAAAGACTAGGCTAAGATCTAACTGACCGAAGGAACCGGTCATGCCACCTTATCCTACAACGCTAACACATGACATCTATGATCTGACAGAAAGGAGAAACACAAATTCATATGAATGCTTATCAAGTTCTCAAACATGAACTAGTTGCAAACAGTGGCATGCTAGCCAAACTAAGAACGTGGGATGGCATCTGAACGGGCGGCCGGCCACAGAGAACCGCAAGCATGGCATAACGGGAGTCAAGACCCAAGCGTGGCGATCAGAGATATTCAGATCCTGCAGGCCAGCTTGTCTCCCTTAATCACGGGGTTGCTACGGGCGATGGCGTCGCGGCCGCAGCCCTTGAAGTCGAAGGCGCAGCAGTGCTCCTCCGCGTACCTGTGCTTCCCGCAGAACGTCTTCTCGCATCGGCACACGAACCCTGTCAGCCCCACCTTCTTGTAGCAGGCCGCGCACCGGCTCGGCTGCGCCTTCGTCGCGGGCTCGGGCGCGGAGGAGGACGGAACCGTCGGTTCAGCAACGGCGCCTTTAGCGGGCGCGAAAGATACGCTGGAAGCGGCGGGCGCCGGCACGGCTGGCTTTGCGGCAACGGCGGATCGCGGGACGGGTTCGGACGCCGTGGCAGTGGAGGAGGCGGCGTCGGTGACGATGCAGTGGTTCTTCTTGTAGCAGACGGAGCACATGTCCTTGGTAGCCGGGCTGCCGAAGAAGCCGCAGCCGGCGGCGCACAGCGCCGGATCGGCGCTCTCGTGCGGTTGGAACGACGACATCTTGCGCGCGGGGAACAGAAGACGGAACACGATCGTGACCACGGGTCCGGCTGCTGATTCAGGTGGTGGACGCGAGATCTTTGGGTGGAGTTGTGCGGAGCGTGGGCGTGGCAGGCGGGGTTTATATATTGACGGATGATGGCCGACTTGTACGGGACAATCGGAACTCGGCAGTCCGATTGCGGGACAATGGCGCATTGGCGCTTGGTTAGGAGACGACTCCGAGTCTGTGCGTGCGCACCGAGTAGAAAAACTAGAGCTTTCCTCGCTTGCGAGCCGCCGAGGGGAGTTCGGCCTAACAATCTTGATCAAGAAGCGTACATCTAGACAAGGGCAACAGAGCCCAGGCCTTTGCGCATTGAGCCCGGGATCAAGTGCGCGTATCTGAAATTTTATATTCTAAAAGAAATTAAAATCATTTTCTTTAGACCCCCCAAAAAATAAAAAAAATATTACTCAGCCTCGGAGGGAGTACTTGCCTTTTTGTGAGTTACGTTAAGTATATTGCTCGCTCCTTAATTATGGTGCCATCCCATAACTCGATCATGTTTATAATGCATACGACGACGTCGCCGAGACGAGTTGACCATGTTTATTCGCCCTGTAGGCATGGTTGTATACTTGTATACAGGCCCCACACTGCAGCAAGCAGACGGACATGCACGCTGCTGGTTCGCCACCGACCATTTCGTTCCTGGGCCGGCTCTCTCCTCTCATCCATCAGCACGCGCGGCACTGCTCGTGCTCGAGCATGAAAACGGGCACCAAGACAAGTCACGCTTTCCTTTCCCTCCCAGTCCCAGACTCCCAGCCCGAGTCAGGCAAGGAGCGAGCAACGCGCGCGTGGAAACTTACCAAAGTCACCGCGCCCCGCGGGAGCGCCTCTCTGGCTCTGCTCGGCTCCATCAATCCACTGGACCTACTTGTGTCTCAGATGGTGCTCGCTTGACATCATTCTCCTCAACGTGCTCCGAGATTTAAACGCGCCGCCGCCTTGAGTTGGTTCCCTTGATGGAGTGAGGATGTCGTATACCCAGCCAGAAACTGCAGAAAAGCACAAAGGTCTTAAGAAAGATGAGGTTGGGATCAAGAGTATACTTGCAGTACTTACCATTTCCAACTTAATAATATTGTACTGGGGCAAGTACTTGCTTTGTATGGGTTACGTTAATTAAGCGCGCCGAAGTGAGCACACCTTGCCATCCAGTGCTCGAAAAGACCGTGCCTCGAATTCGCTCTGCAGTCTGCACGACTGCACCTGCACCCAGAGGGCGATCCTGCACGTTGGTGAGTCTGGACCAGCAACAGCAAAGCACGTAGCAGCAGCAGCAGCCCTTTAAGCACGCCCAGCTCTGCTCAAGTCTCAAGCATCAAAATGGGCACCAGCAACACAAGCGAAGCAACGACCCGCGCCGGAAAGGGCGACGCGCGTGCCGAAACTTACAAAAGCCAGGGCGCCCCGTCTCGCTCTGGCTCGGCCGAACCCACTGGGATCTCGTCCTCGTCGACCAACCACCAGCTCGCCGTGCACGCATTTTCAAAAGTCCAAACTCCTCCAAAGCCACACGCGCTCAGCCTGCCTTCCAAAAGTCCAAACTCCTCCAAAGCCACACGCGCGGCGACCTCTCAAACTCAAAGCCTGGTCCCAAAGCGCGAGAGGCTTTTCGCTCGTATTGGCTAAAGCAAAGCCGAGCGCTGCTCGAGCCCTCGCGGGTAAACCTCACCGGAACACCCCATATCGCTTTGGTATCCTAGACGGCGGACGAGACGTGGCATGCTTTAATTCTCTTTTCCTCCCCTGCTCCCGTGCTCCGGACGTGACCACATGGCCGTTTGCTGGTTTCCTGAGAATGGAAGCTGACCCTGATCGATTAGCACCCGCATTTCGTCCTCGGCCAACACCGATTTAGCTAAACGCCGCCTATAGGATCCCAGCAGAGAGAGAGAGAGTGACCAGTGACAGATCCTGCGCGCGCGCAAACTTATCTTGCCAGCACCGCGCCACAAAAGACGGGAGCGTTCGCGAGTAAATTAACAGTGGACACGCATCAGCATGCAACTGCAAGGGTGCCCGTCTTTTTATCCCGGCTGGGACGAAGCCGGCATGAAGCTTCGTCCCGGCCGCACCGAACCCCCTGACGTGATCCCGCCTTGCGCCACCGTGCGCTCTCGATGTCGTTCCGGGGAGTGGTGGTTCAGGTGAGGGAACGCTTGTCTACTTCCTCCCGTTGGGACCCTGCAACTTGCAGGAATGATGAGAGGACTCTCTGTCCGTGGGCATTTATATACTTGCTACTCCCCCATTCCAAATTGTAGATCGTTTTGACTTTTCTACATTCATAAATATCATTATGCATCTAGACATACACTATCTAAGTGTATAATAATATCTATAAACATAGAAAAATCAAAACAGCCTACAGTTTGGAACGGAGGCTGGCAGTTGGCAACGGGGCAGGATCGAGCCAGGTGGTGATGCGATTGACATGAGAGATGCGATTAAGATAACCATGTGGTGTGAAACATATATGCGAGTAATAATTAATTAATTAATTAAACTGCTGACGATGATGACCTTCTAGTTATTGAGACAGTCCAAATTAAATAAAAAAAGGAAGCACTCAAAGAGCTAGGCGACAACGGGACTGGTCGATGACATTAGCGTGCATCTAATAGCGTTTGGCAGCTACTAACATCGTACAAGCTGAGAGTAAAAATAATGAACTACGCAAGTCATGGTGGAATGCTTGCGCACGCCGTGAGCAAACAAGAACAGAACCTAGCGACCTGGAGCAAAGTTCTAGTAGCATTTAGTTTTGGCGGCAGGGATATCCCTACTCGCTAGTTTTACCAAGAAGGATCTGATAGCTACGCAAAACTGCATAGACTGGAACACCTCGCTTGCATGCATTGTGCCGATGTTCTCCATGTTCTAAGGAGTTTCCATCGATTGGACAAACATGTTGTCCGTTCATGAATCTTCCGTGTTTAACAACCAGCGTGATGTACCTGCATCAGTAATGCTTTGGTTGAAATCTGTATGACATCTCGCATACAAATCAAATTTGGTCAAGGGTTTCCAAATTTCTAAACTGCAGTGCCAATTTTTTTAAGACGTGCAAACCACGTTTTTCATTAAGAAGAGAAGTTTGAACGTGTACACAATCACGCAAAAAACAGAAACACTGTCCAGGGATGCAAACAACAACCTAAAAATGACTTTTGAAGAAATGCATGCGTCCTCCGTTTCCACCATACTCAAATCACTACCGGAAGCGTCTGTATTTTTCTTACTGTCCCTGGTGTGCCAGTAGCAACTCATGCGTTCATCTCTGATCTGTGTGCTCCAGCAAAGGATAATCTATCTCCATCGCCAATTCACAGGGGACCACTGGCAAGATCGATCCTTCTCCTTCCTAGTTGCGACACACTGCTGGAGAATCCACCTCCAGTAGCGGTTCTAACCCCCCTTAGTACCGGTTATGCAACAGGTACTGCTATAATATCGGTACTAAGGGGGTCCTTTAGTATTGGATAAAATAACTGGTACTAAAGGGGTATTAAAAATTTTAAAAAAAAGAAATCCACCGACCGGAGCAGCACCTGAGCCCCGCACCGAAGAGAGAAAGAGCCGCCCTTATGACTCGTCACCGTCGGCCGCCCTTCCTCCTCGTCGGCCAAGCCTGGTCCCGGCTCTCGTCCCCGCTGCCTCGCCTCCCCCGCGACCCCCTGCCAGCCCCCTCGCCTGGCCGGCCGCCCTCGCGACGCGCTCCGCTGGCCCCCTCGTGCTGCCAGCCGCCCTCGCATAGAGAGAGGGAGGTGAGGCTACGCACCTCGTCCTGGCACGCCACCACCCCTTAGATCCCGCTGCCCTCGCTGCGCCTCCACGCTTTCCCACCGCATCGGCCTGCAGATCCCGCTGCTCCATGCGCCATCGCTTGGTACTGCTCCACGTGCTGTCGCCCCGCTGCAGCTCTTGTGCCGTCGCCCGCCACTCCACCTCTGCGCTCCCCCACTGCCGTGCTGTTGCCTCACCTCGCCCCGCCACCGCTCCTCATCAGCGTCGCAATGAGGGGCGTGCGAAGGGGAGAGGGGAGGGCCAGCCGTGACTGGAGGGGAGGGGCGCGCCTGGAGGCCGCCATGAGGGGAGAAGGGAGAGATGAGGAGGGCCGTTCAGGAGAGAGAGAGAGAGGCGTGCGGATAAGATGGTGAGGAGCGGACGTGTGCGGTGGACTTCAATCCAGTGAAGTCCAAATTAGTACCAGGTGGAGGTTTCAACCGGTAATAATGTGCAACCTTTAGTATCGGGTGAAGCCTCCACCCGATACTAAAGAAGTTCACGAGGATCTCGTTGAGGACTAGCCGTTAGACCCGGTACTTATGCTCACATTATGCTCACATACCGGAATTTCAGGATAAATGGTGAGTTTTCCGGCAGAGACAGCACGAAAACAAAAAAGCCCCGTGAAACTTCCCGCACTGCCCACAGTAAAATACTCCCCTTCGCGCGGGACCTCCCTCGCCTCTCCTCGCTTATATATACGCGTCCACCCGCCGCACTGTCTCTTTCCACGGACACAGTGTTCACCAGCTCGCCGGCAGCTTCAGCTCGCTGCTCGCACACACTCATATAGCCAGCTCAGAAAATGGCGAGCATCGAGGTGTCCAAGCCGTCGAAGCGTCTGTCCCCCAAGCGCAGCGGCAGCTTCAAGCTGAGCCTGCCCGGCCTGTTCTGCGGCCAGTGCAAGGCCACGTCGGTCTCGTCCCCGCCCGACTCCCCCACGGGCGCCGGCGCGCGGTCGCTGTCGTCGTCGTCCGCGTCCGCGTCGGCGTCGTCCTCGGGCACGTCCCGCGGGCGCGACCGCACGGCGGAGCTCCGCGAGATCTTCCGCCACTTCGACCGCGACATGGACGGCCGCATCTCCGGGCGCGAGCTGCGCGAGTTCTTCGCGTCCATGGGCGACGGCGGCCTGGCGCTGGGGCAGGGGCTGGCGCTCGGCGGGCTGGAGGACGGCGGCGGCGGGGACCTGATGCTGGGGTTCGACGACTTCGTGCGCATCGTGGAGAGCAAGGGCGGGGAGGAGGAGGAGCGCGAGGACCTGCGCCGCGCCTTCGAGGCGTTCGAGGCCGTCAAGGGGTCCGGCCGGATCACGCCGCGCGGCCTGCAGCGTGTGCTCAGCCAGCTGGGCGACGAGCCGTCCGTGGCCGAGTGCGAGGCCATGATCCGCGCCTACGACGACGACGGCGACGGCGAGCTCGACTTCCACGACTTCCACCGCATGATGAGCCAGGACTAGGACCATCTTTTTTTTCTGTTGGGTTCGCCTTTGCCCTTTGATCGATTCGTGTACCTGTGTAAACCGTTCACTTTGGGACGTGCTGCCTGCGTGTGACTCGAGAGTCTGGTCGTGTGTTGAGTGGTCTGGAGGTTGTCGTGTACTGCGTGCAAATTACTATTGTTAACGTCTCGGCTTTGCCAGCAGTGCAGTGTTACCTGGAGCGTGTAACCGTAGCCTGCGCACCTAAGCGGACATGAGGCTTGTCTGCTTCTGCCATGAGCTCCACGCGAGCAGAGCGAGTCCAATAATGAACGGAACCGGGAACATCCGTTCTCGCAGGTCATTGGAACCTCCTGCGCGACGGATTGCCGGATTCATGCGCATGCACCGGCCGCACAAGAGTTTGGAAAACTCTAGCCGTAGCGATGATCCGCCAGCGCCGCGTCCCATAGGGCGTGATCCGATAGCTGGGCGTCAGCCTGGTCTGCATGACTGAACCGGGCTCTAGGCTGATTACATGCAAAAATCGCGCTTGTTTGGTTGCATGGATGCAGCCTGGCCGTTTGGAGCGGCTGATTGGTTTGCCAGCTCAGCCTCTTTCGAGCGCTCGGAACTGCACCATGCGAGCCAGGCTGTGAATAAAAGTTAAAACGTTGCCGCTTTTTGCATCCGACGAGCCAGGCCCCGCCCAGCAGCTGATTCGGGCAAGGCCATGTTACATCCCGCCCGCGAGCTGCCAAGCAAATGCGAGCATCCAATCAAACCCATAGCATCTGTGCATAGAGACATAAGTGGTGACATAGGTTAGCTTGTGCATCTCTTTTCCGAGTGGTGGCATGCAATTTTTTCACCGTTGATGTTACTTCAAAAGTCGTGCAACCAGTTGGATAAGAATGAAGTTGGTCCCACCATCTTGTCGAGGCCCCTATGCCCCCACATCGTGCCTGCCTCACCACCAGGCATATACCCAGGCCAAACCAGGCTAGACAGGAGGCTGACTGGCTGAGGCACTCCCCCAATTCCGTTGGACCATCGCCGCATAGGATTATTTTCTCCCTGGCCAGATCCAGCTCGCTCGAGATCGTCTATGGATATGAACTGGGTTTCCTAGACCAGCCATGGATGGGAACTCGGTCATTTCATCAATGGCGGCCGCAATAAAGGATTCGAGTGGTACTGATCTGAACTTGTGTGATTTTTCGGCTGAGGATCCAGTGTTCTTAGTCTCGATCTTTGGTGTTGTCGTGTCAATTTAGATTTAGGTAAGGGTTGTTTTCGCTGGACTAGGCCACATCTCTTAGCTGGTGCCTTTCGTGGCGCCTTATTTTCTCCACTTCTAGTCTGCAAATGTATCTAAAGAATCTCCAATTTTTAATGCGAAGGATAGCCAAAAGGGTTTAGTGTGATTTTCCTTTGCAAGCACACATTTATTGCGTATTTCTTGTTTAGAAATTGGCATCTTTCTCTAAAGTTAAAAAAAACAATTCATGTGGCAGCAGCACGGATCTTGAGAAGCAGCATCCATGGTAGTGAATTTGCCGGCTCAGCCCGGTGGACCCGTACCGGTGGGATACCAATTGCAGTCAGGAGAGGGGAGAGCCATGCACCCCTGCCGCAAGGTGCGACCGGTAAGTGGTAAGGGTAAACGTTTGGGAGATTTTTCCTTTTGATTTGCCGTGCAACGCTGCAAGGCTGCAGATGCGCCCAGTGTGGCGGAGCTCGCCAAAAATTTTAGCTGGGCAGAATTTACCTCAACTTTGAACGGTGCAAATGCTATTGAACAATGCTAGTCCGTAGTTCCCTTGTTTAGTTCCTACTGTTAGGAGGCACTTAGTGTTGGTGTTTAGACTCGGCAACCTACCGAGGGGTACCCGAGGTAGTGTTTTGTGTGTGGGGCTCGCCGAAGACCATGAACTCGAATACACGATTTAGGCAGGTTCGAACTGCTTAGGTCGCATAATACCCTACGTCCTGTGTGTGTTGGTTTGTATTGATTGATAATATGTTTGGAGGGGATCCCTGCCTCGCCTTATATTGCCGGGGGTAGGGTTACAGATCGGTTGTTGTAGAAGAGTACTAGTCAGATTCGACCAGGGAGTTCTACTCTAATTGCTACGAGTAGTTTCCTAATCTTTGACTAGTCCTTGTCCACCACATAGACCACGCCGTCCTGCACCATAGTCTCCATATCTAATACGTCTTGGTGTACAACTCCGTATTGTAGGACTGCCCAAGCCTTCCGGTGGGTCCATAGATGCATGGCCGACAAGTCCTGAGTACTTTTTAGTCAAATGTAGCAATCTCGAGTACTTCTGTAGACGTCGCCGATGCTGATTAGTTTGTGGTGCTCCTTTTGATTACTCCATCGAATTGAGTCTTCGAATGTGCTTGGTACTGTCATGCGGCTAGAAGGTGCTTAATGCCTCATTTAACTTAGTCTTGAATCTTGAATCTTATATGTTTCTCAAAATGAAACGTGGAAAAAAACAAAAAATCTACCCTAGCATGCATGCGTTTGCATGCATGGTGAGTTCCGTGAGGACATGCATGCTGCGGTCAGCCCGCACCATGCAACCGAACGTGATCCCGCGCTGCTAGCTAGTAGCATATATGGCAACCAAATTTTATTGGACCGACTGACCTCTTGATGGCCCGTGTAAATGCTTCCAGCGACATAATATTTTTCATCACATATGCGATATATAGTCTCCGTCAGTTCCCAGGCCCATTTCCGTTCGTGATGAGCACCACTGATGCATCACAAGATCATGAAAATACATGAATAATCCCATAAGCATATACTTATGTGCCAGTAGTTTGCTAGGTAAGAATCGTTCCAGCAAACGACTTGCGTCATATCTGAATGCTACAAGTATGCACTTCTGTGATGCACACACGCACGGAAGAGCTGACCGTTTGGGCCTGTTGGCCGCTGTGCTGTTGGAAAACTGGACCGTCTCCTTGGGCCACTTGCCTAATGTCTGTCTGATGGGCTATCATGATTCGAGCTGGTCCATATCTGTTCATCTTCTCCAATCGGTCACAAGACCATCAGATCGCACTAGGAAGATGGAGGGGTCTTTTGTTAGTGTCGTGCTACTGCATTGTTAGGTTCATTGTTGGCTGATTTGGCAATAATTTCTGTACTTCGTTTCAAAAAGAAGGGGGAAAAAACAGTTTTTGTGGAGTTGCTGGTGCTGCCTTTGCACTTCCCTCGTTTGCCAAAGTGAGTGTTTGCATGGCCCAAGATTCTGAAACCACGGCCTAACAGCAGTGTGTCTTTTAAAGTGAGGCAAGGCGGATTCGAACGGAGAATAAGCTGTGAACGCCGCCACGCATTGTGCTCATGCAACGTGCACACAACACCACAATAAAAAGGATCATGTATCGAATCAACAATCGGCTGCTAGCCAGATCAAAAGCGAGTTCAGAATTCAGGACTTGCCCGGACCCCAATCAAAAGCACCAGAGGACTTGCGCTTTTTGATCAGCTGCCGTGCTAGCTGCACCGCCTGCCCTGGCCATGTGGTAGCGTGATCTCAGCGGCCGGGCGGCGAGACGGAGAGGGAGAGGAGTCTTTCCTTCTTCATGGCTTTGGCATTATTACAAGAGGGATCTCGCTCCATGAACAGGGTTGCTCACCTGTCCACCTCTCCGTCCTCTCCCCTCAGCCCTCACCACCTTCCCCTTCCCCTCCCACTGCCACCGATCCGCGCGCTTCAGCCACCACCTTCTCCCACACGATGGCGCACAACCACAGTCTCAGCGGCATCACCATCGGCGGGGATGGGACGTGCGCCGTCGCTGGCATCATTGCCGGCAATGGCATCACCGCTGGCGCCGTCTCAATAGTAGCCGGGAGGATCGACCTCAACGACGACGCGCTGGCATGGTTGGCTGGCGGTCAGCCCGTGCGGCGCCGCGGGGATCCTCTCCGTGGGGCGGCCTCCGTCGCCGGCACCGTCATCAGCGGCGGCAACGTCGTGGTGAACGGAGGTAGCGGGACCGGAAGAGCTGTGGCGCCTGGAGGCGCGCCGGCGGCCGGCGGTGGCCCTCTACGTGGGTCTCGTGCCGTGGCTAGCGTCATCGACGGGAACGGCAACGTCATCGTGAACGGAGGAGGGAGCGTCAGGGTCACGCTGCGTGGCGTGGGCGCGCTGCCGAGCGCTGATGGGGTCAACGTCGTCGTTGCGGACGGGAGAGGGAACGTTGTGCAGCTGCCAGTCGCCGGTGGCCATTCTGTGCATGTCGCCGGGGTGGCAGTGCATGGCGGACAGCTCGGGCCGTGCCGTGGGGATCCTCTCCCGGGGCCTGCCGCCGTCGCCATCGTCGGCCATGGCAACGTCGTGGTGGAGAACGGAGGGAGCGTCACGACCGCTCATGCGGGTAAGGTTGAAAACGGACCCATCCCGTTTTTCACATTTAACCCGCCCGTTTTCATTTTTTTTGAAAAATTCGGGTTCAGGATGGGTCACGGGTCGACGGGCTGCGGGAACGGGACGGAAACGGAGGAGGCTCCATCCCAGTCGGATTCCCGGAGTCCTATATTTGATTGGGATGGATTGGATTTAATCCAAATTTGACCTGGATATTCGGCCCATCAGCTAACTACATCCCAACAGCCTAGGTCCGATACTAACATATGGTTGTTTTGCTGTTGGATGTTGGCTCTTGGCTATTGGCCTCGTGCTGACTTGTTGTTGGCTTGTTGCCTGAATGCCTGTTGCTGTGCTGGTCTTGTGATGGCTTGTTGCCTGAATGCCTGTTGCTATGTTGGTCTTGTGATGGCTTGTTGCCTGAATGCTTGTTGCTGTGCTGGTCTTGTGACTTGTGAGATGCAGTCACAGTCTCACAGACACAGGCACACAACGCATACACTGATGCACTGCATAGGCACAACAGCACGCCAGCACACGCGCGGCAACAACATGGCAACAACAGTGCTTTTGTGCTGTGCATGTCTAACTATGATTAGTGTGGTCTGTGTGTCCTAACTAAAGTTCCTGGTTCCCATCTATTTCCATCGAGTTTCCGGCCGTATTGGTTCGTTTCCTACACCCATGTAACCCGCTCCCGGCTGTCCTGCTCCTGCTCCGCTCCCGCTCCCGCTCCCGACGATGAATTGCGGGAGCGGAAACGGAGAGGGGTTTTACCGCCATTTCCATCCGTTTTCATCGCTACATGTGGGTGCGCTGCCGACCGTCGGTGCAGCCCGTGCGCGGCGGCGTTGAGGTTCCCCGTGGCGGGCAGCCCGTGGGCGGCGGCGCTGAGGCTGACTGTGGCAGCCAGGTCGTGTGTTGTGGCGCCGAGCCTCACCAGCGCGAGCAGGCCGAGCGTGGCGCGGTTGCTCTCCGTGGGGGGCCGTCATTCCGCCGTCGCAGGGCGGGGCTGTGCACCATTCTGTAGCTTCGGTGAAGCACATCGCGAAGGTGAAGATCAGGAGCATGAGCAGCAGATGGGATTTCTACTGCATCTGCGCATTGACTTACTTCTGCTCAATCCATTCGAGTAGTAGTAATAGTAAGCAGTAGCAAGATCATGTTAGAGTTTCTAGATTAAGTTGGTGGCTTTGTGTTGTGCGACTCGTTACTGTCTGTTGAATCGTCAATCGTGTGTTATGCAATTTTAAGAGTTCTAGGGACTGAGGCTGACTCCAGTTCTGTTGCATTGCAAAAGAACAGAAATGTTCAGCATTTTGGTGCCTGTGAGGCTGTGAGTTACATTCAGGTTCAGCATCATGAGCTCACTGCTCCAAACATCTTACATTCATCACAGCAAAATAGCAGCTACAGTCTCTCTATAAGCCACTACTAGACTCGAGTTGCCGGATCATCCACAGCACACTGGACTATTTACCTCTGCTCGTCAGGCTTACCCTGCTGCAATTTCCATTTTTTCCATTCTCATGACGAGTAGCAGTAATAGTAAGCAGTAGCAAGATCATGTTGGGGTTTCTAGATTAAGTTGGTGGCTTTGTGTTGTGCGACTCGTTACTGTTTGTTGAATCTTCAATCGTGTGTTATGCAAATTTTAGATATTCAGGGACTGAGCTGAGACTGACCCCAGTTCGGTTGCATTGCAAAAGAACAGAAATGTTCAGCATTTTGGCCTCTGTGGGTTACATTCAGGTTTAGCATCTTGAGCTCATTGCTCCAAATATCTTACATTCATCACAGCAAAATAGCAACTACAGTCTCTAAGCCACTACTAGACTCCAGTTGCTGGATCATCCACAGCACACTGGATTGCCTCCGCTCGTCAGACTTACCCTGCTGCTATTTCCATTTTTCCATTCTCATGACGACCCACTCCTCATCGCGAACATCGCCACGCAGGCATGCTGCTCCAACTGTTGAACTGGGCAGAGCACAGCCCAGCTCTTTAACATAGTAACCACATGCTTTTTTTAATCACAGATCCAAAGTTTGGCATCAAAAACAGTGACTGCATTCCCACCCGTGCATTCTACCAAACTTGTTTAGCAACAATACATTCAAAGGAAGATGATGAACGCACTCGCTCTCAGGTCTTAGCACAGAACAAGCACGAACAATCCTTTACCTTTCTTCTCTGTCAGAATATCTCTAGAAGTATGGGGAGCACGGTATTCATCGTAGTTTTTTTTCTTGTTTACGCGAATTGTACGTATGAGAATCACCATTTCATTCCCACCATGATGAAGGTGGTTGTGGAAATGTGCTTTCCCAATGCACAATCTCTGCCTCTCTGGAATCAATATTGCTAGCTCCATCTCAATGAATGAGGAACATCTGCTGGTTCAATCAGAGCGATTCCTGACATGTTGACCTGCCCAGCCAGGTGATGCCTGAAGCAACAATCTGAAGATTCTACACCTTGTTTGTTTAATCTTTACTCGATTTCGTTTTCCCTGAACTTTTGGTGGAAGGCGCAATGAGATTATTTCATCTTGCAACTGCGTAGACCAGTTTGCGGGAGATTCCATCCACCTACACTGCAAGTATCAGCTGAATCACACGACTCTAGGCCTCTTCGAGTAAAGGAGGAGTTTCACATAAAAAACATCTCACGGCATTCTTAGTTTTCTGACCGGAAGACAGGCATTCTTAGTTATCACCAAGAAATCATCAGTAGTGACTTTTTTCAGGCGTGGGTTGCAAAAGGGCTGCTGGAGTTCATTGATCATCGCTGCATGGTGAGCCTTCAAAGGCTGAGATAATGACATGGATTCTGATAGCACTTCTGTGTGCTCAGGCAGGCCTTCAGGAGAATCCACAGGAGTGACTAATCATATCAGACGCTCTTCTGATGCTGAGCTATGAGATGTCTGAATGAGTGGCACTAGATGTCTGAATGAGTGATTTCATAAGCTGTGGAAACTCAAATTGAAAGCTGACAATCTAAGCTGAACACCCCCCCCTCCGCCCCCCCCCCCCCCCCCCCCCCCCCGACTAACTGAGTACTCCTATGTTCCTCAGAACTGAACCATAATTTTATAGTAATTCATTTACCGAAGTATAGAATATAGAGCCTTAATAATTATTGTTTCAAGAACATATTAATGTGGATTATGGGTTGGCTTGTTATTGTTGGGTATTCTGCCTTACAAAAAGAAAATGTTTAGCATAAGTTAAATGAAAGAAATGTCCTGCTACTTTGTTTTTGATAAAAGCATAGTCCTTTCTCAACAGAGCTACTTTGTAGGTCTCTTTTGAGGTTTGCTTTGGTCAGTGGTATGGTCTTTCTTGATCATTTTAGTGGATAGGCCAAGGTGACCAACCCTGCTGATTTGCATGATCAGCACAAATAGACTGACTGAAAATAGCACATCCAGAAAAACCTGAACGAAAAAGAGCACCAAACAGACTTGGTCAGGTAATAACAAATACTCCGTAGCATCGTTCAAGAATGCAGCATTGCTGCAACACATGATAAAAGTTCAACAATGCCAAAATTGTTAGAACCGATTTGCTCCAGACTGTTAATACAGTCCTCGCTGCTGTTCTGAACTCTCTGTCTCCATCAGAAAGCTTCCCAGCCCACAAGGTATCTCCGCTTGAACATAGGAAAGGTGAGTCATTTTGCAATGCAAGTGATCAGTTATTCAGTTCTTCACAAGTCAATGAAAAAATGAACTGAAATCACAATTGCTTGCTCCGCCGGACTACTTGCTCTTATTCCGTCGCTGCATTGTTGATTGGATGGAGTCGCCCATGGTAGATGCCTCCTGCAGGGTCCGAGAGGTCCATCTCAAGAAGGAAGGAGACGGCTGAACGGTAGTCGGATCATAGCCGAGGAATTTTTCTTGCTGGGCCGTGGTGGTCCGCCGCTTCAGGAGGAAAAGAGGGCGGAAGAGCGCCGGCGGTGGCACGAACCTAGGCGTGTGCCGCGGTTTCTTGGCGCCGGGGATGGCCGGGGTCGCCGGGGCGGCGCGGCATCACCGGCAGCCGTGGCCATGAGCGGCCCGGAATACTCGCAAATGCCCTCGCGATTAATAACGGCGATCCGATTATTTACATATACCTCCCGACATATTTTCAAATAACCCCTTTATTTGGATCGTGATTAATAATCTCGATCCAAATCTTTACATTTACAACACTGGATTTTGCATATAACACCCTAGTCGTGGTCCGCTCCTCCTCCCGCCCGTGCACCGCCGCTGTCGCCCTCCCCGCGAGCCCCCATCCCATCAGCTATTGTGCCCACGAGGTGGCGTGGAGCCTGATGTAGCCCATTTCAGACGGCTGCAAGGTGTTCGACTGTTCGTGAAAATGCTTATGAAGTCGGCCACTCCTTTCTTCCAAGCATATTGAATGGGGACGGCTGAGCACGGCTTATTTTCAGGCGTCGTGCTCAAATTGGAGCATGTAGTCGGGGACTGATGCTGCATCTCTTGGAAATAGCATTCCGTAACGTGTAGAAAAGACTACGTCAATCGTGTCTAGCTCCTCCTTATCCGTGGGCTGTGGCAGCATTGACATGATCACACGAGCATTCAGCGAAAAGAACGAACCAGCTCCCCGTGTCGCTGAGCACACAAGGATATCCTCGCTAAGCAACACTGTCAGATCAAGCCTGAACCGTAGGAAACAAGCAAGGCCTAGGTAACCGATGGCCCGGTGTGATCATTCAGCGAAAAGAGCGAACCAGCTCCCCCTGGTGCCGAGCACACAAGGATATCCTCGCCAAGCAACACCGTCAGATCAAGCCTGAACCGTAGGAAACAAGCAAGGCGTAGGTAACCGATGGCCCGGCCCGAGCCCACCGAGTTAAGCCCAGCCCGTGGCCTTTATAGGGCCGAGTGTGGCAATCATTTTTTTTGCCCGAAAAAAAGGGCGGGCCAAGCCCAACCTAGTTATTTTTTTAATTGTTTTTCAATAAAAAGATTGTGCGGCCCAGCCTGGCCCGAGCCTAGCCCAAAAATAGCTCGAAATAGCCAGCCCGAAAGATGTCAGTGGGTGGGCTTGGTCACATTTTTTGCCTGAATCATTTCTGAATTTTTTGCCGGCCCAATCCAAACCGTATTTTGCTCAGGTCTGTATGCGCACCGCCGCCCCCATCAGGGCCACCAGACACGTGCCGTGCCGGTCGCGCGAGCCAAGCCCGTGTCGCGCCGTATAAAACCTGCCCCGCCGGCGCCGTCCCCAACGGTCGGATACCAAACGGTTCGAATTTCGAAACGCTCCATTCGTCCCCACCGGCCACCCCTCTCCATCTCTCCAGCTCACCGCCTTCACAATCCCCACATCACATCGCCGCTTCGGATCGAATCCACCTGATCTCGACGCGCGCCGCCATGGATTTCCCCAAGCGAGAGCGAGCACTTCCCCAAGGTGAGGGCGCGACCGGATCTGACCCATCACCCCCGAATTCGCTTCAGTTCTGTTCTGAATTCCCTTCTCATTTTTTTTCTGGCGCAGGTTCCCCGCGAAGGAGCCCCAAGGCGATGAGGCCCGGAGCGGCCACGGAGGCCGACGAGAACGCGAGCCCCAAGCGTCCCGTGGCGGCGTGGGCCGCGTCGCCGCAGAGGAAGAAGGTGCTGGGGGAGCGGAACGACGACGGCGGCGCCAGCATGGAGGCCGTGGCGTCGCCGCCACCGCCGCAGCCGAAACCGGCTCCGAGCCCGCCGACGCTCACGGGCCGCGGCGCGGGGGCGTACGACCCGAAGACGAACTACACCACGCCGCGGCCGGAGTTCCTGCGCTACGACCCCGAGCGCCGCCGCGAGATCCTCCTCCGGGTGGCGCGCGCGGCGGAGGTGGACGACTGCTCCAGCTCCGCCTCGGGCACCGGGGCCTCGGAGGACGACGGTGGCTCCGTCTCCTCGGACGCCGCGGCGGCGTCACCCGTCTCGTCTGCGCGAAGGAGCGACTCCGAGGCCGAGCTTGACGACAGCGACGACGACGACGACGAGGAGGAGGTGGCCCAACCGCGTCGAGGTCGGTGGGAGCGGCGGCTGTTTCTTCTGCTCGTCGCTGTGGCCTGCTCATTCTGCTACATGCACTGTATGAATCCCGCAGCCTTCTATGTTCCTTCAGGAGATAGGATGGATTTCATTGGGCCGATTGGGGGCATGTACGATGCTGGTGATCATGAAGTAGATTCACTGAGATTGTTAGGGCCAGTTTATATGATGGGTCCAGAGGACGTGCTTGAAGAGACTACAAATCAACTTATGCAAGGGGAGACTGAAGATGCGGTTCATCAGCATGACCAGAGAGCATCAAGAAATCTGGTGGCAGTTACGATGTTGGGACTAGCCGATATGTGCCTGAATGTCCCACCGGGAGAATTGACATGCCAACTTGGGGGTGAAAGTAGCGAGAATGTGGCTGATTCGAAGGAAGATCCTGAGCTGGATGATGAGCACAAGACAGAATCGACAATCAAGTCCTTAAAGAAGAATGAGCAAAGCTATGAAGATCCCGAGCTGGATGATGAGCACAAGACAGAATCGACAATCGAGTCCTTTAAGAAGAATGAGCAAAGCTATGAAGTTGGTTGCTTGGATGGAAACATCGCATTGGATTCCATTGGTACTAATTCAGCCCACATTGCTGACATGGAAGAGGGCAGTTCGGGATTAGTACATCAAGAGGAAGGGGAGGATCATCCAAATCAATTTGCGATTCAGTTGGTCTCCATGGAGAAGGCAATTGAATCATCAAGTGACAAGCTGAATCTTGACGCTGAGCTATGGCAATATGAGAACGCAGCAGAAGCTGCAAAAGAAATATGCTCTGCTGTAAAATTTCTGTGGTCTGCAATGGAACCTCATTTGCTGCAGATATTGGCATGCTTGTCTGTTGCAGGTTTTGTGGCTGCCATGTTCAGGTACTTTCAAAGATCAAGAGAGATGGTTTTACCTGCACGACTACATATGCTTTCAAAGTCACCTGCAGAAGTGCCAGTGTTGGTCCCCAATCAAATTGTGCAGCTGCCAGTGTACTCTTCAGAGCAACCTACACAATTGACAGTTCCAAGACAAGGCCTGTCTGGCAGCTTGGAGGTTCCTATGGGGTTGCCATTACCCAAGCCAGACCCATTTGTCAGCCTTAATGTTCCTGTGCAAGAGCCATGGCCCAAGACAGACCCATTTGTCAGCGTCAAGGTTCCTGCGGATCATGGGAAGCATGATCAGAAACTTCAGCAGCAAGATGCTAACAACATGGAGGCTTCAAATGGTAAATTTCTGAATCACAGAAATGTTGACAGCTCCAAGCCACCAGTTGTCGAACTACTTGGAGAGTTCACATTTGCAAACAGCGCAAGAGGAAGGGCTATCAAGAGCTTGAATCAGTATGCTGGAGATGCTGCAGTTCAGGAATTGCCAGAAAAGGATGTGGACAAGATGCAGATGAATTCAAGCATCGATCAGACCCCGAGTGTTCGAAGAGGAAGAAAAGAGGTAAATCCAGTTCTCCCAGTTTCATTTGTGTAGTTCATTAAGCACTCTAGTTCCGGAAGAATGTTATTTGTCATGATAAAATGAGAGGTCGTATTATCATTTTTACTCTTACTCTCATGATCTGTGTCCACTACACCATAAAAAATGCATTTGGAAATTTATGTATTTTGTAGATATTTTGTTACACCATAAAAAATGCATTTGGAAAATACACCATAATTGAGTTTCATTTGTTACTCTTACATGTTCTAGATATTTATGTTCCGGCTTTCATTTTTAGTTTTCAAAGCAGATGTGACTAAGAGATCAAGCTTTTGATTCACAACTTGCTAATAAGCAGCAAGCTGTCCATTACTCCATTTACCATATGATTTTCTTCAACAGGAGAACTCTGTAAAAGGAGATAAGACGGATGCGACATCAGCGCCACTGACGCCGACTCCGTTGACACCGACTCCGTTGAGACGCTCCAACCGCCTCCGCAACAAGGTGACTTCACCTTGAGCAAGACGCCGGTCGACCCTGGATGGCTGGTTCCTTTTGGGGTGTGGGGGACAGCACCTAGTTGTTACCCAAGAATGCAAAGCTTTGTCTGGTGAACTTCAGAAGCTAGGACAGTGTTACCTGAAAATAGCTGCAGTATTACGTTTGGTTTTCTGAAACCCCGTGAAATCTGTATTGACTCCTTTTAGTGCTCATGCGCTTGTATTTCTCGTACTGATGGCTACACTTAATAGTGGAGTAATTTGTAATGAACAAATCGGTGGTATTCTAGTTTATCCAAGTCCTAAATCGGTGGATTATGCTGTTACCTCTGGCATTTTAGTTGCTGATTTGTTGAACGCGCCACTGCTGCAGCTAATTGTCGCGCTGGGAATGGTTTTGAAAAAGTGTTGTGCAGGACAGCCTGACTCAAACGCGGGTGAGACATTGCAAGAGCTGTTGCATCGGCCTTGGATGATGACTAGTTGGAAGTTGGAACCTTGGAGGTGTACATGTTTCAGCCGCAAGAAAACCGATGCGTCTCAACTCTCAACCACGCGACGCGGCCAGAAAGTCCCGTTTCCCGTTTCAGTGATTCCATGTTTCCCCAACCCCGAGTCCCTCTAGACACGAAAGCGGGACCCACGATATTCGATCGCAGCCGTCCTTCGCCACCAGGCTGAGCCCTGAGGCAAGCCCGCCAGCGACGGCAGCCATGCAGCTCGCGGAGGCCGCCCAGGACGAGGCCGCTTTCTCCATGCGCGTGCTCCGCCACCTCTCCTCCCGCGACGGCGCCCGCGCCAACCTGGCCGTCTCCCCGCTCTCCCTCCACGCGGCGCTGGCGCTCCTCGCCGCGGGCGCGCGGGGCGCCACGCTCGACGAGATCGCCGACTTCCTCGGCCCCGCCGGCGGCAGCTCCCACGCCGCGCTCGCGTCGTACGTCGCGATGCGCGCCCTCGCCGATGGCGGCGGCGAAGGTGGGATCTCGGTGGGGTTCGCCAATGGCGTCTGGGTCGGCGGCGATCTGCAGCAAGGCCTCCTTCGCCCGAGTCGCCGCCGAGCAGTACCGCGCCGAGGCGCGCCCGGCGTTCTTCATACCCATGGTTAGCTGGCATTCCCCGTTCTTTACTTGTTCTAGTACTCATGGATTCGGAAACCATCTCTCGTATCTCGCCGTCGTTTTGTTCCTTGATACAGCCGGAGGAGGCGAGGAGCCAGATCAACCAGTTGATCGCGAGCGCGACGGCCGGCCGTATCGAGGACCTCCTTCCCCAAGGCTCCCTCCAACGCGGGACGACGGCGGTGCTCACCAACGCGCAACCCCCGCCTCACGCGGGACGAAGCCTTCTTCCCGCACGACGGCGGCTACGTCCGCGCGCCGTTCATGTCGAACACCAGCAGGCAGTATATCGCCTGCCGGCCCGGCTACAAGGTCCTGCGGCTGCCCTACGCGCGCGGCGGCGCGCACCGGCTGTTCTCCATGTACATCTACCTCCCGGACGCGCACGACGTCCTGCCGGGCCTGCTGGACAGGCTGAGCGCCGACCCGGCGCTGCTCGAGAGCTCCGGGACTCTGGCGGACGAGGTGCCCGTTCGCGCGTTCAGGGTACCCAGGTTCGCCGTGTCGTACAAAGCGAACGCGAGGGAGACGCTGCGGGACCTCGGGCTGCTCCTGCCGTTCGATCGCGTCGCCGCCGACTTCGGCGACGTGGTGGAGTGGGCGCCGGAGCCGCTCGTCGTCTCGGACGTCTACAACGGGGCCTTGGTGGAGGTGGACGAGGAAGGGGCCGAGACCGCCGCCGCCGCCGTCGGTGTGGGCTTCGGTTGCGCGCGCGTGGAGGCGCTCGTGGACTTCGTCGCCGACCACCCGTTCGTATTCTTGATCAAGGAGGAACTCAGCGGCGTGGTGCTTGTCGCCGGTCAAGCGATCCACCCGTCGATTTCGCAGTGCAAAGACGCGCATGAAGCGTACTCCAAACTCACGTTTTGCAGTAGCGTGAAGCAGAGGGGCCGTTGCCTACTTGCCTTGCAACGTGATCCATTCGAAGCGACGAGTGAATGTTAGCTTGTCCTTGGAGGCTCAGTTGGGATATTCCTAACAACTTAAGCCATTGTCGTTGAGAGTTGACCTACGTGTAATCCGCTTCATATTTTGTAAATATAAGAGGTTTTTTAGTTTGAGAAATCATCTTAGATGCGGTTGTCTATCATGAGTTTAATTGTAGCATATTTAATGTTTCTCGACTGTTTTTTATTCTCAAATGGCATAGAGCTTATTTTTCTACATAATTTTTTAAGTGCCCGAGGATTTTGTAGTTTATCTTGGACAATCCTGATGAGGGAAAGAAATTAGCAACTAACATTGGTAAACCAATATTTTCCAAACAAAAAAGGTAAGTAACTCAGCAGCATAACTCTTGAAAGTATCTTAGGCCCCGTTTTCTTCCACTGACTTATTTTTAGCATCCGTCACATCGAATGTTTAGATACTAATTAGGAGTATTAAACGTAGACTATTTACAAAACTCATTACATAAGTGGAATCTAAACGGCGAGACGAATTTATTAAGCCTAATTAGTCCATGATTTGACAATGTGTTGCTACAGTAAATATTTACTAATGATGGATTAATTAGGCTTAATAGATTCGTCTCGCCGTTTAGATTCCAGGGTTTTCTAAATAGTCTACGTTTAATACTCCGAATTAGTATCTAAACATTCGATGTGACACGTGCTAAAAATAAGTCAGTGGAAGAAAACGCCCCCTAATTAAACTAAAAACCCTTGGCCATTTAAAAAAACTAATTGTTGGCTATTGGCAAAAGGCACTTAGGAAACATTATGATTATAAATTTAGTACTCCAGTTATCCTGTTACTAGCTGGAGATTTATTTTTTGAGTCTCTATGTTAATCCTCAAGAAATGCGCACTAGCTACGAAACAATTATTTGGTAGACTGTAATCATCATCAATAACAATAAGCATTGGATCTACTTTATTTTCTAAACAAATTATACATAAATCCATATCTAAATTACCTAGCTGTTGGGGAAATATTAACGATCTCCTAAATACCGCTTAAAGAAACAATCATGAGACAATCATGAAGGACCAGTTCCATCCGGGATAACGAAATCGCCGTCAAGCCCAACATGAGTGGGACTCCGCCTCGCCCGACTGCGGTCCCAGGGTCGGGAGCGTCCGACCTCCCGCCGCAAGGCTCCGCCTCGTCCGACCGCGATCCCGGGGTCGGGGGCGCCCGACCCCCCGCCACAAGGTTCCGCCTCGCCCGACCCTGGGCACGGGGTCGGACTCACTGGGGCCCCCAAGACGGATATCCCCGTCGGGCGCGGACCGGGTGATCAGGGTAACGATCCTGTGGGTCCACCTTGTCGACCTCGTCATAAATGCGCCGCAGGTCTGGCAGGAAGAAGGATGACCACGCCCCTCACGCAACCCGCTGCAAGTACCCATGCACAACTCCACTGTACAAGCTACAGTACCGGCGGTTTCCTTCCATTCGCCGCAGGGTACTCATGGCCTGCGCCGTCCGGAGCAGAGGGAAGACTCGCCCGTTCTCGGGCCTCGCGCGCCCGGCAGCAGGGATGTGACGCCCTCTCTCCGCGAGCCATCATCAGGACGGCGGCATCCGCCGTCCCTCCCAACGGACACCGGAGTGGCGACGAAACGCCCTCATCATGACCCGGCGCCTACGGACACCGAAGAAGCTATCTGTAGGGCGCGACGACAGTTGGCGCACGGCCACCCTCCTCCTCCAGCATACGCGCCGGCAGACGCCAGAGGCCGGCGAGGGCGCCGGGCGCCTAGGAACTTGGTTCCTCCCTTCGTGCCGTATTTTTACCATACTACGTTTAAACTCTTTACTGCTCTCATCACCCGATCTCAGTTGTAACCCCGACAGCCCCCTTACGATATAAAAGGGGCATCGGGGTCAGAGACGGGAGGGGGATTCTTCTCCCTCAAACTAACAGCATATTCCTACTTTCCCTTAGAGCACAAGCACCTTTCAAGAGACCTGGGATCAGTCCCTCTCTCGTCAATCTGTAACCCCTACTACAGAACCCCGCGTGGGCAACACGAGCAGCCTCGATACTGGACGTAGGGCTTCCCTTGCCCGAACCAGTCTAACCCTGTGTCTCCCACGCTACCATCCGAAGCCTTACGCGCATAAAAGAAATTTACTAGTCTAAGTCTTGATCCGCAAATCTTGACAACGACACTAGCTACCTCCAACCTTTATCTATTACCACGTATGTCATTAGGAAAATATGTGAAGATTAACATTTTTACATCCTAATGCGCTATGTACAACCACCATGCCACGAAAACTCTCATGGTGAATTGAGTTCGATTTTGCATGGATCTGACTTTTAATGAAAAACAAGCTTCTTATCTTCCTTTTTCTTGAATGGATTCCTTCCTTATCTTTCTTGCGCCATCCGTGCATGTACGCGCTGCTGACTTCCTGTTCCGGGGAGTAGAGATGCCGAGTTCCAAGCCGTCTCGTGTCCGTGTCCTTGCCATCTCCGGGGAGAGCACAACGTCTCCAGCTATATAGGAAGGCAACGGAAGGGTCGGTGGACTTATAAAACCTATAAAACCTGGATCGGTGGTGGATCGATCGAGATGCAATAACTCTTCACCACGGCAACAACCTGAGCAAACCCCACGCCGCGCATCCACCATGGAGCAGGAGCATGCGGCGGCCGCGGGGGACGAGGCCACCTTCTCCATGCGGGCGCTCCGCCACATCGCCAGCCGAGGTGCGCTCGGTGCCCTTCAAATCCGAGGTAAGAAACCCACGCCTTGCCCTCTCTCACTGCCGCCGGCGGCATGGATTCTCACCCCTCACCGTCGTTTAATTTTGTTGCTTGATCCAGCCAGATGAGGCGAGGCGCCAGATGAACCAATGGATCGAGAGCGCGACGGCCGGCCGGATCAAGGACCTCATCCGCGCCGGCTCCATCAGCCGCGCGACGCAGGCCGTGCTCACCAACGCGCTCTACTTCAAGGGCGCCTGTTCGCGCAAGTTCGACGCCCGGTTCACGGAGCACGCCGCGTTCTACCTGCCCAACGGCAGCCACGTCCGCGTGCCGTTCATGTCGAGCACCCGAGACCAGCACATCGCCCGCCGCGCCGGCTACAAGGTCCTCAAGCTTCCCTACGCCAGCGCGCCCGGCGGCTAGCAGCGGATCTTCTCCATGTACATCTACCTCCCGGACGATCACTACGGCCTTCGGGGCCTGCTGCACAGCCTGAGCTCCAACCCGGCGCTGCTGGAGAGCTCGAGAACTATGGGGAGAAAAGTCCCCGTGGGCGTGTTCATGGTGCCCAAGTTCACCATCTCGTGCAAGACGGATGCGACGGAGATGCTGCAGGCCCTCGGGCTGAACCTGCCGTTCGACCCCGTCCAAGCCGACCTCTCGGAGATGGTGGAGTCACCGCCCTGGCCGGAGCCGCCGCTCGTCGTTTCGAAGGTCCACCACATGTGCTTCGTCGAGGTGAACGAGGAAGGGACCGAGGCCGCCGCGGCGACCGGCTGCAGAGTCATCCCTGGCTGTGCGCCGCGTATGACCAAGACTTCGTCGCCAACCATCCGTTCATGTTCTTGATCAAGGAGGACCTCAGCGGCGTGGTGGTTTTCGCCGGGCAGGTCACCAACCCATCGCTTTCGCCCTAATGTTTTGGACGAAGTGATCGACTCTCTTCACTGTGCCCTGAAATTTCGATGTGGAAGCGTGCATGAACTGATCTATCTTCGCATCTGATCGCTCTTATAATTGTACAATCAGCTGGTCCAGACTCATGTTGGTAGTGCTAATACAAAGTAGAGGTTCTTGTTCTTCATAGACGTGTTTCTTCTGAAATGCTTTGAGTTCGAATTTGTTATATTGACGAGGGATTGGAGATTCTGCCAGGTTATAAGAATGCCCTTAGTAATTCCTTTCACATATGTTTATTGCGCGTCACTTTGTGTGTTGATACCGTCTGGCGAATATGAAAGAGGCCATTTCAGCGTAGTATGCGCATATCTGAATTTATTAGTGAAAATTGAATCAACAGCTCTAATATCGAAGAGGGAATAAAAGAGGTCAATTCAACAATCCAGTTTATATATACATATTTCAAATTTCAATTCAGCACATGAATAAGGTAAGTTTACAAATCCTCTCATCAACAGCATGGCATCTGACTTCGATCATCTAAGGTGTCCCATAACTGCAGCTGATCCCTCCATTGGTTTGAGACTTCCTTTCCTTTCCCTTTGTTGTCCATGCTTCTATGATGAACAGAACCGATTCAGCATGATCAGTCGACAATATAGTAATTCTACAATGAAGCAATTGCCCATCTACAAAGTATGTACCTTAGAACAAAGTTTGAGAGTGAGCTTCTCTGCAAACCAGAGCACGGAAGTCATCAGGCACACACACCAGTAGTCATTGACCTAAAAGTACAAGGACTTTAACTTGCTAAACATATCACACCACCTAAAATCCCTCTTGAACATAAACTGGAGAAAGCGCAAGAGAAAACGATTAAGTGAGCCTGATTAGAGTTTAAACATTTGGTGACAAGGAATGAAATTGTAGGCATACTGTTTTGGGTCCGGAAACCAATGCCCAAATCCTTAGCTTCTGATAGACCTTTTTAGCAGCACGCAACCGTTAGTACCAGGGGCCCAGGGCCATCGCCGATACGGTAAGAATTGCCACACAAATCACAGTTGTAACTTTGCCGGTGACATGTATTACTGTCCACAGATTGGGCACTTATTTCAACGACTGTCTTCACTAATGATGGCATGCTCTCAAGCACAGGAATCGTACCAAAAATCCAAAGAAGACGCAGTGAAACAATTCTGAAACTCTAGGTGCCTTCGTAGGCGAGGATGCAGAGTTTCATGGCAGGTCGCGCCAGCGGCGGCCAAGGCCGCACGTCCGCACGGACTTCGGCACCTCCTGGAAGCCAAGGATGTGCCGCTGAACTTTTTCCGGGAGGACATCCAATGCCGTCGCCGCCGGCCGCCGGAGACACCCCTCGCTTAGTCTCGCCTGGAGGCATTCCGTCGAACAGGGTGTGGGCGTCGGTACTGGGCGCAAACGAGGGTCAGGGTCGTCAGATGGCCACAGACTGGAGTTGATTGCCTCGATGAAGAGGCGATTGGTACGTCACCGGCTGACTAGAGAAGATTGGCGAAACTGGTAGGAGAGGCTGCAAGGGACTGAAAGGAGCGGGGATGAGACGAACCGAGGGTAATGGGCGGCGCCGGCGAGTGGGGCAGAGGACGAGATGGCCGGCAAGCGAAACGGGGGCGGGCGGACCGGCGGAGCGCGCGAACTCCTAGCTACCGCCGCCGCCGCCGTTGAAACAGGGAGGACGACCGATCTGAACCGGGGGGCTATATGAAAGTTGTAGGGGGGTATTTGGAAAATATCCGGATCGCGATCAATAATCGCGATCCAAAATAAGGGGTTAAATGTAAATACTAAGGAGTATATCGAAAATAATAGGATCACGATGGGGGTTAAATGAAAATACTGGGCGTATTTTGAAAATAATCGGATCGCGATTATTTCCGATCGGCCCGGTCCTCCGCCGCGGCTCTCCGGAGCTCCGCCTCACGCCGGGCGTCCCTTCCCTTCCCTTGGGAGCCTCTTCCTCTCGATCCGTCCTGTCTCGCACTCTCGCAGCAGCCATAGCTTGCGGGACGCGCTCGGTGTCGGGCTGACAGAGAACCCCGCCTCTAGCTTGACACCGCGCGCGGCTTAACGGAGCGACCGGGTACGTACGGCGGCGCCGCACTCCGGCGGTCCGGCCGTACGTTCATCGCTTCCAATTGCCAGCGTGAAATCGCCGGCGGCGATGCAGTTGCTGTCCGCAGCCTCCTGCAGAGTGCAGTGAATTTCAGGCAGGCACTTTCAGAGGACCACCGAAATACGCAAGTTCAGAACAAGAAGCTGAAAATAAGAAGAGCAGCTGATTGTCCTGTAGTTCGGAGTTCTTGAGTTAAAAAGGAAAATCTTGGCAGAATTCTAAGAGATAGCTCAAAATATTTGACTATGTATTATGTAATGGAATAAGACAAGAAAAAAGGTAATTATATGATAGCAGAATCCGCAGAAGCTGATTAGTCCAAGCTGCAGACATTCTTCACGAATGCTTGCCTCAACCACTGTGATCTGCAACTACAAGCAGTCAGTCAGGTCAGAATGTGACGCGGTGATCAGCTTCTTTGGTTGATTCTGCAGACTCTGCAACTAATTTTTTCAAGCACGGTGCTTCTGTAATTCTGTTTGAGGTTGCCTTGGAACAGAGCAATTTTTAGCTGGGAACGGGCACTTGGAACTTGGAAGTGGCAAAGTGATCTTGCGAGCTCGATCATGTCTAGAGAAATGTTCTTGCCTGGTCTGCAGTGCAGGATTCTTCACGCATGCTTGCCTCAACCACTCTGCAGCTGATCAATGGGTGTAGTGTGTGTAGATCACAAATTTGAAATTCCCCGCTCTGTATGAAGATGGAATGCAGAGTGGACACCAACTAACAGTGTTATGCAAGTAGGAAAATAGTTGGAGTACTGGGGACTTATGAAAATTCAGTCATCAGTACCCAAGACATGTACAGAACCTGAAAGCTTTAGCCACTGCCCACTGATTGCCTAGCTTGCTGCTACCACACGATGATTGAACCCAATTCCTGGACGACACGCCTCGCTTCGCGTTTGATTTCTTCAGGCACGCATGCCTGTCGATGCAATTTGGCCGGTTCATCTTCAGTCTTCACGCTGCACGGTACCGTCTGTCCCATTTTATCTTTGAGCCGGTACATGAATCACCTCCAAGCAGCTCTAAGCTCACAACTGCGCCGCGTTGCTTTGACCACATGCCACCCTGCAGCTGCTTAACCTCTCAAAGGTCCGGAGAGATGATCTCGATCTCGCCGGATCAGTAACGACGACGACTGCCACGGTTAGTCTGACGAGGTCTTCGCAGGCGGCCTGCGGCAGCAAATGAGCGTGGATCTCTTCAAGCAGGGAGATTTCTGGGTCCGATGGGTGGGGCTACGCAATTCCGGCGGGGGCGGAGGACGGCCGAGGCGGCGGCGGAAGCCGGCGCCGGACGAGCGGGAGCCGGGAGGAGGACCCGATCTGAACCAGGGGGCCTCTATTAAATTACAAGGGGTTCTCTGCAAATAATCGCGATCCAAATTGGGGGTTAAATGAAATTATCTATGGGGAAATTTACAAATAATCGGATTGCGATTCGATCCAGGGGTGCTTTTGCAAAATTTCCGATCGCGATCCGGTCCTTCGCCGCAGCTCGTCGGAGCGCCGCCTCACACCATGCGTCCCATCCCTTGGGTGCCTCTTCTTCCTCATTCCAGTCTCTCAGCAGCCAATGTTGCGGGGAGCAAGGTGTTCCCGGAGACCCAAGGGGCGTTCGTTGTCTCTGGATTGATGCAGCGCGCGGTTCGCTGGAGCAGCAGCGGCGCGTACGGCGGTGACGCACTCAGGCCGTTCGTTCCTCACTTGAAATGTCCACCACATTCCGGTAGGCGGAGTTGCTGTCCACCGCCTCCTGCAGTGCGGCTGTGCAGTGAATTTCAGTCAGACATTTGCAGGGTCATCACAAGTTCTGAAGAAGAATCTGAAAAACTAAAGAAAAGGAGCAGCCGTTGAACCCATCAACTTCAAGAGTTTCCGAAAATTTTCTTCCCCAAAACTATGTATTGTAGGCTCTAATAAAATCTTTTTCCCCTAAAATCACGTCATCCTACAACTTTAAGAGTTTCCGAAATTTCTTCCCCAAAACTATGTATTGTAGGCTCTACTAAAATCCTTTTCCTCTAAAATCACGTCATCCTACAGCAAATTTCAATAATAAATTTCTCAATACTTAAAAATAGTCACATTAGCAATAATAAATTTCTAATACTTAAAAATAGTCACATTAGCCCATGTGACCCCCTCTGTTGGGCCGACTTCCTCCTCGCATCTGTTCTACGTCGGTCATGAGTGCGTACGAGTGCTCCAAGCATTCCAATTCAATCGTCGCTTAGAGCCGTGGAGAGCTGCTACAACACCTATCAATTATTGCTGATTGAACGTGATTAAACATGTTTTGGGGAGGAGGCGTCGAGATTGTATGTTCGTTAAAAAAAAAATCTACAGTAGAGACAAAAGTCGTGATTGCACGGCTCATTAGAGTTCCACCATTATTCTGAGCCCAAGCCATCTTTCTCTGGGCGTGGTGTGGAGTCTGCAACCTTTGGATGGATTGGCGAGGATCGTGACGCTTCGTATAGAGATCCCCCTGGTGGCGTCTTCACGAGCCTCCTCGAAGCGGTGGCCCACGTGTCCAGGCTCGAGGCGGCGGCGCCAGGCCACGCGGCCGCCACGAAGGCCGCGGCGGAGGAGGCCAAGGCGGAAGGGGGCGGCGCGCGGCCGAGCCTCGCTCAAGATGCTCATGGGCCTGACGCTGCTACAGATCTCCCGGCTCCGCTGGGCTCCCCGCCCCCGCCGCGGCTCTCGCCGCTGGCGCCCCACGACGATGGCCCCTGCTCCGCTGGTGCTGCGGCGCCAGCGGTTGCGAACGTGATGCGGTGCTCCTTCCCAGTCTCGATCGGGATGGAGTCCGGCAGCGAAGGCTGGAGCACCTGCGCAAGCGGCACGGCTCCGCGGGAAGGCACCTCCTAGATGTCCCGCGCCGCCGCGCTGGAGGAGCTGGCGGGGTCCGCGGCGGCGCTGCTCGACTCCGCTCCGCCGACGGGGACCTCCTCCCGCGCGCGGGAAAAAAAACTCGCGGGAAAGGAAGCACAGGGGCGATTGGGGGAGGGTCGTACTCGCGCAAATATGCGGGGTGACGGCGGACGGATACGGGCGATGGATTTTCCGGACACGAGCTGTTGGAGGTAAATTTTTTCTATTTTTTCCGTTTGAGATAATTTTAAGGGAGTTCCTGGAGCTGCTCTAATCCATATCTCTTGAACCAAAAGGGAAACTTTGCACAATTCTAAGAGAGAGTTCCAAATATTTGAGTATTGTTGCTACTGCATTCATCACCCAGAGCTTGTTCATGAGCCTATTCGGAAAAGTGATCAAGATAGGGAATAACTGGATCGTAATATGGGTATCGCAGACATTTTTAACGATGCGGGACGACCGACGCGGCTGCAGCCTCGTCCAGTCACTGGAGTCGTGTGACTGTTTCAAGCAGTTGAGAAATACGGAGTAGCAAAGTCGAGTTACCAAATTCTCAACACAGGTTCCAAAAAGATCAAACTAGTGCACCTGGTTTACAATCCAACATGACCCAACCTCTAGCTCATGCTAACATTTTCTCAAAGCCATCTCAAAAGTTTGGAGGAGCCAACTACAAATTGCAAGAACGAACACTTGTTTCCGTGTCGAAAATTTAGCGCGAAAGCGAAGGGTCGACCACTTGTCCGGCGAACACCACCACGCCGGTGAAGTCCTCCTGGATCAAAAACATGAACGGGTGGTCGGCGACGAAGTCCTCCGGCAGAGGCAGGCGCGCGCAACCAAAGGCCACAACGGCGGCGGTCGCCGCGGCGGCCTCGGTGCCCTCCTCGTTCACCTCGACGAAGCACTCGTGGTAGACTTCCGACACGACGAGCGGCTCCGGCGCCGACTCCACCATGTCGCCGAAGTCGGCGCGGACGGGGTCAAACGGTAGGGCCAGCCCGAGGTCCCGCAGCATCGCCGCGGCCCTAGTCTTGTACGACACGGTGAACCTGGGCACCCTGAGCGCGCGCACGGGGACCTCGGCCATCAGAGACGCGGAGCTCTCGAGCGACGCCGCCGGGTCGGAGCTCAGCTTCTGCAGCAGGCCCGGCAGGCCGTCGTGCGCGTCGGGGAGGTAGACGTACATGGAGAACGCCCGGTGGTCGCGGCCACGCGCGTAGGGGAGCCGCAGGACCTTGTAGCCGGGGCGGCTGGCGATGTGCTGCTTGCTGGTGCTCGACATGAACGGAACGCGGACGTGGCCGCCGGTGGGCAGGTAGAAGGCGCCGTCCAGCGTGAGCGAAGCGTCGAACTTGCGTTCCCAGGCACCCTTGAAGTAGAGCGCGTTGGCGAGAACCGCCGGCGTGCCACCGTGGATGGAGCCTGGGGGAAGGAGGTCCTTGATCCGGCCGGCCGTCGCGCTCGCGATCCACTGGTTGATCTGGAGTCTCACGTCCTCTGGCTGGACCAATAAACCAGACGATTATGAAGATTTCCGACGTAGCAGTGGCAGAGAGAGAAGGCACTTGCCAATTGCTGGGTGAGCTCACCATGGACTTGAAGGGCGCCGGGCGTGCTTCGGCGCGGTAGTGCTCGGCGGCGACGCGGGCGTAGGCGTCCTTGAGCCGCAGCGCCGCATCGACCCAGACGCCGTTGGCGAACCGCACCGTGGGCCCGCCGGCACTGTGATCAGCAGCGAGCATGTGCAGTGCGGCGTGCGACGCGAGCGCGGCGTGCGCGGGGCCGCCGGCGGGGCCGAGGAAGGCGACGATCTGGTCGAGCGTGGCGCCCCGCGCGCCCGCGCCGAGGAGCACCAGCGCCGCGTGGAGGGAGAGCGGGGAGACGGCCAAGTTGGCGCGGGAGCCGTCGTTGGAGGCGATGTGGCGGAGCACGCGCAGGGAGAAGGCGGCCTCGTCCCGGGCGGCCGCCGCGTGCTCCATGGCGGGCGGCGGCGGTGCGCTGGCTTGGGATGGTGGCGAAGAACAGTTGCGATCGCACACGCCGGCAAATGTGATGCGCGTGAGACCGTGACACGCCGGGTCGCGCTGCGTTGGACACCTCGAGTTGTGCCGCGTCGCGTTGATGTGACGCTATGGGTTTTCTTGATGCCAAAATTCATCGCAAGACTCCACGTCGATGGTTTAGTTCGACTTCGTCATGGATACACTCGAGTCATGACTTGTGTACCTTCCGCACTAAAGGCCTATGGGCTATAGGGCAACGTAAATCTTTTTTATTTGGCTTTTTTCCCCGTTTGAAATTAATAACTTATCATTTTTATCAACTGTCATAGTTCAGTGGTGAACATTTTTAACTACAACGGGTTGCGTGAAACTTTTACGTAAGTACTTATGGTTGTAAATTAAGATATTTTAAATAAGCGGACTTCGGTTCGAAAATGCTACGTATCATAGGAGTTTAAGACTTTTTCGGTTCGAAAATGCTACGTATCATAGGAGTTTAAGACTTTATTTAACCAAAACAAATTTGATAACCCCACATCATGTGACATGTATTTACACATTTCTATAGCGGGCCCATCCTTTTCTCCTAATGTAGTCCACTTTTTTGCATAGATATAAATGTAGATTGAGTATATAAATATAAAAATGAGATTAGATATTCTTCCTGCTAAATGTATATTGTCTCGGTATTCTGCTGGGTAGCTTCGCACATTACTTTTAGCAGAATATAAGTTACGAATTTAAAACGTGTATGCCACTTTGCACAACATTGTATAACAAGGCCTTCAGACCTGATACATAGTCCAAATAACATGCAGGGAGCGGACAAGAGGCAAAGGCTTTAGAGCATATATATTGATACACGTCACTTGTTTCATAATTTTTCTTATCCAATATTGTAGAACCTTTGATGATATGGAAGGGAAAAATAATGTTAAATAGAAATTGCCGTTTTGCAAAGCAACGGTCTCATAAGCTAAAATTTAAAATTATAACCTCTAAGCAATGAAGTTCTCATTAGCTCAAATTTAAAACTATTACCTCTAGGCAATGAAGTTCTCATAAGCTAAAATTTAAAACTATAACCTCTAAGCAATGAAGTTACAAGGCGGCTTTTCTTTCAGAATACAAACTAATATGTATGTATGTATGTATGTATGTATGTATGTATGTGTGCACTCACTGCTGTCAACATGTATATACAATTATACAACACCGTACACCTCCGAGCGCCTCGGATAATGACCTGCAAGCAATTACTAATTGATAATGGAAAGCTTACAATAGCACTGTTGACTTAGGTCTGTTTGGAAAAGAATAAGTAGAATGTACTGGATAGGAATGAGGTTGTAAAACTGAGGAATAAAAAACACAGGAAAAGATTAGGAAGAAACTTTGGAACCCAGGAATTCCAAATTGGCCGCGGAGAAGAGCCAAATTGAGCGCTGGATTGCCTCGACGCGCACAGCCGCGAGACCTTCAGCGCCAGCGGAACGTGGTGCTTTGTACACGAGCTCCCTCCGCAGAACTAGATTTCGACACAAGGTTTGCGATAGTTAACTGAAACACTGTATAACATTAGCAATACTATATAGTAGCCATTTATATATATAAAAAAAACACTATGGTAACCAACGATTATGCACAGTTTTCACATAACTGCTACAAGTTCCAAGCTCTCAGAAACTATAACAAAGTTAACATACATGCAGTATGCAAAATTGTCATGCCGCTTCAGCAGTTGTTTCCTTGGGCAAAATTACAACAATTATACAGTCAGATGGATGGGGTGGAAGTGCAAGCATGCCACACGCATCAGGTGTAGGAGGAAGGATGAATAGTAGCCTTGTCCACATGGAATTCACAGCAGGAACTCTTATCACACCAGCGCATTCTCTGTTTATCAGATAGGATATAAAATCCTGGAACTGCATGATACATAACATTTATGTTAACCAATTGGCCATTAGTTATCAAGGAACACAACTCTGAAATCATTAAGTTCTGCATGATCTGACACCCAAACTCGAAAAAATTGCATGATATCTCAAGTTTCCAATCTTTAACTACGATATGTCATGTTCCTCAACACTAGAAACAAAAATCTCTGATTAATATGACAACAATATTGCTGCCATATGTGTCATGGAACATATGCAGAGACAAATGTCTCACAACTGTAGCCAGTTGAACTATTAACGCAAACAAACACAAAACATTTGCAAACTCAAAATTACAATTTACATTGTCACAAATGCCAATACATTTTCTATTTTCCCTACTAAATAAATTACACCAGAAAGGGACAAGAATAATTTCATTTGTAGTTTGCTTAAGGCTTAGTGCAAGATTGTAATCGCATATGCTAATGAAGTATCAGATGGTCTTATCTCATTGCAATTGATGTATAAAAAAAAGAAAATAACTAAGTTCGGGTAATGTAGTTGCCAGTATCGAAGATCATACCCCTTTCTGATCACCATCTGAACAAGGCAACAGTCGGCAGACTTCTCTCTGCACAGTGGAAAATAAGAAATTATGGTTTCTCCCAAAAAAAATCATTTCCCCACAGTGAAAGCACATGTGCATTTTCCTCTATAACTTTCACATATTAAAATCCTTCTAACTTAGTCCACAGAAATCAAACAGTAGATAAATCCTTCCATTAGTTATAGGTGATATATAACCCTAAAACTGTAATTTTAATAAGTGCACACTGGCATACTGAACTATGATTATTATCTTAACACGTTGCATCGACTACACACTTAGTGAGTACCAAGTAATTTGGCTTGAGTCAAAATATATATTTATATATACGACTGGTCATCTCAACTTACACATCTTAAAACATAGGCGCCATGTCTTCCAAATTTATTAGCATCAGATATCATTGTATACTCATTGCCTAACAGTTAATCTCTGCATTCTCAAACAAATTTTGTTGTAGCATATGCAATCAAATCTTAAAAGCTTTAACCGCTGCTATGCATAAAGGTATTGAACTTTGCCACAGGCATGTTATTACTAGATTTGTCATAAAAAGTACTTTTAAACAGTTGTAGTTTTATATAAATCTTACACTAAAAGGCTTTGTTGTTTGTTCTTGTTATTTAAAGCTTATACCACAGTACATACAAAATTACAAAGTACTCCCTCCGTTCTTAAATATATGACGCCGTTGACTTTTTACTCCAACTTTGACCACCAATATCTATTGAACGAGTTAGTTAACTAAAGTAAAATGTGTATCATTATGTCTATTGTCAAATGTACTTTAGATTAAACTTGTAGGTTTATCTATTTGCAAAAATATTTGTAGAAAAGACGAATAGTCAAACAAATGAAAAAAGTCAACGGCGTCATATATTTAAGAACGGAGGGAGTAATTAAATGTGTTATCAGAGACTTTATTGATGTACAAAATTACAAGTGAAAAGGAATGGATGGAGTAATATCACCCTCAGAAGCACTATTTGAGTTATTAGCAACAAGCACAGACATGCTCATTACATGTGTTGCTTGCTCCATCTACCCTTTTGAATAAAATAGTGAGCTGAGCCAGGTGCCAAAAGATGCTATTTGCAAGGCTGCAAGTTCAGTGATGACCATGTACGATTAACTAAACCAGATATCAAGAACTCCAACAAAAGCTATCAAGACATGGAGCATGAAAACAACTGAAGGTTTGCATCAGAAATCTCAATAGTTTTGTTCCAAAGTTCAGGTTTTCAAATCAGACCAGGGGAATATTGATCTGGTTAGTTAAATTTCAGAGCCATTATCTAAAATTGAATGAAAGGTACTAGGTATCCATTATGCAAATAACATATAGCAAATTTATATTAACACCAGTATTAAGTATCTGAGCACCTAATTTCTATTTTCCAAGTACCATGGACCTGAAATGCAGAATGTTCTTAAGGCAAACTTTACACGGTATGTGAAATTTGTGTGTTAAGTACTACATAAACAAACATCCTTTCCCATTTCATCAAGACAGCATAAAATTCAAAACTGCACTAGGCTGCAAATATTTCTGAAATGCAATATGGTATTCTGGAAACTTACTTTACTAGGTGGAGTATTAGAGAAAGTTGTCTTCACGTGCTGGAAATCTGTGCGCTTTGTCATATCTAGTTTTTCAGGCCATCTGGAATGAAAAATAACAAAAATATTTAAGAAAATTACCATATTCATAACAGAAATAATATATTACATAGCATGAATTTATGCAAGCCTTACTCTGCCGGTTCAGAAACAGCATTTTCGTATCTACAGGCATCCAACTCTACTCTACTTGCATAGACTCTGCAATAATTCATGCTGCTTTTTGCAAGAAAACCCTGCCATCGAGGATGAGGACATGGATTTTGAAAGTCAGAAGAGTCAGCAATAGGTTGAACCGGAGGAGGAGAATTTGGGGGTGGTGGCACTGAAGGTGGCTGGGAAATAGGTAATGGAGGTGGAGGTGTAAATTGTGGGGGAGCTACATTTGGTAGAGGTGGTGGCGGAGGCATTTTCTCAGAATGCTGCGCTGAACCACCAGGAAGCTGCACAATAGGAGTAACAGAAGAGGGTATGAAAGGAAGAGCTGGATTGGCACGGAAGTTACTTCCAGGCATCATGCGAGGAGAAACATGACTGAAGGGTGGTGGATTGGGGGTAGTGTTCTCCCAAGGACTCCCTGGACCATGATATACAGGTCGAACAAAGGAGGTTTGAATAGGTGGTGGTGGTATTACAGAACCACGGTGTGTAGAGACAGGAGGGCAAGGAAGAATTCCTTGTGGAGCTCTATTTGTATTTGGAGGAGGTGGACCTGCACATCAAGAAAGACATTGTTATATTGGAAACTAATCATGCACAAGCTCGCAAGATTTCTGTTCCACTAAAGAAAAACTAGACTTGCCATAAATAGGTCGACCCCCTGGTGCTGCATAGCCTGCATGATATCCTGAAACTCTTGGATGCCTGCAGATGTTTCCAAAAGTAGAATATGTAAGTAACAAGAAAAGTTCCATTGGAGCATGTAAAAGTTGTAGGAGATTACATAATATGGTATCAGAAGCTATAATATTTTTTTTAGACATGTTGTATAAATAAATAAGTAAAAAGGACATGGAAGTCCTTCAGGGTTTTGTAGGTTCAATCAAATAATGAACCTCCAGACCTTCTAATTTTGCTCTATTTTTGATTGATGGTAAAAGAGGGAAACAGTAAAGGCATATAAGGGTCATCTAAGGTTTTTAAGCTCCTGCCTAGCCACATGAATTACCATGTTTTAATTCGTCCAGAAAGTGGAAAAGAAAAAAAAAAGCTTAGCAGGGGCATCTTTCTGCTTCTCACAATGGACACATTAATCAAACAGTTTCGTGATCCATGTAAAACTAAAGTGCAACTTTCCTGCACCTGCAGCACTCTGATCAAATCTGGTGGCACCAAATATTACAATAGAAAAAAAGTTGTAAATTGCCATGTCCTGCTTGTATATTGTTTCCATATGAATAGTGTGCTTTCAGTATGCTAATATCAGCTAAACTTAAAATATGCACATGTACAGTAAATGGCTCACAACATACTGTTCAAGTTGACATTGAATTACCATAAAGACTATTATGTTGCATGTTTAGATTCAAAAGGCGATTCTGCACAAGATTAAATCTAGATAAGCAAGAATGACATGCTGATGTAACCAAATAGGAAACACAAAAATGTTCCTTAGCAAATCAGTGGCAAATGAGGAAAGAGTAACTTCTCAGTAGCCAACACAAACATTCGTGTGTTTATAATGGCATATTATTTTATTTCCTATGAAAACAAGGAGTCATGGCAACCAATGCAATTGGCTGTATCTGCTCATACATATCGTGGCATAATTCCAAAATTGCACGGTCAAATTTAGAAAATTCACCTCAACAAGAGACGTCATCTTTAGCACGTTTGGGAGCTATAATTATATCATTGGCCAGATTGCAAAATAACAATAGATGCCAGCAATGTTTTATCTATTTAAGAATTAGGGGGGGGGGGGGGGGGGGGGAGTTAAGCTAACCTGATATCTTGGTGGATGCTGTTGTCAGGAAAACTCTGGCCTAACAATGGAGCAACAGGCAACACTGTTTTATCATGAACAGATCCTGCACTCCATGTCCTTGATTCAATAACAATTGACTTCATCCCAAATCGTGCTCCATGCAAGTGTGATTTTGCACAGGCAGCAGCATCTTGTGATCTATAAACTATAAAGCAGTTCCCATCAGACCTATTGAATTGGCATCTTATGACCTCACCAAATCGAGAGAAGGCATTGATTAACTCCATGTCAGGGACTGAGTTGTCTATATTTTGCACCAAGAGTTGATGACCAGGTGCATTCTTATCCCTGGAACAAACATCTGCAGGAGCTTGACTCCTAATGTAGACTTTTGCCGTAGCTGCATCAACTGCCGTCTCGAATTCCAGAAGCAAAGCATTTTCACCAGAGAGATCAGTAACACCACATGGTCTCTTCAACCCTGCTGCCTTCAATTCATCAAACACCTCATCTTTGTCTTTTTGGTTCTGGACTTTAGCAACATAAATATGACGGCTTTCACCGATAGCTATACCATGAATAAATCCCTTGCTACCTATAAGTCTGTCTAAATACCTTATTTGAAGAAAACCGCCCCAAATGGAGGAACCCTGCATATATCCACATGCACGCAGAGCATGCATTATGTTTCTATATTCAACTAAGGAAAAATCTTTGGATGGATAGAATAAAAAATTAGCTAATGGACCAAACTCCTCAAACTTAGATCTGACTAATGCTTCTGCAGCTCTATTTCCCAGCAAACCAACCCAAAGTTCCTTCGAAACTGAAATCACATCCCTTTTGACAGAAGGACCATAAATATCAAATGGTTCAGAATATATGTGCTTTGCCTTCCCATAATGTTGTCCTGGGGAAGTAAGTGATGTAGATCCTCCAGCAGAATCATACACAGATTTTGGCGTAACCGAATCAGATCTTGTACCTTGATGCGCTGTATCAGCGACAACACTTACTCCTTTGCAGTAATCCATTTTTGCATCCGCCAGCCTATCAGATTTCTGATTATCAGCATGAACCATGTCCATATTCTTGTCCTGTGAAGTTTTGTCTCCATAGCTATCTTTTTTCTCAGTTTTTGAAAGTGCTCCCTGCCCAGATGAAGAAACTAGTTCATCTGGTTGCATATTTTCTCTGACATTTTTGTCGAGTTTCTCGAGCACCGATGATCCATTGCCTATGTCACTTTTATCCTCAACAGGTTCTGACAACGAGCCCAAAACTTTCAAACAAGATGACACCTCTGAAACCACAGCAGGTTTACAGGAATCACATAATTTCTTGTACCTTGATAATATCCAATGTCTCAAAGATGGATGCCTAGAGATGGCCTGCAAATGAAACCTAGTAAGATTGTAAAATAAATAAGCAAAAGAGCTCCAGAAAGAAATGAAGAGGGAAGTTATACAGCAGATTTTTACAAGAAGATAAAGTGGAAGATTACAAAGAAGTCTCTAGAGATCACAAACTTCCTTAGTCAATTTTAACTTTAAGTGCAAGCAGAACCTTGCAAGTTGCAACAGATAAGCAGAATACGAACAATAGATCCTTGATTAAATATGTACACTAGAACCCTTTATTGTCTTCAATGGGTCATAATTCAAAACTATTTAATGGAAAGGTAAAAATTCAGCATCAATAGAAAATGATCCATACCATTGTGATGTAACACTCATTTGACTCCACCATAGAATTCTCCAAATCAACATTATCATCAGACGAATTATTTGAACGAACAATCTTTTTGGTGTAAGGCAGATTTCCTTCCGTCCCTGAAGACTGTCCATCAATCTTATCATCCAGAGAATCATTTGCAGCATTACTGTTCAGATGACAGGTCAGCTGATTTAAAAAGTACAGCCCTTCTCCTTTTACATCATCAGATTCTGCGGAAGCAAGCAGCGTGAAACAGGCTTCTAGTATATTCTCTGGGAACAAAAGAAATATGCATAGCAAGCAAAGTGCTCCCAGTTCAAATAAACTGTCAAATACTGGTTGTTTGGCATTATCCAACTCCAGCTTTAAAGTCTCTAACAACTTCACAGGGTCCTGAAGCATTAGACATTTTTTAGAGTCCATACGATAGATATCCTTTCCCTCAAAGGTTGAAATGAAGAAGGAAAGGACAGTTCTATAAACCGCAGAGCAGATTCCTTTGACAACGGGTGACTTGGGTGCTTCAGAAGATGCTGCAGAGCATATGTCAGTTAAGCCAACGATACAAGCTCTAACTGTCTTGTATGCAATACCACTCAAACCCTTCCCTCCTGTTACAGTGGCCATGTTGCATTTGTACATGTTGATGGTAACTTTAGTCGCTGCCTCGAGTGCAGTAGGACAGTGTGAAGCAAATCGAGGAATTGGCAAAGACAGAAAACATTGTACACTTTCACAACCTGCATGGATAGACAAGGAAAAGATAAGGATATTTGTAAACATGGAAGAACTGATTCTTTACTGGATTAATAAGCTTAAATCGTGCAGTTAAGGTTGTACTCAAGAAATTTTATTCGTAAGTATGGCTCTATTTGTTAATCAAATTGAGACGCAGTAAAAGATGATGCCTTTAAATCTGAGCACATCATGAGCAAAAGGTGTGACAAATAATGAAAGGAAGGCAGATAAACTTCCAACTCTTTCAAAGTTGTGCAATTCTCGTTTTTATATAACACAGAAAACAAGTCTTTGTCCTCACTATTTGCTAATCGAACTGTCAGAAAATGTGGAGAAGCATAGTTGCTACAGAGCAAAAATGGGCATCTGTAGTAAAGTTTTAGGGTTAAGTTATATAGTTCCAGAGATAATGGAACCATTTAATCATGAATCTTGACTAGCCTTAAAGATGCACATATAACACAACTGTCACGGTTTCAACAGGCTCACTTCAGTTTCAATCAATGATGCAGTGGTATTAAAATCAACTTTTGCTTCCAAATTTTATTTACTAGCACAGGAATTACATGCAGAATTTACTCGTCTGTGTACACGTTATTATTCACAGGCTTAAATGGAATGCACAACCGGAGAAGCTAATTGAAGTGGACAAATTCAATCAACCAAAGGGAATTAGGAAAATGAACAGGCTACCACAATATCCTTTGTGAAGCTGTATATTCCTCATGGCGGATTGCATGATTCCATTTGTTTAGCATCTGAATTCACAGGCTATTGAACATCCATAAAGCACAGATATGAACTAAAAACCACACTCTAACCCAGAACAGCCGAAGGAAAATAGGGCGAAGTGCCCAGAATTTCACCATCCGTAGAGATTGCAGCTACAAACAAATCTAATTTCGAATGGTGAGCCGTTCAAGCTTTACCCAGGTTATAGCAAATCACTAAATCAACGAACGACGAAAGCAATTCCAGTTTTACTGTACGTGACGAGAGAGAGGGGAGTTTAGCCACCTCGGGAGGCGGAGATGAGGTCGAGGTAGTCCTGCTCCAGCTCGGGCGTGAGGCCGCAGTCTTTCCGCTGCCCTATGTAATCACGGATACGGCGGTAGTGCATCAAGGCCTTGCTCAGCTCCTCCCGATTGCGGCGCTTTTGAAGCTTCTCCTCCTCCGACGGCGACGGCAGGGATGCCGTTTCCGCCGAAGGTTGAGAGGAGGTTGAGGGCGCCGCCGCAGCTAGGGTTTCGGGAGGAGGCGGCGGAGCAGGGGAAGGAGGTGTCGCGGGCACCGAAGTGGGGAAGGGGCTTGGGTCCTGGGCTTCAACTAGCTTCCGCTTCTTCGGCGGCGGCTCCGCCGCCGGCGATGGCATGATCGGGATGCGCTGGGCAGAATTTGGCGACGGTTCGGCCTCCTCCGATTGGCGTCTCTCGCCAGAGCTTCCCTGGGACTGAGACAAACCCTGAAATAAAATGGAGTTATTGTGCGGCGGTTTTGTGAACGGTGAACCGGCTTGTAAAATGTACGCGAACCTCCCGTGGCTGACGGGTAGGACCATCGAACTTACCGCTGCAACTCCAGCACTGGCTGCTGTTGGTGCGACCTCCTCCGGGCAAGGTGAGCCAATGTCGAGGACACGGACAGCATGAATGAGGTTCTCTACGGACCCATAAAACGCGATGGAGAAGGTAACAACGGCCACCGGCGGTGAGGACAGCGGTGGCGGTGGATCTATAGTAATGCTTCTGGGCATGGGTGATGGTGAGTATTGGTGTTAGAGATCTGCGGTGGCGGCAGGTATGTTGATGGATCGTCGCATACGGTGGTGCGCACGTGAGTACATCTGAAAATTTTTCGAGGTGTGGTTGTTCTACGGCCTACCTCAACGCCGAATGTGGCTCCGAGGGGAAGTGAAGGGAGCGGATATATGTATATCTTCATGTTTAGCGAACTTTGTTGATTTTTTTTCCTTTTTGGTTGTTTTGTACACGGTGCGTGACACGTGGACGGCCTATTTTCATATTACTTTTACTCTGAACTGCTCTGTCAGCCAATGGAGCATATGTTTCTTTTCTTCTATTTTCTTCTCATTTTTGTTTCTTTTTATTTCTTTCATTTCCGTTTGTTCCTTTATTTTTTTTATTCTTTTCTTTTTTAAGTTTTGGAACGTATTTGGAACATTTTTATACTGGAACAACTTTTACTTATCACCTTCTGCTCGATTTGTCATAAATGCAAGAGGAGAAATATGCTCGTTTTTCTTTAAAAATGCTTGTTGACCTTTGTTTATACATGAATTTTTTATCTTAATATAGCAGGTAATGCAATTTTTTTATTTCTTTTTGTATATGTCATGATAAATTATGAATTGATTTATAATGCCATCCATTTCACTTAGGTTGGAGCATGCTTGGTTAGCCAAGAGGGACTAATACTAGGTGAGGATGAGTATGCTTGACCAACAATTTTTTATAGATTATAATGAGTACATGGGTCTTCTCCGTATTCCATTCTCACTTAGGAGAAATCCTCTATTTCTTGGCACATCCTCTATTTCTTAGTACTATACGCTCTTTTATACATTAATTTAACCATAAGAATGCCTGTTGTACTGGAGATTTGGAACCATCAGGTGCGTTGAGAAATGCTCGAGTGTGAATGTTTATTCATGTTCTACCTTCATGTTGGAAATTCACTAACCATACTCTATAACTTCTACTTTAGCTGTCTAGCTATACTTTTAGATTTATCTATTTGTATAAATATTTTTAGAAAACTCGAAAAATCGGTGAGCGGTATTAGCCATGGTAAGCCGCCCCTGCGATTACCAACCAAACCGACCGCGCCGTCACCCAGGGTTCAAAAGTCACGCGCCCCAATTGCACTCCGCACGCCGTGATGACTGACCCCACCGGCCTGCCGCCGCCGCTCCGCCCGCCCACCGCGCCGCCTCGACCCGCCGTCGCGCGCGTGCTGCACGCTATCAACACCTGCACCTCCGCCGCGGCCCTCGGGCCTATGCGCGGCGGCATCCTCCGCGACCCCGCGCTCCTCCGCAACACGACCGTCGTCTCCGCCTTCTTCCTCGCATGCGGCCGCCTCCGCAGCCTCGACCCCGCGCTCGCCCTCTTCGCCTCGCTCCCGCGGCCCCATGTCTTCGTCTTCAACTCGCTCCTCCGCTCCCTGCCCCCAGCCCCCGCCTGCTCGCCGCTCCCGCTCTTCCGCCACTTCCTCGGCCTCGGCGTCCGCCCCAACCGATACACCTTCCCGCTGATGCTCACCTCCCTCTCCTCGCTCCGCGACCTCACGGCCGTGCACTCCCAGGTGGCCAAGTCCGGCTTCGCGCGCGACCTCCACGTCCAGAATGCCCTCCTTGCGCGCTACGCGGCCTGCGACACGGACCTGGCGCACGCCGAGCAGCTATTTGACGAAATGCCATGCCCGGACGTCGTCGCGTGGACAACGATGATCACCGCGTATAGGAACCGCGGCCGCAGCTTCCAGGCTCTGGCTGCCTTCCGGTGGATGTCTGTTGCTTCTGTTGCCCCCAACCGCGTCACCATGGTTTCTGCGCTTGGTGCCTGTGCGGCACATGGCGCGTTGAATACCGGCATCTGGATCCATCAGTATGTGCAGAAGCAGGGATGGGAACTGGACGTGGTATTAGGCACCGCACTTGTTGACATGTACGGGAAGTGTGGGCACATTGCAGAAGGAGCTCGTGTATTCTCTGAAATGGTCGAGAGGAATGTCTATACTTGGAATTCTATCATTGGGGCACTTGCTCTGGCTCAGGATGGAGAAACAGCTCTGCAATGGTTCTTCCAGATGGAAACTGACGGTGTACGGCCAGATGCTGTCACACTGATTTGTGTTCTTTGTGCATGTGCACATGCTGGGTTCGTTGATATTGGGAGGAAAATATTTAATTCGATTGTTCAAGGTAAGTATGGGTTTCAACCTGGGATCAAGCACTTTGGATGCATGGTTGACCTTCTTAGTCGCTCTGGACACCTGGATGATGCCTTCAGGCTTGTTGAGACAATGCCATCACAGCCAAATGCTGTCATCTGGGGCTTGCTATTGCGGGGTTGCAAGGCCCGTGGTGACTCAATATTGAGTGAGCATGTGACAATGCGTCTGGTGGAGCTTGAGCCTGAGAATGCATCACATTATGTGCTGCTAGCCAACTTGTATGCTGGGACAGGGAGGTGGCTGGAGGCTGAGGAGGTCTTGAAGTGGATGAAGAAAAAAGGATTGACAAAGGATGCTGGCTGGAGCCTTAAGATGTTAGAGGACAGCTTAAGCAAATATACAAGTGATGGAGATTTGATGGAATGTGCTCTCTGAGCAATATTGGATGGTCAGTTAACCTGTACAGTACCAGGTAGATAAGCATGCCCTTTCTTTCGCTCTGACCTACATCACCAATGTAGTCTTGGAAAGTGAAATTATAGACAGATGCTGCTTGGATTACTACAACAGCCTGTCGAGCGTGATGATGTCATTGTCATGTAGTGGTGAAGAAAAGCGTGTTTGACAAAAGATGCAGGCTGGAGCCTTGGAATGTTAGAGGACAGGTCAGAGAAACATACATGTGACAAATATTTGATGGTGTTCACTTTGTGACTCAGTCAATCTGTACCATGTAGAAGCACACCCATCCTGTCCCTCCCACTCTCCCAGTTAGATCACTAATATCTAAAACTGGAAGCACAAATTTTATGACATGTAAAAGGTTAGTAAGGTGAACGGCTTTGGTGATAGCACATGTATCAAGTGTTGTCATAAAAACATGGTTATTTTTGGGGGGAAATCAAATACTCTTTAACTCTCAATACGCAGTTCTTCATTATTTCCAAGTTCTAACAGCAATATGCTAGATACAAACTTAGACTAATGATACTCTGTTAAATGTATTTCCTACACCCAGGTAAAAACTTGTGTTGCCACTGTTGTTTCTGCTCAAACAATTTTGTCCTGCAATAAGAGGGTCTTGCAGCACAGTCCATCATTCTTAAATGGTTAGAATTAGCTTGCTGACGATATTACTTCTGAGTTCTGCATCTTGGAACAAATATAAAATTCTAGCTACCTACTATCAAGTTGTAGATTTTGTGCAAGAGAAGACATAATTGAATTATCCCTGCTTCCATATTCTTGTCTAGTTTAGCAGGAAGGCAAACTTTGGTTTGTTGACAGGCCCTAGTGGCTAGTGTTGTGGTCTTGTGGGGATGGGCATTCAGGCTGTGTTGGAATATTGCCTAAAAAACTAACTTTGTGCATCTGTAGCATATCTGTTGCATGTCCTGGTCTGTGGAAAACACAAATGAATAAGACAAGCCAAGTTGGCTGGTACTTGGTACTGCTGTGGAACAAGAAAATATCTCACCCTCCTAGCTCTTCATGTTCTATGGAGTAGCGCGGAACCAGCAAGAAACTTCTTAATTGATGGTGACTCAGTTATGTAAAGAAACTCCAAACACATGATATTGTTGCTAGGTGAGTCTGTGTCTGTTTATTGGAGTACTTCTTTAAAAATAAATTCGGGTTTATTAACTGGATCCACTGTTCATATTTCTGTGTTCTTCCCAAACAAATGCATGTTTGAAACCATGTTTTCCTGAGATTCCTTTTTTGTTTTATTGTTTTTATCCTTTAGCATGACTCATCACTATGCATATCCTACCATTATAAAGGTGCACAAAACTTCCAAAGGGACAAAGCTCTTGAGGAGATATTGTTATGAAACATGGCTCCTCTGACTCCAAGACTGGTAGTGCCCATAGATGTAAAGAAGCAGCCATGGGAACAAAAGATCCCTCTCCATAACCGCTGGCACCCAAATATCCCTCCTGTTGCTGATGTAACTGAAGGGGAATTGTTCCGTGTTGAGATGGTTGATTGGACCGGAGGGCGGGTTAGGGATGATAACTCTGCTGATGATATCAAATTCCTGGATCTCACAACAGTAAGTTTATATTTTTGCTACTGTTGGAGATCTCATTTGGTTTTACTTTTATTCTACTGCTTTCATGGTGAGCCAAACTGACTAAAGGTTTCTACAGACTCATTATCTTAGTGGACCCCTAAGAATAGTTGATTCTGAAGGGGTTCCAGCTTCACCTGGTGATCTTCTTGTAGTAGAGATCTGCAACCTTGGTCCACTTCCTGGCGATGAGTGGGGTTATACTGCAATATTTGAAAGGGAGAATGGAGGTGGATTCTTAACTGACCATTTCCCTAGTGCAAGAAAGGCCATTTGGTATTTTGAAGGAATTTATGCATACTCCCCTCAGATACCAGGTAAAGTTTCTTGTTATTGCTGGGTGTGAAGCCTTGCAGTTTTGGATCCATCAATAATTCCATTTTGCGTGTTTCAGGTGTTCGTTTTCCAGGATTAACTCATCCCGGTATAGTAGGAACTGCACCATCAGTTGAACTTCTTAATATATGGAATGAAAGGGAGAAAAGATTGGCTGAGACAAGTCCAGAGACTCTTAAACTGTGTGAAGTCCTACACCAGAGGCCCCTTGCTAATTTACCGACCCCTGAGAACTGCTTACTTGGAAAGGCAATAGGAACCACCCTCTATCTCTACTAATAGTGTTGCTTCAAGATTTGTGTCTTTCAATCTGCAAAGGGTTGAATCGCATCTGTATGATTTTTTTTTTGACCTATGGCACCAGTAATGCAGTTCTATATGCAGATATTGTCTAGCAGATCTGAATTATATCTTGCTATCTGTTTGTTTGTAAGTGCCATGTTCATAATTAATACAATTCTGTGCAGATTCAGAAAGGGACAGCTGAATGGCACAAAATGGCAAATGAAGCAGCCAGAACTATTCCTGGAAGGGAGAATGGCGGGAACTGTGACATAAAGAATCTAAGCAGAGGTTCCAAAGTTTATCTACCAGTATTTGTTGAAGGAGCAAATCTTAGTACTGGTGATATGCACTTCTCCCAGGGCGATGGTGAAGTTTCATTTTGTGGTGCAATTGAAATGAGTGGATTCCTTGAGCTCAAGTAATAAACTTTGTCATTATGTAGACTTCAATACTACTTGTTATATTATGTTTCATAAACATGTCTGACATCTTATATTTGTCTAGTCGACCTCTAATGATATAAACAAAAAACCAATTGTGTCAAATTAGAATATCAGATTCACTAGTGTAGGAAAACTTTATATTATTAGATTCCATCATTTTTTATAAAGATGCTAGCCTAGTACACTAGCACCAGTCATCTTCAATTCTTCATATGGCTATTTTGGCCTTTTTTTTCCTTCTATCTTAATGCAATGATACGCAGTTCTCCTGCGTATTCGAGAAAAAATCTTCAATTCTTCATCGCTGCTTGCATGAGACTTATCAGATAGCTCATGATTTGTGGTTCATATATTCTGGCATAGTGAATTATTTGGTGGGATCAAACTCGCTCCATTTGTGTGTTGCGATGTAGCCTGATCAATTATTCTGAACCCTACAGCTGATGTAAATCTGCCTATGCAAACTCACGTTCCCTTGTACGCTTCTCCAAAGTAACAGAATCTCTCTTGCATTCTATATAGGTGTGAGATCATAAGAGGTGGGATGAAGGAATACATGACCCCAGTTGGTCCAACGTCACTACATGTGAATCCTATCTTCGAGATAGGTCCTGTCGAGCCACGCTTCTCAGAATGGTTAGTGTTTGAGGGCATCAGTGTGGATGAGTCTGGGAAGCAGCATTTCCTTGATGCATCAGTTGCCTACAAGCGTGCAGTTCTGAATGCCATTGAGTACCTTTCCAGATTTGGGTACTCCAAGGAGCAGGTAGGCAGTTGGGTAGCTAACTGTTATCTTGAAGTATCATTTGTGCCGAATATTATCTTAACATCGGGTATTGGGGATTTTATACAGGTATATCTCTTACTATCTTGCTGTCCATGTGAGGGTAGGATATCTGGAATAGTAGACTCTCCTAATGCAGTGGCAACTCTTGCCATCCCTACAGCAATATTTGACCAGGTTTGCCTTCAACAGACCAACACCAATTTCCTTTGCTCCTTAAAATTATTAGATTAGTTAAAATATTTTTTTATAGATCATGACTTATTCCTTTTGTCTGATATTGTATCTAAGTATCTAACATGAGCTGCTGGTATGTTATTGGAGAGAGAAAAAGGTAGTGCATGTGACTCATGAGTAGGCTGTTCAAATCACAGCGGATCAATGTTGATGCTGATGAGATTAAATTTTACACCAAACATTAGTGAATTGATGTTAATGGAGAGAGAAAAAGGTAGTGCATGTGACTCATGAGTAGATTTATATTACTTTATACATTTTGTTAAAAGTAGATCATATGAGTAAGCCTGATAGCACTTGGTCAGTGCATCAGTGGCATGTATCACCAAATTATTTTCTTATATAGCAGTCAGTAATACAAGAGCCTCAACATTCTAAAACACACTTTCCCCTGACGGTTGCTGTTATGATCAAACTAGAAGAACAACTTGTAAATATTACTTCCTGGATTTTACATGAAGCAGTCACAATAGCCAGAGCAAACATATCATTTAGTAAGGATCAGACCTATTTTGCTTACTATTTCAAGATGGAACTTGACCTTTTCTACTCTGTAGCAAATTAGTCAAATATATACTAGTCTGCTGGTAGCATTGCTTTATTTTAAAGTTCCAAGGGTTCAATATCAATAGACAAGTCAAGAGAGTATATTCTTCCTTTGTACATATTCTTCTAAACTTATACTTTTTTCTCAAAACTTCAATGCATAATATTTCAATTGCTGTTGTAGGATATAAGGCCAAAACACTTGAAAGGGAGACCAGGACCAAAACTGATAAGACTTCCAGATCTTCTGAGCTGCTCAAATGATGGACACCTTCCTGTCACCCAAGACCAAAGTGGTAGAAGTGTACCCTAGAGATGCATATCATCTAGAAATTGATGAGTATCGTTCTACTTATACATATAAATAATCATCTTTATATTTCCAACTTCCAGGAATCATCTATGTATGTGACCTGGAATCCAGAATGTTGATCTTTAGTTTGTCAGACAATAATCATGTATGAGGATAGAAACACCTGAGTGGTGTCATATTTTCTGTATTGCTACAAAGTCGTGCTATGAATAATGTTGAAATTTAATTTCCCTCTCTAGAAACTTACTTATTTAGGGTGGTGATTCATGTGAAAGTCACTAAAGGAGAGTGGTACTATGATCGGTGTTGCCAGCAAAAGTAGAAATACCATGTCGTCCCTTGAATGAATGATGTAACAGATTTACCTAACTTGCAAGATTCACATTGTCAGATATTAGACCAATTTGTAACAGTTTCAGATAGAGGCCCCAATTTGGATGGATTCGGCTAGGTTTGAGTTTACATGTCATAAAGTTTATGTTAGGAGCTGAAAGCACAAGCTTTATGACATGTAAAGTTTAGTAAGATGAAGCAGCTTTGGTGATAGCATGGGTAATTAAGTGCTAAAATGCTCATTTTTTGTGGAAATAAGTTGAGCCTTTAACTCTCGATTTATGCATTTTTTTATTATTTCCAGGTTGTACCAACAATTTGCTGAATAGGGATTTGGATTAATAATATTGTGTTAATTGTATTTCGTACGCTCTGGTAAATTTGTATTCCCACTGTTGGCTCAAGAGTAATAACTATATCCTGTAATGGGAAAGTTATACAGTACTGCCCATAACTTTTAAAAATGAAATACTAATGTAGTTTATTGTATTATTACTTCTGAATTCTATTTCTTGCAACTAATATAAAATTTCTAGCTACCTACTAGCATGTTGCAGATATTCTTAAAAGAAGCCAGCTTTAAATATCCCTGCTTCTATAGTGTTGTCCAGTTTAGCAGGAAGACAAACTTTGTTTGGTGACAGCCCTTAGTGTTGCGGGGAAATGGACATTCAATTTATGTTGGAGTATTGCCAAAAACAAAATGTGCTCAAGTACCCAAGTGTTGCATGTTACCTGTGGAAAACAAAAATGAATAAGACAAGCCAAGTTGGCTGGTACTGCTGTTGTACAAGAAAATATCTCAACGTCTTAGCTCTGGATAGTCTATAGGGATGGGTGGGACCAACAAGAAATTTCTTACCTGATAGTGACTCGGTTATGTAAAGCAACTCTAAACACATGAATAGTATTGCAAGGTAAAACTGTGCCTATTCCTTTTGGAATATTTCTTTGAAAACGGAACATGAATTCTAGTTATCAGATCCACAGCTCATATTCAAGTGAGCTTCCCAAGTGGAAGTTTGTTTGAAAAATGTTTTCCTGGGATTCCTTTTTGCCTTCCTGTTTTTACCATTAGCAGTCTCGTCAGCATGCATATCCTGCCATTATAAAGGTGCACCAAGCTTCCAGTGGGAAGCTCTTGAGGAGATACTGTAATGAAACATGGCTCCTCTGACCCCCAAGATTAGTAGTGCCCATAAATGTGAAGAAGCAGCCATGGGAGCAAAAGGTCCCTCTCCATAACTGCTGGCATCCAGATATCCCTCCTGTTGCTGATGTAACTGAAGGGGAATTGTTCCGTGTTGAGATGGTTGATTGGAGTGGAGGCCGGGTTAGGGATGATAACTCTGCAGATGATATGAAATCCATGGATTTCACAATTGTAAGTTTGTATTTTTCTTGTGAAGATATCATTTAATTTTTCTTTTGTTCCAGTGCTTTCATTGTGAGCCAAACTGACTACGGATGTTCCACAGGCTCATTATCTTAGTGGTCCGCTAAGAATAGTTGATTCTGAAGGGGTTCCAGCTTCACCTGGTGATCTTCTAGTAGTAGAGATCTGCAACCTTGGACCACTTCCTGGCGATGAGTGGGATTATACTGCAATACTCGAAAGGGAGAATGGTGGTGGATTCTTAACTGACCACTTCCCTAGCGCAAGAAAAGCCATTTGGTATTTTGAAGGAATTTATGCATACTCCCCTCAGATACCAGGTAAAGTTTTTTGTTGTACTCGTACAAGCTCTTGGCAGTTGCTTTTTAAAAAAGTTTCTTGTTGTTGCTGGGAATGAAGCTTTCCAGTTTTTGATCCTTCAATTATCCATTTTGTGTATACCAGGTGTTCGTTTTCCAGGATTAACTCATCCTGGTATGGTAGGAACTGCACCATCAGTTGAACTTCTTAATATATGGAATGAAAGGGAGAAAAGATTGGCTGAGACAAACCAAGAGACCCTTAAACTGTGTGAAGTTCTGCACCAGAGGCCCCTTGTTCATTTACCGACCCCTGAGAACTGCTTACTTGGGAAGGCATGGTCAATTTTTTCACTTTAATGCCTTGGATTAAATGTAAAATTTGCATCACCTACAACAAACTGAGGGTTTGCAACCATCCACTACCATCTTTTAATAATGTTGTTTTTCACTGTGGGAAGTGCATATAAGAACATTCTACACTTTTTGTATTTCCTACAACACAAGTTAAGAGTTCTATATGCATATATTAGCTAGCAGATCTAAAGTACATCTTTCCACCTGTTTGGTAGAAGTGCCATGTTTGTAATGAATACAATTACAATGTCATGCAGATCCAAGAGGGAACTGCTGAATGGCACAAAATTGCAAATGGAGAAGCTAGAACCATTCCTGGAAGGGAGAATGGTGGGAACTGTGACATAAAGAATCTAAGCAGAGGTTCAAAAGTTTATCTACCGATATTTGTTGAAGGAGCAAACCTTAGTACTGGTGATATGCACTTTCTCCCAGGGCGATGGCGAAATTTCATTGTGTGGAGCAATTGAAATGAGCGGATTCCTTGAGCTCAAGTAATAAACTTTGTTCTTATTACACTTCAATACTACATGTTATATTATGTTTTATGAATGCATCTTCAATTTCAGAGGACCATAAGGATGGGCCCAAACAGCCAATTGCATCAAATCGGATCCACCAGTGTTGGAAAACTGAATGTTATTAGATTCCATCATATGTTATTATGACACTAGCCCAGTACACTAGCACCAGACATCTTCATAGCTTCTTGCAAAGGACTTTATCAGATAGCACATGTAGAATATGAATTAGTGAATTCATAGGATACAGAGGTTTATTTTGATTTTTTTTCCATATTGTGTTTTCATGGCATTGCTTTAACTGATGCTTCAGATCATATAGCCATATAGGCATAGTGGATTATTTGTTGAGATCAAACTCAATCTGTCTGTAGTGTAATCAGTCATGTCTGAACCACACGGGCAACACATGTCAATATTGTTGGTCCTGATGAGGATATGTCAGTTGGATAAATAAAATCTGGATGTGGACAATTCTTTTTCCATTGCATGCTCCTCAAAAGTTCTGTCATGTGCTCTGTATAGGTGTGAGATCATAAGAGGTGGGATGAAGGAATACTTAACCCCAATTGGTCCAACACCACTTCATGTGAATCCTATCTTTGAGATAGGTCCTGTTGAGCCACTTTTGTCAGAGTGGTTAGTGTTTGAGGGCATCAGTGTGGATGAGTCTGGGAAGCAGCATTTCCTTCCCTTGATGCATCAGTTGCCTACAAACGTGCAGTTCTGAATGCCGTTGAGTACCTTTCCAGATTTGGGTACTCCAAGGAGCAGGTAGGCATTAGGGTAACTAACTATTATCTTAAGTATCATGCATGCTAAATAGTATTTTAACATCAGGGATTGGGGATTTGATACATGTATATCTTTTACTTTCGTGCTGCCCTTGCGAGGGTAGGATATCTGGAATAGTAGACTCTCCTAACGCAGTGACAACTCTTGCCATCCCTACAGCAATATTTGACTAGGTCTGCTGACAACTGCTCAGCCCAACGCAATTTCCTACTTGTTTTAAAACTTCAGTGTTTAATATTTCAATTTCTAAGGCAGGATATAAAACCAAAACGCTTGAGCGGGAGACCACTTCCAGGACCAAAATTGAGAAGGCTTCCAGATCTTCTGAGCTGCTCAAACGATGGACACCTGCCTGTCACCCAAGGCAAAAGTGGCACATGAGCGCCCTAGTGATGAATATGATCTAGAAACTGATGCAGAGTCCATGTACTTTTGCATATAAATAATCATATGTATTTTCTCCACCTTTCCTACACGTGTGTGCGTAGCCTGGAATAACAAAAATGCAGATCTTCGATTTAGCTGGCAAAATCATCATGTGTGAGTGAAGTTTTTGCTTTTTGTAATTGGGAGTCAGTCCTTCTCGATCGCTGTCAGCTGTTATGTGCGGCCGATAGCCGTTTATGTGCTGCTGGTCTGGTTCATTCTCTGGATGTCTGATTCGTTCCGTGGTAACCCCTAGCAAAAGCAACTTAAAAAAACTAACAAAAGCAAAACACACGCATGCAAACACAAGCAGGTAGTTCGAGAAGGCCTATTATGATATTGGGCCAAGAATGGCGTTACCGTCTTACAATTACAAACACACGCCATTTCCACTCAAGAAATGACATCACACACAAGTACGTAACTACTAGCAGTGGAGTAGCTTGATCTAACACCAAAGAACCAGGCATCTGGCTGGAGCAAGCAGGAGTTGTCACCGGTGACTAATTCACTCCTCTCCCTAGCGCACGAGGAACAGGAGAGACACGCAGTATAAACGACTGGGAAGGAAGTAGTAGTGCTGCTAGCTGACTGTAGCGTCCAGCTCAATCTGGGCCGTCAGATGTTGAATCCGGTTGCTGGTCCTCTCACTTCTTGTGCGGGCTGAACTTGGGGCACGCCGGGCTGAAATGCTTGGACAGCACCCTGGAGTTGAGCAGCTCGATGATGGGGCCGAACGAGACGCACCTCGGCGCCTTGTACTGGTTGATGGACGCGCCGCGCGAGATGGCGTAGTCCATCACCTCCTCGAAGGTGCCGCCGCGCACGACGCGGATCTCCAGCGGCCCGATGGCGTCGCCGTTCCGGAGCTGCCGGTACACCGAGTTGAGCGCCTCCTCCATCTCCAGGCAGCAGCGCTCGAACACGGCCGCCTCGGGCATCTTCCCGCCCTCCCGCACCATCAGCTCCCAGTACACCACGTAGTGGCCCGGGATGGTGGCGGCGTCCGCCTGGCTCGTGTACTCCACGATGCCTGCGCCGTAGGGCGCCAGCAGCCCGGACGCGCGCTCCACGGCGGCCTGCAGCTCCGCCTCGTCCGTCTTGTCGGAGTCGATGCTGAGGAGCACGTTCTTGCGGCGCACGAACCGGAACTGCGGCGCCGCGTTGTGGAACCCGGTGACGAGCAGGATGTCGCCGACGCGGTAGCGGCAGAGCCCCGCGTAGGTGGTGATCACCAGCTCGTACTCCTTGCCCACCTCGGCGTCCGCCAGGTCCACCAGCCGCGGCGGCGGGTCGTCCTTGGACAGCGGCCTCGCGTCCGGGTCGTGCGGCAGCAGCTCGAAGTAGCCCATGTTGGGCATGATGGTGTAGGACACCTCCGACGGGTCGCACATGGGCCGGAGGTTCAGCCCGAAGTAGCACTCGGACGAGGCGTACATGGTGCACGCCATGGGAAGCCCGTCGCTGTAGTACTTGAGCGTCGGGATGTACTGCGCCATGGCGCCGGTGACGATCACGTCCAGGTACTTGGTGTTGGGCCACACCCTGGTGATGATGCCCTCCCACTTGTTTTCCTTGTCGGCGGCGGAGCACACGGCCTCCACGAAGCCGGCGAGGTCCGGGTCCGGCTTGAGCACCTCGCCCACGGCCGCGCGGATGGAGGGCTCCGAGACCTTGGCGCTCAGGGTGCCCGTCCGGATGTCGTGCGTGAGATCCTTCCAGTGGAGCTGCAGGAAGCGGATGGCGCGGAGCAGGCCGGACGCGAAGACGGCGCCGACGCGGAGCACCTCGGTGCGGGCCAGCAGGCCGCACAGCATCTGCGAGTACATGGACTGGAACGAGTCTGTGCAGAGGATGGCGGCGGTCGGGCTCGTGTACACGTTGTAGGGGTCGTAGGGGCGGTGCTTGAAGTGGTCGCTCTTGTAGTAGCTGGTCAGCACCGGCCGCGCCGGCAGACCGCCGGGCGTCGTCGTCTCCGACTTGATGAACAGGAAGTAGAGGCCCTTCCCCTTGTCCAGCCCAGGCACGTACCTGCAGATAGCATCATCATCCATAATTAAAAAGAGGAGAATTACAACGATGCCAGAAGAGATCCCAAAGCGTAAAGTTATAAGAATCCCCACCCACGACAGGCAACACAAACACAACAAAAAAGAAAAGAAACCCACAACACCACCACACTAAACACGACCTAGGATGACCGATACCTGCAGGAGAGAAGGACACTAAGAACACACGCGCATCACCGATTGCCTAACAACCCGGAGCCAGCAGAGGCAGAGGGAGAAGGTCATGCAAGACGATGCCTCCAAGGAGGAAGTGACGCTAACGCCACCATCGTTCGACTATCCACGTAAAAGCAGTCCAAGTCTTCACCTGGTGAAACCAAATGGATTTGGTGGCCGCAACAACACCCCAGCGGGGTAAGCTACGTTAAAGGATGCAACCGTTGTCGGCACCGGCGAATGTCAGGTAAAGCTTTCGCCAAGGGCCCCCAAAACCATCTCCACACAGCAGACCGCCGAGGCCTGGGTGAGAGGCAAAACGATGGGATGGCAGCGAGCGATCCACGGCGACGACGATGAGGAATATTTGCAGGTACCTTTGAGAATAGGGAAGGTCCAGACGACCGTGGGTGACCAAGAGGCGACTGCGACGACCCAACGTTGATCCAAAGATGCACCAGCGAGCGGTAAAGGAGCACGCCACTATCGCCCAACGACTAAAATAGCTACGACCAAGCTAGTGCAGCATCACCCGGAGAGGGGCGCCAGTAGATATGAGCGACAGCATAGGCCCTAAACTCCCACCACCAGAGCGACCAAAGGTGGACGACGGCCCCACGACCAGGGCTCGGCAATGGGCACCTACATGACCAAGGATGGGCGGTGGAACAGGGAGCTCAACGGCACCCAGCGCCTACACATGCAGCACAACAAAGCGGCGGCGACAATGATAATGGCTCCCGAGGCTCGACGATGACGACCAGCGGTGGCAACGATGTCTCCTGAGTCACCCCAGCAGCCCGGCGACCCGACGAGATGACCTTCACGGCCCCTCATGGGCGTCGGCAGCAGCCCCAAGGGCCACCGGCGGACACCAATGACAAGGAGAGCTACCTTGGGAGAGGAGGGGGGGCAGATCCACGCCGTTGGGGGTGGATCCCTGCCGGCAAGGGGCGGATCCGGCGATGTCGGACCCGGCAGCGACGTACGCTGGTGGCAACGACGGTGGCAAGGGCGACCAAGAGACCGGTGGGGTGCGGTGGGAGAGGGAGAAAGGAGAGAAATGCAGCGCCGGCCACTGCACACCGCCAGCGATGAACGGCCCCACCGACGTCCTTCTCGCGCCGCCGCACGGCGGTGGCGGTGCCGGGTAGGCCCGCGCGATCAGACCACGAGGAGGTTGGGGAGGCAGGCGCCCAGGCGACCGCGCGACCGGGGAGGCACGCCCATGCGGCTGGCGGCGGAGTTGATGGTGATGGCGGGGCAGATCTAGGGTTGAGGGAGAAGACGGAGGGGATCGAGCTGGCCCCGCCGCCGCCCTCCTCGCCAATCGTTGGGCTTTTGTCTCACGGCTCCAGCTAGGGGGGAGGGGGGCGAGCAAGGTGGGGAGGTGCGGAGGCTGCCCGGGGCGAGAGATAGCCGCTCCCCGAACACCGTGCACGCTCCGTTCCATGCATCCATGTTAATTTGCGCTCCACGAGAAAAAAACTACTAGTGTTTAATTTGGTGACTCAAATTCCGAAAGATACTGTGAGGAGCTAACATGGTGAGAAGTTTTTTTTCTTATACGTTTCAGGGGGGGGGGGGGGGGGGGGAAGGCTTTATTAGATATCAGAATTAGTGATCACGGATATAGTGGCGTCATTCTTTCCAGTCCGTACGTGCATGTTGTCGTATAATGGGGCAACAAGCACAATTAACAAAACTTTATCCAGCGTACCACACATACGTGTGCTTAGGCAAGTTGATTGGCTCTAAATCTTCCACCACTGATCGAGCACATATTTCAGCGCGAGAAGGCACTGCGTTTTGTCGCGTTGTTTACAAGGTTACACACAGCCCCAACCTCCCGGTTACGTATGCGATGGACTTTGAGCTGCCACGGCCTTATTTTAGCAAGGTAGAAGTTGGACGATGCTACACTTAAGAAAAGGGGAATCTTGGCGTCTAAAAAGTAGAGAAACGCCCGAGGCATCTCTGGCGTCTAAGATACAAACACGCATTATTTTAGGCCCGGTCTGAATGATTAGCCACGCCTCCGGCAAGTTGCCGGGTAGCCGAACAGGCTACGAAAGCATGACAAATGATTTCGTTCCACTAGCATTTCTACCATGCATTCACTTTATTTGGGCTCAAAATTACTATTATAGGTAGATTTTTATTAATATTTCCAAATAAAAGTGATGGATTGTGAAACGCATGTAGAAAGATGTATACAAGGACACCACTTTAATTCAGTTAGGTCAATTCAGTAAAATCAGAGGTTAGCTTAAGCCCTAAAAATACAGTGCGTGCACCACACCAGCTCATCATCAGCTTGGTCGATTGCAGCCGAAAACGGTTAGCTCGATCGCTTGGCCCTATCGCCTCGGCCGGGTCAAAACAGGCAAATCTATCCAAAGCAAGCGAGCTAGGATACGGATCGGAGGACGACGAAGACAATTTCCATGAAGGCGTATACAGCACTGTAGAAATTAAAGAAGCTGGATGATGAGGATAGATGGGTCACCCACAAGTTCATGACGGGCATGAGGAGGCTGTAGAGCATCTGGCGCCTGTTGAGCTCGTCCTCGATCGTCGGCATTAGCTTCCTCTCCCCCGCCGACGTCCCCGAGCTGCACGCGGCACACATTTGAATAATTAAGCAAGGCGTCAATTCACCCACCAACACCCGAACCGATTAATCAAGCGTTAATCCTCTCGCGGTTGCAGTCGTCGTCGCCGTTGCAACCATTGACCGGAACCGCGATTAGGATTAAACAACGGAGATGAGCAAGCAGCAACGGATCTGATTTGAAGGGCCAGCTACATACCTGGTGAGGAACTCGGTGATGGGGTGGGAGGAGATGATGTTGGAGCGGTCGCCGTTGGCGATGCGCTCGATCTCCGGGCGGAGGTCCTCGTACGTGACCACGGGCACGCACGCCTTGAACGCGGCGCGGTCCGTGCGCCCCTCCATGCCGTGCCGGCGGAGGTACTCGGCGCCGTTGTTCCGCGCCAGGATCTCGCCCAGCACGCGCACCTGCTCCGGGTCGAAGTTCTTGGTCATCTCCTCGATGATCTCCAGCTTCTCCGCGTCGCGCTCGCACGCCGCCACCCCCAGCGCCGTCACCCTCCCCTTCGCCGCCGCCGCGTCCGTCGCCGTGGGAGCCATGGCAGAAAAGCTAAACGAAACGGGGGGTTTATTTGGCTAGCTTAGCTTACTTGCGGGTGGCTTGCTTGGTTGCCGTTCCTTGCCGGCTTGCAATTCTCTGTGTCTCTCTCGTTCGCAGTTTGTGTGGGGAGGATGCTGTTGCAGGGCCCGGTATATATAGCGCGCGGGGGGGTGCTCCCAGGGCATGGCCACGGCCGCCATGCACGTCGGGGCAGCAGCGAGCCCGGCCGGCAGCGCGTGGCCCACGCGGGCGTCACTGCCCGCACCAGGCGGGAGCACGTGGGCCCGCGCTGTCCGCCACGTCGGACGGGCGATGGGACTCGCGGCCGGCGCGGCCGGCAGGCGCCATCGGGGCTGACGAGACGGGAGCGCGGCTGGGCGCGCTTGTCCCGTGCGCCCGCCGCGCTACGATGGTTCTGGTTTGGCCTGGCTAATTAGCCGACCGGTCGGGTTGGCGATGACGCCGGATTAAACTAACCCAACGCGGGCGGAGAGGAGCCCGACACGGGTTAGAAAAATGGGGTGGCGCGGGGAGGCATGTGTCGACACACCACCGTGCACCACCACCAGCAGGGGAAATCAGCTGGGTAGTAGGATAATGGGGGTGATGCTGCAAGCAAATGGAGGGAGGCGATAGCCGATAGGGACCCATTGGAAAATTGGGATTTCCCTTCTTTGTGTTGTTGGGAACCAGTTGGAGATGGACGGCAATGATGATTGATGAGCACTGTACTGGCGACTGAGGAATTTCCACGGGGAATATTTTTGACATTTTCGAGGGTGCGTATTTTGACATTTTGGAGAATTTCCGGAGTCATAGTGTAGTGAGTACTAATAACTGTTACTAGGAGATTAACCTACTTGTTAAAAAGGTAACACAAGTTAAGCTTAATTTTCACAGTACTCATCCCATGTACAGTACTACGGTTCAGCTTAATTTTCACAGTAGAAGCCGTCATCAGCACAATTTTCACAGTAATTATTTAACTTAAAACGCTGGATTGATTTTCCAAAGTCCTACCAACCACATATTCCTTCTTGGATTCATCGAAATGCATGTAGGGTGCCGGGCTGGATGTAACGTGTTTAATTAATTTGTTTCCCTCTCTCTTTTTTTGCCTGTTTTAATATAATTAGGACATCCTCTCAAAAAAAGCATGTATAATTAGCACACGCACTGTGGTTCGTTGGACTAGTGCCACAGTTGGATACGCAGGTTGGATCTCCTGTCTACCTGCGAGGGGAAAAGAGCCAAACGTGTTTTCCGTGCCCATCGAGGCGTGCATGGCCCTCTACGGGAAGGGTGCCGGTTCCGCGGCTGGATTTGGCATGCACGTTAACATCTCCGATGAGTTGGCGCCGCGCGCGCGGTGTAGATTCCAGGCTGTGCCGTGTTTTACTCTCGTCGCAGTTTAACCGCGACAGCGACGAGTCCAGTAAATTTGGTACCAGAACGGTCTGGCTTTACGTGGGTAATCGAATCCGGTCAATAATTTTATTAGCTATCTTCATCAGCGACGACAAACATTAGCCAAAGAGAGGTTGGGACTTGGGAGGGGGAAGCGGAGGACACGTGTCGCCATTCGCCGCAGCGTATTTTGAAATTTGTACCTGAAAAAGGCTGCTTGACTGGCATACCCTCTCTCGATGTCATCAGAAAACCACTCGCCGTGCATCCTAAAAAAAAGCTTCTCCGCCGGATCAGGTCGCTATACGAAACCATGACGGAGACGTATACGGGCCTCGGCTCGGAAAGCCGGAACCGTGCATGCATCTCCGCCGCGGCACCACAGAAAGCAGACGGCGCGGAGTGGCGCTGGCAGGGCTCGCCGCCGCAGCGCGGGTAACCCTCACGCGGCCACGCGCGGCGCGTGCAGGCGCCAGGCGGCAGCGTGCGCTCGGCGCCGAGCGAGCTGGAGCGTTGCTCGGATGGATGGATCCAGAGTCGCCGTTCATGCGCGCGGGAATCGCGGGCGGGCGAGGCTGATCGGTCGGCGCGGTGGCTTGACTGACATGCCCGGCCGCGCCGGCCGGCCGGCGCGCGGCCTCGGATAGTCGTAGATGGATGCATGATCGATGAATGATACTCCCTTTTCAAAGGAATACCTGATCGATGAATGATGATGCCTTATCCTTCAAATTAAACCCAGAGACTGATTCAAATAAATAAATAAATCCAGATGATGCAATAGCCAACCTAAATAAAAGACTTAAAAGAATGTAGTTTATAGTATATCAATAAAAAGACAAAGACGACGATAGCATCACCCTAAAGTAGTAATGCTAGAATAAGGAGTGAGCAAAAAATTATGTTAATAACCATCGTTTTCTCCGGAACGACGAGCGAGGAATTCTCTGAATAAGTAAGGATAAGTGTTATCTATGGATGCTTAATGTTTGCTCGATTTGAAATGACAATAATTTGTAATTCCTTCAAGACATATATGCATCTGTTCGAAAAAGACACACATGCATACACTGTGGCTATATATGTGTGCATTTCATGATGCAGAGCCGGGACGTTATCCCATCATATCATCTAAGAGAAGATACGACGTGTGATGTGTCTCTACACACCTCACTTCGTCAACGGCGGAAGAGGGAGGGCGACCGAAAAATAAAGGGAGGCACTGGCAGCCGCTAGCTGCAGTGACGTGCTCGGAGGAATAATTGCAGTTGAGCGCGGGGCGTTCGTTGGGGGTTTGGACTGACCAAGCATAACCTAAGCAAAAACCCTGATTGATTGGTTCCACTGCTTTGTGTGTGTTCCATCCCGAAAGCAACCGCGGATCTGATCGGCGAGCGAGGCGTCAACTCCGGCGGAAGAAAAACGGAGCCCCCGGCCCGAGTCCAACGGCTCGTCAGATTCGTGCGGTTTGTTTGCCGCGGCGAGTTCAGAGTTCTCGGTCGGCAAGCAAGAAGCAAATGGGGGAACGAAAGCGACGGCCGGCCAGGCGAGTCCGTGGATGTCAGTCGCACCAGTAGAGAAATGACATTCCATCCAGCTACAAAAGTCTCCGTCATTTTTTAGAGTTCAAAAACTAGTTCCGACGGGGGCTCTTTAGTCACGACCCCCTTTAGTCCCGATTGTAATGGCTAGAAATAATAAGGGAATCTAGTGAGGCAGTTAGTCCATTTAGTTCTGGTTGGTGTTTCTAACCGGGACTAAAGAATGATCTTTAGTTCCGGTTGAAACCAACAATTGGAACTATATCTCTCTTTTTTATTCCCCATCTGCGGTCTCATCTCTCTTTCCACTACCTTATCCTCTTTCCCAACCCACCACCGGCCTCTCTGTCTCTCTCCACCGCTTCCTCTCCTCCCTCTCCTCCTCTCTCCTCCCTCCACTGTCTGCTGCCGGTGCGCAGAGCCTCCCCGGCCGCCCCCCTGGCCACCGGCTGCCGACACGTGAGGCCTCCCCGGTCGGGGCCCTAACCGCCAGTGCGCGGCACTCGGGGTCCTGGCCGCCGGCGCGCGGGCTTCCTAGGCCGCCGACCACGCGGGCACGCGCGGGGCCTCCCCGGCCGGCCCCTGGCCACCGGTGGTGCGAGCCCGGTGGCTCCTGGTAGCTACGACGGCAAGCGCGAAGACCGGGATGAGGAGCAACGTGAGCTGGGGCGTTGGTGAGCAAGAGCACGGAGCTCTTGCTGGTCTCGGAGGTGCTGACCTTCGCGTCATCTCTGGCTGCCGGCAGCACCGGCTCCGGGGAGGGCGAATGAGCAGTTCAGCGACAGGAGCTCGTCAATGGCGATGCTAGTGGCGCGGATGAGCCACTCGATGGCCTTTACTGGGCTGGTCGATGCCGAGGCGGTCCTGGATGTTGTAGAACTGGATGGCCGTGGGCACCGAGAGCTGGACACGTCGGTCCCGGAGCCCCGCACCGTCACGACCTTGTTGTGCCGGTCCTTGCCCCTGGCGGCCGCGCATGCCACCCGGTATGTCCGCCATGCCGCCGTCTAGCGTGGCGCGCGGGCGCTTGCAGGCGGTGCACTCCATGCCTACCTCCTCCATGCCTCGCTCATCCCCAATTCTCAGTGTGCGGCTGTGCCTGCTCAATTTGTAGTGGAAATGGAATTCAAAAATAGGTGTGTGTCTTCTTCCTAATTCCTGCTTATTTTGTTCATGGAGTTCTTATTACTTTCTCTTTTTTTTTACCAACTAACCTTTCTTGATTTGGTTTTGGATTGTGCCCGACAGTCATGCTTGCTGCAAACTATTTATTTTCCTTCCTTCCATCTCCTTACTTTTTTATGAAGGTGAATGCTAATGGTGTATAATAGGTTCTAGCATATTTGTACAAAGATCTTGAGAAATTATTTTATAAAATATGTTCATAATTATTGGCTTGATGGAACACATGAGTTGATCAGAACAAAATCAGAAAAAGAAAAATTCATGGTTGTTGGCTCGGTTCTCTTGTATTTTTTTCCTCAGTGTTAGCAGGTTGTTTTCTTATTTCGTATCTGCAATAATTTAGAGGAGGTTTTTAATCCTGGACGAATGACCTGTGATAAAAAAAAAGGAACTTTTAGTTTCGAATAATTAATCCTGATTTAGGTTTTTAAGAGATACGAGATACGAGGCTGGTCGCGGCGCTCGTATTTACACCATTGTCGTCGCTGCCTTTCTGGTGGCCGTCAATCAGCTGATGTGCCTGCACGCGCCGATCCGTCCTCAAAAGAAAAGCTTACATGTCTGTGCTCTGCTAGTTCATGTCATGTCAAGATGGATATACATAAAGATAAGCGGTAATTTCTCACGGGTTAGTCTAGTCTAGTCTAGTCCGATCGATTAGCTGGGAGACCGTCCTGTTGAATTAGCGGCGTGCTTAGTGGTGTAGATGGCTAGCATAGATTAGGGTTATCCGGCCGGGGTGCTCTCATGCACGTAGCTTGACTTCGTGGGAGGGTTGTCGCCTGCCGATCAATGATCTTCTTGCTTTTGGGTTGGGCAGCAGGGAGTCTTTGGCGTAGACCAGTCCTGTATACGTGCTGCGTCGTCCTACCCCAGCTGCCCATAATCGAGCATTATTTCCAGTGACATCAGTGGGTTGATTTCGGGGCAGTTGAGCCAGACGGGCGCTGCAAAACCCCATGTGAGCGAGTGCTTTTGGTCGTTTGCTCATGGCTAGGGGAAGTCGTGTGGTTTGTTTTGGGTACAAGAGCTTTATCGCTTTCCCTACTGATCAGCTGGCAACTGGCATTGCATATACGCTTGCAGCTGTACTCAGCTAGGTTGCTTAATGCTTATTACACATGCGGTCCAACAAGGCCAGTCTTTACTGTCGATTGAATACTTGGGGACAGCCGGCCTGTTATTATCGAGTGGATTTGGATTGTCCCATGAAAGAGCGACATGATAGTAATGTCTTGAGGCGACTCTGCTTAGATTAGTACATGTTTTTGCAGACAAGGCAATGAGACCCAAACGCACAATCGGCTGTTTTGGAGCTAATGTCGAACTGTATTAGGGGAGGCTTATTGTGCAGACATAAAGATGAAGATCTTTATTATCTAAAAAGAAAGACAGAAGGCTATATCATATACGAAGAGGGGCTCTGCTGTTTGATTGCTTGACTTCACTTGACTGGAGCATTCCATCTGATTCGCAGTACTAGCTAGTACACCGTACGCTGCTGTTTATAGCCAGGCTCATCCCAGCTGCATCAGGAACAACCTACCACAGACGCCCGCCACCCTACGCTCGGGAGATGCGTTAACAAAATGGAAATGCTGGATCGTGTCGGGCGACACTCCCTGATCCTCGAGCCCTAAAAATACACCCCCACGATTCCCCTCCAACGCGAGAGCATGTATAGCCTCGAGTAGAAAAAACCCGCGCGCGTCGCTCCGCGAGGCCGCAGCAGCTACTCGATCGCTACCGTGTAGGAGTAGGCTATGTTGGGGCCGCATCCGGACCGAATCCAACACGCCCACGGAAAAAGAGGCCGACCGCGCGCATCAGGCACCGCCCCATCCATCGGTCCGGTCGTCCGTCCCATGCAGGCAATCCAGCCAGCCAACTGGCCGAGCACCCCCCACGGCCGGCCGTGATTCGGCGCGCCCAGACTCCGATGCCCGCGGCCGCGGCGCGCACGCACACGCGCTGTGTGCCGGCCGGCCTGCGTGCCCCGCCGAATGTAGCCACGCGACGATGCCGCGCCTACGCGGCTACGCTCGCTAGCTATAGCACGCTGATGAGCGACCGACCGATCGATCGATCGGTCACCGATTTTCACAGTTCGCCCACCCTCCGTGTGGCGTCTTGTGCTCGCGTGGCCGTCGCGGCTCCCACCTCCCATGTGAAGGCCGGAGACCGGCCGGCCGCGCGCCATCGATCCGAGTATACGACCATCCCCCCGTGCGCACGCGCCAGTGCGGAGCCCACCGCACCGTACGCGCGGAATGGTCAGGGGCAGGGCGTCAGGCTCCCAGGCCCGACGACCGCGCGTGGATGCATGGCTCGGGTCGCCGTCTCCACCAGGCAGCCGCCCGGCAGCCCGGCACCCTGGAGAGCGACGCCTGCCTGGCACGGCGACGCCGGCCGCTTCCATCGGCGCTGCACGTACGCCAACCACGCACGCTCTTGCCACAGCCAGCGCCCAGCGCGCGTTGCGATTGGAACCGAACCTGTGAGGGCTCGACACACATGCGGAGAGGACCGAGTCCAACGGATTACGGATCGCGGTCGTGTTACGTTAGGCGTAACAGTGGTGACCGTGATCCTGCGAGATTGACCGCACTCCACCCGCACCGTCAAATCCCGCGACTTTCGAGCTCCGAGTCAGCTTTCCGCTCCATCTCTGCTCTTGGGGTTGGGGGGCGAAAGTTCTTCAGAGTGAGCTGCACCGCGATAAGACAATGGCCACGAGCTGGAAACCGGACCAGCCAGTCGCGGAGCGGGAGGGGACAGCACAGCTATGTGCCCATCCGACACCGACGGGATGGCACGCAAACAGCGATCCCGTCCTGTACCAGTCATTTCGTAGGCCTAGTTCGCTTCGTGCTCTGCGTGTCTGACGAGAAGATTGGTCGAATCAGGTCTATGACTTCCACTCATTGTCCTTCTCCTTTTTTTAAAAAAAAAAGAACAAAGAGAATCCAACACACCATGAACATGAGTCCGTGGACTGTTCCCAGGAGTCGTTGCTGTCCTAGCGACGTGTGGTCCGCCGAGCTGCAGCGATCCAACCGAGCGAGTGATCGATCACACGCTGCCGGGCCGGTCGGTGTCACTGGTTCACTGTCACACGAGATACAGGTTCCAGTGGAGAGAAGCCGAAGTTTGCACGCTGGATCCTGACAGGTGCCATTAGTTAGTTATCTGCCGCGTGCTGATCAAGTGTCCGCCGGGAAATCTCACGTGACGCAGTCGCATATCTTCTCTTGATATTCGCAGGCTTTTCAAGGACCGGACTTCACAAGGTCATATGCTTAGGGCGCTTTTGGTAGGACTCCAACTTCAGCTCCAGCCGCGGCTTCTACTGGAGCCCTACCAAAGGTCAACGCACGAAATAGCTCCGCGAGTGAAGCACCCACGGAGCCGGAATCCTTTTTTAACTGTCGGGGAGGAGCCAAAAATAGTGGCTCCTCCAGCTCCTTCTCGTTGTTGCCCACCGTTGCCCTCGGGGGAGGGTCCACAGGCAGGCGGAGGCACCTCCGGGCGGGCGGGCGGCGGCAGACGGGAGAGCTTCGGCGGGCGGCGGCCGACGGTGACGGCGACAGCGGGGGCGGAGACGGCGACGACGACTTCTGGGGCGGAGACGACCGAGAGGCGGGGGTGGAGACGGCGACGGCCGGGAGGAGGCGGGGGCGGAGGCGGCCGGGGGATGGCCGACGGCGGGAAAGCTCCGGCGGGGGAGAGTGGATTGGCTGGGGAGAGCTCCGACTGGCGTGGGAGTATAGGGAAGAGAGAGAAGAATGGGAGGCCGGCGTGGGAGGATAGGAAGGAGAGAAAAGAAATAGGAAAAGGAATGGGAGGAGAGAAAAGAAATAAGAAGAGAAAAGAAAGAAAATAAATAGGAAGAAAAGAAAAAAAAGAAAAGGAAAATGAAAGGGTATTATGGGTATTTCATCTTATCTAACCATTTTAAATTACACGAAAGAGTCGTTTTGCCAAACGATTTTCGAAAAGGAGGAGCCAGAGCCGAAGAAGCCACTCCACCAGAGGAGCCCAAGCCAGAGCTGTTTTCGGAGGAGCCGGAATCCTGCCAAACTGGCATTATGCGGCGGCTCCGGGACAGTCTTGAGTTCAGAGGATTCAGGCATTCAGCTTCATGTTCAGGCTTTCAATGCAAGGCTTTCTGTGGCTGCTCTGACCCAGAGGCAACTTTTGTGCTGAATTCGTGGCGAAATTCCTGTTTGCAGAACTCTGTTTTCATGTTGCCAACTGCGCAGGGAACCGTATTGATTATCCTAAATTGACCAAAAATTCTGCTTCCATTTGCACCCTGAGCACAAGACAATCCCTGCAGACAGATTGACCGTGCTGCGTGCATCCGGTCAAAGTCTGCAAATCTGCAACGAATTCATCACCAACGATTTGTCTAAGACTTGAGACGTGGATCATGCATGGCGGCTTATCTGTTCACAAAATTGCCGAAAAAAATAAAACGAATAAATAAACAATTATTGCCTGCGAGTGCCAAAGCAGCTGTTTCATTTGGTCCAAAACCAATGGCTGCTCGGCGCGCCTTGCCGGTCGTCTACACCGCACGCTTCGCCGATCGAATCTGCTGCCGTGAACCGGCCGGCTTCTTCATCGTCAAGCCGCCTCCAACGTGCCTTATCTTCAGCCAGCGTCACATCACGTCTCTGATCTCTGTAATGAAGAACACAGCACTGGCAGTACGATCGGTGATGCCACAAGCAGAATTTTAGCTTCAATGATCGGCGTTCAATGCCAGGCTGTGTGTGTGGCTGCTCTAGTGCTCCGGGCCTCTGACTCGGGAGTCGGGAGACAACTTTTTGTGCTGAATTCCTGTGCCTCACGTTCGTTTCAGCTCGTGCTGAATCCTGATTTTATGTTGGCAGCTGGTCGATTAACGGGCTTGACTGCCTTAAATTGACAGACATCCTGCCCCAATTTGTGCCCAAAGCACACGGCATTCCTGCAAACAGAAAATGAGCGTGCTTTGTCCATCCGGTCAAAATCCGCAAATCTGCAGACAAAATCAGCATGAAACGATCTGTCCAAAACTCAAAGCATCAGGCATGGAGGTCTATCTGTTCACGAAATTGCCAAAACAAGACCAAACGATTCACAGAGAAGGGCAAGCAGCTGGTGCTGTGGTGCATTTGGCCCCCAGGTCGGCACCTGCCGGGGGTCGTCTGCACCACACGCTTGCCGGTCGAATCAAACTGTCGTAAACCGGCCGGCTTCTTGAGCTTCAAGCTGCCTCCAACGTGGCATATCTCCAATCTACTGATGATGGAACGTCACGGCTCCGAAACGCAAAACACACACACAGTGCCTGTACGATCGGCCGCTGACTTCATGTGCTCCTGACCTGTCTTTTCTTGGTCGCCAAATCTCTTTCGGTCGAAGCTACACCGAGCTGTCTGTCAGCTCTGTTGACTTTGCGCGGAGGCGCAACCAGTTGGTGTCCATGCAGCCATGCTCACCACTGTTTCTGAATTCCCAACCCAGACTTTGCACAGACTTTTTTTTTTCGCGAACATGAGGTCCCGTGTCCCGTGAAGTGACAAGTGGCAGTGCCAGTTTTGCTTGCGCCACTGTTGTGAAATCTGCGTGCCGTGTCTGCCATTGCAAAATTTCCCTTCTCTTCTCATCTTCTAGGTTGGAAAGTTTGGTAACTGAAGTTACGGGGCCTTGCGGCCGTGCCGATCTCCACAGGGGATGGACTCTCTCCGTGTAGTTCCCTCACACCATCCCTCGTGGGAACAGGCACTGGAACGGCAATGCTCATCCGGTAGGGTGCACGAGTCCTACACGGGGCAACCGTTCCAAAAACGGTCTGTGAGCGCTGCAGCCAGCCAACCCAAGTGTCAACGTCACGTTGAGCATATCAAGGCATGCATACGCAAGCACAGAGATGAGCTCGGCCTTGTGGAGAAAAACCATGGACCCCCGGGTGCAGCATCAATGCAACAAGCAACATTATCCTGAGATCGAATCGGTTCGATCTCGACAGCTTACCTGATTCCTCTGGCCTGGCTGATCAATTTGAGAGATAAATAATGGGGCAAAAACACTCAAGCATGCGTAAGTGTTGGTCTCATGGAAATTATAGTATAGAACGGGACTAGACAAGCGTATCAGTGGCAACGATGGGCCCTTTTACAGTCATACTGCATTATCTGGTGTCCCCATCGGGGAATTTCATCAGCGGATAGGGGCTGGATGGCCGGGTTAAAAATAGGAGGTTCTCAATACTTTGGCATCACGAGATGTTCTGCATTTTAGCATATCTAGCATCATCAATGACGATTTCGCCCTGAGCAGCTAAGCACTAGCTCTGCTTGCGCCAGGCAATGGATTGGTAGTTTGATCTCTCAGCAGTTAGCTCCTAATCCACAAAACTCATGCGATGCCAACAGAAGCACCGGCACGGAGCTCCATTCACATCTTGGTGCTATCATGACTGCACTTCAAAGAAAGTGTGCAAGAATGCAGAATATTTGAGCAGCATAAGCATGTTGCAAAGATGTAAACAACAAAGATGACAAAAGCAAGCCTCCAAATTCTGTACAAATCAGACCTACCAGAAGATGACCACCTGCTCTTTGGTTAGTTCAGTGGAGCTTGGGTGCCACCTTATGATTCAGACTTGTCGGAAGGTCTCAATTTTCTGTTCATGTTGTCAAGATAACCCTGTTCATGAAAGGATCATTGTCTATGTCACTAAAGCTGACTAATAATACTTCAACTGAACGAGCTACATATCTTACTTAACGTATCAACTGAAAACATGAGAAGTCACCCTGATATCTGGATCACGTACCTGGAGTATGCAAACTGCAGCAAATTTATCTGTCATTGTTTTGGCCTCATCTCGATTTTTTAGATTCAGAGGATGCAAGAGGGCTTCAACACACTGTAGATAACACAACAACAAGATCAAATGATCAATCAAAAAACTCAACTAACAGAGAACCAAAAGGGAGATGGGAAGAGGGTGCAAAGGCGAGTCATATTAAGGAGCAACACTAATGAATCCAATTATCATCCTAGTGTGTTACAACAATGCAATGTAGTATCCCAATATGTTTGTGCAAGAATGCTCAGAGAAGAAAATATAATTCACCTTTGAGGTGAAATTTTCATCCCAATATGTGTAGCACAGATCATCAAGTTTCCCTGTTTGATAAAGCTCTCCAGCAAGAAGCCTTACTTGAACTCCCTGATTTACAGAAAAGAGAACATTAGAAAACATAAAGTGGAATTGGGAACGGTATAAGAGCACGAGCACTTTACATCTGAAGTATGTTGACCATGCAGGTTGAATGGATAGCCCACAACAAACCCAGCAAGGGAATATTTCGAAGCCTATCCAGTAAACAAAGTTAGTATAATAACATTATTCATGTCAATTAGACTAAGGTCCAAAACTGTAGAAGAATGAACAAGTTCAACAAGTAAAAGTTGAAAATAAAACAGTATTGCAAAATGACTGACAATATTCTGATGTTAAATCACTTTTGACATTTTTGTGGACAGTGTCAGACCAGAATATTTTGGAAAAAATACATGCTAAAATAAAACTAAATTAGTAAAGAAGCCTGAGTTCCTGACATCTTACTGTCACTGGGAGTATGTCTCCCTCTTTCCTCTTGGGTAGAGGTAAATTTGATTTTAGTTTACAAACTGTGAAAACAAGCTCAATCAGGCTTTTCAAAAAAGAAAATAAGCTTATCAAATACTTAAAAAGAATGATGGTGTGATGTGGCATCATTCATTATACCATGACAGCTTTGTAGCAGACTGAGTACTCAATCTTTTTCTAAGGGCTAACTTTTGGTATACCCACAATAGATACGATGCCAGAAACTGAACAGGATATCAACATACCAATGTTTTGAAATCATCTGCCATCAAGTTGATGTTTGTCTTTGTCCGACTCAAGACACTGCAAGATTCATTCAGTACAACCAACTGAATAACTAAATGATAGAAAACAACAGGCAAGTTTTGATTAACAAGGAAATGAATTCAGATTATCTGCTGCACGGACATTGTTCTCTTTTTCACAAGACACAGAATGACTATAATGAAAGCATTCAATTAGTGAGTACTCAGTAGCTGAGAAAATAAGGCGCGATCTTGTCGAGCTTGTAATTAGAGTCTTTTCAGACTCCCTTATTTTTACAAGGAGAATCTTCTCAGACTTGACAGATAAATTTATGACAACAAAAGAGAGAATTATTGTAAAACCCTAGATCAGCACACACTGAAGCAAATTTCGTGCCACCATCCAAGCAAGGAAAGGGGAAAAACATCATAGGCTCACACAGCCCGTCAAATTCAAGTTTGACTAGTTTGGCCTAGCCTTATTGAGTATACTACCAATTACCAAACTGCTCTAAGTCTGGGTGGAACAGGCCCACCAAGTTCAGATGAAAATCAACCAATTGATTCGTAGACAGTTTAATAACCACACATATAGAGTTCAGCTGTCCATCTAGCTTTAGAGTTTAGACTACATGTAGATATGGATAAATCTGTAGTCTTTTGCATTTCTTTTTACCATTTAATATGCTCACATACGGTAGTAGGCTAAAACCACATAACTGCTCAGCGTCTGATACCACTAATAAAAGGGGGGAGGGATACGAATCGGACACAATTCGTGTTGCTTCAAAATGCAGAACACAGATACAAAGGCATTGTTTTAATCGTAGAATGCATACTGTCTTGCATTGAGCACGTCACTTTCCAATTTGGCATTGGAATACAGTTCCTGCGGGTCAATGGTTTTGTTGTAACTTGTTATACAGCAAAACTTGTCGATTGAAATAATTCACAGCGGGACAATTGATGCACATCACTCATATGGACAACTACATTTGCATCCTTATATAGCAAAAAATATGTATATGCTGGAATTAGTACAATGAATTCACTGAATTGTGCCCTATGCCAGTTAACATTGGAACAAAAGCAAACCCTCGAGACATTTCAGACATTATATCACTAAAAGTATCGAACACATTGTGCGACGGGCACGGGCAGCAATTGTTGGAGGCGCTTACCTCAGAGGCAAAGCGATCCTGTTCTTCTCATCGGAGACGGCCAGCCCGACGTACTTGCTGCCAACGTCGAGGCCGAGCAGCCGAGCCGCCTTCTTCTTCGACCCGCCCTCCAGAACCTTCCGGAAAAGCTCCTCCGCTTGCAGCAGCCTCATTGTATATCTCCGACGGAACAACGCGGCGGGCGATGGGTTCGGAGCGACGCAGCCGCGCAGGCAACGACGGCGGCGGCTGCGGCGGCGGCGGAGTTATTAGGGGAAGGGGACTGCAGACAAGAGGAAGTAAAAGGAACTGAAAATGCCCAGTTTGGACGGCCCAGATTAATATGAACAACCATCCAACGGCAGATGGAGCAACGGGGCTCAGGGCAAGTCTCGAACTCGAACTGGATGCCCGCCCCACCAGTCCACCGCACAACGCGACGCAGCGCGGCGCTCAGATTCCCTGTCACTCCGGAGCCCCCTCCGCTTCGGCCGTTGCAGACCGCAGGAGTGAAGCTTCCATGGCGGAAGAGGCAGCGCAGGAGCAGCCGAGCCCCACGGCACCCCGCCCGGTCCGCTGCATCGTCAAGCTAGGTACTCTCTCGCGCTGTCCGCCGCGACATGCCTCGTTTCCTTGCGTGCCTGCACGCCTCTCTGGCATTGGTTGATTTGAGGAGATACGGCGGGTAGCGCAGGTGGAGCGGCGATCACGAACAAGGGCGAGCTGGAGAGCATCAACGAGGAGAGCCTGCGGTCGGCGTGCGCGCAGCTGCGGCAGGCCATGTCCGAATCCGACGGCGATGGCGCCCCGGGGAAGGTTCTGGGGATGGACTGGAGCAGGAGGCACGGCGATCCGGCCGACCCGGCCGTGGACGCGGAGCGGATCGCGGGGATGGCTGGGCTGGGGTTCGACACTAATTTCATCGTCGTGCACGGCGCCGGTATTGCTCGGACTCTGTTGGATCGACTCTGGCTGTCTGTCTTACTCCTGCTAAGCTGAAGTCGACCCCACATTGCGGTTCATATTTCTGCTTCCCAACTTGTAAGCTCAAAATGCCATGTTAATGTATGCATTATTAATTAGCAACTAACATGGCACAAATCCCTCTTGCTGGAAGAGCAACTGCGCACAAATGGAATGCCTGACACTGCTCAGCTGTAGTTTCAACTTTGATTTTATAGGCCCTAGGGTATTCCTGAGAGATATTTCTAAGCAACTGGTAGAGATTAATCAATTTACCTCGGCGTATATAATTCTTACGAACTATTATTGGACTGGTAGGTTTATAAAGGTAGAGTTCAAAAAAATGCGGATAAATATAGTTTTAGGATACTGATTCTGTGATATTCTGCTTCCTCCACGTTCTGCTTTAGGGTCTTTTGGGCACTTCCAAGCAAGTAGATCTGGAGTTCATAAAGGAGGGCTGCACTCCACCCTGGTGAAGGCTGGCTTTGTTGCTACAAGGATTTCAGTGAGGACACTTTTGATGCCTATAATATTATTATATCCTATCCAATGTTTCTGTTTTTCTGATGCATATTCTGGAAGCATGTTCTAATGCACTAAACTTTATAATTTAGGTCACTTCTCTCAACCAAGAAATTGTTAGAGCCCTGGCAAGAGGTATGCATTTTTTTTAGATTTCTTCTATGTATCTTTGTTTCTGTGTAGTCTTACGCCTAATGCTAGACTTGGTCTGAATTGTGATATTTCTCATATCGACGTTGTAGGTATTTAAAATTCATGATTATGTTCCCTTCCTGTCTGTAGTAGGATATGAATATGTTTCCTTGTGTTTAGTTTTTACCGTATACTTAAGTTCTTATTTAGCCAATGATCCCATGCAAGGATTTATCATCATTTGTCAAGAACAATTTCTGCTTTTATCCGCAAATCTTAATGAACTTTCAATAAATTGATTGGCATATTACTTGTCCATTTTGAAATAGACCTTGAATGGTTATTACTAGATTGTCAGTTAGAATCATTGGTGAGTAGAGGACTTACGGAAATGCACATTCTTTTGCAGAAGGAATACCATCTGTTGGTATGTCACCATTTGCTTGTGGGTGGTCTACCAAGCAAAGAAAAGTGAGCAAATTTGAGAAACTATTGCTTTTCTTGCATATCATTAGACATCATCTTGGAAGTATACAGTTGTTTTACATTCATACATACCTAATCCTTTTAATATGCATTTGCAGCTTGCATCAGCTGATGCTTCTCAAATAATTCAGTCACTCCATGCTGGCTTTGTCCCTGTAAGTTGTTGCACCAAAGGTTTTGAACAACTATCCCTTCAGAATTTCAAAGTTGCCTAAGCTGTTAGCATGAGTCATCCACATATTTAAGAAACATATGGTTTTACTGAAGTATGTATCATATTTATTAGTTATTTCTTATGCATTTCTTTGATGCATCCTTCAAATCTTATTTGCACTGGCAGCCTGGTCATGGTGTTTAATGCATATTGGATGCTAACATATGTCATTACAACAACAACAAAGCCTGTTGTTGTATAGGAGTTAGTGTCCAATATGAATTACAGAACAGGATACTTACATAAGTCATATGGATTATTTATTAATTAATTCTAAGCATAGTGGAAGCATTACATAAGTTCCATGAGTTTTTTTCTCAGATCCACATGTGGAAGGAACATAAACATGATCAGCAATTAAGATAAATTGTTACTTTAGTGTAACACCCATGTTTCTTGCAGGTTTTGCATGGAGATGCTGTTCTTGACGAATTGCTGGTGAGTTCTTGAAGCAAAGCATGTCTACATTCTCTTTTAGAGTTTTGTATTTATAGATGCTGCCTGGACTATAAAATTGATTTGTTTATTCAAACTAAAACTGATCTTATTACTCAATGACCAGGACTGCACCATATTGAGTGGGGATGTCATCATACGGCATCTTTCGCAGCTTCTAAGTCCGAAATATGTTGTATTTCTGGTACTGTTACCGTACCTCCTTTCTCATGGCTTTAAAATTGTCCCATAGCAATGGAAGATAATTTAGTACACCATATTCTTTATTTGGTTGTACTGTCTTCCTTGAAAATTTGTTCTGTTCTTTTTTTTTTCATTTGGTGGGCTCATCTTCTTTTGCTTCTCTCAGAATATTTTACTTCAACTGTTTGTTCAATTCTTACAATAGATTGTATTTTATCTGCTAGTCTGAAAATTGAGATGTAGACAGATGTCCATGGAGTATATGATCGCCCTCCAACTGATCCAAATGCAGTACTTCTAAGGGAGATAGGTTAGTATTCGCTTGGCACATATTGATTTGGCTGCCTATAGTATCTGTGTTGATACTATGAAACTCCAACTGACTTGTGCTATTTAACAGAGGTGGATGATAATGGAAGCTGGTCTATTGTAAAACCTGCATTACTGCAAGGCAACAATAAAGGAGGTATGGTGCTGTATTCCTTTTTATGTGTATGGTGATGATCCAATGATCCTAGGCCCTAGCACTTGTATAGCGGTGCCAAGATGCTCCTCTGAAGTTGGACGACCATACATGGCTGTACCTGATTCTGGTAGCTAACTGATGACAACTTCCCTACTGGGCTGGCAGTTCAATAAATGAATAAGCAAATGCAGTATAGTTGCTAAGGCATCATTGGGAATGTTCTGTCTCTTCAATGACTTGATAATCAAATGCCCCTACCTTCTAGTGAGGAAGCAGAAGTCTATAAACAAGCTGTTGGGATCAATGTTTAGTATTAGGCCTATAAACTAGTGAAAATTGATGACCCTGTCTATATTGCTTATGAACTGCTTATTGTAGGTTTATGTAACCTGATATGTCTGCTATGTACTGCAGTGGAGATATCAGTAGCTGCACATGACACCACTGGCGGAATGGAGACCAAAATACTAGAAGCTGCAGTGATAGCTAGGCTTGGAATCGACGTTTACATTACGAAGGTGGGAAATGCTTGCAAACTATTGCCGCTTTGTAGCAAGAAAATCCCAAGATTTATAGCAAGTTATTTTGGGATGGACGTGACCCCGAGCATTTTCGATTTGTTCTGTGATACAGGCTGGAACAGAACACTCGCAGAGGGCTTTAAAGGGGGATGTGAGCACGGACTCTGAAGACTGGCTTGGAACCATTATACGCTCTTCCAAGTAGATTTTATTTATTACAAAACTTGAACGATTACTGGCGGTCTTATTAACCCCAGTTATATGATCGCTGGTGAGCCTTCGGCTTTGGTTGATACTTCACGGCTACTTTTTCCTAACTGTGATTACGCATTGGTCAATATGCGTCTGTTTGATGTTGTAGCTCAGTAACTTTGATTTGGTTGCTAAAAGTATCGATGCATTTAGTTGGAAGAATGATGACGCATGACCTCATTTCATGGTATTATCCGTTCTATTTTCTCGGAGCAGATCTGCGGGTTTTCCTTTGCCAAACACGGCCAGAACATTCGTTTGAGAATAGCCAGGTAATCTGGGCTCCTGGCCTGGGCTGATCCAGTGCCGGGACCGGTAGTATCTGGGCCGTCTGGTGCAGGTGAGGCGAGGAGGCTCCGTTCATCTCTATCCACAACCACCGTAGCTGCACATTCCGCCTCCGCGGCTCCGCCCAAACCAACGAACAGCAGCCGTCGGCCAAACTCAGCCACCTCAGACGAGTCAGCCCTCACCTCCCTTTCCTTCCCCGTCGGCCGTCGCGCCGTCGTCGCCTCCGGTAAGTGACCTATCCCTCTCAACAATGGCGGACCTGGGATTCCAGAGTCACCGAATTACGGTTTCGTCTAGCCCTGCTCACCGCTGTGGAGCGCCGGTCCTCTGCCATGCGCGGTCCCCTCTCGGCGCCGGTGATGGCCCCCGCTACCCGACGCCGCTCGCGGTTCGCTCCGCTGCGGCGTGTACACCGAACGCTGGCGCAGGCGGGTCCGGCCAATTCATTCCATGCCCCAGCCCAGCCCCCTTTCAGTTTCAGCCTTTCTCGCGTGCCCGCGTTGTGTGAACTGTGGCGGGGCGTTCCGACTCCCGTGCGCGAATGGGAATTGGGACAGACGGAATTGCCTGTAACTGTGAACATATTGACCAAAATCTAGAGACAAAAACTAGAAATTGTTGTTCATTTGCTAATTATTAACCTGTTCGCTGAAAGTGTAGTGTGCTCCAGTCCAGGATAAGTTACTTTGTTGATGTTATTGTTTCAGTTTGTGCTTTGCTGGAGTTGGAGATGCCATCGACCACCTGTACACTCCATTGAGCAGGGATAGATTGTGGTGATTGAAGCGTCCCAAGTTGCAAGCCCATACAATGCAGGGCATCTCTATATGTGGTTCAGTTGCTTCACCCCACAGAACAAATTGCAGAAGGGCTTGTGTTGCAAGGAACGGGCTGAAGCTGCCATGTGAGATTAATGCAGTAAGCCATGGAGCTTACTCATGCCACTGGCACATGAATAAACTACACATAAAGACCAGTGGCAGGAGAATGAATGCTGCCATTAGAACTAATGCTAGATGGTTGTTTGGAGGAGAAGGGCGTAGCAGTGATGCAAGGCTGGAGCGCAGTGAGTCTGCTAATGAAGATATCTTGATCTTCTACTTCCAGATGGATTTACAGACCCGGATACAAGTGAGCAGTAGCTTATTAGCCTGTACCTTCTAAATCTATTATGAACAAAAGTACTCCTCCAGCTGCTACTATTTGTCATATGTCTATAATTTTAGTGATTTATTGTCTAGTATACAATCAATTTACTGAAAAGTAAATCTATATCATTACACTACTATGATCAACTAATACATACAAATATTTGACACATCATGGGTTGCAAGTCCAACCTCACTCTTGATTGTTTTGTTTTACCAGTATGCATTGAATATAGAACAATTTGATGTGGCAAAACAATTGAGGGAAAAACTCACTGAGGTAACATAACAAGTTCACTTCAAGCTCAACAAAGCAAATACATGGGATGAGAAGCTGCTAACAAGAACTCCCTTTTTAGATTGAAACGGAAATAATTAGGCAACGTGAAGCTAAAAGAGGTTCATCAAAGACTGAAGCTCAGGACAAAGCTCTGAACCTTTTACGTGTACGGTATGTTAACATTTCAATTTCTCCATGATAAGAAGATTGGAAGCACTTGCACATGTTCTCACGTACACATCTTTTCCATGAGAATTCATGTTCATGTGTTCTGGTATCTACTTCATTTAACCTATAATTTAGGACAAATCTGATAAGGGTAAAAGTGGTTATAGGACACCCTCCATTTGGAATGTAACTTCATATTTTTCCTTTTGTTGCAGTGCAGACTTGCAGAAAGCTATTGACAGTGAAAACTATGCTTTGGCAGCTAGTCTGCGTGATGAAATCGCCAAACTTGAGGTATACAAACCTGAGGTGCATTAGTTCTGTGATTATTATGTTTTCAGATCAAAATGATTATAATGTTCAATACCTTACACTTGAACTTAAATGTCATATAGGCCGAATCTCTTGCTGTATCTGCTAAAGCTCTTGCTTATCAGAATGTGAAATATGCGTTTCGACTAGGGCAGAAAGTACGTCACAAGGTACATGGTGAGTACTGAGTACTTCCATACATCTAAATATACTTCGCCTTTTGCTGCACATAGTCTCAGTGGATAAATGTAGCATTTTTCTAAAATTGCTGTCAAGCAATAAAGACTGTCAAAAACGTTTTTAACTGCTTCCTCTTTTGGAACATTATAAGATTGCTCAATATTCTCAGTGTCTTTGAAATGCATGTTTGCGTTCACATTTCCATTATTTCAGTTTGGGGTTGCACCAGATCTATTGAAAATAGCAAATAGGCATTTCCGCAATTCCAGCTTGGATTGAATCAGAACCACTGAGATATAGCAAATAGCCAAATAGGTATCAGCTATGTTAGTAGGCCTATTTTATAATATTTTCCAGTAATTTGACAAAACTTGTTTGTGGCTTTATTCATCCTTATTCGCTGTGGAGCTTATTTTGTTAGAAATCAACTGGCGAAACAAGTATGATCACAACCACAAGAGACACAGATTTATGTGGAAACTCCTTTGGAAGCAAGACACGGATACACAAAGATGATCTTCACTATTCAATATATCTGGAGGTCTACAAATGCTAGGGATTTTACAATGAGTGGTTAACTCAACCCAAACAGATTACAAGAGGAATAGAAACGCAGAATGATTCTGCTAATTGTGTTACTCTCTATCGTACGGCATTCAACTGGTTTATATAGGCTGGAGCATGCAGGCAATCCAAACAATGAATGGCTAAACAAAATTCATGCATGCAATCTGTAAACATGCATGCAAGCATGCTACCACAAAATGCCTCCCCAATTTAGGACAAGCTAAGTTAGATGTCAAACGGTTGGTGCATGTAGAAGCCTTTAGGAATTCAGAGCATATTCCAACATATGTTTTTAGTTCAGCACTTGGTTTTAATGTTCATTTTGGTAAACAGGCTGTATTTTATCTAATACTTAATTTTGTGCCACCTGTACTCCTGTTGAAGGATATAGAGGTGTGATATGTGGCATGGATCCTGTGTGCTGTGAATCCAAGTCATGGATGGAGACAGCAAATGTGGAGAAGCTGTCTAAAGGTCCAAATCAACCATTTTACCAGGTAAATGTGGCTTCCAGTCGTCTCTGTATCCACAGTTCACTGAAGATCTCAGTACTTTCTCCTCGTAGTATCTGCAAGCTATACTGCAAGTCTGCAATGCTATTTTTGTCAAGTTTACAGTAAGCTACAGCTGCACTAGATTAACAGAATGATATTATGTTATCTATCCTTGCAAAGGCTAACATAGTTCATTGATCTGATCATAGTTCTGTAGTTCTAGAATGGGCATGCTTATAGACTTGTGAAATCTATGATTGTACACCTTGGCATAAGTTCCTGTTTCATGACTGTGATAGTCATTGTTCCCTTTCTATGACCTTTTTATCACTGAAAATAATTAATATAGCAATATCAACATACCTGAAATGCACCTTTTCTCTGCTGGCACTCATCGATTCAGTTTATGGTATTTTGAAGTCTTTGACATGCTATGTGATTTATTATTGAATGTTTCAGGTCCTGGTTGATGTATATGTTGATCCAGAACTACTTGTTGCATATGGTATTGTTTCTTTTCCTTCTCAGTTGTTATTGGTTTTAATGGACATATTTGAATTTGACCCTTTTAGACAGAAACATATCTATCGTTATTATTTTGGAAATTTCTTGTTTCTATGTGTAAGTGACCTTTCGTTAATGAGCCAAATGGTGCAGAACGTTAAACCAGGATACATGCTATCCAAACCTTTATCTAAGATGTCCTTTTACCTTTTTAAGAAAAAAAAATCAACTTATGGCATTGTGATATATGATTTCCACTTTTTAATTTCAGTGGCAGAAGAAAATCTGTCAGCAGCTGAAGAATCAGAGAAAGTGAGGACACGTCTTCATCTCATATCATATCATATGCTTGGTTGTTCAACTTACCTGCTGAACTGAAGTAATACGGTTATCCTTCATCTGTTACTGCAGGGAAGGTTTGATCACCCCTACGTTGAATTTCTATTCTATGGTGAGGATACGGCAGGGGACTTCATTCCTATCAAACAACTCCGTGAGAAGTATGACCAGCCACGTTATGAAGCTTCCGGAGATGAAAGTGATGATGGCGACACAAACAGCTGAAGAGCAAGGTATCACTTAAAATGAAATTCATGTATCATCAAATTGACCTGCAAACTTAACTTAATCTATGTCTGTGCAGTGCCTTCATGTAGCTAGAGTTGTTTTGGAACCACTCTGATTCACCACCATCAGCTGAGATGTGAATTGATGAAGTATCTGGTACCAGGGCAGATGGCATACGTAATGCAATAAGACCATTGGAGAAATGCTCATCAGCGGTAAGCTGCAGTGAATAAACTACATATCACCCTTGCAGATTGGAGGTTACTCTTCTACAGTTATACCATCACCAATCAATGAAGCCGTGCTTTAGAGAAGTTACATCTGCCTTGCTTTTACGTTATACTGTCGACGGGTGCAAAAGCAAAAAAGAAGAAGAAAAAATATATCCTTGTAGATGCTGTGTACAGTTCTTCCGTATATCACCTCATTTTGTGTACCCTCTTATGGATCATTGTGTATATTGTTAGTTTTGGAATATTGATTGTATTTCCAAGTATGTGTACAGGGATACATATATACACGCTTGGGTGGCATGCAAGCATGCAAGCCTACCACAATACGATTGAATTAGTCTAACACTCCCCCGCAGTCTAATCATTGAATTAGTCTAACACTCCCCCGCAGTCTAATCAGGGGCATCGCTAATGGTCAGACTGAACCGGAACTCCTGGAACAGCGAGGTAGGAAGACCCTTGGTGAAGACGTCAGCGTACTGTGATGTCGTGGGAACATGAAGGACCCGAGCATGACCAAGTGCAACCTTCTCTTGAACAAAGTGGAGGTTGATTTCCACATGTTTCGTCCGCTGATGCTGTATTGGATTGCTGGAGAGATACACTGCACTGACGTTATCACAATAGACCAAAGTGGCTCGACGAAGAGGGCGGTGAAGCTCGAACAGTAGCTGTTGTAGCCAGGTGGCTTCAGCTACGCCATTCGCCACAGCACGATACTCAGCCTCAGCGCTGGATCGCGAGACCGTGTGCTGACGCTTGGAGGACCAGGACACCAAGTTGTCACCTAGGAACACTGCGTAGCCAGAAGTGGAGCGTCGAGTGTCCGGGCATCCAGCCCAGTCTGCATCCGTGTAGACAACAAGCTCTGTAGGTGACGAGCGGCGCATGGTCAGACCAAGTGAGAGAGTGCCTCGTAAGTACCGTAAAATCCGCTTGAGAGCCGCGAGATGAGGCTCCCTAGGTTCATGCATGTAGAGGCACACTTGCTGAACGGCAAAAGCAATATCCGGACGGGTGAAGGTCAGATACTGCAAGGCGCCAACGAGACTGCGGTACTACTTGGAATCAGCGACAGGAGGTCCCTCTGCGGATAATTTGGAGTGTACATCAACAGGGGTGCTGCAAGGCTTGCACTCACTCATCCCGGCTCGCTCCAAAATATCCTGAGAGTACTGTCGCTGAGAGAGAAATAAACCACCAGTAGAGCGTGTCACTGAAATACCCAGAAAGTGGTGAAGAGGACCCATATCTGTCATAGCAAACTCATGCTGGAGAGCCCCAATAATCTGCTTCAAAAGGCTGTCAGAAGAAGCAGTGAGAACAATGTCATCCACATATAGCAACAACAAAGTTGTGTCTGGCCCCCGTCGATATATAAATAATGAAGTGTCTGACTTTGCTTCAGCAAAACCAAGTGAAATAAGGTGAGAGGCAAACCGATGATGCCAAGCACGCGGAGCCTGCTTCAGACCATATAAGGACTTGTTGAGCCGACAGACGAAATCTGGACAAGAGGAATCCACAAAGCCTGCAGGTTGAATGCAGTACACTGTCTCAGTGAGGGTGCCATGCAAGAACGCATTCTTCACGTCCAGCTGGTGAATAGGCCAGTCCTGAGAGAGAGCCAGAGAGAGAACCACTCGAACTGTCGCGGGCTTGACCACGGGGCTGAACGTCTCATCATAATCAATACCAGGCCGCTGTGTGAAACCCCGAAGAACCCAACGAGCCTTGTAGCAATCCAAAGAACCATCTGCAAGGAGCTTGTGACGAAAAATCCACTTGCCGGTGACAAGATTGACACCAGGAGGCCGTGGCACAAGACTCCAGGTGTCATTGGCGAGCAAGGCGTGATACTCAGCTTGCATTGCGGAGCGCCAATTTGGATCGGATAGAGCCCCACGGACAGAGGACGGCAGTGGCGACATGGGCACAGCGTGGAGGTTGAGGCGATCCACAGGCTGTGCGATGCCGGTCTTGCCGCGCGTGCGCATGGGATGCGCGTTGTCGACGGGGGCGATGGAGACCGGCCGCGTGGCCATCGTGCGGCCAGTGGGCGTGCTGCTGGTCGACCGGCTTGCCGCGGCCGCGGTGCTGCTGGCAGCAGCCTGCACGCGAGGTGCAGGGGCAACAGCACCGGCCGGCTGGATCGACGCGGCGCGCGGCGCCGACTGAGAACTACTGGCAGCGTGAGCTACGGGGGCAGCAGGGCTTGTCGGGGCATGTCCGGCCGTGCCTGGGCCGTGGTGGCCAGGCGTCCCTACTCCAGGGGACAGGGCGTCGTGCGGCGCCGTGACTGGTGTACTTGCAAGTACAGACCGAACTCCAGGGACTGGAGTGGTGAGATCTTGTTCGTCAACAAGAAAGTCCAAGGCGGAGGATGCCATGGGCGTGGTGGACATGTCGGCGAAAGGGAAGAAGGATTCGTCAAAAACGACATGTCGAGAGGTGAGGATGCAATTTGACTCTAGTTCGAGACACCGATAGCCTTTGTGTTCCGAGGAGTAGCCAAGAAAAATGCATAGGGATGAACGGGGTGCAAGTTTGTGGGGTGCTGTGGATGACATATTGGGATAACAGGCACACCCAAAGACTTTGAGGTGTTCATAGGAGGGCTGGGTGGAGAGGAGGTGGAAGAAAGGGGTGGAGAAAGCGAGGGTTTTGGTGGGTAGCCGGTTGATGAGGTATGTGGCGGTGTGAAGTGCCTCAACCCAGTAGACCGAAGGAAGGCTCGCCTGAAACAAGAGAGAACGCAGAATGTTATTAATAGTACGAATAGAGCGTTCGGCCTTGCCATTTTGCTGGGATGTGTAGGGACACGACATGCGAAGGGCAACACCGTGGGAGAGAAAGAACGTGCGGGCCAGGGAATTATCGAATTCGCGGCCGTTGTCGCACTGGACACTCTTGATGGTGATGTCAAACTGCGTGTGAACATATGCAAAAAAGTTTGAAAGAGTGGAGAACGTGTCGGATTTTAGGCGGAGCGGAAAGGTCCAAATGTAGTGTGAGCAATCATCTAAAATGACAAGATAATATTTATAGCCAGACACACTAACAATGGGAGATGTCCAGAGATCACAGTGTATCAAATCAAATTTATTTGCAGCTCTAGAGTTGGATGAACCAAAAGGAAGTCTAGTGTGACGCCCGAGCTGGCAAGCATGACATAAATGTAGAAGATCATCTTTATTACAAGAGATAACACTGGAGCTAATAAGTTTAGACAAAGCTTCGCGCCCAAGATGTCCGAGACGACGGTGCCATAGCGAAGTGGGTGCAGCGAGGAATGCGGAGGTGCTGGTGGCTGGTGGAAAGAACGGGTAGAGGTCGCCAGAGCTATTGCACCTGGCGATCACGTTCCTGGTTTGTAAATCCTTCACAGAAAGACCAAACGGATCAAATTCGATGGAACAATTGTTGTCGGTGGTAAAACGACGAATGGAAATCAAGTTCTTAATGATATGTGGAGAAACTAAAACATTGTTAAGAACTAGATTGCGACGTGGAAAAGAAAAGGTATGTGATCCGATGGCAGTGATAGGAAGTAAAGCACCATTGCCCACAATAATAGATGAAGGTGTAGAGGATGTGGGTGAGGAGATGGTGGAAAGTTTACCAGCGTCCGCAGTCATGTGCGAGCCGGCACCAGAGTCGGCGTACCACTCCGATGATGCCGGGGGGTTGAGGGTCATGGTGTTGAAAGACTGCACCAGAGAGTCCTGGTTCCATGCACCTCCATGGACGGGGTTCCAGGGCGTCGATGGCATCGGATATGACGTCCCCTGGAACACCGGTGTCGAATGGGCACCTCCCCCGTAGGGGTATGGGTAGCCGGAGCCGTAGACGCCGCTGCCGGGGGCACCGCCAAACGGTGCGCCGTACTAAGGAACGGCGGCGAAGGCCGGTGGAGGCGGTGGTGGGCGACCGTACGGCCACATCTGGAGCGTCCCAGCCCAGGGATGGGCGAAGGACGGGTGCTGCCCTGGGAACGGCGCTGCCTGGGAGCCGTGGCCACCTGCTGGTGCGCCATAGCTGCGGGTTGGTGCGCCGTAGGCAGTAGTGGGCGGCTGCTGGCCGCCCTGCTGACCGCCCTGCTGGCTGCGGCCGCCTTTGCCGCGGCGGCGGCCGTTGCGCTGGCCGCCTGGCTGGCCGTTGCGGGCAGGGGCAGCAGGCGCGGACACGCCTTGACGGGCATGTGTGGCAGCCGGTGGTGCGGGCGTCGTGGCAACGAGGGCCGAGGGCGGGGACGAGGGCTGAGCATCGATGTCGATCTCCTCGAGCAGCAGGTGCGTACGGGCCTCAGCGAACGTCGGGAACGGCCGATGCATCTTCAAGATGGACACCATGTGGCGGTATTTGCCACTGAGGCCACGGAGAAGGGTGAGCACCATCTGGCGATCTCCGATGGGGTCACCGAACTCGGCGAGGGACGCAGCCATGGTCTCCAACTTGCGGCAGAAGTCGGTGATCGTCATGGAGTCCTGGCGGAGGTTGCGGAATTGCGTCTCCAGGAGAAGGGCACGGGACTCCTTCTGGCCGAGGAACTCGTTCTCGAGGTAGCACCACGCCTCGCGTGCGGGGCGTGGCCGGATCATGAGCGACTGCTGCAAGTCGCTGGAGACGGTGTTGTAGATCCACGTCAAGACGACGTAGTCCACCTGGGTCCATACCGGGCGCTCGGGGAACGCCTCGTCCTCGAGAACATGGCGGGTGAGGGCGTACTTGCCGAGCACGGTGAGGAACATCCCGCGCCACTTGGTGTAGGTGTTCGTGGCCGTGTCGAGGATGATGGGGATGAGCGCCTTCACGTTGACGACGGCGGTGGCCTGCGCCCAGATAGCTTCGTGGGCGGCCTCATACTCGGCGAGAGCCGCGGTGCGGAGGCGAAGTTCCTCGTCACGGCGTGCCTTGTCGGCGCGTGCAGCAGCCTCGGCGGCCAGGCGACGTTCCTCGGCGGCCGTGGTGGCAGCCACGGCGGCAGCAGCCTCGTCCGTGGCATCTGCATCTGCCATGGCGAGTTAGGGCCGGCGGCGGCGCCCGGCTAAAGAAGCGGCGGGGCAGGCAGGCGGAGGGTGGATCGGCGACCGTGCTGGTGAGGTAGGGCGGGCGATCGGGCGTGGCGATCGGCTCGGCGGCGCTCCAGGCGAGTGGATCGGCGACGGAAGCGGCGAGCAAGGACCGGCGGCGCGCTAGGGTTGCGGAAGCGGATCGTAACCGCGTGATACCATGTCAGTTTTGGAATATTGATTGTATTTCCAAGTATGTGTACAGGGATACATATATACACGCTTGCGTGAGGCTTCGCATGCAGTTGTTTGGACTCCGCTTTCGTGGAAACAACAGAACTGCTTGTGCAAGCCTTTCTTTTGGAATAGATTACCGGAGAGTTGCTTGTTGCTGATGATAAAACACAGTCATGATGCATCGATAACACTACATTACGTGTGCAAGATGGAGCGCAGAAGCGTTGAGGATTCAAAATTACGTCCTCGGCCCACAGGCCACAGCCCACATAGGCGCAGAGCTTTCCCGCAGCCACGGCCCACAATCACCATCTAGATTCCTAGCCCTCTCCCATCCGACGGCAGCGGCGGCGCACTGCGGGCGGGACTAGTGGCTAGGCTCGCCAAGGCGGCAAAGCGTGCGTGGCGCGGGTGAGCGCCGACCGGCGAGGACCCCTGGCGACTGAAACAGCCAGCCCTGCTGTAGAGTAAAGCCTGCAACTGTTCACCCCTGCTCCATCCATACCGCTACCAGTACCTGTATACCACCACCCCCAATCACGCTACGTTCTCTCGACCGGTCCGAAACATCTGCTGCAGAGCCCAGGACAAAAGTCACAGAACTCCCCTTGGGGTGGCCGTGGCCCCGCCCTTTCGCCTCCAACAAGACCTCACGCTGCCGATCCTACCTACGCACGCAGCGCCTGCCCCGCGCTGCGGTCAGCACTCAGCAGCGCAGCGCATGCCACAGTCCCCCGCTCGCTCGATCCCACGTGATAACCGGACCCGCACAGTGCGCCCAGGCTCACCAGTCACCACCGGGGGACGCACAGCCGCTTGCTGCTGTTGACTTCCACACCTGTGGCCCCGCCCGGCCTCGCTCACTCGCAGCTGCAAGCTGCTGCCTTCCGTGGCACGCCCGCTGCACGACCGCGCCCATCCTGTAACCACCTAACCCCATCTCTCGCGTGCGACGGAAAGGCATGGAACGAACATTCCCACTCCACTCCCTCGCTGGCTCGCCCCCAAGCAGCCCCCGCTCTCTATAAATACGTACGTCTCGCCCCCGTCACCTTCCCCTGACCCCCACCCAGCTCATCTCTCCCTGCTTCGTTCGACGACTCCTACGCCTGGAGCTCCGCTGATCTCTCCTGCTTCGTTCGGTTCCTACCACGCTTAGAGCTCGGCGGCGGCCATGAAGGTAGCGAGCGGACTCCCCCTTGCTGCGACCAACCAGCAATGCCTTTTCGACCTATGTGATATCTCGTCTTGATCTGCTGGCCGTCTATCTCTCTCTCGTGTTGCGAATGCAGAAGGTGCAGGCGAGGCGGCAGCGCATCCCGGCGTTCGGGGAGTGGAACTACGACTACGGCGGCGCCGGCGACTGGCCGGTCACCCAGTACTTCGACTCCGCCATGCAGGCCGGTCTGGTCGTGACCATACCGCCCTCGCCCAAGCCAGCCAAGAAGGTGACGAACTGACTATTAGGAACTAGAATGCCTGATGCTGCGTACTATACTTTCTTTGCCGGTCTTTCAGTATTTTCTTCTCCTCATTTTGAGGGAGATATAGTTTCTGTGATAGAGTATCAGTCTGCACAAAATACACATTTTATAGAAGTTTGTCTCTCACTAGTCATTGGTTAAGTAGCACGTACAAATAATTGCTGTCATGATCCAGTTAAGGTGATATTTAGTGCAAAGAGTGTGATTACCCTCTCAACACGACACCCTCGATCTGTCGGCTCAGAGAAATAAGCTTGCCACCATTAAACACAGTTTCTAATATACTACTATGTGGCATTTTGTTCACAAAACATCACCTTCACTTGTTTGTTGATCATGCATTAGGCGGTGAAGTGGAGTGGCAGTGCGACACTGGAGGCGGAGGACGAGAAGCAGCGGCAGGCGGTGGTGGTGGGGCTGGGCGAGCAGGGCGCGGTGAAGATCCAGGGGAAGCAGAGCCGGGTGGCCGACGCGGGGGCCCACGCCTCCCCTGCTTACAAGGCGTGCCGGCTGGCCGTCAAGGCCGTGGACCAGGACCTCTACCAGATCCCGCCCGACATGCTCTGCCACGAGCCCAGGGTAAAGCCCTGCTTTCTCACTGACTCATGCGCTGATGCTCTTCGTTCAGTTGGCTAATTGCACCCACCAAGAAATACATCATTCGTTGAGCACATTTCACTGCCTATATACACACAATCAACTGGAAAGCAGTTAAGCAGAAAAGCATGCTAGAAGCTACTCCTTGCTGTTCTTTCTTTAAGAGCATTGGAATCTAGTGTAAGAGTCTTGTGGCTTTTTCTTAATCCTGTGCAGAAGAGGCTGACGAGGAGGAGCGTGTGGATGGGCTGCCTGGGGCTCAGCTGCGTCGCCTAGGGATCCACCATACCCGCCTGCCCGATGACTGCTCATCATGAGCGGCCAGCTCCCTTGTTTTGTGTGCGGTGTGCCTCCCCGCTCCTGTAAAGACACTCCGTTCCAGAAAACCATGGCCATGATGTTGTCACTCGTCACAACACCACCTCTGTCTCTCTCTCGTCATCCCTCGGTGTTTCTTGTGTTTGGTCGTCGTACGCGTATTAACTAGTAGACGGAGGAGATGACGGACGCGACGTGATGTGGCCGTGCCTGACCGGCTGCCGTGCTGCCCGGCCGCCCCGGTCCGGCCGGCAGCGTCATTTCCCCGTGCCCGAGACCACTCGATCGCAGCTTTTCCGCGTCCCGTTGGCTTTGGTACGTGACTCCGTGCGTGGAGTTACGGCCCCGGCGAGGCCGGCGTAAAGGTCGCGTCTCGCGTGTGTTTGGAACGGGAAAAAGGTTGATGTAACCCTAAATAGTTTGAAAGTAAAACGAGGGGGAAAAGCCTTGTTCCACGGCTGTCGCTGCGTTTGTGTTATTGCGCGATGATCGATTCCCTTGGGGATTTGGAGTCCCCGATGGATCAAATCAAGTTGGGTCGCTCAATGTTGGGTCCTTTGATTTGGTTGATTGATGTTGATCGCTAAGGCTGTTGGTTTATAGCAGATGTGCGTGCCACCTGGCTTGGTGTTTATCAAGCCCTTTTTATTTTGTGGCTTATGTGTATCAACCCCCGCAAGACACTCACCGATGTCGACGCGTATCTGGTCTCCGCTAAAACTTCGACACCTCCAAGTCTTTCGATACCGCTGCCTACTCGACTTGCTTTCATCTCGTTTGTGTGCTCTTGCTCTACTGTGCACCATGTGGATCGCCCATGACTCCAACCGGACTCTTCGGGTCCCTCGGTTCAAGCCTACTCGTGTCCACCCTTCACAGCCCTAGTTCATCGGTATGAATCTTTCTCTTGACCTTCACCTCATACCGTCGACCGACATCTCGCATCCTACACCTGCACATCATAAGCTAAGAGACACAATACACAAGATATATTTACACACACCACAATACAACGCACACAACACAACACCTCCGGTTAGCTATTAGCATAATCATGCACATCAACCGGTAAAGCCTCAAATCATCCAATCAATCACTCATCATAAATAGACCAAGGCACATCTCAACTTGGTCTCTCACTTTTCCTTTTTCCAATAATTATTGGGACAACCCAATAATTCACCCCAACACTCCCTAAATAAAGGAGTTGTGACTCTCCCAATTTGATAGTTGGACTGAAATAAGATTATTGGGAGAATGCAAAAGCAACTCTCCTAATAACAGTGAAAGTGATATTAGAATATTTCTATTAACTTGGGAAACATTTATTGGGAGACTACACCGGAACTTGGACTGTCTTAAAAGATGGTACAAAAATGTTTCAGTTCAAATTTGTAATGCACTTCGTAAACTTGATGGACGATGAAGCGTGACATCGTCTACATCTATTTCTCTATTAATCTTTAACCTCTTTCTTTTCCTAATCGGCAAATCTAATGCCATATGGGAATGGACCTTTACGTTGTCAAAGACCAAATTATTTCGATTAAGCCATAATACCCACCCAATGTACTTACAAAAACTTGTCACATAAAGCCAGGTCGTTCTTTCCCTGCCTTTTGCCACTTCCTGATGTATGAAATTACGGGAACGGTGAATAGCATGATGACATGTCCACTACCCAGGGATGCCATTGATAGGTGGCAATACTACTTGATCACTGCTTTTTGTTGCCACTTTGGTGTTGTTCCTTTCCATCGGCCTTTTTGACTTTTTTTTGTCGCAGTTTTTTTAGATAGAAGACCCTACGGTCCGGCTTTATTATAAAGCAGAAGTTTGACTGGGGTTGCCAGTTTACAAAGGTTTAAGCACAAATTTGGCTTCCAGCTAGTTCAAGGCCTCCAGCTAAAGATTCAGCCACCACTCTCTACTTCCCCCTCTAAACACGAAACTAACCAACAGCAGAATATGCGAACACGAGTTTAACAAGTTATTACATGATTTGATGAAGTACTCTACTCAACTCTCAAACACCCTCTTAAGCAAAAGACTAGACAGTAGAAGAGAAGTCAGCATCACAGCTCCCCCTCCCTCCTTCATGCACTTTGATCATCTTCAGACCTTAACGATGATAGTCGAAGTTTCAGCTTTTGAGTCACCATATTGATCCAGAGTTGCTCCTTCTCCTTGCTCAAGATCTTCCATTTCTGCATATAGGAAATTGCACGATACAAACCTGGGAAAAAACTACTAAATTGTTAAAAACTAGATCGTTACGGATAAGCCATAGGCTCCACGCCACGCATCCAAACAGGAAAAGGATGTTTTTGATTTGCCTATTAGAACCCTCTCTTGCTATCTCTCTAAGGTCATTCAAACTTGTTGGTGGGAAAGGCCATTCTAAAATATCTCTGCAGACACACCAGCTAAACTGTGCAACAGCACATTGAAAAATAATATGATCTGTGGTCTCTGTCTGTCCACATAACTTGCATTCGATTTTGCCAGGCCAATTCATTTTGTTCAATTGCCCAGCGGATTGTATCTTGTCGTTAAAGACTTGCCACAGGAACACTCTAATCTTCAAGGGTAGTTTAGTTCTCCAGGCACACATCAGCCATCTATTAGTGAAGCCTGAGAAGGTCAGTTCATTATATAGGGAGGATGTCGAAAAATCTCCTGACTTCTCTAAAGCCCATTTTACTGAATCAGGTGTGTCAGTTAAAGTGATATTTCCTATTAAGTTGGTCAATTCTTCCCACTCTATTTCGTCTCTAGGCCCGAAGTTCCTCCTAAAAGTCAGGTTGATGCCCCGTGTTGCAGAACCTGGAACACCGACCATTCCTGTTGGTTGCAAACCTCAAAAATACCTGGAAATAAGATCTTGAGAGGGCAGTCCCCTATCCAGACATCGCCAGAACCTCGCTTTTTTCCCATTACCAATCACATATATCAGCCCATGTCGCAGTTCAAAAGGTTGGTTTAACCCGATGAGCATAGGCTTTTCAAGAGAAATGAGGGAGAAAAGAAAATGAGGTTAATTTCTTGTGGGTGCCAGTGTGCCACTCATTATCAGGTAATCTCTTGCATGAATGTTTGGTGCCGTCATGACAGCCTGATTGGCATGGTTGATAATTGCTCTTCATTATTGCTAATCACATCAACTCTCTTTTTCTCGGGACTTTGGATGCATTGATTCTGCTGGTGTTGGAAGAAAAGCTTTCATTCTTCTTCGAAAGTTTGTAACCGATTTTCGTTTTTCACTCCTTGATACTGAGATCATGTCCAAAACACCCCCAAAAAATTGAAACTGAAACTGAAACTGAAAGGAGCATTATTTGAATGGCTGAAATAGTCATGCGCTATCTATTTTTCACAAAATCAGGATGATTGAAGTAGAAACTCAGAATGTACATCAAGTCATCTACTCCCATCATCCATTCAATTAAGCTTAGTTCTTGTAATAAAAGGACATAACAGAAACCTGAGAGTGTGGACGTCTATCCCATGTACTCCCTTCGTATAGGAAAAGGAAGTCGTTTTGAACAAGGTTTGAGTCAAACATTGGGAATATAAATCATGAATAACTTTTAAGTTGTTGAGTTTGAAAATGTGAAAGTCATATAAATAGATTTGTCTTGAAAAATACTTTCATAAAAATAAACATATATCACTTTTTGATAAATATTTTTATAAAAACAAGGAGTCAAAGTAATGCTTTGGAGACCGTGTCGCTGTCCAAAACGACTTCTTCCTATACGGAGGGAGTATTTTTCTAGTGGAGGCGTGGACATCTATTGTGTCTGGGGTTTTCACAGAAAGAGCCCTTCAACCCCATCTTTGGCCAAACTTTTAGCTCCTTTATTTGCTGGCCGCCTTCACCGTCCTGGTCCCACCAACGAACACTCATAGCCCTACCTCTAGCTCTCATCAGATGCAGCTGTTTGAGGGTCTTCCAATCCTACAGCGAGCTAGATCCTGTCTATCTACTCAGTTCCGTTTCTCTTGTCTGGTATGCCATCCACTGCATCTTGGCGATCAGGATAGCATATTCTCGTGCACATTTCTAACGCTTTCCCAGCAGTTTTCTATAAGCACGCAGTTTATGTTGGGTAAATGCAAACATTATCACGAGCTTAATTAACTTAATTGTCAGTATGTATGCCTGATAGCACGCAATACTAGCTGAAAAATCGATGTAGCTTGGGTTTCAGCTAACTCTAGCAAAAAGGAATGCAGTACTGGTACAGACTGCAGAGCACTGTTGGTCTGTTGCCATTTAGCAGAGATGGACCACTTTCTAAAGGCCAGGGCCAGCAGAGGTGGTGGACTCGCAAAACTCTGCTGAATCGTTTTGAAGCTCTTCCCTTTCACCAAGCTTGATCTTGCAGAGACAAGAGTGATCCTTCTAGAAAAGTTAGTTGTCAGTATGCCCTTACTCGTAAAAAGTTGGAAATCATCGTATATGTATGTCTACCAATAAAAAAATATCCATCGTTATATCCTCTGTTTAGGTGCTCCCACACTGATAATGTAGTTGCTGCTGTTTCATAGAGAGCACTCCCATTTCGTGATGCAATATGGATTACGATATCTCCATGCGCCAAAGCCATGGCCAAACTAACAGACGGAGCAAAAGACCATGGAAAACTTGGTTGCTTTCGCTCTATTCAGTCACAAACATGTGTTAGAGCAGCACAGTTCTGACCATTCAAACAAGATTAGGCACCAAACGCTCATCCAGACTACCGGAGATCATATTGAACGCAGAAATGGAAGACGTGGCAAAAACAGGAACGCACATGTTAAAGATGCCACTATGCCAGCGGATCGGTCGCTGCAATGCAAGTTACTCCGTAGTCCGTAGTAGCTACTGCACAATAAAAGGGTCACTCTCGTATTCGTACCACATTCCCTTTATTTACTTTCTCCTCGCAGCTCCGTTCCATCGTAAAATGCCGCTTTTTTTTTACTGGATCATGCCGGATATGCCACGACGAGGCGGCCTTTCTCCGCTGTCGCCCGTGGTAACCTTGAAACATCGACGTGACGGCGATGTGCCGTGCCTTGGACCGGTTCTTCTTCTACTATTATCTGCACCACCGCCTGCTCCTCTGGCCTTTGCTTGCTGCGTGTCCTTCCCGGTGAAAGCAAGCAGTGCCACTTCCCCCCGTGCCTGCTCGCGTACTAACAAAGCTGGAGCTTCGCTTCGTGCACCAGTGAGGTGGATGCAACCCCCTGCTGTGTCCGTTCGTCGCGAGACTTTGTGCCGGCCGGGCAGTCCGGCCATCGGGCCGGGGAGTGGACATGTCGCGCAGATGAACGAGGCGGGCCTGCCGGCCAGGAGCCCAGGACGCATGTACGAGCGATTAAAAAAAAATGCAGGTCACTTAACCTCTTCTTCATCCTTGTTTCATCAATTATGTAAAGAGCTCTAGAGTTCTTCAAACTCTCCAAGTGTGCTGTATGATGTATATGTGCTCCATTTTGAGCATTTGGACACTCACATATGTTGTACTAGGATTCAACTTGTCCGTTTCCAAATATGACTAACAGTTGCTTGGGCATACTACCACTTAGCTGAAGCAATCAAACAAATGCAGGTCATCTAGCCCCTTATTTTTTCTCATTTTAATTATCTAAAGAGCTCCAATGAAAAATCCGTGAATTATTCACACAATAGTGATTTTTTTTAAAAAAAGAGAGTAGAACATCACTCTGCACTCACTTCTAATTTAAGTAATAAACTAAAATTCCAAAATAAACTCAATTAACATGGTATAGAGTATAAGCTACAATCTCAACTAATTTTATCTATGACCTGATAACTAACAAAAAAAAAACCCACAATGCACACGAGTACACGACAGATTTCAGTCGGAATATTGAGACTGCTCCACGCCCTACACCACTGAGGAGACATGAAAGGTCATGGTGAGATCGTCATAAACTCCTTGGGGGTGTCTTTGTCCCACTCGTGTATAATAACCCCCTCCCACACTCGAATTTGCTGACCATTCGATCTGAGACGAACGGTCTAAATCCAACCATCCTCTAACCTTATCTTCTCCACCCCACGCAGCCCAAACCTTTCCCTATCCAAACATCCAGTCGCACGCCGGTTCATCTCCGAGAGGTCGAGACCCCGACGCCGCCCGCCGCCTCCACCCTGTCGCCTCGCCGGCGTCGTCCCCAACGTCGGCAAGGCCCGCCCTCCCCCACCGCCCCTCCCTCCTCCCACCTATCTCCACCCTCCGCTGTTGCTCCGGTCGTCCAAGCTCGCCTCCGCCGTTCGCCACCGCCTCCACCGCCGCCTTGCCCGTCTCCAGTGGCTCCCGCCGCTGGATCCGCAGCCGCCGTCTCGACCACTCGCGCAATAACTCGTCGCCGGTGCTCGCCCCCGCCGCCACCACCGCCCAACCAAGGGTCCACCGCCGCCTCGCCACCTCCGCTCCCCCGCCGTCTCGACCGCCACCACCGCCGACCAGCGACCACCCCGGAGCTCCCTCTACATCCAGAGACCAGAGGTAACCTCCACCCCGAACCCAACCCGGAAACCTAACTCGGCCGGAGCTGAAGAAGAAGGTGGTGCCGGAGCTCAAGAAGCTGTTGTAGCATGGAAGAAGCTGTTGTGGCTGGGCAGCTAAATTCGAGTGTGGGGAGCAGTAAAAATGCTCCCGTGTGGTATAGCTTTCCCCAACTCCTTTGCATGGTCCTATACTCCTACGCAACGAACTGCGAGAAAAAACCGAGGCGCCTTACAAAGGTTATCTCAGTGATGTAGATCGGTCATTTCCTATTACGTAAATTTGCAATATTAGCAAGATCCACCCATCTTCGACCTATAAGTGTACTTTTTTATCACTTTTCCAGCATAATATAGGAAATGACCAATATTAGCGCTCTTTAGACTTTTTCGGGGTAATAGGAAATGACCAATATTAGCAAGACTTTTAGAGCTCTTTAGATTTTGAAGACTTTTAGAGCTCTGCATTTTTAATCACTTTACAGATTCCCATTCATTACATTTTTAGAAAAAAGAATGATCTCTGACCTCAACGACCGCACAACACAGTCTACTCATGCCGCTTCGTTACTTGCGTACTCCTGCCTGCTCGTGTCGTGAACTACCAAAGCTTCTCTTTGGAGCAGAAAAAAGCTTCGAGCATCTGTGTCGTAAAGGTTGATGCAACCCCCCGCTGCCTGTTCGTCGCGAGACTTTGTGCCGGCCGGGCCATCGAGGGGACTTTGTTCTTTCTTTAGGCAGCTGGTTAACGTCGCGTCGGGTCTGTATTTCCGGGGACACAGGCTTGACGATCATGTTTTGGCTCGCGGATGAGAGTATGAGACCATGTCTTCGGGAATGAGAAAGAAACATTGTTGGATGGAGGCATGGAGCCGAGGGTTGGCGTGTGACCTAAGCTTAGAACACGGATACATGGGTCATCATAATTGTTTTCGTTTGGTTGGGACTTGGGAGTGTGCTCGGTCGATGCCCAATGCAGTTTAGGCCTGGTTTGGTTCACTTGCTTAAATTTAAGCACCCGTCACATCGAATATTTAGATACTAATTAGGAGTATTAAACGTAGACTATTTACAAAACCGATTACATAAGTGGAGGCTAAACGGCGAGACGAATCTATTAAGCCTAATTAGTCCATGATTTGACAATGTGTTGCTACAGTAAACATTTGCTAATGATGGATTAATTAGGCTTAATAGATTCGTCTCGCCGTTTAGCCTCCACTTATGTAATGAGTTTTGTAAATAGTCTACGTTTAATACTTCTAATTAGTGTATCTAAACATTCGATGTGACACATGCTAAAAATAAGCAAAAGTAACCAAACGGGCCCTTACTTTTCAGTATCCTAGGTCGTCCGGATCTTTAGTCCCGACTAAAATTTATCACATCAAATATTCAGAGGCTAGTTAGGAGAATTAAACATGAGCTAATTATAAAACTAATTACACAGATGGAGGCTAATTCTCGAGACGAATCTATTAAGTCTAATTAATCCATCATTAGCACATGTTTACTGTAGCACCACATTGTCAAATTATAGACTAATTAGGCTTAATAGATTCATCTCGCAAATTAACCTTCGTCAGTGCAATTGATTTTATAATTAGTCTATGTTTAATACTCCTAATTAGTATCTAAACATTTGATTTGATAGAAATTCTAGGAAATCCTAACGAACCAAACGGGCATACATGGGTCATCATAATTCTTTTTATGCGCGTCACATTTGGATGCCAAGGATGCCAGCGTGGTGAGTTGCGGCGAAGGTGTGGAAGTCAATCAAACATGGCCTATTCATTTGTGGCAACATCTCTTTCCTCTTGATGATTTGTACGGAACACTCATCATGCGACCGGTTTGAGCTTATCAATTGAATGGCAAAATTTTGCTAATCTCGGATTGTGGCTGTATATTAGGAATTTTGCTAAACCTCAAGCTATGCAACTCAGAGTGTTTTGGATCATCTGCACACTCGATTTTTTACACAGTTGGATTATAGTCATTTTCTACCTCCAGCCGTGAGCTTCTTCCCAACTATCCAGTCCCCTGCGCCACTACGCGCCGCCGTGAAGTTTCGATGAGACCTTAGCCCGACTGCAGCAGCAGCCGCGCTGCCCTTGCCGCTGCCGCCTCCACCCATCATCGTCGTCATCGTCGCCCCCGCCCACCGGTTTTCCTCCGCCGCCCCGGCTGACGGCGCCACCGCCGCCTTGCCTCACCGCTCCACCACCGGTCACACCTACCACTGGCGAGGTCCCTCTAAGGCCGCTGCCACTTGTCGGCATCGAATCCCCAGTCCCAAAATTCAAACCCCAAACCCGAACGTCAAAGCTCGAATCTTAACCTCGTCGGAGCCATCGTCGGAGTTGAGGAAGATGAAGACTTCTCTGCTCCAGCCTATGCATGTGACGGAAAGAGAGTGCTGGTGGAGGCTAAAACACTCGAGTGTTATATAACATTTTCCATTCATTTATAAAAAGAATAATTTGATAAAGTTACATGTAAAAAGTTATAGCCAATAAATAGAGCCATCCTTGAGAGAAGCTACGGCTACCTTGCTTTTACGCTACACCCTCAACAAATGTAAAAAAACAAAAGAAAATGATTCTTCCATATCATCTTTTTTTCCGTACCCTCTTATGGACAATTGTGCATACCGCGTACGATCTTACTGGCAACTTGTGTGGTGCATAGAATCTTGGCGAAGGCTTCACATATGGTTGTTCGGACTCTGCTTTCGTGGAAACAACAGATTTTGTTGACTGCTTGTGAAAGCCTTTTGTTTTGGGAAAAGATTCCAGGAGACCTGCTGTTGTCGGTGATAAAATACAGTCACGATGCCGCCGAAAACTCTAGCACATTTAGTCGTGCCTGCCTAGATGGAGCGCAGAAACGTCGGTCTTCAACTCTTCATGCCGACTGCTGGTCGGTCTTTAACTCTTCGTGCCGCTGAAAGCTGCCATTGAACGATTGAAAATTATGATTGCAGCTTCATGTGTTGCCATTTTCATGACAAACCAAGTAGCAAATCCTGAATTCACCTATTTATATATCTATAGTCAAAGACGCGGTACACGTTCGCCACAGTGCAACCTAATGGTTCCTTGTTTGGGACACCAGGGCGAGCATGTGATTTCCCTGATTCTTATGGGAATTGAACTACCAATCAACCGAGAAAAAAGAAGGGGAAAGCTATACTGTGCTAGCGCATTTCTTTGGCTTCCCACACTCGAATTTTCTCGTCATCCCATCTTCTGCATCTTCACCAAGATTTGACCCATCTTCTTCATCTCCGGTGAGACCCAGCTCCATTTGATCCATCTCCGGCGAGCTCCGATGAGGGCAAGAGGTTAGGGCCTTAGGGGATTTGGGTTTGGGGATGGGGGATTCAGGCCCTGGGTTCCTGGTGTTGCAGGGCAAAGACAGAGGTCCGAAGGTGGCAGGACGGACAGGCGGTGGTGGTGGGCGCGGGGGCGGCGAGGCACGACGGCGGTGGCGCCGCCATCCGGGCAGTGGAGGATGGTGGTTGGGCCAGGTGGGGTGAGGGCACCAAATCCAGAGTCGTTAGCGTGCGGGTGGGGAGCGGCGGCGGATTCGGCGGCGAGAGCCGCTGGAGACGGGGTGAAGGATGGCGGGGTAGGGTCACCGGTGTTGACTCGTTGAGGAGGAAGCTTCCGCTGTTTTGTTTCGAAGGAGAAAGAAGGACTGAGGAAGAAGAAGGAAGGAAGAAGAAACAACAATAGACGTCATATGCAGATCCAACGGTTGGAAAATTTCATGTGTGAAGGAAAGTTGAAACACTCGAGTGGAAGCTAAATAGCCCCAAGAAGAAAGGAAGAATCTGTACTACTCCGTGAGCCAAACATCTAACGTTTGCCTCGAGTTTTTTTTTAATAAATGTGTCTCGAGGTTAGAAAGTCTATTTTAGCCGGCCTCTCTTCGCTAAATGGTAGACCCAACCGTCAAATGTTTGTTCGCAAAAAAAAACCCAAAGGTAATCACGCTCGTACAAAATTAGAAATGGCTAGATTGCCAGTATCCGGTTCTGACCCGAGATGCATGCACACAACACAACCCGTCCAGACTCTAGACCACGACCCACCGTGCCGCCCTGGCAATGGCATGGGCCACGCGCCACGACCACCCGGCAACGCCACGCACCACCACCGAGCAAACCCCACATCTTCGTTGGAGCTGTTAAGAGTAGATTTACTGAAATGTAAATGGAAGACACATGACAAGAGTGGAATTCTCTGTGTATTGCATTGATCTGTTTGTACATATATATAATGTTGAATGATCATAGTGAAAGGGTGCAAGACCCTTTCGGTAAGTAACCACCAATGACAGCTATTGGTGTTGATCACCAATAAATGGTTCAAAACACTCCCCCTTGATCAACTCCATCAATAAGATCAATGTATTGGTTAATTCCTCGAAAAACCATGTGGGAAAAATATGAGGAATGTACATGTGGATATGCCATCAAAACTCCTTCAAAACCCAATGGGAAAAGTAAGGAGAAAATGATATGGCATATATATATGGTCATTGCTCACTCACAAAACCCATAAAAGTTTAGGGAGCAATGCATGTCTTTGATATCCTCTCAATAATTCCTTTTAGAGAAGAAGATATGACATGATATGTCTTGCATACCTCCTTTAAAAACCCCGGTGGGGAAATAGAAGATATGATATATATTCTTGTATTGATATTGCCTCATAAAAATTTTTATATGAGAAACCTTGAGAGGAAAGCTCATAAAAAGAAAAGAGTACAATATGATGCATGAATAGGTTCTAATTCATGAGGAGACTCCCCTTGAACCTTGCAAACCTCAAAGTCATCACATACCAATTCTACACACTTTTAAAGTGTGAGAGTTGGTAGAGACTTTGTGAATAAACTTGCAAAGTACTTGCATGTTTAATTTGTAATCTGGTTATTCCTCAAATGTATTACAACAATACCTGAGGATAAACCATTTTGTGGACAATATAGTGATATTGCTCACACATAACCTGTTTGCATCCAAGCAATACAAGCACCATTATCTTGATAGATAATGGCTATGATTCAATGGAATCATAATTAATCCCTCAACGAAGTCATAGGTTTTTATATGATGCTTCGGAATGATGTGTGGAAGTAACCATTAGAGTCTATGATGACTCCCATGAGAACTCTACCACAAAGGTATCGGTCTTTGATCTGGCATACATTATGGGGATTAATTGGCTAGTATCTTCATATCCCACTATGATCGTATCTAAACGTATCTAACAACAAGTCAAGGTCATTTAGTACCATATAGATATCAATGGATATCCTTCTCTAGCCAAGTGGCGTTATCGGAGTTGCGCTATTTTAAGCTAGCAAGTATCTGCAAATGCAATATGAGACATGTTGCAATTTGCAAGATACATATGCGCTTTGATGGCACAAAGGTTTAATCCCAGGGCCGAAATGGACATTGATCCACTTTAGGGATTAAATGACCAGTGTCAATGGATATTATGTCCAATATCATTGGATATTGGTAGACCGATGTATATACTTAAGTTGTAGACTTAAGCATAATTTGGTTTTATCCAAATCATCACCTCATAATCTGTCTTAAGATGATTGCATGATTTATTGTGTGTGATCGGAGATGATAGAAAATCCAATACAAACACACATATGCAATCATCGTGGTTGGAAATAACCCTTCGGAGGAAGGAACTCACCAAGTTGGTTGTACCATAATCAAACCTAACTGTTTCAAGTCATGGAGTGACTTGAAGAGTTGTACAAAATGTATGTTGCGATTTTGATTCTGAACACAAAATCCATAGGGACTGGTATATTCGAATCTATCAAATTCACAAGATCCGCCAATGATCAATTATAGGAACATAATTTTCACACATACCGAGGGATGCTAGCTAGGTCTCTACGTGAAACCATAAACTACAAGCTCTTGCTATCTCACCACCTTGCTTTCGTAAAGAAAGCATTATGAGAGTAAGATATTACTCAATCATTGTTTTAGCAAGAGCAATTCTCCTCGATTGCCACCTTTGATTGACCCAAAATGAGTGTATAAACACTCTTGCCTAGGACTTTTGGTCTGGATCTAGTAGGTGCACGACGCTAAACGATAAACAGTCGGTCATCCTTTGTTTAGTGTTTAGGCTGTTTAAACGGTGTTTAAATAGGATTAAATGACCTAATGGTTTTGTATAATAACTCTAAAATATACATATTTATGTACATAAAAGTCAAATATGCTAGAAAGTCTACATATTTACAAATGTAAAATGTAAGTATTCTACTAAATAATCTTTTTGAAAGAAATCTAAATCCCACAACACTTCATATACTTACGATGCTAATTAGTTTAGTGTTGATTGTGGTAGTTGTAATCCTCCTATTGACTAAATTATGAATTAAATGGTCATTTAGCTCATCTAATCACGTTTAACTCGATTATGTTTAGATGGATTAGATGGTTTTTAAAGGTTTAAATGGGTTTAAACGGTCCAACCGTTTAATTCACCGTTTAGGACCTAAACAACACGAGAGGCCTTTATTTAGCGTTTAAACACTGTTTAAATGGACTAAACGGCCGTTTAGGCGAACAGTGTGCACGGCAATCTGAGATGGAGAAATGTCGATATTTGTAGACTTTGTATGATTGATTCAATAAAACCAATATTGCTTGTAAAAATATTAACCCTTCAACTCTATGTCAATTCCCACAACGACAGAGTTAGGGTGTTCTAATGATCCAGCGCCTGAATATGTGTACACATGTGCTGGTCTTTTGGACGTAGAACATCCAAAGGCTTTGGATAGTGAATATCCATAAGGTGTCAATCAACTTATGTTGATTAGCATTTACTCTTTTGTTTCCATAGAATCTTGCAAGAAGCTATATCCCTTGTAACCATACTTCTCCCCCTCTTATAGGGAGTTGAGTGGTTTTGAAAAGGTACCTCTACTCTTTCTAGCACAATGAGGTTGGAAATCATATGACACCTTTAATGAGTAAATGCATTTGGCAGATTATTTACAATGGTTTGCAAACATAAGATTCTGAACTAATAGTCCAAATTCTTCAGTACATGGATACATGTGAGGGGGATGTCAATATGTGACATTCACTCTTGGTTCCTGGCGATCTATGCGTGGTGTGAATCTCCCCCTAATGCCTAGAATCATAATCAAAGTGATCAGCATATGGGCTATGAATAAATCCCCTATGGACGATCCGAGGTATGTTATGAATGACGGATAATGATACCTCTAGGATCTCCAATGCCCATGAATGTATGCTGAGGTGGTGATATTGGTATGTGCAAGACATAACCAACACGCAGGTGGGATAAAAATTTGACTAAAAGTCAAATATCCACGTACTTAGACTGCAACGGAGGGAGCCGTATGAATGCAGTTTGATGAATTTGAAATGAATGCGATGTGTACATCCGCGTTCCACCAACTAATGTTGGTAATTTGTAATTCTATTTTGGTCATGCAAATAGTATTTTCCCTCACTGGAGATTTAACTAGACCATTATGGACATAAGGTACTTAATGCTATAGTTCCAAAGGCCAAACCATTCCAAGTTCATGGATGCGATCCCGTGTCCAGGATCAATCATTTGCTCCAAAATTTGTACCACCTCAACGGATACACATGGGACTATATTATGCATCAAGGTGCATTGTAAAGTACCTAGTTGGTCCACACAATGGTTGAATAGAGCCACATGCATATTCTTGAAAAAGAAATCGGATGCTCATATTCAGATTCTAAGGTAAGAGGTCCTTAAATTCAATTCCCTTATTGTGCAAGTGATGCACATCAAATCTGATGATTTGGGGAATTGATGTTGTGACCAATAGAATTGATAATAATTTTCTCATCATCCTAAGGTAGAATGACCAGGCAATTATGCTAAATCTTGATTTCATCAAGAGAGAAAATTATTTTGTATGCAACATATGATATGGGATTGATGTATTATAATACATATTTGATGATATGGAAGAAGTTGCCACAAGTATTTAGTTTTCATCCATTGTACCGAGTGCTGATTCACATCATTACTCTAAGTAATGAGTTTCGATATGGAAACCACACAGGATATCATGAAAACTCATAAGAGTATTTGTAGAATTCGGATACATGAGTGTATCAATGAATGATGTTAAAATACCTGTAGAGAGAGCGTAATCTCCTATACTTGTGTTAGTGATACGATGTGATATGAACCCGTTAGGGTTGATTCCCGATCTTTCGATGAGAGGCGTGGGATAACTCGATTGGTCGATGGAGACGACGTTCACGGCCCGACTACAGCCTTCCAAGCCGCACCTTAGCAACCGATACACCACCTCCAATGGCTGTCGCGATCTTGTGGAGCGTGTCACCCGGCCACTAGGGCACTCGTCCTGCAAGCAATCGAAGAACTAGCAAGAACAAGTATAACAAGTACTGAATTTACTAGATGAAGATGAAGGTTTCCAACTCAATCTCAATAAGGTGGGGTTTCGAAGACAGGAAGACGGGCGGCTGATCCAGCACGCGCGCTTACAAGCAAGTAGCGAGAGCTAAACTTGATCTAAACAAAACCTAATATGTTTGTGGCGGCTCTAATCCTTACTAATGCCTAGGAGGATGACCAGGAGGGTGTTGGGGTCATGCTCCAACCCTAGGACATGTCCCTAATGGACCCAACTTCATACACGGCCCATTGGGCCAAAATGAGGTGACGCAGCACCAGAAAACCTATCGGTAGTGAATTGGTCATTGCGACCGCCTCAGATTAGATATAGACTTGAGTCCAGATCCATATGAAAATAGACTTCATAACAAATCCGTGAAGTACTTGAACGTCCCAATCCGTGTCCGTATACGACCGTGGTGACCATCACAAGTTGGTACTGTCCTGGAGTCCGAATCTAGCCTGCGCGAGTCCGTTTCCCTTTCGGTCTTCTCCATGGTTCCTAACTAAAACAAGAGTGCACGCATCTCCATGGTCTAAATAGGATGGACAGGAACTGAAGAGTGAACTTACTTGATGATTAAGTTGACGAGCACGGGCGCGAGTTATAGGACCAGAATCTGGTACTTGTGTAGGGGTGGATGTATCGTTGGTGTTGATGTCCTCATCACGATGCCCACCAATTAAAATTTCTTCACCATCTAGTTTAAATCTCAAATGATTCTATTATGAGTAAGCAAAACTCATATAAAATATGAGCATCATGTATGAAGTACATGATATGAGTAGACAAAAGCATAATATTTCTAAGAAATGGAGACGCAATAGGTCTCACATGTTGAAGTAAGCATCAAAATTTCACCCCTAAACTTGCAATTCTCCAATGATTTGGAGATATAATTCAGCCAAAATATTTGAGATCATTGATATGGAGTGAGCGATGATTCGTCACATTATTATAGTCATTATCTCAAATGGTTGCTATCTCTTTAGGTCCATTATGTTTTTACATGTCATATGACAGGTGAAACTTGTAAAATTGTCCAGAACTTAGAAGTCATGGTAAACGAATGTGCAAGCATTCATTTATATTTTAGACAATAATACTTTCTTTGTTAATCATTCCATGAAGGAGCACAAAGAATAAGTGGATCTTTTTCCATTAAGATTTCATAGAAATCTTAGGAAAGGAGATGCAACAAAAATGTAAAGTTGCACAATGGTCAACTATACAAATGGCTGAGCATTTGGATTGGATATTGGTTATAGTGGCTTTACAACCATTAGCCCTCACCAGTGGATAATAAGTCCCATCCAATGCAAGTTTGGAGAAACTTTCCATCTTGAAAATATGAACCATGTACTACATGAGTTAATCATGTATGAAATTAATTTACACAAAGAGTAAACTACAAAAGCATAAAAAATAGTATTGCCAATTTTGGTATCAAGGTGACACTTGATTTTGGATTACCATTCACAGGCGATGAAGTCGCTGCTACAATTTTGGGAACAAATGATGCAAAATTATTGTCAAAATGTAGTCTCTGTGATATAATAGAAGGTAATCACCAAAACGATACACTATTTTCTGCTATTTATGCGAGTTTGCATCCTTTTAGGGAATTATGGCACAATTCTCTATTATCTTTATGCAATGGATATTTGCCTCCTGTTGCGTTTGCACTCACCAAATGAGTTCATTGGATCTAGAAGTATATCCATTAGAACTCTTGTTAGTCTCAACATTACTCAAATACTATGAACCTTAGGGATAAGCTCCATACCAATGTGGTACTAATGATGATGCTTCAAAAGAAATTCATCAAGCTTTTCAACGTAGGTCAGTGTATGATGAGTTGAGAACAATAGTCGTAATTTTGCGAGACTTCAACTTAGAGCAAATATTATGAACAACAAGATTTGTAGTCTATAGCAGTTTTAAAATCCTGGAGACATACATGCATGGTTCAACTTATAATTGAAATCATATGAGTTCTTTTGTTGTTCATAGCACTCTTTTGAGAGCAAGCCACAAAGCACGTCAGTTCAATTCCAATAGATATTAATGCTTGAACTTCTTATGGAAATAGAACCGTAATAAAAGAGAACACCATACTTCATCTGACTAGGAGCGGAGGATCCCTTCTAGGGTTCACTCATTGCTACCAATAGTCGTTGAGATGCAAAGTTAGTTGGAGGTCATTTTCTTCCAAGGCATAATCATAGGTTTCATTAATTTACATGATGGTAAATTAAGAATCACTAAGGTAATGTTGTAATCATGATGCAAAAATAATCTGAAATCCATATCTTGTGGTTTGGAATAATTGGAGGTAATCACACAATAGTGTAAACCTCAACAATTGTGTCATTGTCAATGTTGATATACACTTTTAGATAATCTTCATGTAATTAAACATTAGAGTAGATCTCTCGCTAGTAGGCAAAATAAATTCTGGAAGAATAAGTTGCAGCCAATGCCTAAGGCTCTACTACCCTGTGTATAACCATTTGACAATAAATAATGGTAATGAAAGACCATTTTACAATTTCCAAACATTTACTTTGTAGGTAATCATCAAATCATGATGTAGACCTCTCAGTAATTAGTGAATATATCGCTGCTAGTAGACATGGTCTCTGGGCTAATATATTCAAAATGAACATATTACAATCGATGTCTAAGACTCCATCACCTTGTGTTCCAATCCCAAATAAATTATTCAAGATATGTATTGATTATTTTGCATAAAATCCATCACTAATTAAGTGATACTTAATTAAGAGTTAATTAAGAGAATTTTTAAGTTGCCAAATGAACAAGGCAACAAACAATGTATGTTTAGTACTATGCATGGAAGACATATATAAAACAGACATAATATCTGGGTCTGATGAAATATAGGAGTAAATTACTCTACCATATTAAAACTGTTAAATTCAGGGATTAAAACATATTTATGCAGACTCAGATAAACTCTATTAAATTTTCAGCACAGAAAATACATTGAAGGCATGGGTTTAATGTAGATTCGTGGCTGAAAAAGAAAAAAATTGAAATGGTCGTTGGGGCGAGCCCATGCTGGCTACAGACCAGAACCGCATCCGGCCGAAGCCTATTGGGCCTTTGAGCCGGCCCATATGCGTCCGCGAGGATGAAGGAGGAGCGGTTAGGGTTTCCATCCCCTCCCTCTGGTCCGACCGTCGCCGCCGCCTTTGGACCCGGCCGCCTCCGCCGGCCAGCGGTGCGAACCATCGGGGCTCGAGCACCGCCGTACCGGGTGCATGTGGACACCGCCACCCGCCGCCGCTGCCGAAGCATCGAAGGGCGCGAGTGGTCGTGCACAGCCGCCGGTGGGGCGCGGGCTCGGACGGTCGAGCTTGCCACCCGCCGCTGCTGCCGGTGAGCTGCTCCGGGCGAAGACGCCACCAAAGCCGGCATGCGCCGCCGCCGCAGCCGCAAGGGCGCTGACGAGCGGGCACCGCCGCCTCCCGCAGGGATGCAGGCGAGCGTGCAGGCATGCTCCGCTGCTTCCCGGTGCGGGCGGGCATGTCCGGCAGCCGTTGCTGTACGGCGATGAGGCCGCTCGCGCGGGGCCGCAGCCGGTGCAGGACCGGTGCTGCTGGGACCACCGCCGCTGGATCGGCCGCCGCCGTCTCGGGTGCAAGGACGCCGCCGCCGGCTGCTGGGGTGCAGGTGGGAGCACGCCACCGCTGACGCAGGGGCGCTGGCGGGCTTGCCGCGGGCGGGGTTGCCGCAGGATCGTGAGTAGACGTGCGACGGTCGCCGCCGGACATTGCAAGGTAAGAACGGTGCCGTCACTTATCTGTGAAATCCTGATGTTGATTTCTCCTTCTGAAGTCGATGGATGCTTCGCCGGCGTTGGGCAAGACATGTTCAAGGGCGTCGCTGAAGACGCCACTGGTGATGCACTGCAGCAAGAAGTGCTTGTTCATCATCGCTCGAATCTCTGCTTGTTCGTCTTGGATTCGACATTGATCGACTTTGTGCTTCTGTTCTTCTCCAGCGACCAGGACGCCAGGAACTGCATCGTCGCCATGAATGTCTTGTGGCCGAACTCATTAGTGTTCGAGCATGCCTGCGTGATAACGTGTTAAGAGTATGGGACTGTTTGTGTATACATATACATGATGAAATGGTCATGTGAATGGGTGCGAGACCCCTTCGGTAAGTAACCGCTAATGATAGGTACTGGTGTTGATCACCAAATGGTTCACAACAGGAGCCTCCTCACCAATCCGGAAGCGCTCGAGACCAACCACCCGAAGTACCAAACGGACCCCTCACCAGTCGCGCGCCAGCAAGCGGACAGCTCCGCCGCAAACCGGGACGCACGCCACGCCCGCGCGCCCCCACCCCAACCTAACCCCACCGCACGACCCCGCCGCGCGTCACTTTTCCACGCGCCGACGCCCCCCGATTCCGATCCCCCATCCCCTCCCGGCCTACCCCGTCCTCCTGGCGACCTGGCCTGGCTCGCTGGCTGGCTTCCTCTCTTCCTCTACGGCCCGTCCGCACCACCCCCCCCCCCCCCCCCCCCCCCCCCCTCCCACTCCTGACCCCACCAAGTCCCACCTACTTCTCCAAGTCCATCGCGTCGCCTCTCCCTCTCGACCGAACACCCCCCTCCTCACCGTCCGGCCGCCCCCACCACCTACAAATAAATCCCCCGGCATTTCCCCGGCCTACCAGCCTCTCCCTCCCTCCCACCTCCCGCGAGCACCCCCGAATTCCAGGTGCTCGTGGCGGGGCGGTAGGTGGCGACGATGGAGTTCAAGCTGGCCGCCAAGGCCGCGGCGGCGTCGCCCGCGCCCGCGCACGCGCACCGGGGAGAAGGAGCGCAGGGCAGGAGCCGCGTCGGCTTCGGGCTCGGCTCGGCGGCGACCGGGACCAAGGCGCTGCGCGCGACCGCCAACAACTCCGCGACCCCCGTGGCCAAGTACGTACTCCGATTGGGTTCTCCTCCTCGTGGGACTCGTTTGGTGTGACGAGCGGTTGCTGCGCTTGGTAGTAGGTTCCGTGGGAGGGGAGGTGTGTAGGCTTGTGCTTGCGCGTGTAGGGATGGCTGCGGTGTGGTGATTTCCCGTGCTGATCCTGGAATCGGGTTTGGATTTGTGTGTATCAATTGGGGGAGTTTGTGGTCTAGCGGTTCCGTTTCTGAGATTAGTCCTGATGAATCCGACAGTATATGCTTTAGATACTGATTGCGTGATTTCGGGCGTCCAGTTCGTGGCTGTTTTGTGTTGCGCTTGGTTCCGTGGGAGGGGAGGTATGTAGGTTTGTACTTGCGCGTGTAAGGATGGCTGCACTGTGGTAATTTCCTGCTCTGATCCTGGAAGCGGGGTTTGGATTTGTGGTGTATCAATTGGTAGCGTTTGTGGTCTAGTGTTTCCGTTTCTGGCATTAATCCTGATGATGAATCCGACCGTACATAATTTAGATACTGATTGCATGATTTCGGGCATCCAGTTTCTGCCTATTTTGTGCTGCGCTTGGTTCCGTGGGAGGGTATGTAGGTTTGTGCTTGCGCGCGTACGGCTGGCTGCAGTGTGGTAATTTCCTGTGCTGATCCTGGAGTCGGATTTGGGTTTGCGTTGGTTATGAATCGGGAGAGTTGGTGTTCTAGCCATTCCGTTTCCGAGACTAGTCCTTCTGAATCCAACCATCTGTGCTTTAGAGAATGATTGCGTGAATTCAGGCATCCAATTTGTGGCTGTTTTGTGGTGATTGAATTGGCAATTTGTGGCTGTTTTGCGGTGATTGTATTGGCAATTGTGGCTGTTTTCCTGTGATTGGGTTGATCTCCTAGAAGTTGGGGAACTCCTTGTTGAATTATTTCTCTAAGAACAGAGAGTTTACTATTGTGTAAAAATGGACGTGGTGTTGATATCCTGTGACGTTGACTTGAAGTCATGACTTACTATTTGGTGGTAGAGTTGACTTGGAAGTCATGACTTTAGCCAAAAGCATGCTGTAGCCTGTAGGCATTACATGTTCACATTGTTGCAACTATACTGTGGAAATTTCCAGCTATGTTGTTCATCACTTCCACCAATGATAGGTCTGGAGACTTGGTGGTAAAAAATTAATAGTGTGCTTTGATAACTTGTATGTTCTAATTTCTTTGTGACGAAGCTTCGTTGAATTTTGGTGAAACTATTCCAGAAATGTAAGTGGAATCTTGAGGGAATTGACATGGAGCACTATGGATGTTAACCTTGTTGCTTTTTGCAGAAAGACTTGACTCTCTTATGTTATCCTTTGACTGCTTTTTCTTGTTGCTAAAGCTGGTTTGGGTTATACTGAAGGAACTGATCATTCTTTTTTCTTAATTGTTCACTTTTGCTAGGGAAGGGAGGGTTGATCGAAGTGAAATATTGACACTGGATAGCATCAGACAAACTTTGATTAGACTAGAAGACAGCATCATATTCGGCCTCTTGGAGAGAGCCCAGTACCGTTACAATGCTGATACATATGATAGCAATTCTTTCCACATGGAGGGTTTTGAAGGATCTTTGGTTGAATACATAGTTAGAGAAACTGAAAAGCTACATGCGCAGGTGAATCCATTTGGGTTTCTTTTTTTAACAAAAATAATTGATCATGACTTGCAAAAGAATAAAATATGCTGATGTTTTTAAATATAGGTTGGGAGATACAAGAGCCCAGATGAGCACGCATTCTTTCCAGATGATCTGCCTGAGCCGCGGTTGCCACCTATGCAATACCCAAAGGTAATGCATGTTCTTGGATTTCAAATGCTTCTCTTGATGATTTTTGTAGTTTCTTCATCGGTATAAGAAATATAGCCCACTATTTGCAGACTAATATATCATTTTCTTCATATAGGTAGATAAATTGACTTTGTTTTTTGTTACAGTTATTTAGCACCTGACTTAAAAGGCCTGTATGGCTCATATATTGAGCAATTCTCAATTAGTGAACAACATACAGGCAGTGTGCTGCTATCGTTATTGTAATAAATGCCACAGACCTTAGATACAAGACATTGAAAATGTTCCCTGTTTGCTAAGATACTCTACTTTCTCCATTATATCATGGAATGAGCTGTATAACTCTCTGTCATATCATATTGAGTTGAAATAAGCGAAGGGTCATTTTTTTTCTTATTAGCTCAAAAAAAGGTGGCCTCTCATTTGCAACATGTGCTCTTTTTACTTTGAGTAAATGCAAAAGCTCCCAAGGAACCTTAGGTGAAGCAGAGGTGAAAGTAGCATTGTATGTATTACTCACTGATGATGACTTAGCATTTTGCTTCAATTTAATCATTTGATGGTTTGACCTGCATGAATCTTGTGGTCGTGTACAAGCACAAGCACTGTTGCCCATCACAATCAATCTGTGACATGAAACGTCTGTTTATGCTGCATTGCATTTGGAATGTCATCTATTGCAAGGCTCATAATGCTAATGAGATATCCTGATCTTATGTCCATGTTAGTAAACTTCATATGGATTCATACTTCACCCTCATCCTTTGCATAGGTTCTGCATCCCGTTGCTGATTCTATTAACATCAACAAAAAGATTTGGAAGCTGTATTTCGATGAACTTCTTCCAAGGTTGGCGAAAGAAGGAAGCGATGGCAATTATGGATCCAGTGCTCTCTGTGACACGTCTCTCTTGCAGGTACAGCTGATATTCATTTCAAATCCTCTTAATCCACCTTACAGCTGATATTTATGTCAAATCCTCTTACTCCACTTAAGTACCGTGGGTGCACATCTGCTTGTGTTGTAGTCAACTAGTTTATTGTGAAAGTTCCTTTTACTCTGCTGCAGTTTTCATTCGATTAAAAGAATATATTTTAGGAAACAAAGTCAAACCACATCTTCCAATACCAATCCATGCAAGGTTTACTATGCTGATGTTCGCTGGTGACTTGTGCAATTCTGCATTTGTATAGTTTGGCGCTTATTCACTGTTCCTTGTTTTACCATTCAGGCACTCTCTAAAAGAATCCACTATGGGAAGTTTGTGGCAGAGGCCAAGTTTCAAGAGTCCCCTGAAGCTTACAGGCCTGCCATAAAAGCCCAGGTCTGTGCTGCTGCTTCGTGCAAATATGTCTACAACTACTATGTCTATTTTTTGTTTTGCCTGCAGAGTTTCGGATCAAATTCGATAATGTGATCCCGTTGCAAACAACTCATTTGCCTATTTCTTGTGGTGCTCTGCGCAATTCAGGACCCTGTTCAACTCATGCAACTCCTCACATACGAGACTGTGGAGCGTGCTATCGAGCACAGGGTGGAAGCGAAGGCCAAGATCTTCGGGCAAGAGGTGAACATCGGCGCTGAGGCCAACGGCGCCCCACCGGTGTGCAAGATCAACCCCAGCATAGTCGCCGGGCTGTACAGGAGAATCATGCCGCTAACCAAGGAGGTTCAGGTCGCGTACTTGCTTGGGAGGCTGGATTGAGTGTTGCTGCTTATACCGCTCTAGACTCCGAGATTCGAATTCCCTGGCATTAAAAATAACTTGAAGCCAGAACGTCTGTAGGTATCCGCTTTTGGGGAGGTTGGAGAATATACACCGTGTGTGGAGTTGTGGCAGGAACATGCAGAATCATCATGTGGAGTTTGTCGCGTACTCGCATGTGCATGTAGTGAGTACTGTTAACGCTTGAATGCTGTATGCAAATACTGGGTCACTTTCGTTGGTGGGGGGTGCCTTTGTGAGCCGGAGGCCGAATGGTTACTTCGAAAAAAGAATGGTTCTCGGAATTAAGGTGCTGGTTACGCTGTTTTACGGTCTTATCTGTTTACAGTGGTTTCTTTGTGTTGTTTTAGCTGCTCTGTTATCTGAGTCACGGGGGGTTAACCAACCACCGTCATTCTGCTGGCTTCTCGTCTTTCGCGAGCTTGCGCGACGACGACGACAACAGCTTATCCCCTTTCACGAATCGCGCGCATCTCCGCCACCAGCGACCAGCTGCTCCCATCGGATATGTAGCACCGGATTTTTGCCGGCGAAGAGAACCCCGCTCTCATCTTCCTCCCTCTCCCTCTCCTTCCCCTTTCCGTAACCCAATCTTGTATTCAGATCTAGGAGGAGCCAAGGAGGCAAGCTCGTCCTTCGCATCCCAATGGGCATACATTACAAATTTACAGTCATCATTCACGGACAGCTTAGTTAACTTCACTCGAGCTTCGTCGCCATCAAGAATTCCTCCAACGCCTTCCTCGACGGCCCACCTCCCTCCAGCTTGGCACGGCAGCCCTGACGGGCGGCAGTACGAACCTGTCCTACCGGCGAGCGTGCCGATCCAGAGCACACCGACGAGGCCCTGCTCGCGGGCGCACCAGACATTCCTTGAGCCATCAGCTGCGCGCGTTCGGCCCCGAGCACCTGGCGCCCGGCGCTGCTCGACTTCCTCGGCGACATTAGCGGGGCGATAGAGAGGCGGTCGCTCCAAACGCCGGCCGGGAGGTCGACAGCACCGATCGAGCAACGACGATACTGGAAGCGCCTGCCGCCGCCGGCGGTGAGGCTGCCGGCGCCCTCCAGCAGGGGGGCATCACGGCGGAGAACAACCATGTCCGATCGCTCTTATGTCGAATCTAGGCCGTACGGATCCAATCTGACGGTTGTCAAGGGCACAAGAGGTGGACGGTAAATGAAATACCGTCCACTCCCGACCCCGGGCAGGGCCGCAGGGGGTTTCCACGCGCGCCTCCTCTGCTCCGTGCCTCGCGCTCGCCGGAGCGCCGGCGCCGCCGCTACTCGTGGGGCTGCTTCCCGGGCGCCTGCTCACCCTTCTCCGCGACGCGAGCGTCGACAGCACTCCTATGCGCGTCTCCATAGACGAACCTCTCGCTCGCTGGCTTCCGGCGGCTTCGCGACGCCGTCGACTCGAGTAGTCGAGTGCCTGCAGCTACTCGGCGTCTGACAGCTTCAGCCTTCAAGAGCTCTCACCACAGCATGGTGTGCGGCGCCTCAGTGGCTGTAACACAACACCCACCGATCCTCCATGATTAGTTCAGCCTTCCTCGCGCGCGCGTCCGTCCCGCTTCCCCGGGCCACATAGGTGATAGGTCCACACAAGTCTGTCCTGCACGATCCGCCGCGTCTAAGGTCGTGTTTGGTTCAGCTTATCTGTGAATCGATTTTCCAAGAAGCTTGATTGTACAAGAATTTGCTTCCTCAAGAATCGCTAGCAAGAGAAGCAAAGCGTTTGGCATTGTCGATTTTTTTCACAGAGGCTTGTCCCTGACGTTTCAGCAGGGGAGCTTCAGCAGAGGAGTTGGGGGCGCGCCGACAACACCGGAGCTGGGAGCCGCACGAGGGAGTGCCGGCCGGAGCAGGGAGCGGCGACCGGATTTGGGGGGCCGGAGCGGGAGCGCCGGCCGGAGCTACAGGCCAGCGAGGGAGCTAGGGGCCGGAGCGGGGAGCGCCGGCCGGAGCTGCGGGCCGAGCTGGGGGCCGCAGCGGGGAGCACCGGCCGAAGCTGCGGGCCGCGCGAGGGAGGTGGGGGCTGAAGCAGGGAGCGTCGGCCGGAGCTGGGGGCTGAAGCGAGGAGCTCCGGCCGAAGCTGCGGGCCGCGTGAGGGAGCTTGGGGCTGGAGCAGGCGGAGGCGCCAGAGGTTAGTGGGCGCGGAGAGGCCGTCGGCGGGGCCTCCAGCGGCGGCGCGCGAACCGGCTAGGAGGGGCCGGCGGCGGACGAGCGGGATGGCGTGGGGAAGATGGGCGGTCGCGCTCGGGAATCGAGCGGATTTTCCCGCAAGCGCCTCCTCCGCCCGATTCTCCCGATTGTGGGTCTCGCGTTATAACTGCCGCTCGGGGGAAAATCAGATTGTTGGAGAATCGAATGAGAATCGAAACGTTTGGAAGGTTAGTTGGATTAAAATGACTAGAATCCTATCTAGAATCCTATACAAACACGGCCTAAAAGTCGGGTGAACCACGGGGGTTTGATCGCGCATGCCATGTCATACGCGGACCCCAGGTCCACAGGTCACGCGAAATGCATTAACCCATGGCGAAAACCCAGTTCAGAAACCAATTCCGTCTTCTTTCTTTTTACACGAAAACCAGTTGAGAAGCAAAGAGGAACGCACATCTCGTTTCCTCCACTCCATAAATAAATGCCCGTTTCAATTCACGAATTCCACATTTCCATTCCAGCCCGCCGCCGCGGCCGCCACCCCCCTGTTCCGCTCTGCATCTCGGCCTCCAGAAATAATGGCGACGCCGCCGCGCCTCCTTGTCGTGGTGTTGCTCCTCCTCGCGACGGCTCCGGCCCTCTCCGTCGCGGCGAAGCTCGTCGTCGGCGACCGCAAGCGCTGGGCACCCAATGTCAACTACACCGACTGGGCGGACCGGCACGAGTTCTACGTCGGCGACTGGCTCGGTATTAACCAATCTCCCTTTTCTCTCTCCCGGTTCAAACTTTTGACGCCACCAAGACGCCGTCCGTGTGATGAATAATCTAGATTCGCGTTATCAAACAAAAAATTGAACCAAAAGAACTCGCGCGTGCAATGCTGCAGACTTCGAGTACGAGAAGGACAGGTACGACGTGGTGCAGGTGAACGAGACGGCGTACGCGAGGTGCGACGGCAGCAGCCCGATCCTGAGCTACAGCCGTGGGCACAACTTCCCGTTCCAGCTCAACCGTACCGGCCGGTTCTACTTCATCTGCAGCCGCGGCTACTGCTGGAACGGCATGAAGGTGTCCGTGCTCGTCCAGCCCGCGCCGCTGCCGCCGGCCATGGCGCCGTCGTCCCACGCGTCGCGCGCCCGCGCCGCGGCCGGGGTCTGGCGGTGGGTGGGGCTCGCTGCCTTGCTGCTGCTAGGGTCGTTGCCGTTTCGGGTGTGAACGGAAAGGCGCAAGCATTGGGGGTCCGGGCTGGCCTTCCTGACAGAGTAGTAGTCTACAGCTGTTTGCTGCCGTGGTACCCAGTTTTAGCAGGCTAGCGTAGTCGTGTGTCGAAGGAAATATCAAATAATCCTGAAAACGAGCGATTGGTTTAAGGCGATTTTCACGAACTTCTGCATGATCTGAGCTGCCAGTTTGACAGAACATCAGCTGCTAACCAACCATACACTGAACTTCTGAAGTTTGTTCTAAAAAAGTCCGAAGTTTGAAAATCAAGCCAACACAAGTAACGGTCTAGGAAGAAGAAAAATGGCTCTGAGGCAACTACGCTTAACTGTGAAAGAAGACCACATACAAAACTGTGGTTGAATGCATGGTAATTACAAGTCAAAAATCCTATGGTGACTCAACCATTACACTGTCACTGTCACTCACCGGTGTAAGATTCGAAATAGACGGTGCAATTTAGATTTAAACCAAAGGGAGGCTTCCCACGCAAACATATTTGTACAAATTATAAAGCTATAGTATGAGCTTTTTTCTTTACATCAGGTCCAGTTGGCAGCTGCCTGCTGGTCTCAAGCCATGCCAAAAATTGGACGTAGCAGTCCTATGGAAATACTAAAACCTGGCACATGTCGCAAAGTGCATGTGTCAAGAACACCTGATATGAATTCTGGAAGGAAAACTAGTACTCTGCTTAAATTTGAAAACCATGGCAGCCATGAAATTCATTGGGCATACGAAAATTGGACTAACTTTTTTTCGTTAGTAGTGAACTGGAATCAAAGGATAAAAAGGAAATTCAAAGATGCAACGCTCACAGTGCCCAGGAAGGTAAGCTATCATAGGAAGTGGCAGCATACCCAACTTGTTTTCATCTAAGGCTACAGATCAAAAGTGGCAGTGTGTCAGGACAGAGGAGAACTCTAGAGTATTCCTTTTCGTTTACCTTTTTCTTCTTAAGAACAGGAGAGCCTGGAGTTAGCATAACAAGATGATAGGTTCGGGATGTTAGGTGAAGGTGGATAAGAGTGCCGCAGATCTGTTGGATAGAGAACCCTCAAGAGATCATGTTGGAATCCTTGACAATTTCATATAGTGAGATGGCAATCTCAATAGTCAGTAGAATTATGACACCCCACTCCAGCAGATCAGACCGTCTATTTTGGAGGACTTCTTGGAGAAAATGGATGTTGTGCTGTTACAACAATAAATTATAAACACAAACGAAAACTCAAAAAGAAACAGATTGCACCATAGAAGAATGAGTACACAAGGCACTTACCTCCACAAATTTCAGTTTGAAGTCGAGGCTTCCAAAACGCTGATTCAGTTCATATTCCTCCCGAAGATACTCCAGAATTTGTGCATAATTTGCATTTTTCCAGGCAATTTCTGACCTGGGGAAAACTCATGTCGTTAAATGACAGAAGGTACATGTCCCCACAAGCAAAATTGCATTTACAAAAGCAACCAGTGAGTCAAAGCAGAAACATGTGGTCAATGCAACAGAGCCAACAAAAATATGATATAATCTGCGCATGGCAAGCACAATGCTTTTAAAACAGTGAGTACTGCGACATAGTAATATCCAATTTCTAAGTACGATGATCAAAATCATCAATCTTTACTCAATGCAGTGGAAGAAACTCCAAACTAACAGCATAAACCCCACGTGATAACTTTTCTCCAAATGTGAATAGCATGTGCGCATAACACTGGTCTATAGGCAAGCAATATCTAGCATCTAGAATTAAACACCTTCCATCCTACAGAAAAATCCCTCAATGATACCGACACATTCTTCCATACATAAAATATTTAACTTCATACATGTTGTACAGGAGATGGAGCCAACCTAAAATGAATATAGTGCTTTAGTGTTCAAGACATACCTGTCAAAAAGACCAAGTCTGATGATAACATCTGCAAGATTGGAATTAGCCTTGCCTACAAGTTGAAAGAGCTTCTTTCTCTGCATGGTGAAGTTGCCAGTCTTCTCCATGACACGATTAATTTCAGTGAATTCCTCAACCATATCATCAACCTATCAACATTAGTGTTTTAGAAGTTCACAACTTTTAGACAGTTTTAATGATACAATCACCATGCAAAAGATCATTAGCTTTGCTCAATTTCAGTACCTGCCGGATATAATGATCAAGGGCAATACTTTGACCAAGAACACTTGAAATTATGCGAATCCCATCAGTGTCTAAACTTTTAAGAACTATATAATCAAGACCTCCTTTCATCCATGTTGTTAGCGACGGTTTCTCAACCACTGCATAATCTGTTTATTGCAAAATAGATGCCATCAATGAGAAATTAAGCAGGACAGTTCCTGGGACTGTACAACAAAGCACCATTACAGTCTCAGTGAAAGGGAAGCAGTGGAAACTTATTTCAGGTTTAAAAACACATATAAAGCACAGCCTAGGCACGGAATGATTCTCTTTAAGTTAAGTTCTATAGAATGCATGGAATAGTATCTTTGAATATTATAGAAGGCAAAATGGATTGTTTTCTGTTCATACTGATGTTATCAAGGAACACAGGAAAAGGAGACAACTAAAAAGCAGCAAACAGAACTCAGTTTAGCAGATAATACATATGAACTGGGAGTGAATTGCATGGACGTACCATCTTTTCTCATCTCCGGAAGCCATCCTGAAGCATGTTTCCTAATTATATCAAGATAGTATTCAGCTTCATGATCAGCAATGTTGAAAAGCACAGCAGAACCATATTGGAAAACAACCACATAGCGATAGCAAAATCTGCTGTCCTTCACTCCAATGTCCTGCACAAGTATCAACCAAAATCACAAGGATATCAATTTCTGCAGCATAGGTCAATGTCACAACAGCATGTCCAAAAGGGGCCCGCATGTGCCTGAGATCAGTTAATTCTAGATTTCAATAGGCCCCCAAACAAAGGTGATGCTAAACTGTAATCACTAACCATAATCTCAGGCGGGAATTCGGAGTACCGAAGCGCAATGTAGTTGAGCAAACGGGTCGATGGAGGTACAATATCACTACCATGCTCTGCTTGCATGCTCTTCAGATCAATGCTGCCACAAAGTGGAGAGAAAAATCAAAGGAAAACCCATCATTTTAGTTCGCTGGCCTATTGGGCGTGCGCAACTTCGAAATAGCACGGTAGCACTCAACGTTTCCCCCCACAGATAAATCATCAAACACCAATCAAGCAAGCGTTGGCGTGACGCGGCGTGCTTACCTGGTGGAGAGGAAGTAGGCCTTGACGGGGATGTACCGCTCCGGGCCCTCGTCCTCCTCCTCCGGCGGAAGCGCGGGCGCCGGAGCCGACTCCGTCGCCGCGCGAATCCAGGCCCAGTACGCTGAGCCGCCGAAACCCGAGTCTCGGGCCTCGTGGGGCGCGACGGCCGCGACCGCCGAGGCCGACGAGAAGAGCCTCGAGAAGGGCGAGGCGTGGGCGGCAGTGGCGTGGGGCCCGCGCGCCAGAGAGTGACCCGGTGGTGGTGCTTGTGGCGGCGGCGGCGCGAGGAGGCGGCGGAGACGGCAGAAAGCGCGCAGCCGCCCCATCAGGCAAGGCGAGTTGCAGCCGCTCCGCAACTTGCAAACTTCGCCGAACCGCTCGCTCTGGACTTGGAGAGGAAGGGCTCGTATGTTGGCCCGGACGGAGGTTGGGCCAGGTTCAGCTAGTTGGTGCAACCAGCTGTGTTCGCCATCCTAGTTAGCCTCCCAGGCCAGATTCACGCGATGCAAAAGAGGCCCGTCAGGCTGCACCGCGTGAAACGCTAAAATCGGTCATTCCACGCGATGCAGGCTCGATGGCCTCGTTGCGGTGATCCTTAGTATATTCTCGTCACACACCAAAACACGCTCACCTTCCTCTGTTCTTCGCCGCCGACTCCTTTGTTGGTTCCCCTTCACCTGCGTCGACTGGCAGGTCATGGCGGGGAGCAGCTACAAGAGGGAGGAGAGCGCAAAGGTGACGCGACGACCGCCGAAGTGGTGGAGCAAGGCAGCATCTGCATCTCCCTGGTGTTGGCAGCAGCGCCATGCTCGCAGGCTGTCTCCGTCTTCGTCCCACGCTCGATGCCTCTTCTCTGTTCCTATCGCCGAGCCACCCGTCATGCCCACCATTGAGCACATGCGAGCACCTTCGTCGTGCGGGGCCGGGTCGACGAGCGGTAGCACCACGACGAAGGGGAGGCTAGGCGGGCCCCGCAAGAGCCGACCGCCGCTGCCGTCACGATCGGAGGAGAGGAAGGCACAAGGAGAAGGTGCCCACAGCTCCATCCCAACGGCCAGCGCTCGCAATCTCGTCCCCCCAAGCCGCACTCCACTTCCACTATGACAATCTCCGGCGGGGGACGTGGCTAAGCGGCGGCGGCGAGGGCGAGCGGCCGAGCTCGCTGGCCGAGCGACAGCGGTGCCGAGGCGAAGCTGAGGTGGCGCTGCGGCGCGTGCGGGAGGAGGTCGTGGCGCGCGGTGGCACGTGTTGGGAGGAGGCCGCGACGCGTGGCAGCCGGAGGCGCGGCAGCACGTGCTGGGAGGAGGAAGATTGTGGTAACTCTACCACTTTCTCAATACAAGGTAAGCCCATTTTACTGTGCAGCTCAAAAAAATTCCCAACCCAACTAGCACTATAGGGTGTATATTTGCTAATTAACATCTCTGCATTTCATGGATATGACCTGTCTTGCTCGAGCCTTGACTCGTGGGTCTGGCTGAGGCGTTGCAGGCTGCCAAACGCGCCCGATGCAAATGGGGCGGGACCAAGCGCGCAGGGAAGGCCCGCACCGAAAGAACCGGGTGGCGCCGTTTGGTTTCGCTTCATGAGTTGGGCCATGGCCCGTATAGGATAGGCTGGACCAGGCCCGAATGGGCAACGATGGTTTATAGGGCTGGGCTACTATTTCCCTTTTGTTCCTTTTTCTTTTATAAAAAAAAGAAAACCAACCACAGTGTGTTCTGAGTTCCTCCCAACCTAATGACCGGAATGGTATCCATAAAATTAAATGAGCTACCAACTAGGATAAGAAAGAGAAGGAAACTAAATCTTGCATGAGACCTAGTTTTTACACACCATCTAAGACATAATAAGAGGTGAGTAGTATAAAATTCAAATATGAAATAGTGGTGTTTGCATTGAAAGAGTAGTTTACTATTTCGTTGGACTGCCCTGATCCTGCATTATTCTTTGCACGGATCCCAGCGCTTACTGGATGAATGCATTTTCCACGAACGGAGATTGGATGAGCGCAGTTTTGCACCACCTGCAGTGAAGGTGAAGTGCTTTCCGAACACCAGCTCAGTTCAGTTTATTGCACATCGGCTTTTTCTTGACTGAATTGAGCTGGAAAGTGCGGAACCTAGTACACCTGAATAAAGAGTCAGCCATTACCCTCAATTCATGGAAGTGTCGAACTGTCGACCAGGGCCTGTCCAGCTGATCTCACGCATCGGTGAAGGCTGAACAACACATTAATAGCCTGAAAAAGTCACCAAAACGGCCGGCTGTAGCTGCAAGTTGAAATCAGATCTTCAATAATTCTGGTACAAAGCACCTCGCCACCTTAATTAGTGATGGAACATGCCGTAACTACATTACCAGTAAATTTTGGATCAAATCTATTCTATCTTTAGAACTATCTTTAAAATGTAGGCGTTCACTATCTATCCACCGTGAAATCGCGAGAACTGAATCGAAGGGGATTAACGCAATTGCTACAATACAACTCGGAGTTAAGTGAGCAGTTAGTACAAAGGCAAAATGGCTGTGAGAAGTTATTTTCTCGAACTACTCGGCTTTTTCATCACAGGAAGAGCTGGACCACATTAACTAGCACTACTCCACTGTCGGAGCCTGCAAAGAACACTGGTGGTTGCCTTTGCAGAACACACAGTGAAATTAAGCAGAACAGGAACAGAAACTCACATGCCCAGTAAGCGTGTAGTAGGAGTCTGAGAGATCGAGCGCGTGGATATGAACACGAAACTTGACCTTTCCGGCAAGCTTACAACAAGAGCCAACGCATGCATGAACAAGAACTTGAAAGGACAAATCAAGCAAGATGTATATAGTACTCTAAGGTACATTATTATCACTACAAAAGAAACCAACCGACCTACGGTAGATTTTTAACCTACATGTCTTCATTATCAATGGAGTGCATGCTACTAAGATTGGATCTATATATGGTAAACGAAGATCCGAGCTCGATCGAGTATGCTTCACGGCGCATGCATCATCCTCCATTGTCAACCCTTTCCAGCAATCTAGGCTTGAACGAAACCAATGACACAAAGAAAGCTAGCAATGCAAGAATCCTAGGAAAAAAGAAAAGAAAGGGAAATAAGGAAACTAGCTAGCAAGAAAAACTGACGGCCGCGCGCGCGCATCAATCACGGAGCCGCGCGTCGCACGATCAGTTCAGTTGTGCAGCCTGTTGGGCCCGCTCGGCACGAGCCGCTTGGACACGCCGTAGCGCGGGTCGATCTCCTCGCCGTCGCGGCTGGGGGGCGACATCGGCAGGTAGCGGTGGTGGGCGCCGCCGCGGCGCCTGGCGTGCAGCTGCTTGCACCACGGGAGGACCCGCCCGCGCCGCTGCTCGTCGCAGAGGCGGGCGAGGAAGGCCTCATCGGGCTCCACCGCCGCCGGCGCCGGCGCCGCCCAGGCCTTCTTCTCCTCGGCGGTCTCCTTCGGCGACACGGTGACGACGGCCGACGAGGCCACGAGGATGGAGGCCAGGAAAAGCAGGCAGAGGCAACGCGAGGGCTTCATAATTGGCGCTCGGCCTCTCTTTCTATCTCCTTGCAGTTGGGGGCTTGGGGGTGGTAGGCTTTATAGCAACGGCGAGGCGCGCATGAAACGGAGAAGAGCCAAACGGCCGCCGGGAAAGCGAAGCTTCAGTTGACCGGCTTCGCCGCACCACCGTCCACCGATAATGATTTTTTTTTATTTTTAACTTTTTAAAGATATTTTAAAAATACCCCATCCTAATCCCAACTTTATTTGCACGGCGTGACTCTTTTAGTCGCGCCATGCGCCGTGGCTAGTTAAAAATAAAAAAAATTCACCGATAGTGTACACATGTTTTCTCTCTTTTTTGCGATTTTCATAGCTGTTTCAACCCCATCAAAACGACCTTCCAAATTATACAATACTATGAGTTTGTTAGAGTATATGAAGCGATTTGATAGGGTTCAGCAGGAGGATAGAGATTGATGGATATAAGAGCATCTCCAAAAATTTTTGATATATAATTTCAACAGTTAGTTTTAGGAACAAAGGTTAAAAAAATAATACACCAAAAGTTGTCTAATTCTATTCCCAACTTTTTCGTTGTCCAATACCAACTCCATCTTGAACTTAAATTTGGCCTCCACTCCATGCTCCCAAAACCTATGAACAAAGGGTACGAATTACTAGAAAAATCAAGCTTTATGATGATGGGATAAGAATTTAGTCTTTTCTGGACCAAAATTTTGAAATTGTTGTTTGAAGAGGTATTTTTCCCTCCTAATAGTTTTTCGGCAAGGTCTAAAAATTATTTTTTAAAATTTTATTTAGAAATTTTTAGAGCTATTTTTTATACATCTCGGAGATGCTCTAATTCCCTGAATTCTGAATTAGTTCTATCCTTATCTCTACGATTCCTTGTGATCCCGTTACTCAAAAAAAAAAACGATTCCTTGTGATCCGAACCACCATTTCCTAATCGGGTGCGCGAGGTAAACTTTTCACATGCGAACTCATTGGGCCCAAAATTCAATCCATCCATCATCACAAGCTCATATAATGTACGGCTTCCATTCGGCCCATGGGCTTAAATAGTTTATTTGTACTGCCAAATGTCCTGTGAAATTCGTTGACCTTTTACTGGACCTAACTTTTCACATGCGAACTCATAAGGCCCAAATTGAAGCCATCCATCAAGCTCATATACGTACGGCTTTCCATTCGGCCCATGGGCTTAAGTAGTTCTTTTTGCGGGTGTGAGACGTCATGGGCTTAAATAGTTCATTTGTACTGTCAAGTGTCCTGTGAAATTCGTTGACCTTTTACAGTTTATTACTGGACCTAGACGTACATACAGGACGTACAACGTTTTGTCCTGATTTTTTACGGAATCTGTACGGTACTAATGTTACTATCCCAGGACAATTGGTCATTTTATTTTTCGAAGTGCTTCACAGGTCACAAGTTTTGGTTGAAACTGAAATTTTAGCTCCTTGAGCAATCCTTCATTGGCACCTATACAACTTCCCTATTAATTGACTGAACTACAATAAACATTGCTCGCTCACCCGGCACTTTTCCATCAAGTTGTATCTCTCTTTTGTTGCAAAAGAAGAAGAATTGTTCCTCTTTTTCTTGAAGTTGTATTTGGCTGTATGTTGTTCCTTTTCCCTCTCTAATAAATTATCGGTAAAACTCTTGCAGTACTCTTAAAAAAAATGTTCATCTTATCACCTTTAGTACCTGCCTTACCTCCAGGTACATTTGTCTTTCGAGTCTCTTCAGTCAACTATAACTTACGCCTTACATGATGTAGTTTGATTTGTACTCTTGCATTGCGTCTATTCAAACTCGTTGTTTTCTTCTCCAAATAGCGCCCAATAAGCCACAAGTGCATTTTCTTAATTACGTTGACTGCGTGTTTGAGAACTTGAATGGATGACAGAGCCGATGGTTGCTGGTTTTGTTATCGCTCCGCCTCTCCCAAAAATCGCCAGCGGTGACGCTGCGAGGGGGTTGAACAGGCAAAAAAAAAAAAAAAAAAACTGTGGCAATCTTCGAGGATTCAACAAATGTGGCAATTTAAATTCAAGATACTGGGAACGACTCCGGTTCCGAACTTTCATCTTGGATGTTGTCAGGATATTGCTTAGGTTGGCAGTTGGCTTCGTGCTACGACAAAAGTTCGGATTTTTTTTAAGGAAACAGGAGTAGTAAAACCCTACTGGTACAATTACTACTATTAGTGATTGGAGGCTCCTTTTGAACTTTCCAAGTGATGCTACCTAGGATCGTAGGTGGACATTCTAGAAAAAAAAGAGAGAAATCCTAGAAATTCTCAAAAAAAAACACCTAGCCATCAATCGGTAGTTTCAAATCATCATAGCCATTGGATCTATTATGTTTTCTTAAAAAATATCACCTATGCCATTATGAAAATAGCGTGACGTAACACTCTAAATCTATACCTAAATTACCCACCTCTACCATTATATAAATAAAAAATAACCCCTTAATCTTCATTTAAATTACCCACTTATGCCATTATAAAAATAATTTCAAATAACCCCCTAAATTTGTAACTAAATTGCCCACCACTAATACTTAAACAATAAATTAAAATTTGCATCTATTTACCCACATATGTCATTATTAAAAATAGCATCATGTAACTCTGAATTTGAATAAAAACCACCTTCATTAAAAATATAACGCAATGTATATCAATATATGATTCTAAATTGCTTATTTTTTTTGCACTAACAGTATATAATATAATAATAAGGTAGTCACCATTTATAAATAAATAGAGGAAGTGATGAGGATATAGATTTTTATGTTAAAATTGTAGCTCAAACTTTGGGTTCGTTAAACAAATTCAAACACATAACTACGATGCAAAGTGAAAAGTTAAAGATTATAAATGTGATGAAAATACTATAAGTAATTACAAACTAAAATCTATCATAATCGAATGAAAATAATAAGTATATATTTATATAAGTATTGTATTAGAATACTTAATAAATGAGAGGTAAACAAGCCTCTAGGTAACAGTTTTGTAACAATGTGGTCTTATTTTTTTAATTGGAGACTCCGCATTATTAATTATCATGAGATATGCTAGAAAAAAAATATAAACTCTAGAAATTATTACAAAAATCAGAAACTTCGAACATCGATCATGTAAACTCTAATAATCATAGTTAACAATCTATTATATTTCCTACAATGTTACCCAACGCTATCATTGTGAACATACTCTAAAGTAAATCGCTAAACCTATATTTAAATTACCCAGCTCTACCATTACAAAAAATAATCTAAAAATAACCACATAATCTTCATCTAATTTACCCATGCATATCATTACAAAACATAACTTCAATTACTATTCCATATTTGTATCTAAGTTACCCACGTATGGTATGTCGTTACTAAAAATAACCTAAAGTAAACATCTAAACCTTAATCTAATTATATATGTGTTCATCATGCATAAAATGTCCAAAAGTAACTAATATATGAATTTATATTATGTACTTGTGTCATTGTTAATATAGAAATACTAACTTAAGGTATATATACATGGTGGGTGTCACCATGTAAACCATTTTTAATATATGTGATGAAGCGACGAAAAATGTTAATTTTAATGCTAAACACAATATATGATGGTGCGATATAAAATGAAAAAAATGTGAATGTGAATGAAAAAAGTGTAGAGTAATTACTATTTAAAAATCAATCACAACTAAATAAATATAAGTACACATATCTATATGAGTATTGAGTTACAATATTAAAAAAATAAGAGAGTAGTAAGAGCTTAATTGCTAAATAATTTTCAAATACAATAATTTTTAAAAATATTAGCCCGTGCGGGAGCATGGGTTGAGGGACTAGTCTGTTTGAAATGGTTGTCCTAACGCAGGTGGTGCTTGGAATAAGCCAGAGTCTCAGTGTTTGCTTGTTCAGGGTGCTGTTATGGTGTGCCTTCAATGTTGAATCTTCATGATCTGTGCGACTGTGGTGCAAGGGGCTAAGAGCCCTTATCATCCTAACACACGGGGAGTTTGGAAGGAACTAGAATACGTATGAAGAAAAAAAAATACTAATATAGAATAAAGAAATAGAAAAGAAAATGAGAAAATAAACAGAAAAAAAGATATTTAGCACTGATCGCGGCCGCATGGGATGGGGCAGCCAATTTAGTACCGGTTGGTATAAACGCCTGGTACTAAAGGTCCCTCTTTAGTACCGGTTATTTGATCCGGTAGTAAAGACACCCTTAGTACCGAAGTAGTAATACTGGTTGTACAACTGGTACTAAGGGACTAGGAACTGTTACTGAAGGCGCTTTTCCCATGTAAGTTTTAAACGTGCCATTTTATTCCCATCTGTATAATGTATATATTCCATCAATCACTCGATTGGCGGTGCTTCTCCGTGGATTGATGCCAAAGCGTCGTCAAGCGACTTTTATCTCTCTTTTGCCAGATGCTGGTACACATAAACAGAAAAGAAATCCGTGACCATGATTTTCAGTTAGGTACTGTGCCTGTCAGCTGTTTGTTGCCTACCAGCCACTGTTGGGTGTTGAGCGTCATCATGATCGAACAAGAATATGCATGCGACGACATGGAGTAGTGCTCGAGTGGGTCAACAGCAAAAGAGTACTTCACACAGCTTCGCAAATCACAACACATATATGGCGACCCCCATAGATGGAATGAGAATCGCATGCGTATGCTTGTTTTGGAAGGTTTCTGCATTTCACTGGAATAGAAGACGCGCGATTAAAACCCTGAGCTAATTCGTACTCCATTTTATTCACAGTCCAGTACGTGCTGTCACGTCGATCCCGTGCTAAGGCCACTGTTGCAACGTTGTACACACATCATCACATATATCGACATCGAGAAAGCGTGCAGGTTCGTACCAAGGTCGTTGCTCGCGATGTTTTACCGAACCTGCTGTACCAGCTCTAGCCTTCTCCCCGAGGTCGTTGAGCTGTCCAGTTTGCTCACACATCCACATGAATGGACCCTTTCTTCGTCTCCGTTTATGGATCAACGTTACGGCCGGGAGAAAGCAACGTTACGGGCACGCGAATCTCGACGCTGCGGTGGCGCACTACCGAGCCGAGCGTAATCACTTGCGTCGGCTCCTGCCTGTGAGAAAAAAGAAATTCAAGATAAAAAAAACTCGTACGAGAGCGGAACAGAAGCATCTAGACGCGCGGGAACATTGACCAACGGGCTGGCTAACGCCCACCGCACCTACCCCTCTCCCACTCCACTCGACAGCCACAGGCACACCCGCACCCGCTGCGCCCTCCCAGCCGGTCGCTCGTCTATTAAAACGGGGGCCCGGCCCCATGGTCCACTCTGCGCAGCGAGTTCCACGAGGAGAGAGAATCCCAGGAAGAACCCAGGGGAGGGTAGAGAGGAAGGTCGGGTTCGGGAGGCCATGGCTCCGATGAAGCTGTACGGCGCGACGATGTCGTGGAACGTGACGAGGTGCGCGGTGGCGCTGGAGGAGGCCGGCGCCGAGTACGAGATCGTGCCCATCAACTTCGCCACCGCCGAGCACAAGAGCCCCGAGCACCTCGCCCGCAACGTGCGTATTATTCCCCGATCGTTCTCTCTCATGTTGTGTTTTCTTTTTCTTTTTCCGCCTGGAAATACAGCGGCGGTGCTCCGTTCGCGTTCTGGTGGTGCTGCGGTCGCTATCATCGACGGGTTAACTGGGCAGAATTTTCTCTCGCGCATAGCCTCTCGTCGTGGTTTCAACGGGGTTTAGGATTGGCTAGGGTTTGGGGTGGGGGAGTTGGTGATTTAAGATTTAGGAGATTTAAATATCCGAGGATCATGCTTTGTACTCCACCTCCAACTGTGCGGTGTAGATATGTGCGCAAATGTTACTTTTTACATTCTTGACTATAGTCAAGATTTGGGCTGGACGAGGTGGATTGAAATTCCGTTATGCTCGATTTGGGCCAATAAGAAGGTTGATATCGACTGCCGGCTGCTCTGGTCTAGTTCGCCCCTCTTTGTCCTGGTCCAATTGTTATTGGCTTGGTTTGATTCATGCACTGGATTGCTCCTCACTTGATTTGACCAAGTGCTAGCAAGGGAGAGAAAAGGGCACTGGGAATTTCGGATCTGGGGAGTTAAAAGCTTAGAAACTGAAGGTCATTGTACTGGTAACTGGTTTAGTACGCTGAAATGACTAAAGTCTTGTACATCTGCAAATTTATTAGATGCTCAATTGTGTGTTCTCTTTAAACCGTTTCAAGAAGGAAACTAATACATGAGAACAACTCCTTTATATATTTCTCTACAATTATCGTTGACATAAAACAAAAGTCTGTTGAATATATGTATGTCATCAGCTTGTTAATGATAAAACAACGTAGCATGTATCACCTATCTGAAATATAATATGATTACACAATCATAAGTTCATTGGAAATTTAAACTAGCGAGTATGTAATGTACTAAAACATGAGTTTTTAGACTCAAGGTCCTGAATCTTAACACGATTATCTGTTTCTCTGCAGCCATTTGGTCAGGTTCCAGCTTTGCAAGATGGTGACTTGTGCATCTGGGGTATGATCCTATCTCGTGGAGATCCTTTTGAGTTGTTTCTTGTACATTGTTGTTGTCACTATTTGTTTATTTGGTACTATTACCCGTTTCATAACATATGACGAGGTTAGCACTTCAAAGTTTTCCTTTTAAAAAAGAAAAGGTATCTCAGCCTTTTCTAAGCACATGGGTTGTTCAGAGACCTTGACTAAAAGAAGCCAACAACTTTCAAACATTCCTAAATATGAAAAATACTGTCTGATTGCAAAATGTCGTTGTGCCATAGGAACTACTTGTAACACACTTCAATATTTTTTTGGACCAGTCCAATGATGATAATTTTTATATTTAGGATTATGTTGCATATAAAAACTAAAGTTGAAAGGGACCCCAATGCTTGACTTTTAATCAACTTGTCCTGGCTCGTCATGCGGTGTCACTTAGTGATGAGTGGGTATTGTTCCAAAGAAGTGATAATTTGCAAACTTGAATCCAGTAAGATTATTCAAGCACACACATCAAACTTACACTGTCTACTTGCATTCTGATCACTCATCAGGATAATTTCGATGTAAAATCTAATCAAGTGAAGAGGTGTTATGTTTTTTTTCTTTCTATTTATCATCACTTTCTGAGAGGTTTTAGACAGTTGAATGCTCCTGTAGAATCCTTTTGTATCTACCAATGATTTTATATCTTCTTTAACTTGTTCTTATGTTTCCTATCAGAATCGCGTGCAATTTGCAAGTATGCAGCCCGTAAAAACAAACCTGAGCTGTTGAAGGAAGGCAATCTCGTGGAGTCAGCAATGGTGGATGTTTGGATGGAGGTGGAGGCTAATCAGTACACCTCTGTGCTGGACGCCATCCTCTTCCAGTGCCTCATCAGTCCTATGCTTGGGGGAACCACTGACCAGAAGGTTGTGGAGGACAACCTTGAGAAGCTGAAGAAGGTGCTGGAGGTGTACGAGGCGCGCCTGACCAAGTACAAGTACCTGGCTGGAGACTTCCTCAGCCTTGCTGACCTTAACCATGTCTCTGCCACCCTGTGCTTGTTTGCGACGCCCCACGCGTCGGTGCTTGATGGTTACCCTCATGTGAAGGCCTGGTGGTCTAGCCTGATGGAGAGGCCATCTGTTCAGAAGGTTGCGGCTCTGATGAAGCCATAAGCTTGAAGTGGTTCTCCTAGTGCAGGTGGTGCGTGGAAAATAATCTGAGTTCTGCCTCGCTGTTTGCTTGTTTCGGGTTTTGTGCTGCTATGATGTGCCATCTATGTTGAATTTTCATGCTCTGTGCTAGGATTCTTGTGATCTGGTCTTGAATTGTACTGAAATGAGCATTCCTGTGCTCTTGTCTTGGGAACGCAATGATAATAAACTGTGTTTGGTGACTGCACATAGACGAGTTCTCCTTTGTGTCTTCAGCGGTCACTGGTCAGGTTTGCTGTTATCATGACAAATCCATTGTGCACTGTATGGTTCAGTCGATATGCCCTTCTAAAAAATGGAAATGCTATCATGTCTAGCAACATGGATCAGCTTGCTGCTTTGCGGGAAAACTGGAGCTTGATGAAGCCATCTTACTATTACTCGCTATTACTCATCGTCTTACCATACTAATTGGAGCTTCTTTTAAACTTTCAGGTGATACTACCTAGGATCCTTGGTGGACATTCTAGAAAAAGAGAGAAATCCTAGAAATTCTAAAAAAAAAAGAAAAACATCTGCATCACCTAGGATCCTAGGCGGACATTCTAGAAAAAGAGAGAAATCCTAGAAATTTTCAAAAAAAGAAAAACATCTAGCCATCAATCGGCAGGCTCAAATCATCATAGCCATTGAATCTATTATATTTTCTTCTATGCCATTATATAAAATAAAAAAATAACCACCTAACCTTCATCTAAATTACCCACTTATACCATTATAATAATTTCAAATAACCCCCTAAATTTGCAATTAAATTTCCCACCACTAATATTTAAACAATAAATTAAAATTAACCTTTTAAATTTGCGTCTATATTACCCACATATGTCATTATTAAAAATAATACGGGGTAACTCTAAATTTGAATCAAAATCACCATCATTAAAAATATAACGCAATGTACATTAATATATGGTTCTAAATTGCATATTTTTTTGCACTAATAGTATATAATATAATAATAAGGTAGTCAACATTTATAAATAAATAAAGGAAGTGACGAGGATGTAGATTTTTATGTTAAAATTGTAGCTTAAACTTTGGGTTCGTTAAACAAATTCAAACACACAACTATGATGCAAAGTGAAAAGTTAAAGATTATAAATGTGGATGAAAAATTATAAGTAATTACTAACTAAAATATATCATAATCGAATGAAAATAATAAGTATATATTTATATAAGTATTGTGTTGGAATACTTAATAAATGAGAGGTAACTCAAGCCTCTAGGTAACAGTTTTGTAGCGATGTGATCTCATTTTTTAATTGGAGACTCCGCATTATTAATTCTCATGAGATATGCTAGAAAAAAAATATAAACTCTAGAAATTCTTACAAAAAGCAGAAACTTCGAACATCGATCATATAAACTCTAATAATCGTAGTTAATAATCTATTATATTTTCTATAATGTTACCCAACACTATCATTCTAAACCTATATCTAAATTACCTAGCTCTACCATAATAAAAAATAATCTAAAAATAACCACATAATCTTCGTCTAATTTACCCATGCATATCATTACAAAACACAACATCAAATACTATTCCAGATTTGTATCTAAGTTATGTCATTACTAAAAATAACCTAAAATAAAAACCTAAATCTTAATCTAATTATATATGTGTTCATCATACATAAATGTCCAAAACTAAACTAATATATGAATTTGAATTACGTATTTGTGTCGTTGTTAATATAGAAATACTAAGTTAAGCTATCTACACATGGTGGGTGTCACCATGTAAACTATTTTTAATGTATGTAACGAAGCGATGAAAAATGTTAATTTTAATGCTAAACACAATATATGATAGTGCAATACAAAATGAAAAAAATGTGAATGTGGATTGAAAAAAGTGTAGAGTAATTACTAATTAAAAATCAATCACAACTATTAATATAAGTACACATATCTATATGAGTATTGAGTTACAATATTAAATAAATAAGAGAGTAGTAAGAGCCTAATTTCTAAATAATTTTTAAATATAATAGTTTTTAAAAATATTAGCTCGTGCGGGAGCACAGGTTGATGGATCTGTTTGAGATGGTTGTCCTAACACAGGTGGTGCTTGGAATAAGCTAGAGTTCTGTCTTGGTGTTTGTTTGTTCAAGGTGCTGTTATGGTGTGCCTTCAATGTTGAATCTTCATGGTTTGTGCGACAGGAGCACAAGATTGTCGTGCAAGGGGCTAAGATCCCTTATCATCCTAACATGCGGGAAGTTTGGAAGGAGCGCAATACACACATTTTCGATCATGTAGAGGTACCTTCCTTTGTGATCATAAAAGAGTGAGGCATCGAATTGGATTATGGCAGGGGCGAAGCACCTGGCTTACTGGGACGAGTTTGAGTTGAGTTGCTTTGTGTCTTCTTTTGAGATGCGGCTGCTCTCCAGCTGTAAATGGCAGAGTCGTTTGTAGTTGCCGACCTCTTGGGTCGTTCCCTCTTTTTCAATATAACATCTTCAAAAAATGGTTTGTGGTAGATGCTTGTGATCCGGTCTTGTTTATTGAAATGATCATTCCTATGCTCTTGTCTTGGGAACTTATGATAATAAACTCTGTTAGGTGCTTGGAGAGGATTTCTCATTTGTGTCTTGAGTGGTGACCGGCCAGGTTTGCTGTTATCATAACAAATCCGTTGTGCATGGTCCAATTGGTACTGAAGTCTGGATGGTTCAATCGATATGTCCTTAAAAATGCAGATGGCATGTTTAGCAACACGAATCAGCTTGCTGCTTTGCCTGGAAACTGAAAATAATAGATGGAAGGTTTCCTTTGCGAATTTCTCAAGGTGGGTTTATGTATCTGTTCAGAACTGTTCAATTTTTTAGGAGCAGTCTCTCTTTTGAACTACTACTACAAATGTGATGGTGAGATAATGCAAGTCAAACCCTGTGACTGTTGCGGGGTTAGCATCATGAGTAGAGAAGCTCAAACCTATGCAGGCATGAGCAGATTGCAGATACGGAGTACATCTTTTTTTCCTCTACATCTTCCACGACGGAAAGTATCGCATGGATGTACAACTTTGTTGCTCTCCACAGAGAAGCCGACATGTACACATAGCTTTGCTTCTCCAAAGAGGGGATAAAAGGGCTCCACACTAATGGCCTCGAGCCATCTGGCTAGCACTAGCAGCCTGCCACTTCAAAGCACACAAGCAACTTTGCTTGGTGTTTTTGCTTTGGAGCACGGATGGCTCGTCATCCCGGCCCCAAAGCAGCCAGAAAACACACAGCCGGCCGCGAACGCCGACGGGGCGGGCGCAGCTCCGTCCAAAGCGCGACAGCCTGCAGGATGGCCGAAATGGGCAGAAAAATGGGCGCGGCCATTGGTGACTGCCAATAAATGGAGTCTGACGCCGCGCCGCGCTCTACTACTACTAGCACAGCGCGGATTCAGCGGCGCCGAGCTAGAGAGAGAAAGGGGGGGCGCTCCCCGTCAAGTGTCCGGAACAGCCTCCACGCTCTAAGGATGGCAACTCCGGTGTTCTTGCTGCTCTTGCTGGCCATGGCGTTCAGAGGATCAGGTGAGGCATCTCGCTACCTCGTTGTCCACAGATAGCCTTCCATGCCCGTATCGATCGATCGAGATTCTCTTCGTATACCTGTACTATGAAAATAACAATTTGCTTGTGTGCCCCGTGTGGCGCATGAATATGCATGCAGACGGGGCGTGGTGCGTGTGCCGGTCGGACGCCACGGACACGGCGCTGCAGAAGACGCTGGACTACGCGTGCGGGCACGGCGCGGACTGCGCCGCCGTGCTCCCGACCGGGCCGTGCTACAGCCCCACCTCGGTGCAAGCGCACTGCTCCTACGCCGCCAACAGCTACTTCCAGCGGAACAGCCAGGCCAGCGGCGCCACCTGCGACTTCGGCGGCACCGCCAACCTCACCGACACAGACCCCAGTAACGCAACGCTCTCCGATCCCCTTCCTCGCCGTCACATACATGACTGACTCTGCAGCGTCTCCCGCTCGTGATCTAACCGTATTTTGCTGCCGGTTGCAGGCTCTGGAACCTGCAAATACCCTGCGACTCCGAGGTGCGTTTGATTCTTAGTCGTAGCGACCAAGCAGTGCTGTTCGCTGGTGGAAACAATGATCACAGGACTGACGTGTTCTTCTGCTGCTCTCGTCTCCGTTGTGCATCGAATGCAGCGAAGCGGGGACAAGCGGCAACTCTACCGGCGCCGGCGCCGGCACCGGCACGTCGCCGCCAGGCTCCACAAGTAACCCGGCCACGACGCCCAGCATGGGAGGGACCTTCACGACACCGGTCGGCGCGTCTGGACCCACACCCAGCTTCGTCAGCGCTGCCACCGCCGCCGCGTTCGCTGGTCGCCACGTCCTCCTCCTCGCCGTCGTCTCCGTCCTGGCTTTCTTGGTGCGCTAGTGACAGACTTGCTGGATCACTAGGCAGCCGAGCAGCGTCAGGAAGCGCCATTTCCTCCTCTGTAATCCTCCGGGGCACACGAGGGCTTCGGCTATTGTTCGTTCTTCTGCTCTCATGTTTAATTTCTCGCTGGTTTAACTTATTCTACTTCCGCCCCATGCGGCCATGCGGTCCGTGGAAATGGATCGAGTTTGATTAGTACCACTTCACATGAAGTCTAGATTCTGTTACGTTTCAGTGTTTCACCGCTCCTGCTCGTGCCATCGTGTGTTTTACTTTCATACTGATTCATAGCTGCTCGTGTACTGAATAATTTGGCCTGACTGTCGACGAAATGTACGATTTGTTTCGAGACTACAAACAGGCTGCGCCGTTGCAGCTCTGCTCGTCGAAAAAAGAGACGGGCCAATGGGCTGACATGGACAGAGTTTTTAGAGCTAGCTTGCCCAACTAGCTAATACACGGCATTCAGCAAGTTTTGGAATTACTCCCTCCGTCCCAAAAAAAAACTAAGTCAAATCCCTCCGTCCCCAAAAAAAAAACAAGTCGTTTTAGTTTGTCTTAAGTCAAACTTTCTTAACTTTGATCAAATTTATAGAGAAAAGTATCAATATTTATGGCATCAAATAGATTATTATAAAAATATATCTCATAATAAATCTAATGACAATTATTTCATACCATAAATACATGTAGTTTTTCTATAATCTGATCAAACTTAGAAAAGTTTGACTTAGGACAATCCTAAAACAACTTATAGGACGGGGGAGTATATTGACTACTTGAATGCCCGAGAAATCTGCAAGGGATGGAGTTTAATCGGCAAGCCAGTTCAGTACGTCAAGAGGTACCCAACACACCCAATGCTGCTGATGGAGTATTTGCTGAAGTTAAGTGTTCAGACTGTCTGATCTCATCATTGAAGAACAGTAGCGTAGTGCCATGCAAAGATTACTTCCAAATGCCCACTCTTTGCAGAGATTACTAGGATGTGGAGCCAGTCGCCACAGGATACTTGCTGGAGCAGGATCTACCAGCCAAAACTTGGAGTATACAACGAAACTAGAGAAGAGGACAGTAGTGCATTGATTTAAAGTCGCGAATTATTAACCCAACTATTATGATTTGACGGAATGAATGAAGCGTAACTCTATGGGTTGCGCCACCAAGTTTTGATAAGATAGAGGGCATGATTGTTCCAGCGTTACCAGAATGGGAACAATTTCCTATTTTCCTGGGCCAAGCTAGGAACATGTCACCATTAACACGTTTCCGGTGACACTGATTGTGCCAAGACCAGTAGTGGTTGGAGATTTCGTAGGAATTGAGCCTAGCTGTGCTAATCTCAAAGGTAAATATCTGCATGCCTTAAACCAAACAGGACCAAAAGAGTTCCATGTCGGTGTTGGAAACTATGTGGAGGAAAATCTGACTTCAATGCATGGCCTGATGAGTGATGACCATGGCGCGGATGCTTGTCCGCGCGTCCAGCGCGAAAGCAGGACGCGCCTGCGTTCCCCTCCGGAGGCTCGAGCACTAGCTCCTCGCCTCCTCAACACTGCCCCCGTTGTTTGCGCGATCCACTTATTCCTCGCTTCCACTGCATGCCTCCGCCATTGCCACCTTCTACATGTTCCGGCTCCTGGCCTCCCGTTCTCCCGCTTGTTTCTCTCTCTTCTTTTCTCTCCCCTGTCTCCGGCAGGCACGCGCTAGCTTAGCTCTGCTACACCCGCGCGCTTGCCCGTCCGCACCCCACGAACGGATCGGTGGCATTGATGCGCGGCGCGACAACGCGGCGGCCGTGCCATGAGGAAGCTGTGCCCGAACCTGGACCGCGACGACTCCCTGGACACCGTGCTGGAGGTGCCCATCCCCGATGACATGCTCATCAACGCCCCCGGCGCCGACAAGCGCCGCGGCGCGGGGGGCGCCAACATGCGCGCGTGGCTCAAGAACCAGGCCTTCGACCGCGCCACCGTCGACGGGCACGCCTCCGCCACCGCCGAGCTCCAGCTCTTCCTCAACGTCGTCGGGTCGCCGCTCATCCCCTGCCCAGTCCCGCACGACCGCGCCTTCAGCCGCTCCATCCGCGACTCCTCCATCGTAAGCCACCCATCATCATGATCCTCTGCCATGCACGCGTCCACAGTAATCATCTGAGAAATAGAATTGATCCGGTGCGTTGCGTGAACGGCGATGATGGATTAAAGCAAGCGTCGACGGCCAAGTACATCATCCAGCAGTACATCGCGGCGATGGGTGGGCAGGCGGCGCTGCAGGGGGTGCGGAGCATGTACGCCGTGGGGAAGGTCCGGATGTGCGCGTCCGAGTTCCACCTCGGCGACCAGAACGTCACCGCCGCGCAGGGCCGCGCCGAGGTCGGCGGCTTCGTGCTCTGGCAGAAGACCCCCGAGGTCTGGTTCTTCGAGCTCATCATGGCCGGCCACAAGATGAGCGCCGGCAGCGACGGCAAGGTCGCCTGGCGCCAGTCCGCCGCCGAGCAGTCCCACGTCTCCCGCGGCCCGCCGCGTCCCCTCCGCCGCTCCCTCCAGGTAATAAAAGCATTATCCAGGGCCAGGCACATGCAAATTCCATTCATCAAGATGCATCATCTCCAATCGCCAACCTCGTTTGCAGGGCCTGGACCCGCGCTCGATCGCGAACCTCTTCTCGGACGCGGTGTGCATTGGCGAGAAGATCCTCAACGGCGAGGAGTGCTTCATCCTGAAGCTGGAGGCCGGCGCGATGACGCTGCGGGCGCGGAGCGCGCCGGCGTTCGACATCATCCATCACACGGTGTGGGGCTACTTCAGCCAGCGCACGGGGCTGCTCATCCAGCTCGAGGACTCCCACCTGCTCCGCATGAAGTCCGGCAAGGGCGCCCGCCGCAGCGAGAACATCTTCTGGGAGACCAGCATGGAGTCCGTCATCTCCGACTACCGCTACATCGACGGCATCAACATCGCGCACGGCGGCCACACCGCCGTCACCCTCTTCCGCTACGGCGAGGGATCCGTCAACCACAAGCGCAAGCTGGAGGAGACGTGGACGGTGGAGGAGGCCGACTTCAACGTGCACGGCCTCACCACGGACTACTTCTTGCCGCCGGCAGACCTCAACAAGGACGTCGACGACCAGAATAAGTGATCGGCTACGGCTAGTGTTTCGATTGACCGTTATCAATTCGTTCGCCCACGCAAATTTTTTGATAGGGGTGGCGGTAGTTCTATGTTCTTCCATTTCTCTCCTTTTTTCTGATTAATTAATATTGCAGGGAATTATGAGCACGCATGTGCATGTGTTCTTCCAGAAATAGAAATACCTAACGATTATCTTTTAGGAGAAAACATGGCCAAATCATGTACAAAGTGTAGAAGATATAGGGGGTGGGAGCTTGATTAAATTCTTTGATTTTGGTTGGTAATTTCTATCAAACATTTGATAGTGTACCAAGTTTGTTTCATACTTCACTGAACTCTTCAGCTATGATGAGCTGTTTTCGTACTTTACAGCTCAGTAATACATGAAGCTATCTGTCTTTATCACACTGAAAGATTTGATTCTGAACCCGCAGAGCAACACATATCCTTCATAGTGCAGGCAAATTATTAAACGAACCAAGGATGCAAGATTACTGTATCAGTACCAAAACATTCAGAAACTATACATACTCAGGTATCAAAGTTTTGGGAACAACAGATTGCTATTTCTAACATCCTCTGAACTTCTGCAATGTTGTAAGGAATTCTATGCAGCAAGAGGAGCTGCGAACAAAAGGCAAAATTATGCAAGTTGTGCAGACAAAACAACAAATCACTATAATAATTCAACTATACATTCTATGATTCTATAATACAAACCAAAGAAGAAAACCAAAAATAAGGTGGAGGGGGCTGATGCATCTCTTCGACGAACTGGTTTAAGCTTCACGCTCGACAAGAATGCAGCAGTGACTTTTGAGCTCCTTCAAAAAGATCTAGCAAAAGTGTCTCCAAATCCTCGGGTCTATACTTTATGTAACGATCTCGATGCCTTGAGCCATCAAGGACGCTTCCATATCTTCCCACGAATGTCCTATAGGCCTGTATAACTTTCAGCGATATTGAAATCCGGACATCATCACGAAGTTGGTCATCTGGGACAGACCATGCTGTCTGAACTCGATAAACCTCTTCAAAGGATAGGTTGAAATTTTTTATCTTCTCCCTGATGGTTTTGCGAGAAGCAGCATCACCAGCAGCGCACAAGCCATCATCACTCAGGTAAGAGAGGACACTGTTCCATGACGCCCTCTCATATCTTATAGCATGCTGCTGAAACTTTCTGTTGTGAACCCGGATCCAGTCATCGCCAAGAAAGCTTTTGAGATCCGAGTTCTTCACTTTCTGGACCATGTAGTGGATGTTGTTCATCATAAAGATATTCTGCAATCGATCATCTCTGTACAGTCTAGAACCAGCTTCAACATTTGCCTCCAAAATTGCGGCAACAGACTGTAGATGCAAAGCTGTTGCTGTGAAATTAGGATATGCATTCGCCATCAACTGAATGTCAGAAGCAAGATGCAGGTGTCTTCGATCTGTGTCCTTGAGAATTGAATCAAGAGTTTTGCTGTATGCTGTGAGAGCCCTTATGTAGTTCATAACATACTTTGTAAGTGGATGCACTTCTCCACGAGCCACTGCATTTGATGAAGTGTATGATTGGATGGCATACTTGAATTCTGCAAATGTCTTTCTTGCAGATTCTCCCAGCTGCAGTAGTGCTTCATGATACTCATTCAAGATCATATCATCATATCCTGATTCAAACAGGGATTCAGCTTCAGGGAGAAGATCATTCAGGACCTCATACATATCAAGCAAACGAAAAAGCTTTTCCGTTTTTGGAGGACCAATTGCTACAGATACATAAAAGCTCAGAAGTTGTATTACTGAGTTAAATGAAATCTCATAGAAGCACAAGTCAGCAGTTGAATCTGTAAGTTCACCAAAGATATGATTGCTAAGGCGCTTCTCACTTGCAAGGTAGACTCGGATAAAAACCCTCATTGCTCGGTTCCATCTCCTTATTAAAATATTCAGTTTGGTCCAACTTGTGTTCATAAGCTCTTCTATACTGAGCTTGTCCAGACGAAGAGATGCAAAGTACTCATCTATTGCATTCTGCCGTGAGTTTATATAAGCTTGGCAACACTCCTTATCATAGCCATTCAGGAACATAAATTTAGCAATGGACTTGACAGCAGAGAGTGCACCGGGTTGAATCAAATCAGGAACAAGATACTCCGGTCCTCCAGCGACATCATTTGGTGTTGCCTTCCCTTCTGATTGTTCCTCGCTGAATGAGCTGCTTGAAAAGTCTTCCACACTGCCATCCTCTGTAGAGCGAAAAGAGAGAACTTCCTGTTCTAATGGCTGTTTGTAATGTGTCAGAAGATAAACAAATTCCTCTTCAAGCCTTGCCATTGCCATTTCAGAAAGGTCATCGGCATACACAGTGAGTTCATCCAGCTGTTTGGCTTCTCCACAAGGGTCTAGGTTCCTTAACCTTTCAGACAGTCGTCTGATTTTGTACAGCACTTCCAAGTACTCAAATGAGTCCTGTGGATCATGGACATGCATAGAGTTGTCAAAATCCAAACTAAGGATCTTCTTTCTCAATGCCTTAAGCGCATGTTTAATATCACATATCTCACTGTCTTCTCCCAAAGTGATGTTTGAGTACTGCTTAACTAACTCCGCAGCCATCATGTTATGGACCTTCCCTGCTTCATTTGTTTAGCACAAAGATCAGGTCTAACTCCAATATATTTCAGAATTAATAATGGAATTTCGGAAAGCTACTGATGCAAATAAGTACATATAATAGAAAAACATAAAGTGACAAATAAATGGAAGTAGACAATTAAACACTGATTCACGAAAACCAAACATGATTTTCAAGCAGTGCAAGCACAGCCATATAAATAGCAAAGGTAACGTAGAAATTGAAAATAAAAAGGGTGAATAGAGGTAACATCACAGTTAAGGTGATAGGGACTAGAACAACTACAAACTAATTATCCTGTTCTTTCTTTACCCAGTCATTTCCTTTTTCTCACTTCCTTATTTTTCTCTCAAGAAAAAATATTGGAGAAAATTTGATCATATAAGATTCCACCAGCCCGATGGTTTAATGATCCAGTTTGCTCTGGTTCAACAGCAAGAACAGGGCAGGTTCCTCTTATTTCCAAGAACAGTTGGCAAAATTTCTCGCACTAACTAGAGGCATATAGCACTTCTTGGGGGTAAAAGTCCCCACACGGGCAATCTGGCCATAAATATCTCGTATTAAAGCGAGACCAAACTCGATGGAAAAAATTAACTGGAACACATGATGCAAACAGTAAGAAACTCTGCAAGGAACCCTTACGAAGCAAGAAGAAGAGACTCACCGCCGACACCGAGGAGCTGCCGCTCTTTGCGGATTCCGGCGGCTGCCTACGAAGCCGCCACAATCCCAGATTCAGAACTCGACCGAAGCAATCTTCAGAGTCTGGCGGGAGGAAGGATAGAGGAAGAGAGAAAGAGGCGCAAAGTGCAAAAGCGAGGAGGAGAATGGAATGCGATTATTGGGGTGGTGGTCAGTGGAGGGGTGTGGTGTAGTGTGGAACAGTACAAGTCAAGTCAACCCGAGGGAGCGACGGCGACGGCAGGGGGAGGGGGGCCTCTGCGGAAGACGACGGCGAGGGGATGGGGACGGGGATGGTCAGCGGACGGAATTGGAACGGGGGTGCCGTGGCGCCCGGGTCTCCCGCTCTCTTGTTGCCCTCGCTCGCCCCTGTTCCTGTCCGTCCCTCTCGCCGAAGGAGTCAAGGACGACAGGCCGTCGCGTTCCGTTCCAACGGAAACGCGACCGTTCTGTGGAAACGGAGAGGGCGCGAGCTTTCGCACCAGCTGGCTGGGACTGGGACTGGGACTCTGGGAGAGCCCGGCTTGCGCTGCTGCTGACTGTAGTAGCGACTGCCTGCCACCGGCTCTTCCTCCCTGTTGTGACTGGCCTGGTCCCACTGACCTTTATTTTTGTGTTAGAGTAATTCCAACGTTAGCCCCAAATCAGACCCTACAAATGCTAAATGAGGCTGCCTTTATTTTTTTATGTTAGCAAAATAGCTTCTAATTCTCTCCCTCTATTATTTTCATGACATGCATTCTATTTTCTTTATTTTTTTTCTTCCATCTCCTTCTCTCCATTATGCTCCCTCTTAATTTCTTAAATACATGCCTAGATGAGCGGCGGGATGCAGCGTGCCGGGGCAGGGCGGGGTGACGGATGTAGGCGGAATCGAGCGGCGCTTGTTTGGTGCGTCACTGGCGGCCAGAGGAGGGCATAGTAGGGCGAGCTCGGCTCACCGTAGCGGGTGAAAGACCTCGAGCCCCACTAGTGGATCCGGTCGCCGGCATTGGTGCAGCGGTCGGTAGTAACGGCGGAGGTAGATTGGACCGAGCTGGAGGAGAGGTGCAAAGGGTAGTAGGAGCGACCTTAGGTGAGAGGGAGGGAGGAAGAAGACGAAACAAATAAAAGTAAGGTCCATGGACGTCTCCAATGTACAGGAAAGAGCCGGTTACATGGTTTGAGTGGGACCCACATATAAATAAGAAAATCAATTTCTTCTCAACTACCCCTTTCTTCCCCATGGAGGCAACCGGCAGCACGCCGCTTCCTCTTCTTGTTGTCTCCATCCTCTTCCCTTCCCAGTTCTGATCTGCCTCAAATCCTCCCAACCTACTCCCCAAAAAGGCACAAATCAAACACCTAGCGGCTGGATCTGAAGGCTATGGTGCCGGATTCGGAGAAGATAGCCTCCAGTGAAGCGGCCCCTTCGTTCCAGACGCCATTGCTGCGGAGGCCGAACGAGGCCAGGTGACGACGCTCCTCCGTCCATCCTCAGTCAGCGACGCCCCCAACCTTCATGCTGCAGCAACGCATGCTGGGGTTGCAGGTGTGGCCGTGGACGAGGCATCCAGGAAGCACCGCAGACGGCGGGGTCGAAGGTAGCACCGCGAGGAGGCGGCCGGAACAGCAGCGCGGGCGAGCTCGGAGCGGTGCCATGGCCTCAGCTTCGTCCAGACGGATCTGCTCGACCTCGGCTTCATCCAGGCGGCGGGCGGGAGCAGCGACGGCAGGAGAGAGAAAGGTGGGTTGAGGGAGGAGATCAAATTTTTTATTCTGTAGAACCCGCTCCCATGCATGGGAGCCCGGTTCTGTGTTTCGTTTCGATAGAACCGACCTCACAGCGTATGGAACCAGGTCCGGTGGGTATAGGATTGGGATAGGAGCGCCCGTTGGAGTGGTAGATCTCCGTTCCCCGATCCGACTAGCATGTTACGAGAGTCAACTAACATGTTACGAGAGTTAGCAAGGGCACCAGCAATGTATAGGTGCACCCTGTTTCTAAGGTGGGATCTAACTGATTTGATATCACATGTTGTATTAGCTCCAATGTATAGAACCAGGTTGAATCTATGAATATGGAACCCGCAGCCCTCCATCTCTCTTCTCTCTCCCATTTTCCCTATATTATATTGCATGGGACTTGGTTCTATGTATGGAATCTGGTTCCATATAGAATCAGCTTCACAGTGTATAGGTCCTGGTTCCATAAGAGAGAGAAAAACATAGTACCAGCTAAGAACCACACATTGGAGAGCCCTAAGAAAATGGTGATCCGGCAGGCTTTTCAATAAATTATTAATAAATTATTGAAACAACCTAATAATTCACTCCCCTCCTCAAATAAAGGAATAGTTGCGGAGTAGTTGCAACTCCCTCTGTACAGATTAGGATAATATTCAAATAATAATGAAAGTGGTATTGGGATTCTAAGCCATAGAAAAATATTAATCGAGGGACTATCGTAAATACTCCATCTGACATGAATAATAATCCGAAACAACCAAACTCGCTCAGTTTGCTCGAGTGGGAAAGGCCTGCATCATCAATTGACCCTTTGCAATTTGCACGGTACAAGTTGAGAGTAGTTGTGTCTTCCAATCCAGGTTTGGGAATTTTCCCCGGGAATGTTACACTCTTAGGAGGACGTTAAGAAGGAGCTGCACAGCCATGACACCCCCGACTATTCTAGCTCGACCTGGTACCACTGCACGGACCCGACCTCACCGTCGATCTCGAGCACGCACACGGCCCTGACGAGGTAGGAGACGGCGTCGTCGACCGTGTTGAACTTGGCGAGGTCGGGTGGCAGCGCGTCCCTGGGCCACTTCTCCAGCCAGCCCTTGAGCCTCGCCTCCAGCTCCTCCCGGGACACGAACTCCTCCTCCATGCCGGGCTCAATCAGCACGTACGTGTCCGACTGGATGTCCGCTCGCCGCCTCCGCGCCGCGCAAACCTACCCAAAGAAAATGATGAGCTCGCGCGGTTACTTTCAGGCAGGCGTAGTAAAATACTTTTCACTTTCTCCGTAGAGACGAAGTTACTCCATGGCAAGACTTGGACCTGGGATCCGTGGTGTTGAATTCTCGGAGGTCGCTTCAGCGAGGCTGTGGAAAAGCTCACGGCACCAGATCGCCGGTGGGGCAGCAGCGACCTCCTCCTGCCTGCGTAGGAGGAGACACGTCAGGTGCAGTTCGATGTGCAGCTGTACGCTGTGACTCTTGAGAAATGCTAGCGTGGTCAGCGGTGGTGGGTGCATGAAAAAATGCCAAGAGAAACATTGAAGTGGTAGCACTGCTTGACTACTCGTGGAAAAGCGTTTGGTTTCATATGCAGAAGCAGAACTTGCCCACCATGATCCAGAAAGTTTTTTATGGGCTATGAAAAATGCCAAGAGAAACATTGAAGTGGTAGCACTGCTTGACTACTCGTGGAAAAACGTTTGGTTTCATATGCAGGAGCAGAACTTGCCCACCATGATCCAGAAAGTTTTTTATGGGCCATGAAAAATGCCAAGAGAAACATTGAAGTGGTAGCACTGCTTGACTACTCGTGGAAAAGCGTTTGGTTTCATATGCAGGAGTATGACCCAGAAAGTTTTCTATGGACCCGTTCGAGACTAAAATTGGCATCATAGGAGTTTGTTGTCTGAATCTGGGCAAGCCGATCTACAAACCAGTCAGACCGGTTCTACTAACATTGTCAAATCTCTGATTGGACTTCACCATTGCGTAGATCTCGTCGAGACAATCAAAATGCATATGTAGAACGTCCAGTTTGGAGTCCGGATGAATGAGTTATGGCTTTGGTAAGATTTAACCCCGTGCTAACCGGTTAGACTGGTTTAAATGGGCGGTCCGACCAGTTTGACCAGCCTAATTCGAGTTAGGAGTTGTATTTTGATACGGGATTTGTATAACATTCGACACCTACTGGGGCAAGACCTCCCCACCCTATATAAATCTAAAGGGCCACAACTGATTGAAGACAACCCAATCGAATCAATCTACTATGTATTTACTTTTTATCTCCTAAATTCTTTTTCCAACTTCCATGCTATTCGTCTACTGATCTCCACGACCAAAGATTGCGTCCTAGGCTTGCTGGTTGACCTAGAGCACGCCAGCGACGTCCACACCCTGACGGGGTCCCTCCGGAGCGAGAGCATTGACAACCTTTGCTAGTTTGCTCATAAACTAGTCGTTCTTCACCATGTAAGTACGTTGGTTATCCCTTTGCTGGTTTGCTCGTAAACCTAGCTATCTTCCATCATGTAAGTATGGTAGTTATCCCTTCAAATGATCGATCTAGGCAAAATTCTAGGAAACTGGTCCAACCGGGTTGTAGACTGGTTTTTGACCGGTCTGAGCAGCATCACTACTGTTCGGTCTGTTCGCAACCTGCACGCTCTGGTGCTTTCGTATGTTGACCCCGAATTTGCGCCAACAGGGCCTTTTCAAAAGGTTTGCCCGGTTCAAAAGTGGACTTGGTTTTGAAGTGCCAGGTGTTGATTTCCCGTGCCAAAGTTGGGGGATCAGCGCAACCCTCTTTCCAAAACATTTCCATGCTGAGAAGATGCTAAATGTTGGAGGGTTGATTCTTGTTTTAGTCTGTGTTTCTCGAGTTCTAGCGAATGTAGTCTTAGCTTACATACTTCGGTTACCAACTGCAGGACGAGACTGAATTTCTTTCTCTTGCCAAGTCCTGGTCAAAAGGCTTGTGCTTGTGCACACAATCAGTCAAATTCCAAAGATATTATCTGATGAATTTGTGGCCGGGTCTTGCTAGAATAAAACTGCAATATCCCTCAGAAGTCGTCCCTAGACTTTCAGCAGTGCAGTTTAGTTACAAGTATGGACAGTTTGTTTAAGCAGACTAGAGATGACTTGTTCAAGATGCCGATTTTTTTTTTTAAAAAAAACTCTAACCAAACCAGTCACAATCTAGTGCGCATTCAGTTTATCAGTTTAAACTACTATACTATGGCATGTTGGTCCTTGTATGCAGTGACTGTGATGCTCTAACACGGAGAACCATGGTGTGCAGCGTGTTGCTTGAGCAGCAGAACAGAGGATAAGAGTGGTTGGGAAACTGACGTTACCACTGAGCAGTCCGCCGGTGGAGCCGCACTCCGGTGGCCGGGCTACGGTCGCCGCCGCCGTTTCCATTCTTCCTTCGCTCAGGTTGTGTGGCCTGAAATCTTCTTTATCCCTTCAATGGCTCCCCAACCTGAAGCTTTTCAGAAGCCCTCTTTGAGGTTATCCTCATTGAGATTGGTGACAAGAGCGTCTATCTAGAGAGAAGACTGGTTCCTTCCCAGTGACGACAGATAGGGACATGCTACCACTGAACCACTGCTTTCCAGTTGCATTTCAACACACACCAGCCGGTGAGTACGATTGCACAGTTTTTTTTTTTTGGGGGGTGGGGGGGTGGGGGAGGGGGGGGGGGGGGGGGGGGGGGGAGGGGAGGGGGGAGTACGGTTGCACAGTGTGGAGACAGCAGACAGGGCAAACCGGCCAACTTGGCAACTTGCCCATCGTGGGATTCCAGCATAGAAATTTATCAACAACTAACCATTACAAATCCTTCCGGAAAATAATTATTTCTACCATAGATATTTGCCCCAGCGATTCAGGGTTTTAATGTAGAGGTATGACTCGTGCTACCTAGCAAAAACAACTCGTTTCTTTAAACCTTCCAAGGTCAAGTAACACCATGATACACTCGTGTAGTCTTGCAAGTACAAACAATTTTCAGCAATGGTAGAATGTTCAGAGACCTTCATATGCTGAGATCATTTGACTAATTTTTACTAGGAGGCTGTTTGCAGTTTCATCCTTCCGGTGCGGGGATGTCAATTCTTGGTACTGGTGAAGGGTTCCAGTGAAATCTGTAAACAGTCCATCAACCCCCACATTCTTTATCCAGAAATCATATTCAGCGTAGGGATCCTGATGGAAGTTGAAGTGCAGGAACTGGTTCTCATTCCTGTAAGTGTATGGATGCACCTGCACAACAACAGAATGCTATTTAACATGTTTCAGCATATATATTACTTGAGAAACATATTCTGTGAAACAAAACAAGCGTAAAAAAAGTATGTAGCAGTGTGATAATTTGGTCCACATGTTCTTTTTGCAGCAGAAAGTTTGCACCATAATGCAGAGCTAAACACGCATTTAATGAGGGCCAAAGAATTTGACTAAACTAGACCACTTGTTACTAGGGAATCCTTATCCTTTTTTTGAAGGTATGCACCCTTCCCAATTCAACACATAGGACAAGGTGAGGATCAGGACACAGATGTGGGTAACTTTCAGAAAACAAAGAGAGCTGCGTTGTTGATGTAGGTGTTGGCAGCTGGCTGATGTGTTGTGTTCGAACTCAATGCATTCAGTGACTGGCTGGAATTTTGTCAAAGAGCATGAGATCAATATGACAAGGTGGCCGTGATGTTTTGTAGGATCCTTTTGGTTATCTTTTTTTTCTCGAACGACGCAGGAACTGCGTGTCATTTCATTAAGGAGAAATGAACAGGTCCAACCTGAGTACAAAACACACACCACACACCCCCACAGGAACTAGATTACATACGTGCCCCTGAACATGGAAAAAAACGACCAAGATCCTTCTGGTTATCAGCGACCAGATGCATTTAGATGGACAAACAAAGAAGATGGCAGACATATGGAAGTTGGTCCAACTAGTATGTATTACTTTACAACAATCCATGTAAAGTCTGAAGTTTAGATAATGAAATGAATACAAACGAATTCTGTACCTGGAGATTATGAGCATGTGCCCGTGCAACAAGATCACTTGGTGGCATCAAGTAGTTTCCTGCAGCTGGAACAATGGTATCTTTCCATGGACCAAGGCCGACAACGTATTTCCCAATATATGCAAGGTAGTCATCTGAAGTTATTTCCCAGTATGACTGCAAATGGGAAATGACTTAAGTAATATTCAAAGACATGTTCCACTGAAGTTGCACAAAATGAACTCTAAAACCTCAGGGATTGATTTTTGTTATCCAGACTGTTTTTCTTTCATAGCATTGGAACAAATGGGTGAGAGACACTGTTACAAAAAGGTTAGTACCTGGTTCGTGTCTTGTGTTCTCACAGTTATATCATCAATCAAAAATACCTTGGGAGAGTCAATCAATTTTGATACATATATAATGGAGGTGGGAGCAAAGGATTGTATAAACAATGGCTGCTTTAGCCAATTCTCTGACATGTATTGACCTTTGTATCCATATTTAAGCAAGGTATCCACAAATTTGTCCTCAAACTTCTTTCCATCAGCCCACTTGACCTGTTGAAAGTAATACGAACTCATTATGTTACGTCAGAAATTGAGAAGTTAGCCCTTTACATTGACATGAAAAATAGAACAACGAAGGTTTGCACTATCCAGCTTATCATAGTCAGGGCTAACAACGATTGATCACGTTTGTAACAAAAAGAAACTCTTTTATATGAGACAGAATCATTATATAAAGCAACATCTTCAGTCCTGTTCATAAGCTAAGCAGCCAGCGGCTGTTATGATCATTCTACATAGAGTTCGTATGTAACATATAAGAAGAATTTTTTGTGGCAATGACATAATTAGATAACATTGCAAATCATAATAGTGCATACTTCTTCTGAGAACAACTTACATGCTTGTTGATAAAAACTGGATCTTTAATCTCTGGGTATATGCCAACAGTTCTATCCGCATCTAGGGCAATTGAAATGAATTCTTCAAACGTGATGATTGAAAACATACCTGCATGGCAGGAAAATAATGGATTGCTATTGTTAATCCCCAATCACACTCTTTCATGTCAGTTCATGCAAATGTGTTCTTGGTTCAAGTAAAATCTAACACAAAATAATATAGCTGTACTAGTTCTAAACATACAAGGACTTCTTAAAGGAAATGGAACAGTAAAAACTATGCTAAATCAGAATCCTAGATTGTATTACATAATGGAAAGAAATGTTATTGAAAAAAAGGAACCAACGAATCACATCCTATACATTTCTGAGCTCTCTAATTAAAACAACAAGTTCCTCTGATTTCCTAGAATATTATTGCACTTATAAATAACTACGACAGGGCATGTTGTTTACAATGCATAGAAACATGCCAGAATATTCCCTCAGGAAAAAATACCAGAATATTTTGGCAGGCAAGTGATCATACTAATTATTTCCAGCTAATTGCCATATTTATGGCATTTGTGATAAGGAGTATAAACCACCAGTAGCAGGGCATTCAGAAAATGCACATGCATGTGACAAGAACCGCTTCAAGGATCTTTGGAGCACAACAACATGGTCGTAGAAGAGGAAGTATCACATGAAACAAATATGACAAAAGAATGGAAGGATATCCATACCATTGTACTGTTGATCTCTGAATGAGTATCTCTGCTTCACTTTAAGTGTTTTAAGTTCCTCCAGGGTGAAGTCCACTGAAAACCAACAATTCAATATTAGTTTAAATAATAAAGAACACATGAGCCTACAAGTCTATCATTCTCATTCTACCCATCATACCAACATGGAGTTGAAACTGTCAATATATTTTCTGTAAATAGTGTTCAGAGTATAGATCGACCAATATGCACTAATGCCAACCATTAGCATCTAAAAAGTTCCTGAATTAGAGTCAACAAACAGTGAAGGGGTGTATTGTTATATCCTTATTATTGCTTAATTACTTTTCATGTAGCAGATATGCAAATTACAATGTAACAAAATGAGTGATGGAGTCAAGGTTGGTTGTAAGGTGCAAACCTACAAACCATCCAGTAACATTAGACCACTCCACTTCATAGGTTCTTCTTCGATTGGCAAACTCCTTATGCTCGGCAACATCAGTTGTCTCATCAAGTGTTACATCATGAAAACAGATCAAGGTCCCATCTTTGCTAGCAAGGATGTCAGTCTCTATAAAATCTGCACCTTCTTCAATAGCCCTCTGCAATATGATTTTTTTGTTAATTGTAAGTTCCAATTTAGAATGCAATATCGTCCATATACTACAAAAACTATAATGTTGTCATATGTGAATTCAACAGTCATTTGCAGTGATCAATATCTGCAAGCCCTTTAGCATTTAGGTGTACCGTGTACCCGCTTATGAAAAATAGCTTATTCCATTAGCAAAATAGAAATATGAAATCCTGCTATAAATCATACGCGCTTGCAAATTTCTGAGCAGTACCAGGTATGCAACAGCTGTTTCTTCAGGAATTTCCCCGTTTGAGCCACGATGAGCAATATTATATGGTCGAAATGTCTGTATGGGCCTTTTCTCTTCGTTCTTCGTCTTACTTGGTAGTGGAAAGAGAGGTCTAGCAAATGCCAAATGTGATAGTAGCAGAAGAAAAAGGGGAACACAACCTGTCAGGGATGTTGATGCAGATAAATTAGGCATACGCTATGTGCATTATGCAAATGCAACTAAAGGGAAAATTTAAGATGTTCATTTAGCCTATTTTGCATGCTATTTAGAAATATGCAATCACAAAACTATAAGATCGTATTTGTATTTTTGCATAATTCGAAGAGTAGTATTTGATTGTAAAATTCGTGAGAAACACCTGTATACATGTATTCTTATAGTGTGTAAACAGGGCCATAAGTAACACTTGTACTAGAATTTTTCCTATCAGAACATGGGCTAGAACAGAATGCTTCAAAATTGAATAGTGATATGTCAACTATTAGCTACACAACATAGCTAAGGGGATATGTGATCCAGAAAACATTAGTCATGGTTAGAATAGACATGACGTCAGGGCTGTCAAACGAAGGTATGCCATCAGTTGCTCATGAAGATTCTATCATGGAGATCTGATAAGATATTTAGGTGCATGGATAGAATATGCAAGAATGCCAATTGCTATATGGAGAGAACATGACTAGCCTTGATATCAGATACAGAAGAAAGAACAAATCTAGCTGACGCTGCCTTTGTTTTCTACTTCTTTTGCATGTGCATGTAAAGAATAGGAATGTTTATGCTTTGAAACCTTAGCCAATGAAAGATTCCTCGCAGTTCAAAAAGAAAGGAAAAAAATCCTCCCCGTTTGTTGAAGTTTTCTTTCTTTTCTTATCTGCCATGCTCCTCCATCCACTGTCTACTGGGGGTCACAAGTCACAATTCTCGAGATCAATTTTCAAATTTAATTTAGAGTGTCTATTTAGAATGGAACATGTCACTTGTCTATTGTATTTCCACATAACGCAGCATATGAAATCAGAACAAGTCTTAATGCATTGGAGTTTATCTTGTTCAGTAGTGCAGTGTGAAATTAGTGTATCATTATCTAATTTGCCCCCATAAACCCATCAATTTCCCTATTAAGCAGCCTGGAAGGCACCAAATCCACTCTGCTCCCATTCATCCAGACATATCTACCTCAGCAAGGCATACCAAATACAGAAAGCTAACATGGGCCACTAGACAGAAGTAGCAGCAGATAGGCAATTCAGATTTCAGAGCGAGCTCATTCTACTACATCCCACTCAATTTCGCACCCTGAAAAAAAAATACCACTCGCCGCCTTATTTCCGTGTCACGAACCAACAAAATCCATGCTGGATCATCCCAAAACTGGCCATTCCCCAGTAGCTCGGGGCCAATGCAGCCCCCCGCCCTAAAATTCTAAGGCGATCCCGCAAAGCTAAACAAGAGAACGCCGAATCATCTACTGCAATCTGTTTGCAGACACCAGGTTTATCAGATCGGTGGGCGCTGCGGCGAGCATTCAGAAATAAGGAAGAGCTGATCAATCGAGGAAGAGTCACTTACAGCGAGATGGGCGCATGGTGCAGGTCTGCAGGAGTGCTCCCTCCCCCCTCTTGCCCACACTCTTCTTGCTCCACTTCCCTCCAGTCCCTCCCGGGCTCTCCCCGCTATATGCGAGCGAGCAAGGCAGCGAGCTCCGGAGTTTCAGCGGAGCAGAAGAGGAGACGGCGCGGCTCCACGCTCCGTGCTGTGCGCCTGCGCCTGCGGGCCCCACCCCCCTATCCCTTGTACTCTCTCCCGCTTTTTCTTTCCGTCACGCCATCACTAGCAGTAGCAATCGCCATTCCCAGGACCATGACGGAACGGAACGCGCTATCCAACCAAATCAACGCACGCATTTTCATTTCATCGAAAAAAATCAATGCACGCCCCAACCAATGAGATCGCCCTACGGCTACGGCCCACAACCACCCTACCGTTCACTGACAGGTGGCTACAACGCCATGCGACCTCTTCGGGGCCCACCCGTCTGTAGCAGTCAGTAGACGCGTGCTGTTACACGTTTCCATCGCCGTCGACGGAATATTCTGGGAATACTCCGAGCGCTGCCGTGCGGGGCGCCGGTTCCTGGGCTTCCCTTTCTGCGCCGGAATCGAATGCTACTGGCCTTGATGGGCTGGGCCTGCTCCGCGCGGACTCGACGCTATTGCCGTTAGTGCGGCCCACGTTCTCCGCCCAACAGCACCCGAGCCCATCGCGATTTCCAGCGTGTTCTCGCCGCATCGGCCGATCTCCCCCATTCCCGGATTCCCCTCCCACCTCCGTCGATCCCACCACCGCGCCGACCTCGATGGCCTCCGCCGCCTCCTCGGCCGCCGGCGCCGGCAAGTCGCTGTTCCAGGGCCTCCGCAGGTTCCTCAAGAAGCCGTGGGAGATCACGGGGCCCTGCGCCTCGCCCGAGTACCGCAGCGCGCTCCCGAACGCGCTCGAGTACCGCGACAAGTGCCCGGCCACCATCCGGGACGACCGCGACAAGGCCATCGTGCCCACCTCCGATCCGGAGACCGTCTACGACATCAAGTACTTCACCCGCGACCGCCGCCGGAACCGCCCGCCCGTGCGTCGCACGCTGCTCCGCAAGCCCGACCTCGAGCGCTACATGGCTGCCAAGCAGTTCGACCCCACCAAGGACTTCCCCGTGCCATACGTCAACACCACCGTCGAGGAGGACGACAACACCATTGGCGGAGGCTACCAGAAGTGAGCCAGGTGAGGAGTTGTGTTTCGTTCTGATCTTAGATCTGAGCTTGCAGCAAGGGCTTCGTCATTATTTGCGATTAAAATCAGGTATATATATTCAATATTTACTAAGCGAGGTATTGCAAATCGTTTGAAAGTTACCCAGATTAAACTTGAATTGCTTCTTGATGCCTATGCCGTGTGATACTTGCATATGGAGCTAGCTTTAATTTGGTAGGAATGCAATGTCAGGCAAGGTCTCATGTTAGATCAAACAAGCCAAAGAACTTGACATGATCACATGACCTAGGAATTCTTGTCCTGATGGGGGATGTTATAGCTGCTTTTGCTTGTAATTTGATACATGTCCTAAATTCCTAATTCTGTTGGTTAATGCTTGTGAGTTGTGATTTCTGTAGGTGTAAACTTTCATTGTAGAGCAGTCTTTTTTCAAAGTTGATTTGTTTCACTTCAGTATGTCATTGTCCGAAGAACCTTTAACCTCTGTTGTTATGTCTTTATAGTTTTATTTAAGATTTGATAATGGTCGTGGGAAGGGATTGTAGCTTGTTGACATGCATTCAGTGATTGATATACCATAACCTTTCAACATCAGATAATATTTTTCAAGAACTGGCTTACTCTGCTTTACTTGTAAAACTCATGTCTCGTGGTCACTCCCTATTCTGTAGAGTGTAGAGGTGTTTTCTATGTTTCGTGTGTGTGTGTGTGTGTGTGTGCGCGCATTTTATTCTTTGTGTGGGAGAGGGGTTGGGGCTTTCAATGGCAACAGATTCTGCCACTGTTTGGGTTGGTCTGGTGGTACAGGAATCTCAAAATTTGTATATTATTATGCTGATTTTCATAAACGAATGAGGAAATGTTTGGAGCCTGAGGTCACCTTCTATGATAAGTAGTCCATCTGAATAATGTTATCATGTTTAATTTGCTAGTCAATGAATAGGCTAGATAACAGGTTCAAGATACACGCTTGTTTCGACTTACGAAATTTATCTTTGCTTGAATTAAGTGAATGTGAATGGGATAAAGGTGAATGGCAATTCCCAGCAAGAGAGGGAGGGAGGGAGGGGGAGGGGCTTTTGCTGGCAAGCTGATTAGCGAACTTATGCTGTTTAGTGATATTGATAAAGCTTAGCCTGGTTTCAGTTCTACAAAGAAATTGTACATCTCAAAATGATCTAAGGGGGTGTTTGGTTCCATGGACTAAAGTCTAGTTCGTGTCACATCGAATATTCGGACGCTAAGTATGAGGATTAAACATGAGCTAATTATAAAACTAATTATACAGATGGAGGCTAAGGGGGTGTTTGGATCTTTAGTCCTTACTAAAATAAATTCATGTCACATCGAATATTCAAAAGCTAATTTGAAGGACTAAATATGAGCTAATTATAAAACTAATTACACAGATGGAGACTAATTCACGAGACGAATTTATTAGGCCTAATTAATCCATCATTAGCACATATTTACTGTAGCATCACATTGTCAAATCATAGACTAATTAGGCTTAATAGATTCGTCTCGCAAATTAGTCTCCATCTGTGCAATTGGTTTTGTAATTAGCCTAGTTTAATACTCCTAATTAGTATCTAAACATTCGATGTGACAAGAATTTTAGGAGGTGCTAAAGAAACAAACACCCCCTAATTCACGAGACGAATCTATTAAGCCTAATTAATCAATCATTAGCAAATGATTACTGTAGCATCACATTGTCAAATCATGGACTAATTAGGCTTTATAGATTCGTCTCGCAAATTAGTCTCCATCTGTGCAATTGGTTTTGTAATTAGTCTATGTTTAATACTCCTAATTATTATCTAAATATTCGATGTGACAGGAATTTTAGGACCTCCTAAAGAACCAAACACCCCCTAACTGATTATTTGTACATCACCATTGTGGCATTGTCGATTTTTTTTTTTGTGAAAGCTTTTAGCCTAGTGGTGGCAATGCTTTAGTAGCACCCCTAGGTCCTGGTTTCGACTCCCGGTGGGAGCGAATTTTCAGGCTAGGTTAAAAAAAAAAACCTCGCAGGCAAAGTCAGGGTTTGGGGGGGGTTTCTGGGCTGGGAGAAGGTTCAGCTTTCTTCTTAAAACAAAACCGTGGGGTGATCTTACCCCACCGGCCTAGTTTTTTTTTGGCATTGTTCATTTTTTGCTTGCTGAGTTTATTGCCTTAATTCCAAAGTTTTTAGGATCTCTTGTGTTCAACTTTCTTTTCGTGTCAACTGCATTTTCTCACTAATGAATACCTTGTGATCTTTCGTCAATGCTTGTCATGTTAGCATGTTTGTAGTAGCACTACAGCAAAGCAGCATCTTTTTTTTTTTCTTGTCTAAAATTTACACACATTTGCATTGGAACTTCGGGAGTATTGCAGTTGCTGTTTATCCTTTATTTTTTTAAAATATCAGGTCACAATGAAACTAGATGGTTCAAGCTCCTAGCTGAGGTTTGGACCTTCAGCTATAGCTTGCTCCACACTTGAAGTGGAAGTCATGTGTAATTATTGTCTTTTTTTATATGGTTACATTACAATAAAGATTACAAAGATTACTGATTTGATGCTGGTTCATTTGTCAGGCATCCATGTTGTTGTGATGGGACTCCATCAGCATCTGCACTGTTTTCATCTCGAGTTTAAAGTATCCCTCTCTTGTTCCCAGTGAAAATTTTCTGGTTGTAAAAGATGATGGCGGCAATAATATGGCACTCGTGGAGCTCACTGAATGCACCTTTCTTGTAAGTTGTATTCCAAGACTCTGTCTACCTGATACGGATGTTATGATTGAATGCAAAAAATGTAAGGTTTCCGTTCAAATGCGAACATCATCTGCTTTAACTTCGAAATTATGATGATTTGACAAAAGATGGAATACTTCCCTCTTGTACTTCTGTACTATGTAGAACTATGTGCATATGGCTTGCAAACTCATACCGGTACATTTTGTAGTTCCCTTGTGTACCTCTATTTTGGCTTGCAGAAGTCAATCGTGGGACGTGCATGTGCTGACTTGTGTACTCTTAAACAACCTGATTCTAATCGACGAATTGGTGACAGAATTGGCTCACCGTTAAAGGTTCCATGTCGCTCTGCAGTATTTTTGGACAGGACAAAATTTCCACAAGGAGCAGGAATCTCTGTGCTGCACTGGTTGCTGGTTGGGGCATTAAGGCCATGGATCACTGCTGTCAGTTAAAAGAGGGATTTGCATCCTCAATTAATAAGACGGATCCGATTGCGACCGTGTATCAAACCTCCACATAAAAGCCACAAGCGACAGGCAAGCTTATCATCGAGTGCTGTCGCCTGTCAGTTTCGTGCACTGAATCATATATTAGTGTCAAATTTCTCCATGCCTATCAACAAGGAAAAAAGATCTTGCTTAGTGAGCATGACACGCGACCACAATCGAATCAAAAGCATTGACCGGGACAGCTGCCGTCCCAGTCAATCGTTCGTGATCGGTGCCGATCGATCGATCGCCGCCCGCTGCACCGACGCAACCGGGCAAACGCAGCGTTAGCTACCGTCCCGCGCTTGCCTCTTTGGCGCGCGCCCTCGCATGCATCTCGTACGTGCTGCATGATCTTTCTGAAATTCTGCCAGCGGCAGAAAGTGGAGAGACCTATGGTGACGAGATATAAATATATATATTTTTATGGAACATTTTTTCTCTTCGTCGTCATGGAGTATATATGTTTCTTTCCAACTAGCGTATTTGTTCTGGAATTATTTTCTTCTTCTTATAGAACATTTTTCATTCTTCATTCATGGAGCAACTTTTCTTCTCTTTCCAATTGGAACAGATTTTCTTTTGTCCCACCGGAGAGAAAAAAAATAATCTACAAAGAGAGATAGCATTTGATGTGTACATATCATTTGATGTTCTCTATTCCGTTCGGTGTAAGATTTGCAAAATCAAGGTAGTAGCATCGCATTGCCTTACTTTACTCGCAATACTACGAGTTCTAGTTACACTAGCCATGTCTAAAACAGAAGCAGATCATAATAGGACTTACTCAAACGCATGGGACTGAATAGCGGTGCGATGCACTTGCCCTACGATATGCATATATTTTTTAAAACAAAAGATTGCACCGATATTTTATAATCTTTCTGATCTAGTTCCAAATCAACCGGCTATTATGTGAGCAACATTTACTTTTTACCTCTCTCTATGTAAATATGGGTCTGATCGAGTGCAACACGGCCATATATAGCTCACATCCACCCTATTTTCTTTGAGCAACATTTACCTCTCCTGCGTTTAATCGATAAGGTAGAGAGAGAGAGATTCAATATGGGGGGCGGCAACGGCTGGAGCCTGGTGTATGCGATGTCCATGATCTTGTTCATTGCACGCGTTGCATTGCCTACACAACGTACCTTGCTATATTGTCATTTTTTAATCTTCTCATTACATTTTCTTAATAATTGCATTGCCTCCTGATGAAATAAAATTTATGCAACAGGTCGTCCTCTCCTACACGATGAGGCAACACAAAGGATCTGCTCAACCAACACAATGCAAGTTCGGAAGGTACGGCTCTTGACTCCACATCATCAAGAGATGACAAGGTCTACCTGAAATTTTGCACTAAGGATTGGTGTAAATCCAAAATATGCTACTGTTGCCAGATGAATCAACCACACACCATCTGTTACTACACGCGGGATGACTGCAAGGCGATGTGCCCCGGGTGCAGCCCTAAGTGCCCGCAACCGCTGGTCAACCATGATCGGACATTGTACGCAACAACGAATGCCACCGCATAATAAGCACTTGCATGATGATCTAATATAAAAATCCTTATTAGTATCCAGAGTGGTATAGCTTTATTTTTTTGTTTGATGAAAGCAGTTTCATTCATATCTTTTACTATTTCGGATTGACCGATGACCAAACCCCTCCGTCGTCCTGCAGCGCCGCCAGTAGCTCCACCCCAATCACCGCATGCATATCGGCCGGCCGGCGTCAGCGTCACGACCACTCCGGCACTCCCCCGCTCCCATCCGACGGGGCACGTCCCTCTTCGTCCCCTCCCGCTCTAATAACGCGGCCCTATCTTATCCCTGTTGTCCCTCCCCTCCGCCTGCACCAGCCACGCGCCCAGTTCCCGCGCACGATGTGGGCACGTTGCTGACAGCCGTTGGCTCATCTGCAACAGTGCTCGATCTGCAGTCTTTTAGTAGTAGTAGTACGTACAAAATTTGCACATGACGAAGGAATCTCGCTGCGCTGGTTGCTGCTGGTTGGGGAAACAGGGCCAAGGACGAACCGCTAGCTGCTGCCAATTGAGAGGGTGTTTTGTTTCCTTAAGACAAATGTGCAGTGATAAGACGGATTACGACCGTGTATACGTACCAGACCTCTTTACTGCAAGCAAAGCGGCAGGCCACAACCCCCTATCATCGAGCATTGTCCCCTATCAGTTAATTTGGTGCGCTCTCTCGATCCTTTTGACCCTGAATTTTTCTTGATTACCAGTAGCAATCACGAAGCAGAACTTGCTTAGTAAGCTTTGACACACAAGGCCGCGATCGAATCAAAACATGACGAAAGAAAGAAGATTGTGATTTAGGACAGGTACCAAACGCGCGCGGTCGATCGAGATTGCAGCCGCACCGAGCCACCGACGCATCAACGCCCCAGCTCCTTGCCGTGTTGCGAACTGTTCGTTCACGGTTAGCAGCGGCTCAAGAAGTGGCAGTTAGGCCACGAACAAGAAAATCTTGCAAGGAGGTCGGTAACTGTCAATATTCACCCAATGGTTCAAGTTTTTATTAAGTGGTTTGGTTGGCCTGATTCTTTGACTACTTGGGAAGACTTCATTGCGATTCGCTAGCAGTTCCCTCGTGCATCTACTTGTGGACAAGCAGGGTCTCAAGAAGGGGATGTTAGCAGCGGCTCATCTCAAGAACTGGCAGTTGGGCCACGAACAAGCTCCAAGCCCAAGAAGACCAACATTCATCTTGCCGGTCCAGAATGGGTTCACTCGCCTGCACGCGAGAAAGGGGCACAACCCGTATACTAGATATATGGCCAGTAGAGGAGAGGGAGATGATAACAAGAAACAAATCTGTAAAACTATTCCTTAAACTCCAAGTTTCCTCTGATCTCATCCTATCCTGCTTCCTTCTTCGTCTTCCTTCCGATTTCCTCTTCTGTCCTCGCTATCCCGTTAATAATTGGTATCAGATTAGTCAATCCTTAGGTGAATTCAGTTCATTTTGGTTCGTAATTCCATTGATTGTTATGGGCAAACGGATCTGGTTGGGTGTTCCTGAGTTTGTATGCATCGTGCGAATTGGGGTAGCCCGTGATTCCGATCCACGCTCGAGCGATTTGTGGGAACCTACCGATCTGGATCCGCTTCCTCCCCACAACCACTTCACCAGATTCCAACGCCGCCACGGTGCCATGAACCCACGACATGCTCACCAAGCGTTTCGACGATCTGGAGGCGAAGTGGGAGACGCGCTACACTGAATCGATTGACAAGTGGGATTCGCGCTTCTCCGAGTCTGATGACAAGTGGGAGAGCAACTTCGCCAACCTCAAGGTGTTGCAAGACGCGTAGGTCGACGCGCTGGAGCGCGTTGCCGCATCCCTCGAAGACTGGCGACCGGAGATGCAGGGCATGGTTGATGATATTCGGCTCGAAGTGCGCAAGCTCTCCAAGCACTGGGAGCGCGTTGTGCTGAATCGTCCGCCTCCTCTTCTGGAGACTACTCCCTCGGCTGCTGAGCGCCCATCTGCTACGAGCGAAGCCAACAGGCCCAATGGGCACCGCGACGACAAGTTCCACCGGGAGGATGGCTACGGGTCTGTTACGACCATAGTTCAACCCCCGTCAAGGGTGCGTTATGCCCCCCCCCATCCACACACACACCTAAATTGCCCGTTCCTCCTTTGCCTAGTCCGAATAATCGTTGGAAATCTGCTAGTAATGGGGAATCCAGGGGATCTAGGACAGGACGTTTGCCTAAATGAAATTTCCCTAAATTTGAAGGCAAGAATCCCAAGCTTTGGTTGAGTCGTTGTGAGGATTACTTTGAGTTGTGTAATGTTGAACCCTTCCATTGGATAATGGTAGTCTCGATGCACTTTGATACTGCTTCTGCATGCTGGTTACAGTCAGTAGAGGATGAGCTTAAAACTTGTTCTTGGGATATTTTTCAGCTATGGTGATAGACCGCTTTGGTAGAAATCAACACAAGCTCTTAGTTAGACAGTTGTTTCACATCAAGCAGACCAGTAGTGTGGCAGATTATATTGACCATTTTGTTGGGTTAGTTGATCTGTTGGCTGCTTATGAAAGCAAGCCAGATCCTCTACATTACACCATGAGATTCATTGATGGGCTTAAAGAAAAATTAGGAGCTATTGTTCTTATTTAGCGTCCTTCCACTTTAGATACTGCTTTTGTGCTCGCTCAATTGTAGGAAGAGGTGTTCGCCCCTGCGAAGAAATGGCCATTCAAAAAAGCCAACTACACTCTGCCTCACAAAAATGATGTGCATAGTTCAATGCAATTGCCATCTCCTCCGAAGTTGGACAAGCCTCCTGTGGTCCAATGAGTGGATCGTCGTGGTACTGACGCGGCACTGGTCCAATCAGTGGATCGTCGTGGTACTGACGCGGCACGAGCACGGTTAGCTGAAGATTGTTGGGTGGCTCTATGGGCATACCGCCATGCCCAAGGTCTCTGTCAGCGATGTGCCGAGCCATGGTCCAAAAACCATACTTGTGCTGAGAAGATTCAACTCCACGCAGTGCAGGAAGTGCTAGAAACCTTCCATATGTTGTATGATGAAATCTCTGGTGAGGACCTCCAAACTCAACCTTCTGAACAACTATTCCTTACATTATCAATAGTTGTTGTGTCTGGTACTCCTACACCCAAGACTATGTGCATGATGGGTTCTATACAACATCATTAGATGAACATATTAGTGGATTCGGGCAGTTCTCACACTTTTGTCAGTCAACAGCTAGCTGATAAGCTGTCAGGATTGCAGCCAGTAACCAACCCTCTTAGAGTGGAAGTGGCAAATGACAATATGCTCCATTGTACATCTCATTTACCTTCAGCAGTATGGTTTATTCAGGGGCATGAACTCCAAGCTGATCTCAAAGTCTTGCTGCTTTCTTCCTATGACATGATTTTGGGTCTTGATTGGTTGGAACAATTTAGTCCCATGAAGGTTCATTGGAAGCACAAATGGATGGTGATTCCATACAAGGATTCCTCAGTTACGTTATTTGGGCTGCTACCTGATTTACCTGAAGGCTCAGTCGTCCAGGTGTGTTCAGTTGAGGTCTCTGTAGGCAAATCTGTGGAAGCATCTATTCCTCTTGAGATCCAACAATTGGTTGAAGATTTTGCTGAGTTATTTGAAGTTCCAAGTGATCTTCCTCCTCCCAGGCATTGTGATCATACTATCCCTTTAGTTCCTGGAGCTGCCCCCTTTAGTGTCAGACCATATCGGTTTGCACGCCATCTCAAGGATGAAGTTGAAAAGCAAGTCAAGGAAATGCTAGCAACAGGTCTGATCCAGAAGAGTTCTAGTCCATTCTCATCTTTGGTCCTTTTGGTCAAAAAGAAGGACAACAGTTGCAGATTTTGTGTCGACTATAGGCACTTGAATGCTATTACTATCAAGGGCAAGTACCCAGTTCCTATCATAGATGAGTTTTTGGATGAACTATCTAATGCAAGTTGGTTTACTAACCTAGATCTGAGGTCAAGATTCCACCAGATTCGGTTGAAACCAGGAGAGGAATTCAAAATAGCCTTTCAGACACATTGTAGCCAATTTGAGTTTGGAGTGGTTCCTTTTTGATTAACTGGAGCTCCTGGTACATTTCAAGATGCCATGAACACAACTCTGGCTCCATTCCTCAGGAAGTTTGTGCTGGTGTTTTTCGATGACATCCTTATTTATAGCAAACTCTGGAGGAACATGTGGTTCACTTCAGATTGGTGTTTGAGTTGTTGGCCAAAGACAAGTGGAATGTGAAATTATCCAAGTGTGCTTTTACTCAAAGGAAAATCTCTTATTTGGGTCAAATGATCAGTGAACATGGTGTTGGTACAGGCCGTAGTAAAATTGCTGCTATTGCTAGTTGGCCTAGCCCATCATCTGCTAAGGAACTTAAAAGTTTGTCCGTAACTTCGGTATTATAAGTAAACCTCTAATAGAACTTCTTAAGAAGCATGTCTTATTTGTCTGGACACAATTTTATGGAGAATCATTTATTGCTCTCACCTGTCCTGACTCTCCCCAACTTTTCAAAGGTTTTCTGTATTGAAACTGATGCAAGTGGATATGGGATAGAGGCTGTTTTGCTTCAGGAAGGACATCCTTTAGCATTTTTTAGTAGGGCACTGGGACCCACATCTCAAGGGTTATCAAATTATTAGAATGAATACATGGCTATTTTGTTGGCAGTACAACAATGGAGGCAATACCTACAACATGCTGAATTCATAATTTATACTGACCAGAAGAGTTTAGCTTAGTTAAATGAATAGAGAGTGAACACTCAATGGTAACAGAAAGTGTTCACCAAATTGTTGGGACTTCAATACAAAGTTGTTTACAAGAAAGGTACTGACAATGGCGTGGCTAATGCACTCTCTAGAAAGTCTACCCATGATGTTCACTGTGCAACGGTGTCAACAACATCACCTCAATGGTTGTTGGAAGTACAATTTGGTTATCAATAGGATGAACATGCCTTGTCACTCATTGCTAAACTTTCTATTGACCTTGCAGCAGTGCCCAATTTGAGCCTTACAAATGGTTTGCTCAGATATAAGAACCGCATTTGGGTCGGCAAGAATGCCCAACTACACTTGAGACTGTTACATGCTTGTCATTCTAGTGCCATTGGTGGTCACTCTGGAATTCCTGTGACATATATAAGGCTTAAGAAAATGTTTGCTTCGACAGGTATGAAGAAAGATGTTATCCAATTTGTCAAAGCCTGTATGATTTGTCAGTAGTCAAAACCTGATAGAAACAAGCTTCCTAGCTTACTTCAACCACTGCATGTTCCTTCTAGAGCTTGACAAACCATATCTGGCCACGCCAACTGTGTGCTGGTGGTAATTGATTCTTTTACCAAATATGCTCATTTCTTGCCTCTGCATCACCCTTTCACCGCAGTAGGAGTGGCAAAGGTATTTATGAATCAAGTTTACCGCTTACATGGTCTTCCATTAGCAATTATATCTTATCGTGATAGAGTATTCACAAGCACATTTTGGAAAGAGTTATTCTATTTGGCGGATGTTGAACTTAGAATGAGCTCTAGTTACCATCCACAAACGGATGGCCAGACAAAACGATTGAATCAGACAATGGAAACTTTTTTTGCGCTGCTTTGTGAATGACTGTCCATCAAATTGGGCTGATTGGTTATCTTCTGCAGAATACTGGTATAACACAAGTACACATTTTGCTATTGGAAGATTCCCTTTGAAGCTCTGTATGGATACCACTAAAGCACTTTGGGATATCTGCAGTCGAGGTTGTTCAAGTTCCTAAGTTGTCAAATTGGTTGCAGAATCGACAGGTCCACCAGCATCTACTTCGAGCTAAATAGCGTATGAAAAGGTAGGCAGACAAGAATCGATCTGAGCGTCATTTTGCCATGGGCGATATGGTTTTTCTGAAGCTCCAACCATATGTCTAATCTTCCTTAGCACCTCGCTCTAATATGAAGCTGGCATTCAAGTATTTTGGCCCATATAAGATTGTTGCTAAAGTGGGTTGTATAGCATACAAATTGGACCTTCCAGCTCAATCTATTGCCCATCCAGTTTTTAATGTATCTCCATCGAAGTTGGAGAATATACCAACTTCTGAGGTAATAGCTCCACTCCCTGATGCTATTGACATGCCTCGTGTACCTGAGAAAATCTTGCAGAGGAGGTCGATAACTGTCAATACTCACCCAATGGTTCAAAGTTTTTATTAAGTGGTCTGGTTGGCCTGATTCTTTAGCTACTTAGGAAGACTTCGTTGCGATTCGTCAGCAGTTCCCTCGTGCACCTACTTGCGGGCAAGCAGGGTCTCAAGAAGGGAGGATGTTAGCAGCGGCTCATCTCAAAAACTGGCAGTTGGGTCACGAACAAGACCAACATTCGTCTCGCCGACCCAGAATGGGTCACTTGCTTGCACGCGAGAAAGGGACACAGTCCGTGGACTAGATATATAACCAGCAGAGGAAAGAGAGAGGATAACAAGTAAAATTATTCCTTAAACTCCAAGCTTCCTCTGAACTCATCCTATCATGCTTCCTTCTTCGTCTTCCATTACGATTTCCCCTTCTATCCTCACTATCCCGGTTACATTCTCGTTCTCGATCCCACGTCCACGTCCCGCGAGCACCGACCGACCGAACGCGCGCGACTCAACACGGCCGGCCCACAACATCATGTACAATACGCGTACACGTGTGCATGCATGCTTGTTGTCTTGTTGATTCGGTTGACTGATTGATTGATGGCTTCGATAGATCCTCTCCGCCGGCAGGACGTGATCGATCAATTAGCTAATCCGTGGGTCGTGGCCCATCTGGTGGACGGCCATGCATGCATTTTGGTTGACACGGCCGGGCGGGTCCCTTCCGATCCGCCGCATCATGTGTCGCTTTAGCAGTCCAGAAGTGTTCTCGGCCACGGGTTAATTTGAACGACCGGGCCGGAACAAATTAAAGGAGATCCGAGCGAGGAAAAGGAAGTCGCGCTCGCTCCCGGCCGGGCGCAGATCGATCTGCATCCACTGCTAGCTGGAGAGTATGGCAAAATTACGAGAATACGACATCTTAGACAAATGTATTCATACTATTCTTGAATTTCCAAATTCATGAAATGAAAAGTGATTTATACCTAGACTTTAGATTGTTGATGTGACATAACCCCAAACTGTCACCTATTATTTTGTGACTCGAGGGAGTATCAGAGTAGACGATCTCTCTACTAGACTAGCTACCTATAACACCATGCTCTTACAAACTAACAAAGGCCACATATAATAGAGTCGTAAAGTTGGATATCTATCTGCTCATGAGGTATTTTGTGTTTGTGTAAGTCAATTTTGTGAACCTTTGATTTGGATCCAACCACACATATCGATCCATAATATTTTCACCTTATCCACAATCCAGCCCCTTCTCTCTTCCTTGTCACAAGATCCTAGCTAGTTCCTACACCGACTGAGCTACCGTGTAACACCGCTTGGGGCCACCTGAATACATGAGGCCTATCAATGTTCCTCCTTCCTTTTTCGGATCAGATGAGCTCCCACTCCCTGATACCCTCTTTCTTTGTCTCTGGTGTTAGTTCTAACTCTCAAATCTGCTGCCTCGCTGCTAACCACGGTAATATCTGACACGCTCGCTGGTTTTTAGTGCCCGCCACCGGCGGCGTGGTCGGTGGATCGGTGCTGTCCCGCATGCCGCCCAACCATCAGTGTCAGACGACTGCCTCCATCCAAACCCAAACCCCCTGACCTCAACTCAACCCTAATTTTTTTTAAACTCTGGTGATTTATTGATTTATGTTCTGGAGTACCCGGCCCACTAGTTAGTATCTACTCCCTCCATTTGGCAATGTTTGTCTTGTCGGCATACCTAGGTGGTATATCATTTGATTATGGTTAAATTGAGTTACGTCGAATATGTTCATTTGATAGATCAATGGCTCATCTACCTAACGAGATCAAGAACGGCTCTCTTGAAAAAAAAATCAATTATAAGATTTTCAGCCCCCGTGTACAGTCAGGGGCGGACACAGCCCCAGTGACCCTGGGTGTCTGCCCGGGCTCCGACGCAAAGTCGCAAAAGGTTAGTCATTTAAATCATCTGTCTATGGGCTATGGCCATGAAGCCATGATGACCACCATGTCTACTGAATAAGGGAAGAGAGAACTGCCTCATTATGTTTTGCCCCCAGCTCATTCAGGGTTTGTTTGGTAAAGGGAACCGAGAGAAGTGATTATATGGCTGAAAGTAATTCTCTTTAATTCTTTAGCATAAATTTTTAAAATCACGATAGAGAATCACTTCACAGAATCATGATAAACTACTTTTTTCAACTCCCAACCTCTTAGTTTATTTCAGAGAATCACTTTACAGAATCAGCAGAGAATCACTTCTCTCTGAAAAACTGTTTGGCCGAGCTCCTGCTCTCGATCCCTTATGGTACAATACAACCACTCTGCCTGGATCCATCGACCGCGCGCAGAAGCCCATCAAATCATCAAACAAGTACATCAGAGCGTGGTGAGTGATGGCAACCGTGCACTTGCGTGCGACGACTAATCAAACATTGCCATTGCTCTGTACCTAGCATTAGATACCTGCCGGCTGCTGCGTGTGATAGCTGGGCGGGCACCGTGCAAACCTGCCGGCCGGCCGCAGCAGCCAGCAGGCGGCATGCATGCGCGCAGCAGCATCGGCCAAAAGAAATCCATGGCACGCTGCAGGAGTGCAGGATCCAATCGAATAATCCCCGCATGCATGCAGGCTCGCGCCAGTAGTGGATGATGGATGGAGGGACACACAGAGCACGGTGTCAGGCACTGATGCTGGAGGTGGTGGATTGAACTCCATATTAATACACTCTGGCGACGAGTCGCTGGACCCGCCCATCTGCCGCCGCGGGCGCGCGGGTCTTTCAATTCGTACGCGACTTCCCCCATCGCCATCTCTGTCCATGATGGGGTTGGGACTTTGGGAGCTAGCCATGCGTCCGTCCGTCCCTGCCTCTATCGCCTGCGCGTGCGTATGCATTGCATGCATGCATTTCCGTTGCAGCTGCTGCGGCCCACAAACTTAAACGTGAAGGGCTCCCCCACCGCCACCTTTCACTCCTTCATTTCCCCTGCGCTAGTGGCCGGTGTCTCTGTTCTGTCCCCAGCGGTAGCTGCCTGCTGGCCTCGCTCGCTTGCCTTCCGCCTGACTCAGTGACTCCATCCATATGATCCTCCCAAAACACTACTGGACCACCTGGCGCCTCTCGCCTCTCCTTTTTCAGCTCGCAGAGATGGAGACTTGCAGCGTGTGGCGCGGCGTTGCAGCGCGTCAAGGCGTGAAGCATGCATGCGAATTACTGGGCGCGCGCGGTCACTGGTAGCCTGGTTGGATGGACAGCCTCAAAAGGAAAGGGCCGGGCGGGGCGGGGCGTGAAATCATGGGAGACCGACCGGGGGAGCGGGGCGGGGACAACCACTACCGGCTGGATCTGAGAGAGACTGCAGTGCGTGCATGCATGCAATGCGCGCCCACATGCGCCGCAGCAATGCCTCTGCTTCTGCTCCCATGTCCTGTTCCAGCCGGTGTGTCTCCATGGTATGGATCAGAGGAGCAGATGGGATGATGGTGACGACTTGGTGAGTGAGAGAGGGTCTGATGAGAGAGGGAAATGTTACTCTTAAGAGAAATGTCCTAGAAATGGATGGCAACAGCGACCGGCCCCGGCCACCAGCTCCCAACAAACATGTCTACCTTGTTTTGGATCGGATTCGCAAACCGTATCCGATCCTGCACGGGAAAAAAAAAGTTTTTTGTGCGTGCATGCGTCCAGCAGCTCCAGCTGATGGTATCCTGCATCAGGCAAAAGTATTTCCGACCGTTTACTGCAGGTGAATCCATGTCAATCGATGTTTTCCCTGCATTTACAGCAGGTGTGCATACATGTGTCCTCACTTTTGCGTTACTCCTCTGCGGCTGGCTAGGGGACCTCTGATGAGTTGTCCCCAAGGAAACCAGCCTATCATGCCGCTCTGATGACGACCGATCAGAGTTGTGTCACTTGATGTGTCTTTCTCACTCACTCCATATATACTAGCTAAGCTGATGGAACATTATGTCCATCTAGCAAATTAACCTAGACACTGCAATCTTTGCATAGAAAGGTGAGAGTGCTTAGACAGTTAGACACATGATTACATTCCATGAATACCGAGGAGGATGTATTATCAAGTGAGAGTGCTAGATTGGCAGACAGCCTCCTGAAAGCTAGGCATCAAGATATGGTAAGATACTCTCCCTCTGTAACATTTACTTATTATGATGCATGTAAAGCTCTGTAAGTGCGGCGTCAGAAAGATCGATGCATCGCTTCTGGGTATTACGTTGCAGTGAGGCAGCCTGAATGTCCCAGCAGTGAAAAAGATAAAGATTGCTGCAGTGCAGAGCACTCTTGGTCGTCGTCTCTCGACATGTATATATGTAATCAAAATAAAGAAAGGTGGCTCCTTGTTGGGGAGGAAACGCCAAATCACAATGCAGTGCCGCGTGGGAATCATCACCCTCTTGGCGAGGACGCGGGAGACGTTGCAAACTGATGAGCAGCTAGCTGCTGAAGAAGTGTGTGCTGAGTTGCTGATGCATGGAGGAGTAAGAGTTTATGTGAACTTGATAAATGGTGGTCAACTCTTTAACCCTCTTTGTATGCTGATTCAAGCTGGCAGGTATCAGTGGGTGCTGGCTGACTGTACAGAGCATCGGGGCCGGAACATAAAGCAGCAGTGGCACTACTGTGATCTGATGCATGCATGCACATGGTGGTACACTAGACCTATATAGGTTGAGCCCTATATGCGTACCTTGCACTTCATATAACATTCGTGTATACGGAAAACCGAGAAAACCAAAGGAAAAATAATAGGGCAAAATGAACAGAAACTGTACCGAAGATACTGTACCTAAGATACATATATGTACAATTGAGCAGGGAAAGTGCAAATTATTATTATAATGGTTTCATTTTTGTGTATTATTGTATTTGTACAGAAGGTTGAGCCGTTGAGGAAATGGCCAGTTTTAGGAACTCTTCTCCTGGCTTTTGGCTTCACCTGATCTGGCATTGTAGCAGCACTATAGCAAGGAGGCAGTACACAACTTGAGGAGAAGACTATGTAGGAGCCGTTGAAGTCATTTTTTTTTGACACACTGGCTCTGGCTTCTGTTGCTACTAGTAAGGAGCCGGTTTGGGAGAAGCCCTCACAAATACGGGCGTAGTTAGGATAAGGGGAGGCATTCACATATTTGTATATATTTATTGATAAAACTGAATATTTTGATTAATTATTACAGTTTTCTAGCATGTGGAAATGACAACAGGATATATATGATCCAGATTATTTTCACTTCTCCACGACAACGATTTCTTCCAAATTTGTTCTTTTACTGAGCTGAGGATGGATAAAAGTTTAGAGAGTGGTCCTGCAAGTTGGTGCTCAAAAGAAGGATGGTCCCAAGACTAAACTAGCCTCCTAGATTTTGATGTCGAAAGATTTGTAAAGGCTGTGTATTTTGGTCCAATATGGAATAATGAGCACATTATGTAAACAATTCAACATTACCCAGAGTTTCGTCTTGTCATGGTTCACGCAAGAAAATATTAACGTGCCAACAATCAGGCCTCTTTGTAAAAATCCTTTGAAAATTGAATAAAAGCTGGCTTCAGTAAATTTTTACATATGGAAGCTTATTTAACCAACAAAAAAGTTCAGTTAAGATAATTACTTTTTCGAAAAAGAACTCTCATGTAAAAAAAGAATGCACCCTTACATGCACAAGTTAGAGTACAACGAGTCATTTTGTTGAGCATCTAAAGAAGCATATTCATATATGCAAAGCGCATGTATCTTGATAAATTCATATGTATACTCCTTCGATCACAAATATAAGTACATAGTTTTAGGTCTGTCCTGGTTAAACCTTTTAAGCTTTGACCATCAATAGCTAAAAGTTAGAAATAGTTTTGAACATAAGGTTGGTGTTACTAGATTCGTATGGAAACCAGTTTCACAATATATATCTTTTTGTATTTGAAATGATATGTTTTATAGAATTTAGTGGTCAAACATTTACCTCATAGATCGCGCAGATGTCCTAAACTGGTTATATTTGTGATTACAGGGAGTATAATACACTATATATTTATCTTGAGCTGTGTAGTTTTGCCACAGGTAAAAGCTAGATGTGAAGCATATTTTATGTCTTGTATATACCCTGCAAAAATCCTTGCGTACAGCGTACTGACTAGCTAGTCCCCACATACCTACTATGCATACATGCATATATACTCCTCCCTGTCCCCATACTTCTACCTGCTTGTACATGCACGGTGCCTCGGAGCTTAGCTTACTATCAGCCCGGGTGCAGGGTCCAGGTCAGCGTCAGCCGCTACCACTACTACGGCGACGGAGAGTGAAGGGAGACGGGGAGCAGCAGCAGCGCATGGTGGTGGTGGTAAAAGGACGGGGATTGGACAGCGACGCTGATCATTTATGCCGCCGTGTAAATACCCACCACAAACAGCTAACTTCGCAGGTCGGCTTCCACATCTTTCTCATTCATCTCCCCCCACACTGCTAGCTGCTGCAGCTCTCAAGCAAGCTAGCTCTGCTAGCTAGGGTTTACGCCGATCGGGGTCCGGGGGCTGGCGGCCGGGGGTGGGCAATCGAGTTCGGCGGCGGCGAGATCTGCTTGCTGGTGGTCGCCGGCATAGAGGAAGTTCCAGTTGATTTGCGGGGATTGCTGCCCATTTCTTGAGATCCCTGTAAGTCCACGGTCTGGTTGCTGCTCTTGATTTGTTAATTCTTGATGGTTTCTTCTGCGGATTTGAAGATTGCAAAAGTTTTAGGCCTTTTGTCTTGGAGTTGTTAATTTTTGAAACCTTTTGATGGTCGTTTCTTAGAATATCCCAGATCTAAGCGCAGATTTGTTCACTCTTCTTTCTTGTTGTATACATATCGCTTCTCTGGGATTTTTAAGTACTACGTACTTGAAATTCTTTCATTTTCCCACAGCCAAAAAAACTCTCCCTAGAACAAGTATGCAGATGATCATCGCTGTTTCTCTTTCTTTATTTCCTCTTCTTTTTGGAACAACCTGCGACGGTCTGGATCTGAACCTTATGATTTCAAGAAGCCAACTGAACGCCTGTTTTGCTAACCATGATTGCAAAAGGACCCAAACCACAGTATACTACTAAAATTAGTCATCATGTCCACCAAAATTCGTTCAGCGTTTCCCTCGTTCAAAAATTATGCTTTTTGTATAACTCCCAAAACCAATATTTTCTGACCTTTCTTGGGCCCTCGATCTTACCATCTTCTCATTTCCAAGACCAAAAGAGAAACCAATCCATGTACGATGTATTCGTAGTCTTTGCCTGCAAAAGCTAGCAAAGATGTGGAGGCAGCAGGCCGTTCAATCATGGAATCATCCCCTTGCACAGCGCATCATGTGTGCATATAGTGCCGCTGCCGCTGCCGCGCACCGATCCACAGCTCGCTGGCGCTCACCTGCACTGTTTCATACCGCTATCTTTGCTGTTCCATGGAGCGAATAAAGCTGCAGCGCTTTCCCCATTCCCCAATGGAACAGTAGCACACACATCAACCGGTAGACCCTGCCGTGCATGCACAGTACTCAATCATGGCGCGCCATTTCATGCTAATTTGTTGCTCGCATGCGATGCTATAATCAGCGTCCTGTTTGTTTGAGATCGATCTCGACTAACCAGTTGCGGTGGATTGATACATCGATCTATGCACGCTGCAGGCCGGGATATTGTTCAGCTGGTCTCCAGTGGTGCGATGGCGACGAGAGCCGTCGCGCTAAGACGATGATAAGCGGCGCCGGCAACCAGCAGGCGGCGGCGGACGAGGAGCTAGCCCGGAAGAACGCCGCCGTGGCGACGTCGCGGCAATGGTCGGCGCAGACGGAGTCGCGCATCGTGCGCGTCTCCCGCGTCTTCGGCGGCAAGGACCGCCACAGCAAGGTGAAGACCGTCAAGGGGCTCCGCGACCGCCGGGTGCGGCTCTCCGTGCCGACGGCGATCCAGCTCTACGACCTGCAGGACCGCCTCGGCCTTAACCAGCCCAGCAAGGTCGTCGACTGGCTCCTCAACGCAGCGCGCCACGAGATCGACAAGCTGCCACCGCTCCAGTTCCCGCCGCAGGACCACCACCTCATGGTGGGGCACCTGGCGCCGCCCATGCCGCTGGTGCACGAGGAGAAGTTCGTCGGCCACCACATCGCCACGGCCGCGGCGCTCGCGAGCGACGGCGGGGCCAAGGTCGGCCAGGGCGGCGACGTCGACATGGACTGGGGCGGAGCCGCCAGCCACCACATGGGGAGGTTCCCCGCCGGCGGCTACCACCGGTTCATGGGGCTGAACAGCGCCTTCGGCATGGTCAGTAGCGCAATAGCGCCGTATAGCAACTACACCGCCGGAGAGGCACGGAATAACAGCAACGTGCATGACGGCGGCGGCGGCGGCTCGCCGCAGGTGGCGGCCGCTGCCGCGGCTCACCACTCGTCGTTCCCGTCGTTGCTGTCTTTGGCTCCAGGGCCGCATCAGCTGGTGTTCTACTCCCCGGAAGCTGACCAGCAGTTCCAGGTGGATAACCTTGGCTCGCAAAGCCTGTCCTTGAGCTCGGCGAGGGCTTACCACGATCAGGCTAGCTAGACTACCGGAACGACAACTCTTCGAACGAGATTAAGGTAGGAATAATGATCTCTGATCCCAAAGTCCCCGAGTAGGTACAAGTTTGGCATTGGTTTCTAAGTGCCTTTTAAGGGACAATTAAGCTTGTGATGATTTCGTAATTAGTATGATGCTAGACCTGAAACAGAATAAAATCTGCGGGGCTTGCAGCGTACATGTGTGTGCAATACGAATTTGTTACTTCTTTTAATACACAAAGGAGTAATATTAGATGTGTGCTGGCTTGTACAATAACAGTATGAAAATTTATAATATGTTTTTAATTTAGACCTTTGATTTTGGCTGTATGTTGAATTTGATTACTATTTTCATTTTGGTTTGATGTTGAGGAATTATATACGTATGTCATGTATAGTTCATAGTAGTTCGTTCTATGCATTCGTATAGTGGGCAAGGTTTAGGGTTTAAGGACATGTTTGTCTAAGTAGGAGCCCCCCACCCCCGTCATTCAACCCCCCCCCCCCCCCAAAAAAAAAAAAAAAAAATCTTAGTAGTTCTGAAAATAGTTGAGTTTCCCTGGATTCACCCATATTCGGAAAACCTAAAAATCAAGGTCGACCTATCATGTATGTAATCCCATACTCCAATTCACAGTTGCAAATTTGAGCTGTAAATTCTAAATCTAGTGAGTATGATATATGTCAATAAAAATGGTGGCAGATATATAAATTATGAACAATAAAACACATTTATGTTAAACTGTTTTTTCTGGCTCATTTTATACATATAACTTAAGTGGCTATATTGGTGGGTAGATGTGATAGATCTCACCATCCCCATTCTTAAAAAAAACGATACCACCCTCTCCATATATATTATGGTTTTCTCTTTGTTTCTTGAGTGGCCTTAATTGTATATGCAAAAGATGATCCAAATAGGATTTGTACCATTGTACCAGCCCTTCAAGAGTACTCACCAGGGGTTACATGGTATTATGGAAGATTTGCATTTTCAAGCAGATCAGCATAATGTTTTTTTTCTAAATCGTTGACGCTATGATAATCTTACCATTGTGCCACAAGCATCATTTAAGTACAAAACAAGGGCCTTATATTTCAAATTTCTTCACATGATCATCAAGGAAGAGTTACATTCTCATGAAATGGAATCACTACATCTGCCACGGATCTATGGTGAATATTAGCAGGTTATAAGGCAGTGCTAAACCTCTTTAATCATGGCACCTAATTCTATATTATTTTAGTATGCAAGTACTCCAGGTAGCAATTAAAATATTTACACTTAGCCAGGATATAGTAAAAATGTGTTGTTAAATTATAATACAACAATTTGCCAATTGTTTCCTATTAAAGGGATAAAATAAAGGTGGGGTAATGAACAAATAATGGTCTGATTATTAATTTCACTATATATGTTGGTAAAAGTCCATGAAAGTTTTTATTACGATCATTTTATCTTCACATCGGTAATTGAAATGTTAACTCTAAGAAAACTCATCCTTTTATTTGTGCGGAGGCCATGTTACATATGCATTCTCTGAAGCAATATGTACGGTTAAATTGATGAGTCTAATTAACCATTTATATTAATTTTTTGTAACAATTCGTATATGCTATTGTTTGCTACTAAAATGTTGGTAAACATCATATATTAATGGTTTTTTTAAAGGGGAAGATCCAAGCCTTTCATTGTACGCAGAGATCACTAGAAAGGGACAAGGCAACCATTATTGTCAGATGTGTGATGCATGGAGTTCCATTTTGGGGATTATTAATTTGGCAAAGTAAAAATGGTAAATGGTATATACTAACTCTGTTCCAAATCTAAAAATTAAATGTACTCCTTCCGTTCGATAATAAAATCAATTCATTTTGGAATTAATAAGCTTATCTTAAATGTCATATATTCAAAAACAAGAGAGGCAATAGTTCACGTGATGTGCAGAAAATTTGCCAACTGCAGATAGCAGGGTCTGAAAAAGAAATTTTAACGTTTAAGCCTATTGCATCACTCCTACGTCCCAAAACGTGGTGAAGCGGCGAGCGGCAAGAGCGCCAAAATTAACAAGAAGTACATTCAATGTAAACTCTGAAGTAATTCTGAACATACGCTCTCTCTCATATCATCACCCCGCGTCAGCCCACCAGCACTGGCACCGGCAAATAAAACAAGAGGATGCGACATGATGGCTCATTTGTTGGCGCAGACCCACCAACCAATGCACGACTAGCTACCTAGCTAGCGGCTAGCATGGCTCTAGCTCGACAGCATGCGTTCATGCTCTTTTGCAAAAATGCACCGTACACACATACTCCTACTCCTCCACATGAGGACCTGTATGCGATTTAATCCATGTCCCGTACGGCCGGCTTAATCACTCAAACGTTCATTTAATCCTGATCAGATCATCATACCATTAGCAGCACAATGCAATCAGTGCTCAGGTCAGGTACTGTGTACCATCCTGTCTGTTTTGACCCGGAGGAAAAGAAGGAAAGCCTAACGAGAGTCACTATCCCTCGTCTTTTTCCCATCCACCTTTGCTAAAGCTGAGCCTACTAAATCTCAAAGCTAGCGGCCTTTCTTTTTCTGCACTGGCACACTGGCAAATCGATCTGGCATATCTATACCCATGCTCCGTTTCACGCATCCATGATTCACACAATAGCTAGCAGCTACTACCAGCAAAAGATGCCGCCAGTGCTAGATGCTTGCACAAGATCGAGAGATGCTGGTGGAGCGAGAGGGGGAAGCATTTCCTGCAAAGAGAGGCTAAGAAACCTTCCAAACATCTCCACCTGTCTCCGTGGACAAGACAGTCAGGCATTCACATCTGATCTGCAAAGACAAAGCATACGCATGGAGCCGCGCGCACGGCCTGAAAGAGAGCGCAACGCTCGATCTCGATTGTTATTGACGTGGGACTATCTCTTTAGTCCTAGCTGGAAACATCAACCGGGACTAAAGGTGATCCTCAATAAAAAAAAAACTCATCCGATTGGCAAAACCCTTTAGTCCCCGGGACATTCAGTCCCGGTTGGGAAAATCGAGATCTATAAGGTTTCCCAACCGGGACTAATGCTCATTTCTCTAACAGGGCAAGCGCCTTGGCCTGGACCATTGTGTTGGAATTAACCATGGCCACGGCGTACGGAGATCAGAGCGGAGAGAGAGTGGTGAGGGGCGAGGATGTGGAATTGATGAGTAGTAAAAGGCCAGCTCGAGCCAGGGGGCGCGATGTGGTGGGGTTGGGCTGGCGGGAGAGGCCTTTGGTATAACCCATCATCATGCTTGCATTTACATAGCCCCCGGTCGTAGCTTGCTAGCTAGGGTTTGCATGCATGCAGCGATCCATCCATCCATCATCTGCATGTTAGATAGAATAAGAGATATATGTAAACTCTGTGTGTGTGGGTTAGTTGGATGGCTAGAAATATTTTGTTGTATATCAAAGCTTAGAGATATAGGTTGTTGTAAATCTTTTATCTCCAGCTATGCATCTTGCCACACACAGCATCTCTGTAAAACAACCACGCGAGAGGTTTTTCCTCGCCATATAAACACGTACCCGCCGGTCAGGAAGAGGTCACGGCATTCCACCAATTCCTTTGCGCCTCTGGTTTATCACATGGTAATCAGAGCCTAGATCAAATCCACTATCAACCCCAATTCCACCAATGGCCTCCTCATCTGCAATCATGAATCCCTTGGTTGGCATTCCAATCACCGAGAAGCTGTCTAAGTCGAATCATGCTATGTGGAGAGCCCAAATCCTTGCTGTCGTCCAAGAATCAAGACTTGCCGGTCATCTCACCGGTGCCATCCCTGCGCCGACTGAAGAGATCGCCGACAAAGATGCTGCTGGGAAGGAGGTCATGGTGCCCAACCTGACGTTTGAAGAGTGGTATGCAAAAGATCAACAAGTCCTCAGTTTTGTCTTTGGCTCCCTTGCACAGGAAGTCATGTCAAGTCACTGCGAAGGAGATAGCAGCACAGCTATGGTCCGCGATCGAAGACATGTTCTCATCGCAAGACCCGAGCACGCGCAACCAATACGTGCCTTGCCCTTGCGACGGCCCGAAAGGGGAATCAATCCGTTGCAGAATTCGTCGGCAAGATGCGAGCACTCGGAGATGAGATGGCCGCCGCGGCAGAGCACTTGAAGAAGAGGAGCTTGTCGAGTACATCCTCACCGGCCTCGACTTCGATTTCAACCCGATTGTTTCTGCCCTCGTTGCGAGGAAGGAATCGGTCACTGTCAGTGAGGTATAATCCCAACTTCTTGCATTTGAAACCCATATGGAGCTCATGGCTGGTAGTAGCAACTATGGTTCGTCCACCAATATGGCAAACCGGGGTGGTCGTGGCGGCTCCAATGGAGGACGTGGTCGCTTCGGCAATGGAGGACGTGTCCAGGATAGTGGTGGCCGTGGAGGTGGTTGCGGCAACAACACCTCTCCGGGCAACAACACCTCTCCGGGCAACACCAACTTCGGCAACAACAACTTTGGCAACAGCAACATGCAGCGCAAAGAGGAAGCGGTGCTGGTCGTGGCAACTTAATCGCGGCAACTCCAAGATGCGCATGCTTTTCCAGGTCTGTCTTAAGACAGGTCATACCACAAACAGGTGTTGGCATCGATATGATGAGAACTACGTCCCTGAAGAAAGGCATGTGGCGGCGGCCATGAACTCCTACAACATCGACATCGCCTGGTACACTGACACAGGTGCTACCGACCACATCACGAGGGAGTTGGAAAAATTGGCGATCCGGGACAAGTATAATGGTGTAGAGCAGATCTATACCACTAGCGGTGCAGGTATGAGCATTAAACACATTGGTCAATCTACTATTCATACCCCTGATCGCAATCTTAGATTAAACAATATCTTGCATGTTCCATCTACTAAAAAGAATCTTATATATGTTCATCGTCTCACTACTGATAACAATGTCTTCCTAGAATTTCATCTTGATTTCTTTTTTTATAAAGGATAGGACACGAAGAACACTCTACTTAAAGGGCCATGCCGAAGAGGACTTTATCCCCTTTCATCTACACCAGCTACAAAGCATGCTTTTGGAGTCAGTAAACCATCTCTTGATAGGTGGCATCATCGTTTAGGTCATCCTGCAGTTCCTATAGTTGAAAGAGGTATTAGAAGCAACGGTCTTCATTTTTATTCTAAGTCTAATAAACACTCTATTTGTGATGCTTGTCAGCAAGCTAAGAGTCATCAGCTGCCATATCCTAAATCCACCGGTGTATCCAATGCTCCCTTAGAACTTGTGTTCGCTGATGTTTGGGGTCCTGCAACTGATTCAGTTGGAAGATATAAATATTATGTGAGCTTTGTCGATGATTTCAGTAAACGTACTTGGATCTATCTTCTGAAATTTAAATCTGAGGTGTTTCAAAAATTTTATGATTTCCAAAATCTGGTTGAACGTCTCTTTAACAAGAAAATTCTTGCTATGCAAACAGACTGGGGTGGTGAATATGAGAAACTCAATTCTTTTTTCACCAAGATAGGAATTTCTCATCTTATTTCCTGTCCTCATGCTCATCAACAAAATGGAGCAGCCGAGTGCAAGCATAGGCATATTGTGAAGGTTGGTTTATCCCTTCTAGCGCATGCAAGCATGCCTCTTAAGTTCTGGCATGAGGCGTTTCTTACTGCTACCTTTCTAATTAATCGCACACCTAGCAAGGTGATCAACTTTCAAACCTCACTTCGAACCTTTGGGTGCGCTTGTTGGCCAAACTTGAGACCTTACAACAAGCGTAAGCTAGAATTCAGATCCAAACAGTGCATATTTCTTTGCTATAGCAATCTCCACAAAAAGTTTAAGTACCTAGACATATCTATAGGATGAGTCTATATATTCCGGGATGCTATTTTTGATGAGGCCGTCCTCCCTTTCTCTACTCTACATCCTAATGCTGGCGTTCGCCTCCGTGCTGAGATTCTTCTTCTTCCACCAGTGCTACACAATTCCAGTCTCGGGGATGGATGTGTAATTGATCATGTGTCTAATGACTCACAAACTGATAAAATTGGTGCAGAAAATGTTGTTTTACAGGGACAAATGGCACCAACAAGCACAAGCGCGTCTCTCGGAGGAGATCCTCCTGCGACACCTTCCACAAAACAAGAACACCTCCAATCAAGGACTCGTCTTCAAGCTGGTATACAAGCCGGCGGAGTATGGCACCCTAATGAAGAATAAAACGTGGCACTTGGTCCCTCCTCAAAGAGGCAGGAATGTCATAGATTACAAATGGGTTTACAAGACCAAACTCAAATCTGATGGCAGCCTAGATAGATATAAAGCACGCCTTGTTGCAAAGGGGTTCAAGAAAAGGTATAGCATAGACTATGAAGACACTTTTAGTCCGGTTGTTAAAATGGCTTCAATTAGGACTGTTTTATTTATTGCTGTGTCAAAAGTATGGAACTTGAGACAATTAGATGTGCAAAATACTTTTCTCTATGGTATTTTAGAAGAGGAAGTTTATATGAAGCAACCACCTGGATATGAGGATAGACACAAACCAAATTATGTGTGTAAACTTGACAAGGCACTTTATGGGCTCAAGCAAGCACTGCGAGCATGGTATGCACGTCTCAGTTCCAAATATTGTGAACTTGGATTTGCTTCCTCGAAAGCAGATACATCTTTGTTTTACTTTAACAAAGGGGGAGTAATAGTATTTGTGTTGGTTTATGTTGATGACATAATTATTGCAAGTTCAAGTCAGGAAGCTACAACAGGTCTTCTTCGCAATCTTAAGCAAGATTTTGCAAGATTTGGGTGAACTACATTATTTCTTAGGCATGGAGGTAACCAATGTGCGTGATGGGATTGTGGTATCACAAGAAAGGTATGCTTCTGATTTATTAAAGAAGGTTAATATGTTTGGTTGCAAGCCCGTTACTACTCCTCTGTCAACAAGTGAGAAACTATCTGCCTTTGAGGGAACTCCTTTAGGTGCTAATGATGCTACTAAGTACAGACGCATAGTTGGTGCACTTCAGTATTTGACTCTCACAAGACCAGATATTGCCTTTGCTGTTAACATGGTTTGTCAGTTTCTTCATGCACCAATGACTGCTCATTGGGCTGCTGTCAAGCGCATCCTAAGATATGTGAAGCTCGGTACCAAAATTGGTTTGAAAATTGGCAAGTGTAATTCTATGTTGATAAGTGGGTTCTCTTATGCTGATTGGGCAGGGTCCTTGGATGACAGAAGGTCAACTGGGGGTTTTGCCAAATTCTTGGGATCAAATTTGATATCATGGAGTGCACGGAAACAAGCAACCGTGTCAAGGTCAAGTATTGAGGCAGAAGATACGGCTATTGCTGATGCTACTGCAGAAAAAATGTGGATTCAAATTTTGCTGAAGGAAATTGGTATACAATGTCCACCGAAGGCAAAGTTGTGGTGTGATAACATTGGTGCCAAATATTTATCAGCTAATCCTGTTTTCCATGCTAGAACTAAGCATATTGAAGTGGATTATCATTTTGTTAGAGAACGTGTAACTAGGAATCTTCTTAGGAGATCAAATAGCAGTGGGTTTGCTAAGGCGCTCACTGTAAGGCTTCTAGAAAATTTTAAGCACAATCTTAACCTTGTGCGGTTATGATTGAGGGATAGAATAAGATATATATGTAAACTCTATGTGTGCATGGGTTCGTTGGATGGCTGGAGATATTCTGTTATATGTCAAAGCTTAGAGATATAGTGTAAAAATCTTTTATCTCCAGCCATGCATCTTACCACGCACGGCATCTATGTAACAATCACGCGAGGGGTTTTTCCTCGCCATATAAACACGTACCCGCCGGTCAGGAAGAGGTCACGGCGTTCCACCAATGCCTTTGCGCCTCCGGTTTATCACACTGCACCGTCCATATCTTTGGCCATGGACCAATATATACCCTCGTTCACATGAGCGAAAATGGTCCCCTGCAGAGTGAGAGAGAGATGCTGATGTGCTGCTTGCTGGCTGCTCTATGCTATGAACATCACCATCATTCCATCTCTCCTTGCATTGCTTTTGCTTAAGTTAACTTGGAGTAGCGGCTAGCTGCTATGGCAAGTAGCGGCAAGTTGCCGATCATTTTAGGCCCTGGCTACCTCTTGCTCGTGCTGCAAAAAGTTGTGCCTAAGCTCATGCATGAGCAGATCACTTTGATCAAGCAGCAAGGGCGTAGCAGCTAGCTCGGTCGATAATTGCATCGCATGCTACTCCTAGATGGTTATGAGGAACTGTAGTATCCGTAGGTTAGGTTGTTTATGCCGGTACAGGCGATGAACAGTGTGGCGTTTGGCTGTGTCTTTGGGCTGGGCGGCCGCCAGTAGTAGGTACTTGACAGTGACAAAGGGACCTACTTGGACACAGGCTATATCGATCTTTCAGTCGCTGGATTTTCTTAAGGGCAGGGATCAGTGTAGGGAAGTGGCCTACACTGCAGGTGCGAAGCTAGGTTGTAGTAGGTTGTACTGTACTAGCTGCTTCGTCATGCGATAGTTTTATGCGTCGCTGGATCATTCTTTCGTTCTTCATTTAATTTACTGTGCCCTACTACTGTTTAGGCCGTATGTGTACTGTATAGGCTGTACCGCGGTAGGCAGCTAGCAGAGCTGTGTAGGAGTACTGGTTTCCTCCCGGCACGGATGGCAAAATTACCTGTCGTACTAGTATAGATACGATGAATATACCTACAAGAGACGTAGTACAACGTTATGAGCATGCAGACATGCAGTCGTCGCCGCCCGTTGGCCGTTGCACAGCCTTGCGCCCTTGTCCGGTGTGTGTGCGCATGCACGTCGTCGCCACGTCAGGCGGTCCATTCTCTCGTGCTGCAGCCTGAGAAAGACCAATCCGCGTCGTGGTGCCTCTGCCTGCCCAGGCAAAGATGCATGGCAGTCAAAACTCCAAATGGCTGGCAGCCTTGCAGGGCCAGGAGACGTTTCCGCACCCCCTGAGTTGACTAATCCACGGCTCCGTCGGCCGACCCCCTTTTTTAATCTGGAACGACCCGGCCGGTACCGCGCGCGCAGGCGTCATGGAGCGCACCGCGTACCAACGCATGTGGATCGCGCTGAGACCTGCCTGCTTGGGGCGCGACGCGGCAAGTTTGCCACTTTTACCAGCAGGCCGGTCGGCCCCTCCCCGACCTCCCCTCTGCTCGCCTGGCATGGCCGGCACTGCACTATCGTCACGTTCCGCGCCGATTGATTGATCGATCGCTGATGGATCGGACGAGCGCGCGAGCGGCATGGGCGGGCGGGCATGCAGGGGAAGCAGGATCAGGACAGCACCTCTAGCCACTCCGAGCCGGCCAGTACCACCGGCCTCGAACGAAGGGGGGTAGGGCCAACCTGACCCCGTTTGGATCATAAGGCTAATCCCAGTGGAAGTTTCATAGAGGTTTCATGCACATTAAATACGGTGACACATCAGCATATGTGATAACATAGCATGGTAGTTATGAAGTGAGAGAGGGAAGGAGTTTCATCAGGATGAAACTGTGTATACAGTGTTTCCAAGACTATGAAACCTATTGAAACTTGCATTGGGAGCTATAGAGTTTCATTTCATCTAACCATATCCAATCACATGCCTCACAATTAAATGTCATGGGCATCCTATGAAATCGTGAAATGAAACTGTGCACTGGGACTCCATGTTTCATTCATGAGAATACACCTCATGGGATGATGTGGCATCCTTGGAAACTGTGCAATGAAACCTTGCACTGAGACTAGCCTAAGAGATTTTGAGAATCCAAAATCCAACCGTCTTCCGAACAGGACAGATTTTGCATTGAATTTTATGAATCCAAATCATGGATTGTTAGAATCCTGAAATTTCAGAGCGAACTAGCTTCCACTCAAAATCCAAATTTTCATAATCTGATTTTGCATCCAAACGGCGCCCTAAGCGTATATGCTCCGAGGAAGGCTAGAAGTTTCAGCAGGCGTACGGGGCGGCGTGTCGCCCGAGGCGCGGCGGGCGCCGTACGCACGCGGCCGCGTCATCTCGTCAGACGATTGCGACGAGACGGAGACGAGCTCGTGCTGCGGAATCATATGAGTGAGCACGGAGAGTACGGACCAACACATGTTGCTTGTATGCGAGATGGCGGCGCTTTACGATCCCTCGCCGAGTGGCAACACACCCCTCGGGCCGGCCGTGGATCCCCGGAATCGCCGTGGGCCGGCGTTACGGAGGAATTCAGGCGCACGCGCGCGCGCGTGTTCATAAGCAACGGACGGAAACGCAGTGGTCTTAACAACGCTAGAAGCAGGGGAAACAAGATCGAACTAAGAACCTCATTGTTTGAGGAACTCTCATCAGTCATCGCATACAGTTTGCGCCTTTGCGGCAGCGCGTGGCCTCACGCTTGGATCACAAGTAGCATCTTCGAACCGCATGCATGACAACTGACAAGTGGCAAAGACCTTTACCTAAAGTAGCAGTTAGAGTCCAGACATACATAGGATCTACAGGAATCTTTCAACACGCTTCTTGAACCATTCATGCAGTTCTTCTCTGCCATTGTCTTCCCCACTTTATATCAGCACAGAATACAGATAGGCCAGCCGTAGCCTCATATACTCAGATTCAAAACGTGCCAAACTGAGATCGGGTCCTTTCGCTTAAGGACGGCCATTGCCGGAATAAAATTATAAAAATATTCAGCCAGCATTGACAAATATCCAATTATCCGCTACGACATCATCCGGGGCAGCAAGTAGCATGTTCAGCCATCCCTCAATTATCAGTGAGTCGTCAGATAACAACAAATGCAAATTTCAACCCAAAAGGGGCCACAAGGTGGGCGCAGATGGTTGCCTTTGCACTTTTGGTCCATTTATATAAAAGCTAGAAGATCAGATCCAGCCTTTCGCAATTCGAGCCCACACAAGAGCAGCAACTAGGGCACCACCTAAATGAGCTGAACCTGATACATCGCCCTGCCCCTAAAAAATGAATGAGAGATCAGTTAGCCCCACTTTGGAACAGAAAAGGGTGACAAACATATAACTCATGAATGTTAAATCATCAATTATTGTACATGTGAATAGTATGGCCCGAGTCAATTTAAAGGAAAATTGAGATATACAGATTATGTAAGCTTACAAGAAATGTACCAGACAGACATACTATTGCATAGCAGATCACATTAGTGACAATCAAAGTATATAGAGTGGAAAAGGTATTTCAGAATACAGTTGAACAGAAAGGTGCAAAAGATGTAGACCAAAAAAGAAATACTACAGCCCAGGAAACATAAATATCATATGCCTATATATGATGAATGGTCTTGTGATCAGATTCATTAAGAACTGATGAAGTTGTATGGCCAACCACACAAAACATGCACCTCACAAACAATTCCTGCACTCACCGCCTTATCCCACACCAAAAATTAACAAAAGGGAAGGCCCTCGCACGAGCAAGCCCCTGTGAGGATCCCCATGGTGAGGAAACTATCGCAAGTAGTTTTTTCACCCAATAAAGTAAATGTGACTTTCACTAGTCTTCAACTACTGCACATGTTTATTTTCCCCCAATGCTTCACTTCTAATGTGTATACAGCTATTAATCCAAATGTATAGCGATAATTCATATTTCTACTAAGAAATAACAGAATCTTTAATTTTAGTGGGACACCAAAGCCCTTGGATACTGGGGAGCGAGGTAAAATCAACACCCCCTGACTCCGTAAAAACTCTTGAATGATGCGCACAAGCAACAGAGTGGCACCAAAAACATTCAAGTGGCTATTTACCAGGTGCTTGTATAAAAAGGTATCATGGGCAATGAACACAGGCAACATAGTGGTACCAAAACATTCACTTACTATACAAGAAAATCAACTGAAAGGCATGGAGCCATAACACATACCTTCTTGACCCTATATAAATCAGCACCAATCAAAGCAGCCCCCTGAAATGAAAAGAAATAAATAAATTTTGTTCTGACTTCTGAGAAACTAAATGCATGGTGGATATTTTTAAAAAACGAAAAGATTCTCACCATAAGTGCAGCTGGAATAGGAATTACGAAGTAAAAATAGACTAGTCCCTTGGGATTCAGGAAAATCTGAAGGAGGATAGTTGCATTAACTGCAGCACTTGCACCCTGACATGACATGAACAAAACAGAGCAAATCAAACTTAGGATGTGGTGATTTATGTGCAGTACCATCAATAATGCCCATACAGTTGTCAAACATAAAATTGAATTAAATTGCTGTATCATGTTACAGAGCAAATCAAATGATGAATAATGCTTATTCCTATCTACTTTCCACTCCAGTATATTGGGCAAAACTTGTTAACTAAAAAATTTCATTACCCATGCAAAAGTTTGAGACAATGTAGCTTGCTTTGGAGTATGAACTGATGAATGGTGCTTATTCCTACTACGTCCGATTCAAAGTACTTGTAGATTTAGAGTTGGGCACAAGAATTAAGGTGATAGATAAAATGACCATCTTACCCTCAATGAACATTCTATAAAGTGTGCAAACAAGTGGAAATAAGTTGTTTAATGATGCAATTAAAGATGGGTGAGTAGTAAGACTGGGAAAGGTAGGCCAATTTTTTTAAGATTGTAAAGAAAGCTAACACAACGAGTATTCTGAATCGGATGGGGAGTACCTACTTTCCTGTATATTGGGAAAAATTTGCAGACTAAAAAATTCCATTATCCATGTAAAAGTGTAAGATAATGCAGCTTGGTGTATGAATGGAGATAAGATTATATTGTTGGAAAGGAAACCACATACAAGTGCAGGGGCTCTTGAAGTATCCCATCCAGCATAAGCCTGCAGGAGGACATCACATATATCAAAAGAGCTCCTGAATTTTCAAATCCTAGCAAGGAACTGACTAGTTTACAGATTTTTCAAAAGTGAGTATCAGAATGGATAGGTTGATAGCCTGAACTAATCATTTAATAGGAATTTAATGCAGCATTGACTGTAAATGGACGATTTGGAACCCTATTGCTTGATGTATAAATCCACTATGCATAATTACCTGTTTGCGTGGAGCTAGTAAAGCCTTCTCTAGCAAGAATAATGCCGATCCACCAAGTGCTCCAGCTACGTACAACTTCAACAGAAATGCAGGCCCAAATGTGCTCGCAATCTGATGCAGAAAGATAAATAAGGAAAGGGCAATTAAACATTTGAAGTAAAAGATAACAGATCATTACTACAAACAACAAAGTACAAGATTGATAAATCCGTGTTGTTGGAAGGAAACTAAGAATACGTATCCCACTGCACAGTAGTACAGCACACACCGTTTATAATTCCACGTGAGATGCTTAATATAGTATATTTAGCTTTTACCACATATATCTTCTGATATAGATGTTGAGAAAATGCAAGCCATAAATCCCATGAAAATTTGTTGCTGCATATCTCAGAAGAGAATACTTAAATAAAGGTGCACTGTTTCACAGGAGTACAGCAGCTGCAGCCGCCTGCATCTGTAAAGGTTCCTGCATTGAACCCTAATAACACACATAACCCTAGATCTGGTGGTTTGCACATAAAGGCCCTTCAGATATTCAAACTCAGTTATTATGTGTAACCAAATGATACATTTGAATATCTGATGGAAGACTCTCGATTCAAACCAGCCAAACAGTTATTTTGAACGATGAACTGCTAGCTTGGTTGTTAGGTACCTTTGCCTTTCATCATAAGACAAGCATCTCCTATCCTAATTTCAAATCATGGAAGGCTAGTCCTATCTCCTATCAGAATAATAAAGGATCCAGCTAACGTTGGAAAAGGCAAGCCAGCTGGGGTATCCATTAAGCCAGCATCACTTCCGAAGGCTAAGTTGTCTGCTCCAGTCAAGAAATGTGATTCTTGATTTCCTGGAGAAAAGAGGGGGGGGGGGGGGGGGGGGGGGGGGAATAAAACAACGCAGAGGGGGATTCACCACTGTCAAATGCAGTGCTATTTTGTAATTTCATACAACAACATCCATCCATTTTGGGAATAGGTGGCCTGGACTTACTTTGAAGTTTACGACAACATCCATCCATCTTCCTTTGGGAATAGGTGGCCTGGACTTACTTTGAAGTTTACGACAACATCCATCCATCTTCCTTTGGGAATAGGTGGCATGGACGTACTTTGAAGCTTAGACTAGGATAATATAACACAAATGGAATATTGTGATTCCATGGTCATTTTAAAATATGCTATTGCAAATAGTACAAAATCATGTTCTAGATAAATATTAACAAGCACAGTTATTGTTATTGTCTACAGATAAAACAATGAGGCTAATTTCGTATATTTGGAGAGTACATTCTGCATTGCACATTCGCATACTAGATTTTCAGCAACCATGGCTGACGATATTCCATCAAAAGGTGCTGCACACAAGTGAAGCCAGGAGCCTGAGATTAAAGAGTCTCGACGTGCCATCTTCTACTTTCCGTTTTCTTTCTTGGGTTTAAGAACGTCAAACAGAAAGCCGACATTGGCCTCTACTGCATACTCTTTTCACATCGATTCCCCTTTGAGCCTCGCAGCTGAATACAGTATATGTCTATCAGTAACATAAAGAAAGAGTGTGTAACTTACACTTGTCCCAAAGAAGTAGAAGCCAATCATATTGGAAAATAGGTGATTAGAATCTGCGTGGCTGAAAGCATTCGTGAGCAAGGTGTGCAACCGTCCGCTCTTGAAATTGTCCAGTGAAATCTGCTCATTGCAACAACGATTAAGTAACCACTATTATAATCTAAGAACAAGTCCCATGATTGATCACTTCACTTACCATGAAATGCCTCCTCATGAACCCCGGATCAGCCACACGCCAGAGCATGAAGACGGCCACATTCACGCCGATGAGCGTCCACACCATCCCGTCGGGGGTGTTCATCCAGTACGCCCTTCCGTAGACATCAGAACCCAAAATCACGAAACAGCCAAAAACAATTCCCGAGTAAAATCACGCCAACCTTAACCTCACCAGGGCGCGCTGTGGAGAAAGGAGGACGACGCGAATTGCCATCCCGAGCCCCGTGCCCTCCGCCGGCGCTGCAGCGAGAAGAGATCGAGGGAGCCGGCGCCGCGGGCGGCGGCCAACCACCGGGACGCGGCGGTCCGCGCGGACTCTGCGACGGCCGCCACACTCCTCGGGAGGAGGGAGGCAGCGGTGCCGCCGGAGAGGCGATTCCATAGGAGCTGAGCCGACGGCGCGGGGGAGGGGGAGGATGGCGCGGAGGGGGAATGGAGGAGGCGGTGGTGGTGTGATTGGAGTTGAGGTCTGGGTTTTGGGACCCCGCGGAGGGCGTGCTGCGCGAGAAGGGACTGGAACTGAAGCAGCTTCCTCCGCATGGCGAACCCGGCTGGCTACGCCTGCAAGGCTCTCTTCGGCTGCTCCGGCCGCCGTCTCCTCCGCGCCTGGCGGTGGCCAATCGGTGGAGGTTGATAGCTTCTGTTCCAACTCCGAGATGGGGGGTTTCGAACATTCGATCGGGAAATGACGGATTCCCCACTTGCCGTGCTTGAGTGTGGGCCCTTGGTTATGCTTTTCAGTTGGGCCGGTTAAGAAGAGTTTCTGGGCTCAATTAAGAAGAGCCCAGCCCAATGGAGAATTTCTGGGGGCTGCTGTACGTGGAAATATGTTTTTGGATCGAACGGACAAGATGGAGCCACGTCGTGCAGCCGCGGCGAGCGAGGTTTTAAGGGCAAGCAGCGCGAGGGGGGGATCGGGGCGTGACGGGAGGAAGAGAAACCCCCGGCGGCGCGAAGCGGAGGAGGGAGAGATCACCGGAATTCGGCGATGTCGAAGCGGCAGGGACCCCCGAAGCACCAGAATAGCTACGCGTGGAAGCCGCACCTCGGCCAGAAGATCAACGAGACCGTAAGCCCACTGCCGCCCCTCGTCCTCCCCCCTTCCTCAATCCCCATACTTCTCGATCCGCTTAAATCTCACCGTTCGAAACCCTCGCCGCTGCAGGAGCCTGGGGGCAGGTTCCGGCCGCTGTCGGAGATCACCGGCGTCTGCCAGCGCTGCCGGGACCAAATCGACTGGAAGCGCAGGTGGGCCTCATCCGTTCAATTGACTCGTTACTTGGTGTAGTTTCGACCGTTTTCGTTGCTCTGGGTCCGATTCGTTCTTCCCCTTTTGCAGGTACGGCAAGTACAAGCAAATTGTTGAGCCCGCAAAGTGGTAATTCTGTTTCCATCTGCTTGTTTCCTGTTTGGCACGTATACTGAGCAGAGGCGATACTGATGGTTTTCTTTTGGTTTGGCAGCCAGAAGTGTGGGAAGCGAGCCGTCCGTCAGGCGTACCACAACGTCTGCAGAGGTAAATTTCGACTGCTCAATCTCTCATGTTACTAGGTCTGGTTGTGAAACTATCAAACTAGTGATATATTGGATTGGTGCTGATTTCGGCTGCCTCTGTTCAATGCAGATTGCTCCAAGAATCTCGGGATATGTGCCAAGTGCTGCACTCGTGTCAATGACCTTGTTGGAAGGTGATCCCTGCTGTTTATTCCTGTTTTAAACTTGTAGTTGTATTGCATAATGTTTGTATTTTTTGATTAATTTGCAATTGTAATTCAGGGACGCGATTGAAGAGGATAGTGAACGCAAGGCACTAGAAGAGGTTTAATTATGTCATATTTGAAACTGGCTTGGTACCTAGAGGAATATTATTTTCTGCTGATGACTGTGTTGTTTTTCAGGCTATCAGAGGTGCTAGGGAAAGAGAAAGACGCACCCTTCTTCGCATTGTGAGTACTTTTATTCAACTCTTCACACTGAATAATTTTTGTTCTTATCCATTTGCCTCTAGTATTAGTAGTCTCCTTGATGCAAAAAAATGAATTAAAATTGGATTAGGGAGCCATGAATCTGGAAAGGGAATTCTTGTTCTTTTATTGTTATTGCTTGACAATGTTTGTATCCTTAAGCCTGCCTTGGTAGAAAAAGAATCTGATCCCTTTATTTGTGTTTGTGGCTTTGCGCCTTGTATTTCATGGATATCCTGTACTTACAATTGTATTTTCCCATTCTTCATCTCTATGTTATCCTGTTTTTGAAAATTCTGCCAGCATTTTCATTCTGTGTAATGTTTGAACATGAAAATTCAGTCATCTTGGTTCTAGAAATATAAACCAGCTTTCCCCGGATCTGCCCCTTTAAACCATGGGGTGCTGTTCTGACAAGGTTCCGTTCAATAAATCTTAAGATACAATTAAAGTCCAATGCAGCATTTATAAAATTGATACGTCTCTTGGAAATTTCATATGGAATACTGATATTAGTCTCTTGTTGGAAAATTAAACAGTTATTCTGTTTGGTCTCATCTTCAAGTTTTTACTCATTTCTCCCTTTGCATCAATCTTATAGTACCAGTTAAAACTTCAAGTCTTTGTCTCATTGTGCTTTTCAAATTAATCATTTTTGCTTAAGTATCTGTCAGTTCAATATGTCTGCGATGCACAATCTATTCCGTTGTGTCAGATCTGTATTTCTATGGGGTGTTGCTAGATAGATACCGTCAAATTGTACCTTTAGTATGCATATCTTTTTATAAAGAAACATTGAAGCTACTTAGAAATCTGTTGTGGTTGAAAATAATGGGAATTGTTATATAGAACAACCACCATACATGGGATCTGGTACTGGCTTTGGCCTTGAAACAAATGATTAAGCAAGCTGCTTGTACATGTAAATGCAAGACACTGACGTTTCTACTCAAGGTCATCGAGATGCAAGTGGAGTGTGATTATTGTTCATTATTGTAACAGATGAAACAGTTCAATGCTCTAGTTTTGATTCTCAGAACCAGCTTGAACTTTGAGACATTTCTTACTCTTGTTTTAAACAATCTCAGTTGTTGATCTATGTATTTACTTCAGCAAAACTCTCTGATGTTGTTAACGTTTCTCCTGGCAGATGAACAAAAGCAAGGGTGAAGACAGTGGCCCATCAGTCCCAAAGATTGCTGACAGAAGTCGTGAAGGTGACATATTCCCTGCCGCATCACTTGATGAATATGCCGAACAATCTAGAGAGCAAGATGATTCTGATGAAGAAGCCGGAGACTTCGTAGAAGATTAGGTTCTGAATTACTGTAAAATTTCTTTCTTGGAGTAATGAGGTGATGCTTTTGCGGTCCGTTGTCAGACGCTGTAGAAATACTATTGCGCCGTGTAAAAGTACTTCCTGTTGTTTTATTCCAAAGCTTCAAATTGGAGATGTTTAAATTTCTGTGTTACTGCTCTACTTCAATTATTTCTAAAATGTTGGAACTGTAAGCCTCTTCATTAGCTCTGCGCACGCTATCAGGTGATCGGCCATTTTGTGTTCCTTTTCAAATTGTTTTGACACGTTCTGCAACAAAGATAGAAATATGTAAAGTTATCAACCAGATGCAGTGCAAACGCACAAAATTATTTTAGTCGAGCCACCTGGCGCCCCTCCTGGTGGGCTGAACACTAGGCAAAAGGCAAAAGGCAATGGACCGGTCCGATCGGGTTCGGGAGAACTGCGGCGGTGCTGCCAAGCCCCAAGCGAGTGCCTGGCACGTGAGCAGCAGGAGGCGAGAAGCACACTGAGGAGTGAGGATACAGCCACGTATGCACAGTTGTCTCACGTTACGACTTTACTGCAGGCGGGCCCACAATCCAAGGAGCTCATAACAACCTTTCCCAAAGTGCCCTTTATACAATTGAACACTGAGATTCGTACCCTTAAATCTTTATAGAAAATATAACTCACAAGCAACGGTTAAACTCAAATGAGCTTCGGAGAATGAATTCCAAGCTAGAGGAATGAGAGAAGTGTGACTGGATGAGCTAAATAAAAGTATATATATGGCAAAATTTATTGATGTTGAATTGTTAATTTTACGCATTGCAAACCGCCAAAACTGAAACTCCTTTCACTCCTTACGCAGATGCATGTAATGCTTAAATAAGCATATTCTTCAAGTAACGCTAGATAAGCTTATTTGTATGGACGTAAATGTAATGCTTGCATGAAATTTTATAGTCGCAGATAAATTTTCCGACGTAAACTATTGGAGCATATTATGCAACCTACAAGACCACTAAAGCCCGTTCGCTTCAGCTTATAAGCCGGCTGAAAAGTTGAAACGGCTGATTTGTTGTAAGAGAAAAATATTGTTCGGTGGCTAATAAGCCGCCTGAATAAGCTGAAGCGAACAGGTCCTAAAATTTTACCCCAAGCCAGTCACCTATGCCAGTGCAGCCGGCGGGCATTTTGGTAAATGAACCCAAAGAAACGGCAGAGTCCCTCCGGCCAGAGTCCGCACCACCCCCGGTGCTGCAAGAAAAAACATCCCCAAAAGCACACAACCTTGGCTGGAGGCGGCGGCAGGGCGAATCTCCTCAGCCTGAGATAACCCCACGCTTCCCACCACCCCTTTCCCCACTCGCCGTCCTCCCTCGCTTCCCATTTTCCTCCCACAGCGAATCCAACCCCATCCCCCCTCTCTCCCCTGTTACGCCACGAGCCAAACCCCTAGCCACCTCGCTCCAGAAGAGCTCCCCTCCCCTAGATCTCCCATTCTCTCCCGGCTCCCGCGCTGCCGATCCGGCGATGGCGACCAAGTCGAAGCTCGGTGAGCTAATGTGGGAGCACCGGCTCCAGGCCGCGGCCGCGGTGGCGTTCGTGGCCGCGGCGGCCGTCTCGATCTCCGCGGTCGGGCCCAGGCTCGGCGCCGTGGTGTCATTCTTCTGGCCGCTCCTCGTCTCCACGGGGTTCCTGCTCGTGGCCATCACCGTGCTGCTCCGGATCTCGCCCCCTCCCGCGGGCGCCGACGAGTCCGGCAAGGAGCTCATCGACTTCGTCGCCGGGTGCCGCCCGGAGCACCTCGTCCCGGAGGCGGCGGCCGCGGCCTCCGTGGAGGCGCCGCCGGAGCCGGAGATCTAACGGCCGGCCGGCCGGAGGAGGAGGAGCCGACGAGGAGGCTGTGACACCATTCGAGCTTCGCGGCGCGCGGCGTGCTCCGTCGCCGGGGTGACTCCACGGTAGCACGGTGGGGGCAACCTGTACGGGCCCACCTGTAAGTGCCGCGTGGGCTGCCCCGGCCGGCTCGCGTGCGGCGCGCGGCCGTGGCTCGGTAGCGTAGGACTTCTCCATGTCTGATATCTCTCCCTCTGGTCCGGTGTAACATACCGTGGAATTCAATAATGAATCATGGCATAAAATAAAAACCGCCCTCGCCGGAGTGATTTGTGTGTGCTTTCGCTGTCAAGGTGGCCTTTGCGAGGCTTTACCTCAGCATTGTTACGAGTCACTCCGTCGGTCCCAAACGTTTTGGCTTTCACGTATACATACATATATATGTATGTATGTATGTATGTATCTTTTGCTACTTATTTAGACATAATATATATCTAGAAAAAAATTTATCTAGATATAATATATATCTAAATGCTTAGCTTGTAGTAAAAGCTAAGTATTTAGAAAACTCAAATCAAAACAAATAATACTTTAGGATGGATGGAGTATTATAGATTCAACGAATAGTATTTTGGGATGGAGGGAGTATCACATACCCCACTGCTAAACCGCGGCCAGTGATATACTCCCTCGGTCCTAAAATACGAACTGAGATTTTGGGACTGGATATCACTGGTGCCAGATACGAACTGAGATAAGATCTATGGCGAGTCATTTCGTTGAATCTATAATAAGCGAGTCTGGGCCTCTGGGGCCGTCCATTTTACTGCTAGACCGCCGCCAGGTCACGCGTCACTAAAGTTGATGACCGACGCCTCCCGTCGCTGTCCTCGAAAGGCCCCACCAGTTATCTAAACTCGGGTATGTTCAGGAAAGGGTGCCTGGATTGTCACTGTCGTCATAAAATTTTAATGCGCTTTCAACTCTTAAGGAACGGCGTATCCTGATACGGTCACCCTGAAGTGGTCAATGAGCGTGAGATTTAAAAGGAAAAAAAAACTGGAGTCATGGTGGTCCCGCGCGTGTTTGTATGATCTTCACGTTGGAAGTGAACAATGCGTATTTGATATGCAATTATGCATATGCGTATGCCGCTGTCGATGCAATTGACGTAGGCCATATGACCATATTTGATTTACCTTGGTATATGCGTCTTTTTTTTAGTACGCTTAATAGCGTCGCCAAAGTTTTGCAGACGGAAAAGGCGATATAATCATGTTGGATACTAATACAAGAGCACACTACTACAAAAGACTAGGTTCATGATTTTCAAACAAAATAGTAAGTGGTTGTTTGGATGGACCAAGGTCTTAGCCTATCCACTTGGCCTCATAATTGCTAAAAAAAGCTTTTTAGCGTGAAAATCAGATACACACAAATGTGTTTCACTACCTAATCTAGGAAAGTTTTCAACTAGGAGTAGTGTAAAAGGGACTCGTTTGGATTGGAGCCGCAACTCGCCATGCCAAATTGTTACCGTCGTTTGCTTGCATGCACAATTATTTGATTTGACATCAATTTTTTTGGCTCCTCGATGCTTATCCTAACAATACTATTTAGAATCACATCAGCTGGAGTTACACCAACTATTTGGCTGTGGCTAAGCCATCCAAACACCGACCCTAGAGTTTCATTTTTTTTTAATCAACGATCGATATCAATTGTGCAATTTTAAAGCTTAAGAGCCATATAGAACATTAGGATTTTGGGGCACCTATTTTATTTCTCTTTGAAGTATGTGCGATTAGATAATGACTTGTCCATGACACTTATACCATGTTGGTGTTTTTTTTACGTACTAAAAAATAAACAGGCAACCTTTCAAAAAAAACTAAACAGGCAACTATACCCTGCTGAGCTTGTGTTAGTTTAAATTTGTGTCTGGCATTTTTTAAAAATTAGGTTACTTAGCTCTTCATCGAGAAAGAGTTATATATTGTGAAGTGTGGTGGTGATGTCTTCTAACACACTATTTTCGTATGTTAAGTTGCTATGACTAAGTTAGCTTAACACGGTTCGAATTTCTGAAATTCGCACGCTTGTTGCCCGCTGGACTTAAAGAACATATAGAAGTATAAAGTAACAGAGTTCTAGGATAACACATCACCATCTAGATTGTTTGTGCAAGAAGGCGATTAGGCGAAGTTTGAAAATTATTCTGAAGGTTTCCTAGACGGAGAGGAAGGAAACGTCGACACGATTACGTCACTCGGAATCACAGGGCGTTTACAGTTTACGCCACCCGTATAGGGAAACGGGAAATGCCACGGCTATGTTCGAGACATATCCTCCAAGCATATGCCAGCCCACTCTGACGAGTGGGGCCGCTCGGGACGCTTCCAGAACAGTCCTCCCTTTCCAACCCGCCGCCGCCTCCGTCGCCACTCGCCATCGCCCGCCCGTCCGGCTATCCGCCTCGCCTCACCATTGTCGGGCCCCTCGGCCGCCTCGTTAAACCCTCCGCGCGAACCCGAGCGGCACCAATCCAAACCCCTAGTCACCTGCCCCCCGCATCCCGTACCTCTCTCGCAAGCCGCGCCATGTCCCGCGTCGCGAGCTCGCGCCTCCTCCCCAGGATCTCCGCTCTCTCCTTCTGCACCGCCTCCCCGGCAGCCACCGCCGCCGCCTCCTCCTCCTCCCCATCCACGGCTGCGGCGGCGGCGGCGGCGACTGCGGCCGCCTCCGAGGCCTCGTCCACTTCCGGGGACCCATCCTCCCAGCCGCCCCCCGCGGCCCGTAAGCTGTGGGGCGCGCTCAAGGTCGCCGCCTTCGCCGCCGTGTCCGCCGCGGTCGGCGGCACGGGCTACGCCAGCTACGGTACGGCTCCCGATCCTTACCCGCTCTGGCTCTGGTGGTTCAGATTCTCAGCTTCGCGATTTCGCTCCCCCTTTTAGATTTAATGCGTCCTGGGTTTTCTTGTGTGCAGCTTATTCTCTAGAGGAATTGGATCAGATGACGCGGGAGTTCCGGAAGAAATCGAAGCATCCCATTCCTGAAGACGCATCCGGCTTTGAGGTAATGCTGCAACATGTCCAGTTTGGGTACATGTTATTAAAGCTATTTCGTTAATCCTACCAAAGTCGCAAGCAGCAGTGCGTTCTCATGTTGTTTAGAGGGAATTAGGAAATGCGAACTCTGATCATGGGATCTGATTAGCCATGTATTAGACTTTCCACATATATGGTACTATATAAAGCTGTTGAGGTGACTATTGACAGGAAACTTTGCATTAGTTCTTGTGCAATAAATTTGCAATGTGCTGAAATTGCATATCAGCTGTCATCCACCCCCCCCCCCCCCCCCCCCCCCCCACACACACAGTGTTCGTTCCTTCCAAAACTAGCTGTACATGACTCCTCCCTTGAGAGGACTTGAACATATAATAGGATGATAAAAAGTTTGAAGGATGCTTTGTGGTATGCTTGCTTTCTGGGAATATAGGATAAGACCTGAACCGGAGTATGGGATCCAATACTGTTCTCCACTGTATTTCAACCATGTAATAAAGTGATTATTTTTCTTGTCTGCAGAAGTTTCAGGCTATGGCTTATGCAGCAGCTATGAAAGGTAGTGACTACAATATACTCCTTCCTTATCTTTCTCATTTACTACCTCTGCACTCTGAGTTGCTATATGTCATGCATTCCTTTTAGTCAACCACCTAACTAGCAATTCACCACTGTTATTATTACTCTGCGTATAAATCTGGAGCCTTGAGGCATGCCTGGTGATTTCTGCCAATGTCAGTGTATATAACTAGGTCTCTTCACCCACATATAATATTTTGTATGCCCTAACATGATTACAGCCAATAAGGGCTAGCTTACTGTGTGAATGCTGCAATTGTTGAATTTCCAATCCCTGTGCAGAAATTTCTAATATGTACCAGATTTTACATTTGAGATTGAGAATACTGCACTATGCAGTAGGTATCCATGTGTGAAGCAGCCTGGTAAACCTGTTTTTTTTAGCAGAAGCTTGCATTGGACATTGCGAGTTTGGATTAACTAGAGAAGGTTTTGTAATCATAGCAAAGCAACCTAATCATTAGACCGTATGAAGCTATGTACGTTACATATACCACAGCCAATTGCTAAGAAGAGCATGTGTTCTTGGTACAAAGAAAAATGTTAGTGCATAATTTGAGTTGTACTGACTGTAAAGTAGCAAATGATGATAACTGTATCTGCATATTACAGATAGCTCTAAAACATGTTACAGGGAAGGAGATTGATAGGATCTTACTGATTAATCTAAGCATCCTTGATGCTGAGGTTTTCGAGTCAACATCTTCATCTTCCACGTTTTAGGGGAAAAAATTGCATACTTGCCACTAGTTAGATCGTTAATTAAACTGCCTAAATAGATTGTGTGCTGCATGCCTTAATTCTTTTTTCCTTCCCCTTTTCTACTCAGAGTTGTATGCATTGTTCTTGTAGTTCCTGTTGCCGCTATTGAGGGATACCTGGATGTCAGGAGCCAAATTGAAGATCAAATTCGGGTCAGTAATAAATGGTAAAACTTTTTTTCCTTCATGGATCCATGTTGGATATTGTGTAGAAATTTCCATAATCATACTAATATATATATTTACCATAGGGCTTTAGCGAACCAGTATCAGACAAACTTCTTCCAGATCGTGCTCCTCAAGAACAGCATATATTGACCCTAGTTCTGGATCTGAACGAGACTCTTGTATACTCAGATTGGAAGGTGAATTTTTTGTGTTTCATACGAACTTTTGCAGTTTTGTTACTATGAACCTCTTGTATATGCAATATGAGCCAACATCTAATGTAATGTAAATATTTAAGCATGTTTATGTAGGGGCTAGATTATTATTTTGAAAAAAACATACGGTTCATTGTTCCTTTCATATGTTTGTCAACCCTGTTTGAGGGGCTCAGTGACTGCTCGATGAAGCTAATGTTTTTTTTTTCTTTTAAAAAATGCATACAGCGTGAGAGAGGATGGAGGACCTTTAAGAGGCCAGGAGTGGATGCATTTCTGGAACATCTTGGGAGGTTTTATGAAATTGTTGTGTATTCTGATCAGCTTAGTATGGTAAGTTTTTCAAAACTTTCAGCTGTTCGCTTGTATTGCAAATGTGTAACCTGGAAGAAACTTTGTTGCATGTGCAGTATGTTGATCCTGTCGTTGATAGGCTGGATCCAAAGGGAAATATTCGGCACAGGCTATCAAGAGTTGCAACTAAATACGAACACGGAAAACATTATCGGGTATGTGGGATCTACCTGCTATTCTGGTAGCAAAGTGAATTATTGTATATTGATCCTTTTGCAGTGCTTAACTTACTACTATTTTATATCCTTTGGATTTTAGAATGCCAAGTAAAATAAAATGGAGGGATTACTGGAGTAGTAACGTCACATGTTCCAAAATCTTTGAATCTTCCTGTATTTATAACTGTCCTATGTTGATAGCAGAATCTTTTTCATATGTAATATTCCCCTCATGCTAAAGATGAGTTGTTGCTCGACTGTTCTTCTGCCACTTTCAATTGCAAGCTATATAAGTATTTCCATCTAAGGTGATATGACCTGTTTCAGTGGCTAAAACTTATTTCTAACTATGTTGCTTAACCTTAGCTAAGTATGCATGCTCAAAGGGAAAAAAGAGCTTCCCTTTCTGGAAAGTGGTAGTGTTGTTAGAAGTTTTGTACTCGAATTATGGCTATTGAAAGTAATCAGTGAACTTTATTCATTATGAGAGTCCTAATTTGGTCAAGCTTTTTCATTCATTAGATACAATAGTCAATCCCATGTTCATTAGTTATTTGTAACAGACCATTCCCCATTGAGTGCTCTTTCCAGTGGTTATTCTTGTTCTCTGTGCAGTAATTTTTTCTCCAGAAAAAAAACTGGTAGGTATTGTACTTACTACATTTTAAGAGGCATTCTGTACTCTGCCATGATTCAAGACTGAACTTTACTTTATGATGTAACTACTAGGATTTGTCAAAGCTGAACAGAAATCCTGCTCAAGTTATTTATATCAGTGCTCATGCTTTGGAGTCAAGCCTGCAGCCTGAAAATTCTGTGCAAATTAAACCTTGGAAGCTTGAAAATGATGACACTCAACTGCTCGATCTTATTCCATTTCTAGAATGTAAGCCTCGGAAACTATGTCCTTTTCATCCTGCGAGGCTTGGGTTTTCCATTCTTTAGTTTGCTAACTGTTTCTCTTTTTTTTTTCACTCTTTATAAACCTAAATGCTGCAGATGTTGCTATGGCAAGACCTTCTGACATCAGGGCTGTTCTTGCATCCTATCAAGGTAGTGACATTGCTGCCGAGTTTATTGAGCGCTCTAAGGAACACCAAAGGTAAGCGATTATTTGCCTATGCGTTCCTTCCCCTTGTTTTCATACTTAATTAATGATATTCTGTTTATTCTTGTTTTTATACATAATTGATGATATTCTGAATATTGTTTTTCCAAGTATTTGGCATACCCAGTCATCGTAACTCCTGTGAAAGTAAATTGTTGTCACGAGTCATGACTATGATTATCATCAGTTGACCACAGTTCCTGTGAAAGTAGATTGTGGAAAATATGCCATCGCATTCAGTCTCTCATGCTTTCTTTCTTTTGTGCAAACTTTTCCTGATTTCCTTATTTGAGTATAGAATTACCTGATTTCCTTATTTGAGTATAATCACCTCATCCAGTTTTGATATCTTGATTATTCAGCATACCTGTTTGCTGCTGTGTGGGACTAAAAACTGCTATCTTGCTTCTTCAAAAACCACTCTAGATCTACCAATTTCGTAAGATCAGAGACCTTGAGAGAGAAATTTTATAAGCTAGCACATTTTAGTTGACCAATCATTCTGGTTTTAGATTTGAGGGCACCTTTTTGTCATCTCCACTAGACATGGTAGGGGATTTTCTCTGGTTGATATTTGTACTCTTTATTTTAAATTAATATATAGGGCGTATTGTAACCTAGGATGTTTGGGTTTTTGACTGTTCGTTGCTGCTTAGCTTTCCTTAAAAAACTAACTTGATGGGTGTAAGAGCAAGATAGTTTTTTTTAAAACTTTTGTGGGCTGTGTGTTGATTTTAAGGTACGTCAACTTAGTTGTAAAACATATGCTTCCTCAAAAATTGTAATATGATGGGTAAATTAAATAGATCATACTGTGAAGTTTGGACCGAGGAGATGGTGGTGTTAGCAAAAATGTTGTAGTATAACAGGATTCTCATTTTTTCTTAATTCACATAGTAGTTCACGGTTCTGTTAGATGATTTTTAACTTGTATTAAGGATTTAAGGTTTTACTAAGTACCAACAATGTAACATTGCAGGCGCATGCAAGAACAAAAGCAATCAGGACGCATATGGCGGCGATGATGACCAAAATATGTTGGAACGAAAACATATCAATCTACACACTTCTATAGAGACATGAAACTTTTGGCACTTCAATCCAAATGAAGTGAATGAATCCATCATCCATGGATTATTATTTTGTCAACTTCTGGAGAGATCACCCTTGGCAGGTTTTAATAAATGTTTCCATTTTAATGGGTGCCTTACAGTGATATCAAACTTAACCCTATCAGGATTTTATAATCAAGCATGAGATGCGGCCTTGGCCAACATTTTTGAAATATTTTTATGGCAGATTCACTTGCATTGTTTTTAGACATGTAGATTTTAATATGCTCCATTGAACAAATTACTGTGTTCCAGGGTTTCTGCAGGCGTTTTAGGTTGGCAGTTTTCTACTACTGGTGGGAGTACAATATTTCTGTTGATTGTTGCAATTTTGTGAATTGTACTAGCTGAGCTTGCAATAGTAATAAATAGTGACTGATGGATGAACCGAACCAGTTTTGTGTTTGATGACCAGTTTTTATCGGGCCCATTACGTGGTGTTTAGTTGGTTCATATGTGGACAAAATTTGAACTCTGTTACCGCTAAACACCTTCGGTTGTACGTGGAATAGGTATGCTATCTGCTAGCATTCAGTTCCGTGCCCTACTTTGGTCAAACTGAGGAAGAACTTTTCACTAGGAAAGCACATCATATCCGAATTCCGTTGTCACTGGACTTCTCTCGGTTCTCACTTATAAAATGAATGTCCATATGTTGATCCACGACAGAAGTGATTAGCGCCCTTGGTTACCGTCGCCCTGGTGAGAATGTTGGTGGAGGACGGTCCCGGAGTGGATTCTGTCACAATAGTCAAGATGTTTCTCTCCGAAGGGTGGTAGTCCCCTTAGACGAAGTTGAATTGGTTTTGTATCTATTTTAACTCCTTCCTTTGACTTAAAGTTAAATGCTGGGAGAATAATAAATATGAAATAGTAAATGCAAGTCGTTCTCATTGACTTCAAACCAGTCATCCCATCAGTTACAATGGCGCCTCTGTTTACATGGAGATCAATCGTTATAAAGTTCAATTACATTTTATCGTTCCTCCAACTGTTAGATTCCAAGAATATTCCAGGTACAACAGGAAATACGGTCTTCGTATGAACTCCTCTAGCTAGCCTCTCGTATGGCATCGCGACTCCACGTGGCAGACCGCGTGATCCTTAGCGCTCAGTCCTTCGGAGGTCGAGGTGTTGGGCGTCCCTGTTCTTCCTTTTAGGGATAGATCAAGGCGTTGTTGAGGCGCACAACGCTCCTAACTGGAGTCGTGAGGGTAGGCTCTCTGTCATTGTGCTCCGAAGGACACCTCGTATGCCCAAGGGACCTTCGTCATCATCTTCCTCTTTTCTGCACCCATAATTCATTAAGAGCAGAAACAAGGTTAATTCTTGAGGGATTTCTTCGGTGTTCCGAAGGTGGTTTCCCCAACAAAGCACATGGGAAGCAGTGCTGTTGGAAGTAAAGAAGTTAAGAAGCAGGAATAAAGCAGACCGGCACAGAGTACGTACTATGTTCAAGACGAATTGCAAGTTGTAACAACGGATGAAATTGGCAGTGTTCTTTTGTTATCTTAGGCTAATTCTAGTGGTGGATTTCATTTTGATGTTTCCAAGACAACCACATCATCAACAAAAAGATGACATTTCATGTTGTTTACATTTAATTTCATGACACATTCGGAGTTGGTTTTCATGCCACAAGAGTTTTATCTAGATGAAACTATTCCTTCTCTTCCCTCTTAAATTTCCTACCACGTCATCAAATTAGCTGACGTGACGCTTACATAAACTACCACGGGAAATAGCCTTAGAAATTTGTTTTTTTAGGTTAGCCTTAGAAATTTGTTGATGCAGGGCCCAGTGCCCCAGTCGAACACCGGGAACGGAAAAACATTCAAAGCTCCGAAATGGTGACAAGTTCCTTGGCATTTTCCGTGGACGTGAGAGCGTAGCGTGGCAGAGTCCGGGTCCCTCGTCCACCGCAAAATCTCGGCAGGTATGGTCCCACCCCACGCACGACCCTCCATCTCACACAAGTTCTGCCTTGCGCGTACCAGAGCGTCGCGCTCGCTCCCGACCGTGTGCGGCACAGCAGCAGCTAAGCTCGCGGCGATGCAGTCGCGCGCGTGCCTGCCGGGCTGCGGTCCGCTGCCGGGTCCGGCGGGCGCCGGGCGCAGGCGCAGCGGCCTCCTCTCCTCGAGCGGCAGCGTCAGCAGGCGGACTCCCGCCGGGCGAGGGGGCGCCACCGGCGTTCGCGCCGTCGACGGGGCTTCCGCTGCGGCCGCTGTCGCCGCAGCTGCCGATGCCGCGCTCCCGCCCCCGCAGGTCACCTGGCAGATCGTCGTCGGCGCCGTAGGTGAGTCCATACACATTAACAGATGTTGCCTCGTTTCCTATCCAGTTCGTGTGTCTGACAGAACCGGCTCCTTTTTGCAGCTGGAGTGACGCCGTTCGTGGTCGCAGGGGTCGAGTTCGGCAAAAGAATCGTAAGTGCCGGGCCGGTTTCATCTTGATCACTGACTGAATTTCTGTCAGTCCATCGGACCATTACTGGTTTATCTATCGATCATTTTAATTACCATCCTTCATCTGTCGACTGTTTTTTCCCCTGATCATTCAGGTCCAACAAAAGAAATGTGAAATCTGTGGAGGTTCTGGCCTGGTAATGAAGAACGACTATTATGTTCGGTGCCAAGGGTGTGGTACGTGCCGTGCTTCCGTGACACTTTAGCTTTGTGATAGCAAATAACTCTGAAGATCTTCGCCCGTTGGCATGCGGAATATGTGACTGAGGTTTTCGCCCTACTTCTTTCGTAGGTGGCTTCCTTCCATGGCAATCTTGGAGAAGGTTCTTCACAGGCTGAACCCTGATCATCACGACTTTGCTTGCGCTGTTTCTAAAGACGGATGATGATATTAGGAAAATTTGTGAGATATAAGTTGAACAACTTTGTGTTTGAAACAATACAGACATGTCGAATGCTCGTGCATGCCGTCGACTTGCGCACGGCGAAATCGATGCTGTTGGGATGCTCATTTTTGCGTTCCCGTGCCCGTTTCAAGCTTCACCGTGAGTATGCAACTCGGTGGCCTTCCTGTGAGTCTGTGACGATCGAGATGCCAAAAAATGTTTTTTTCCCATTCGTTTGATCAGGCTGACAGTTAGTCGTCTATTGCGTTACCTGATCTTGCATCAAGTTTCGATTGGACGATACACAAGATCGAGCGGTGCCTTCCCCAAAGTCAACTTCCCCGAGCCACCGTCCATGGGCCATGGCACGTGTACTGTATCTCTTCCTCGCTTTCCCAGATCGGCGCGTGTCGCGCGGCCGTTTTCCCCATTCTTCTCCCTTCGACCCTTCCCCCACCGCCTCCCCCGACCGGCGAGGGGGCAGCCAGCCAAACCAACAGCCTACGGCGGCCGGCGCCGGCCTCGACCCGGAGATAACGCGACGCGGATCGAGGCCGCGCGCGGCGCGCCCATCCTGACCCGCGCGACCTGAAAATCGGCGCGCAGCTCGGGATCCGCCGTTAGGGCCGGGGGCGGTGTGCCGTGCCCGCGGCGGGTTAGCTGTTGTACGTTACGTCGCGCAACCTCTCCCAGTCCCAGCCTCCCTTATCTGCTCGCCCGTTTCTCTGACTCGGACGCCGACGCCGGCCTTCCCACTTGTCCCCACGCGTGACGCGCCCACGACCTCCTCGTCGTCCTCTTGCGATCCTCCATCTCGCTGCCGTTTCCTCGTCACCTCCTCCTCCCGACTTGCCAAACTCCAACACGCCGCGCGCCCATGCCCCCGGTGCGTAGATAGCTGTAGCCAAACAAATACTCGCCTTCTCCGACGTTCCAGCTCCAGCTCCGATCCCAGCGGATTCCGCGATCCAAGGCGCGCGGTCTCCGTGAGCAGCGTGACTCTCTGCGTGCCTGTGCCATTTCCGCCCTGCCGGTATGGATGACATCGCAAGTGAGGCGCCGGTGGGGGCGTTCGCCATCGGCCCGTCCACGGCGCTGGGCCGCGCCGTCGCGCTGCGCGTGCTGCTCTGCGGCTCCGCGGCGCGCCTGCGGCACCGCCTGGCCGCGGCGCTGCGCGCCGTGCTGCCCGTGGCGGCGGCGTGGCTGCACCCGCGGGACAACACGCGCGGGATCCTGCTCGCCGTCTGCGCCGTCGCGCTCCTGCTGCGGGGGCGGCGGGGCAGGGCAGGGCTCAGGGCGCGGGTGCAGTCCGCCTACCGCCGCAAGTTCTGGCGGAACATGATGCGCGCCGCGCTCACCTACGAGGAGTGGGCGCACGCCGCGCGGATGCTGGAGCGCGAGGCCGCCCCGCGCCGCGCCAGCGACGCCGACCTCTACGACGAGGAGCTCGTCCGCAACAAGCTCCGCGAGCTCAGGCACCGGCGCCAGGAGGGATCGCTCAGGGACATCGTCTTCTGCATGCGCGCCGACCTGCTCAGGAATCTCGGCAATATGTGCAACCCCGAACTGCACAAGGGGAGGCTGCAGGTACGTAATACCCTGCCATCATGTGGATCAAACCAAATTTCGACAGCATCTGATGATTGCTCTGAGACAATTTGGTTCAGTTTATCAGGCTTTTAGCAGTTTATTATCTGATTAAACCAGAAACCAAATTCGACTAGGAGGAACCAGCACACGATTTAGCTAATTCTGTGCACTTTTAATATTGGACTGCTCATTTTGGCATTTCGGAGCAGATTTGTGACTCTAATTTGGGGGTGGACACTCCAATTTGTACATATGGGCATCAGACTTGACTAATCAGATTCTGCTCCTAACCATGTGAATGGAGATAGTTCATTGCTGAATATGTAATTGGATCAAAAAGTTGAACAAGTAGTAGCTATCTATATTCTATACTGTTCCTTTGAGTTACAAAAAGTAATCGAATATGACAAAATTAAGGTGTCCAAATGATTCAGCCTATAGTTAGCAATCTAGAAGTGAACAATGACAAAACATATTGCATCTTTCAGACATCTTTCAGTTACAATGTTGTGTTTGTACTATGTAGTTGTTTATTCAACTGTTTTAACTTGAAACACAAGCGTAGCGTTATGTTGGTCATTAATGTGTTTCGATTGTGATTTTCTTGCTGGCCAGGTGCCTAGACTCATAAAGGAGTACATAGAGGAGGTATCTACTCAACTGAAAATGGTCTGTGACTCGGATTCTGATGAGTTACCGCTTGAAGAGAAGCTCGCATTTATGCATGAGACAAGACATGCCTTTGGTAGAACAGCCTTGCTGCTAAGCGGAGGTGCTTCATTAGGATCCTTTCATGTGGGTGTTGTGAAAACCTTGGTAGAACATAAACTTCTGCCTAGGATAATTTCAGGATCAAGTGTTGGTTCAATAATGTGTTCTATAGTAGCAACGAGGTCATGGCCTGAGTTGGAGAGCTTCTTTGAGGAGTGGCATTCCCTGAAATTTTTTGACCAGATGGGTGGGATCTTTCCTGTGGTTAAAAGAATTTTGACACATGGAGCTGTTCATGAGATTAGGCACTTGCAAGTGCTTTTGAGAAATCTTACCAGCAATTTGACATTTCAAGAAGCTTATGACATGACTGGCCGGATTCTTGTTGTCACTGTGTGCTCGCCAAGGAAGCATGAGCCGCCTCGATGCTTGAACTATTTAACATCGCCTCATGTTCTTATCTGGAGTGCAGTAACTGCTTCGTGTGCTTTTCCTGGACTTTTTGAGGCCCAAGAATTGATGGCAAAGGATAGATTCGGTCAAACAATCCCTTTCCATGCTCCATTCTTATTGGGCGTGGAGGAACGTACTGGTGCTACAACCCGGCGATGGAGAGATGGGAGCTTAGAAAGTGATTTGCCCATCAAACGGTTGAAGGAACTATTCAATGTGAATCATTTCATAGTAAGCCAAGCCAATCCTCACATAGCTCCATTGTTGAGACTAAAGGAAATCATCAGGGCTTATGGAGGCAGCTTTGCTGCCAAGGTATGTCAAACAGTTACTGGCTTATTTTGCATTACAATGCAGAGACATTTTTATTTGACGCGTTTTCTGTTCATCTTAGGATGCAAAGATGATTATTCTTTTCACTTTGATTGCTGTATGGCATTCCTTCCAATATATCAGGAATGGTAGCATTAAATGTCTCAGTAGCACTAGCATAACATACCACGAGACCCAGCCAGGGGTGGCTAGAATTATTTTCTGCAAATATGAGATAGGTTGCATGGCCAAATAGTTCATTTTTCTTAAGCATTAGCTGGCAGGCATGCTACGATGTACTAATACGTGCATTTATTGTTTTCTTGTATTTAGCTTGCTGAACTTGCTGAGATGGAAGTTAAGCATAGGTGTAATCAAGTTCTGGAACTTGGATTTCCACTAGGAGGATTAGCCAAATTATTTGCTCAAGATTGGGAAGGTGATGTCACAGTCGTTATGCCAGCCACTCTTGCACAGGTCTGCAATGTTTTTATTCCCTCTCTCCGCTCATGTAAATATTCTTTTATCTTACATGCAAATGTCAATTATTGACACAATATTCAGTAAACTTACACATGATTTCTTTCACACTATCACCAGTATTCCAAGATGATACAGAACCCATCTTATGCTGAGCTTCAGAAGGCTGCAAATCAAGGTAGGAGATGCACTTGGGAAAAGCTATCAGCCATCAGGGCGAATTGTGCTATTGAGCTTGCATTGGATGAATGTGTTGCCCTCCTGAACCACTTGCGTAGGCTAAAGAGGAGTGCGGAAAGAGCATCTGCCTCACAAGGACATGGTCCTACAATCAGGCTCTGCCCATCTAGGAGAATTCCATCCTGGAATCTCATAGCAAGAGAAAATTCGACTGGTTCTCTTGAAGAAGAAATGCTTGCATCTCCTACACGTACAAATCATCAAGGACCTGGAGGAGTTGCTGCATTATCTAACAGAAACCAGTATCTCCAGAGAATTGCACATGATAGTAGTGACAGTGAATCTGAAAGTATAGATTTACACTCTTGGACGAGAAGTGGTGGCCCTCTTATGAGGACAGCCTCAGCCAACAAGTTCATCAGCTTTGTTCAGAATCTTGAGATTGACACAGAATTCAGAACAATTCCATCTAGGGAAGATGAATCTGATCTTGTGACACCAAATGGCAGTAGCTTGGCAGCTCAGGCAGTCAGTAGAGAAGCAGCTGATAGGAGCTTGGACAATTCAGGTATAGATATTCATGATACTACTACCCCTAGAACGACATTTGGCCCTTCAACGAGTATCGTGGTTTCTGAAGGTGACTTGTTGCAGCCTGAAAAGACTGAGAATGGTATTTTGTTTAATGTTGTAAGGAGGGATACTCTTATAGGACCTAGTAATGGAGTTGAGTCTCAAGGATCTCCTCGGGAACCAGATGTTGAAACAGTACAGACGGAGTGCCTTGATGGCGTGTCAGCTTCTGACGACGACGACATGGAACTCAATGTTGTTAATGATGAAGCGACTGATCCCATGAGTAGACATAATCCACAACATCAGGGGTCCTCACTGGGAGAAAATGTAGATCATCCCTCTTCCTTAAATTGTGAAGATGGGACAAACACCAACAATCCAGAAGCTGCATCAATTTTTGATATATGTACGGAGATCCACCAGGCAACTGTTACTACAGAAAATAGCCTGCTGGAAGGGTCTTCAGAGAACACGGAACTGGAAACAGCAAAGATAGAATGTCCTGATCACAATTAGGCTGGTAGGAAGGATGGAGTTGTCTAAGATTTTACTAGTTAAGAGGCGTCCTTTCATTCTAAGGCAGCAGATGTCCTTTTTGTGTTCTGACAACTTTAAAGCTAGTCATCGCAAAAGTGGATGCAAGAAGCTGTATGTTATTCTATTCAAGTTTCATATCAAGGTAGATCCAATGGCTTTGGCTCAATTGAGGAACCAAATATATTTTCAGTGATGGAAGTGAGATTCTAACATCTAGGAGAAATGAAACTGAGACTGGGGGGAAAAATACATAGAAACAGTACAATTTGGGCATCTAATTTAAACTCGTCGAGAACTAATTCGGGTGGCAGCAGTTGTAATCTCAATTGGTTTTGCAGATGGCCTGATGACTAGATGTTACCTCTCAACTGGTAAGCAGTGGAGACAACAGGCAAAGAGACACCAGGACCTTCAATGTACATGGCCTGCTGGCAGTTTGCTTCATTAAACTGAATTTTGTGCAAATAACTAGCCTTGCATCCTAGGATAGTCAAGTGAGGGGCAAAGGGATTTGGATTAACATCTTCCTAATGCCGCTGGTATACTGAAGAAAGTGTTGGGTTATCATCCTAAAGGTAGTGAAAGACAACGCTGATGAGATCAGGATCGACTCCCAAGCCTTCTTACGAGATGGTGTAAATCTAATAGCATTACAATCAATTTGGTATGGCTTTCTTCTGTGTAATATACACTTCTGGTGAATGCGATGTGTAGACCAGGATGCAAATCAATCGCCAATTGTTGTGAAGTGAGTCTACGCAGACTCGCAGAGGCAAGGATTGTGTCCGCTTCCTCTCCAAAAGAGAGCTCGCTCTTCTACACATCGGATAGCCCAAACGCCCCGCTTCCTCTCCAAACAGAGAGAGCTCGCTCGTTTACACATCGGATAACCCAAACGCCCACTTATCACTTGATAAGAAATTTATTCATTTTCGGCCCATTTTAAGGAGAGAAGAACGAGCCCAACGCCCACTTATCACTTGATAAGAAATTTATTCATTTTCGGCCGATTTAAGGAGAGAAGAACGAGCCCAACAGAATGAGAACAAGGGCCTGGTCTTACGCTATCCAACAACACACGTCTGACGGATCTTCTTCCAAGCCACGAAACAGAAACGCAAAATACCGCGAAAGTTCACCGAACTGCGTCATGGTCACGCCTTGCGCGATCCGTCATGCATCGGACCTGGTGTGGAACAGCCGCCAAAGACTGCGTCCCACACGAACATAACCTCACTGGCTGGTTGATACTCTTACGATTGAGCTTGAAGGTCGGTCCCGTGCTTCTGAGAAAATCAGCGCCGACGCTTTCGAATCGATCGATCGATCGAGATGGCCGGCAGGTACTTCACTGGACGCGGATTGTTCCGCTCCGCGGCCCGCACGCGTCTTACTATACTCGCCATGCATGCGTGTCAACCTCGCGCACCGTCAGGCCACGGGGCGGTGGTGTCAGGACGTCGTTCGATGAAGGAGCACGCGCTTGGTCACTGCTCACGTCTTTCATGCGGGAGCGAGGTGGCTGCATGGGATGCAGGGGCGGACGCTGGTTGCGTGCATGGAACCGTGCGCGAGACGGTCTGATCGTACATACGATCGGAACAACCGGCGCGCGAGAATCGGTGGCCGGCTGGCCGCCGCCCTCACCGCCGGGAGCGAGCTTGCGACGCCGTCGTCCGCCGGCACGGACGTATGAAATATGTTGATGCAGCGGCGCCGATCACGGGCGGGTATGGCCGTAAGGGTGACGCTGCCGCCGCGCGCGGTCCGCGCCCTGTCGCGATCGGGTCAACATGAGTCGCTAGCGGCTACGCTGTTTCACCACGCTGCGCTGCAATCATGCACGCGCGCAGCGGCGCGGCTAGCTGATCCATCGAAAGCCGGCCGTCCCGTGCTGCGCTACTAGCTGCCCGACGAGACACTACTGGAATATTGTTGACCTGATACCGGGTCTTTCTAGGAGCTCCCCGTCACCTCCTTTAAGATCAGGTGGAAGTTTCGCTCGATATAAAGATCACCCATTAGTACCGGGTGGAGCCTCCACCCGATATTAATGTGCCTGAGCGCCTTTAGTATCGGGTGGAGGTTCCACCTGATACTAATGGATGACCTTTAGTATCGGTTTCACCCATTAGTATCAGGTGGAGCTCCCAACCGGTACTAAAGGATCTTCCCTGCTTATCCGTCCACTCCCCCGGTCCATGCCCGCTCCCCGATCCTTATCCGCTCCCCCTCCCTCAGCTCCTCCCTCTCTCACCCTTGGCCCGGTCTCCCTCCTCTCTCCCTCCCTCCCTCTCTCACTCTCCCATCTGCACGCGGGGGGAGGCGAGGCGTCGGGCGGGTGATTTCTTTTTTTATTTATTTTTTAATACCCCTTTAGTAACGGTTATTTCACCTGATATTAAAGGATCTCATATTAGTACCGAAGTAGCAATACCGGTTGCACAAGTATCAAAGGGTTAGGAATCGGTACTGAATGGACTTCCCGTCAGGGAGACGACGACACGTACAAGCGCGTTTGGACGGACGCGGTGGCCTGGTATATCTCTTTCTCGCGCGCGACGACGCGGTCGGATGGGATCGATCAGACACGTACGACGTGATTCCCTTTCCGGTGCATCTGTTGCAAGCTTTCCGCGCCCTCGGCAGCAGCGCGACCCGCTCGTGTTCCCATCACGTTTCGATTGGCTGGCGGGGGCCTGCACGCGGGCGCGCTCAGCTCGTACGCCAATCAATCGCTTGACGCGTACGTAGGCGCGCGCGAGCGGACGCAATCAACCTTCGGGGGCCGGCTGGTCCCTCCCGGTGCCGGCGGGTCCATGGAGATCAGAGGATCTCTTCCTTCTTCCACATGCAGTTTCGCCTTTCGATCCGTCCGGCCTTCACCATAGCTCGATGATCCATCCACCGCGTGCCTTTTCAACTTTGTGTCCTCGTCGTACGCTGATATGATTTGACGTGGTTCAGCTGGGGACAAACCACGCTTTTCGAGTGGGCCTCGCCGCTTTGGGCTACACGCCTCGGTGGAATCCACCGCCGGGGCGCCAAAGCGAGATGCTCATGCTCCCAGTCCCATGTACGTTGTCTTACTCCTTTCCTAACGTCGTCCAGCCAAAAGAAGTGTACTAGCTATAGACCGAAGGCAGGGAAAGGAGCCGGGGCTCGGAATGCAGGTTAGCCACGTGGCGTTCTACCGGGTGTGGGTCAGGACGGCTATATGCATGCGTGTGGCCAGACGTACAAATGAATCAAGTCAATGATTCATGAAAGTGAAATTAGCCATGTAGAAATATCGTAGCACTTGTTAGCAGCACTTGAGCTAGCTAGCCAGCTATCTAAGCTAGTGTGCCAAATTCGGTGGCGCCAAATGCACACCCTGATATCCCTCCCCTCCTACCGCAGCTATCCTTATGCGTGGGGAATATATGAGAAAATGGCAACGAAGTAACGAACTGTGTGTGATATGCATGGCAGATTGGCAGGTAGTATGTCAATCAGATAGATGGAGCACGATCCACACGCACCTGTGGCTTCTGTACCAAATTATTAGGTGAATGTCTAGTCCTTTCGCGGAAAATGAGAAATAATTGTACTGCCGGCCCATCCATATTGCGATGTGCTAGCTGCTAGGCTCTAGGTTATTACATCATGCCTTTGGCCTGCGTCACATCTCCGGGCATAATAACGCCCCAGCTTAAAGGGCACATGCTTTAACAGTTCAATCCTCTACGACTAATGCTTAGAACCACCACTTTCGCGTGTTGTTGCCTCGTGCCACTATACACTTAGGTTTAGGTCCACCGTCCACGCACACAGTCAGGATACTTACTTGATGCTTTGGTAGCATTTGTAAAGAACTAGGTCCGGAACTTCTCGATCGATCTACACAGGCAAGAGACTTCGAGAGGAGAGAGACCAGCTTGAGTTCCACCGATCTAGGATGATTTTGGGCTAGGCTCCGGGTGAGGCGTGCATCGGGCTAGGTTTTGGGTCGAACCCAGCAGCAGCGAGTCCGGAAGACGAGCCGAGCTCGAGCTCGAGCCTGAGATAGGTACGTCGAGCTTGCTTGTCTGGAGACAAGCTCGAACTCGGCTTGGCAAATGGCAAGGCTCGGCTGTGCTTTGAATCTCGTGGCCGGCCGACGCGGCCGTCGTCCCATCCCATCGATATGCGACGACGACACGCCCGGCAATGATACTGCGGCGCGCGCGCGGTTGCTCCGCCCCACGCGCATCCGGCAGGCATCACCATCGGCAAGCAAGTCGGCATGCACGACGCATGCGTGTCGAACTACCCCACTAGTTAGCATGCGTACGTATACGTTCGGGGGGTTCGGTTCGGCGACGTGATGCGCCAAAGGCAGAGGCAGGCACCATCTATCCTCATCAGTCATCAGAAGCTAGCGGCACGCGCCCGGTCACCGCTCACGCCTTTGGCGCGGGGAGCTAGCAGAGGTGCATGCCTTTCCATGTGCAGGTGGTGGTGGATGCCGCGTCGGACAACAAACTTTGGCCGTGATGAAGACGGAGCACGGCACATCGACCGATCCGCCCGGGGACTGGTGACTGATCGATCAGGAGGCCGTCTCGCCCGGGTCGGAGATGCATCGCGAGTTCGCAACAGCCATCGGCGCGGAGATGGATATCTCCGGCGGCTGGCGCAGCGGTGCTCTATGTCCGTATGGGCGGGTGAGGGTGACGACGCTGCCGCCGCGCGCGCGGCTCGGGCGCCGGGGATGTGCCTCGCTCCTGAGTACGCGATCGAGCTAGTCCAAGGAGTCGTCGTCACAGCCGCAGCAATCAGACGCGCAGCGCCTAAGATAGAATTGGCCGAGGCGGCAGTGCCGTTTGGTGCTGGGTCGACGACGGGGACGTGCGCGTTTGGACGGACGTGGCGCGGCTCTCCGATAGTCCGATCCCGGCCCTCTCGCGCCACGACGCGCGGTGAGCTGGTCACGGTGCGTCCGCTGCCAACCTTTCCGCGCGGCAACCGCGGGACCTGCCCGTTCCCGTCACGTACGCTTCGATCGACTGGACCTCGCCGGCCGGCAGCTCGATCGTACGTCATACGGTAATCATATCATGCGAAGACGCGCGCGAAACCTCGGGTCGCTGCCGGTCCCATATGCACAAAGAGAGGATCTTTCTTGCACAGTTCCGCCGGTCACTCCTCGATGGCTGGTGTTTTACGTGAGCGTGCCGACATTGGACGGCCCTGATCGCAGCTGGGGACAAATGTCCTTTCGACGGCGTCCCTTCGCATTTGGGGGTTACGCCCCCGGTGCCTCGGTGGAATCCACCACAGGGCGACAAAGCTACTAGACACTGTCCGGCCTCTCGCTGCTGCGCGCCTCTCACATCTTTCCTCTCTACAGCAACGTGCAGCGAAATCGAAGTTAAAGAAGCTCCGAGTGAAAAGGGGCCAGGGGGGGGGGGGGGGGGGGGGGGGGGGGGGGGGGGGGGGCTCGGACTGCAACGAGACCCCGCCCTCGTGGCGGCCTTTCGGTGATCGGACATCATCTCCTGAGTCCTGATCGATGCGTCCAATGAGAAACGGTCGACGCGACATCGAGCGTGTTTTTTTTTCTGGGACGACGTGGGTTGGGTTGGAACCGACGCATCTTATGTTTGGATGAGAGGGATAGAGAAGGATAGGTTGGATCCATTTTTTTTGTTTGGTTGAAGAGGTTGAGAGGGTTGGGATGGATATATTTTTAACACCGTTAGTTGTGAGCCCCACCTGTCAGCTGCGGGACCCACCTGTCATCCTCCTCTTCTTTTTTTCCCTCCCTTCCTCTTCTACCTTCTTCCTCCTCCCCGCATGGCCTCCTCTCCTGGTTCCTCCCGCGCGCCCCCTGCTCTCCCTCGCTGCCGCCAGCCCCTACCTCCGCCGCGCATGCCGCCTCCCCGCGCCCCCGCCTCGCTGGCCTGCCTCTGCCTCCGCCGGCCCCTGCCTGCCCCACGCCAGCGACCTCCCCCGTGCCCCTCCCCGCGCCAGCGACCTCCCTCGCCACCTCCCCGCGCCCGCTACCGCGCCGGCGTCCCGGCTCCTCCTCGGCGCCGCTCCTCCCCAGCCCCGGCTCCTCCCCGCCCGGCGGCGAGCGCGCCAGCGCGCAGGCGAGTGTGGAGACGGAGTGCATGGCGTCGGACTGGGTCTGCGCAGTCCCTCAGATTTGTTGGACTGCGCTCGACTCAGATATGGGTGGGTGCAACCCAACCCACACCTTTTCCAACTAAACACGGGTCAAAGTGGGTCGAACCCATTCCAACCCACTCCGACCCAGTAACCAAACACACGGTTGGGACCGCGATGTCTCGGGCATGTGCGCGTGACGCAATAGATGATGCACAATGATAGGACCCATTTCGACCCAGTAACCAAACACACGATCGGGATCGCGACGTCTCGAGCATGTGCGCGCGACGCAGCGGACAATGATAGGATCGAAGCGAGATTGGATCCCCCGTGCAAAAGTAGGAGCACGTACGTACGTTGAGCACTCAGCAAGAGTTTTCTGAAGTGCGCCAAATTCGATGGGTACCAAATCCAAATGTGCTGCCTAGATACATCCTAGCTAGCTAGTTAGTTCCTCTTCCTCCTACAGGCTACAGCAGCTACATATTCTCATCATCTCATGGCGAATATGTGGGAAAACGGCAAACAGTGACAGGTCGGTGCTCGGTACACATCAATCGGCCGGGGTCCGGGCATGATCCCACAGTCTCTTCTGGCTCTCTGCTAAATATGGGAAATGGTATTGTCCATCCATTGTTGCTGCTTGCTATGCTCTAGATTACACCGTATGCTATTCATCTGGTCAAGAGGCTATAGCCCCCTTCAGATTAGCTAGAGTTAACAGAAAGTTGCTAAACAGAAACTTTGGCTTACCCAAACTTGCCAAGTCCAATTTCAACCATCCAAGCTTATAAAAAAAGTCATGTGCTCGAACTTCCCCAGCTACTGCAACCCGTAATAAGTTGGGGGGATGGTCCAAACCGAGCATATATATGCTCAGCTTACTAGAGGTTAACTTCTTTTTTTAACGATTAAAAAAAAGAATTTACACGAGATGTGATGAGAATGCCCCTAGTAATCTAATAATCAGGCCCTAAATTTAACTCCTATAGATCTAGCTAAATTTTAGCTGGCTAAAGATTCCTTTAGCTGGTTGAACCTAGCTAAATCCAGCTAAAGCGATAAAAGACCAAATTGCTCCTCCATCTTCATCGGGAAAAGTATTTAAAGTGGAAGTGGAGGATAGAAGAGACGAATACCTTTTCAACTATCATTTAGCTGGAGAATCCAAACGTCCCTAGCTAAACTTTAGTTAGCTAAAAAAAACTCCTAAACTTTAGGTAGCTAAACTTTAGTTGGGCCTCAACCCTTGAGGTGAGTGACCCTATAGTTTACCCACGTGGTCTGCACTAATGGTCAAAGCTTTGGTAGCATTTGTGACGTACTAGGGTCGAAACTTTACTGAGGGTGTTTGGATATGATGTGCTAAACTTTAGCAGGGTCACATCGGATATTCGAATGCTAATTAGAAGGACTAAACATGAGCTAATTACAAAACTAATTGCACAGATGGAGTCTAATTCGCGAGACGAATCTATTAAGGCTAATTAATCCATCATTAGCAAATGGTTACTGTAGCACCATATTGTCAAATCATGGACTAATTAGGTTTAATAGATTCATCTCGCGAATTAGACTCCATCTGTGCAATTAGTTTTGTAATTAAACTATGTTTAATACTCCTAATTAGTATCCAATCATCCGATGTGGCAGGTGCTAAAGTTTAGGAGGGAGTATCCAAACATCCCTAAGACCTATCTACATCCAGAAGAATGGCAACGCCCTGTCTGTATACCAGGGCTAAACTTTAGCCCCTGTCACATCATATGTTTGGATACTAATTAAGAATATTAAATATAAGCTAATTATAAAACTAATTGCATAGATGGAGGCTAATTCGCGAGATGAATCTATTAAGCCTAATTAGTCCATGATTTGACGATGCGGTACTACAGTAACCATTTGCTAATGATGGATTAATTAGGCTTAATAGATTCGTCTCGTGAATTAGCCCAAAGCTTCTGCAATTAGTTTTATAATTAACTTATATTTTGTCCTTCTAATTAGCATCCGAACATTCGATGTGACAAGAGCTAAACTTTAACCTAAGGATCAAACACGCACTGAGTTGTCGTCGCCACCTCTCCTAAGTCTACAAAAGGTAGTTGATGGCTCAAAGAAGTAGCTAACTGAAAAGAGCCATGTCTTTATATATGCTAACATGTGTCATGCGCATAAATAAACTTACATTAGATTGCTAAATATATGATACGAGACTTATGCAAGGCTAATCGGTGCTGTGGTGCTTGGACCTTTTTTTTTTTACAACTGGTGTTTGGACTTTGGAGACATATAGATGCATACATATCCGACTATCAGCCGAGCGACCTGCATACACGGACAAAAAACCCCACCAAAGATCCCAACCCCTTCACGTCCCATGTTAAAAGTTCTTTGTATTTACATACACCTCCCAAGATAATCTTTTTGTGCGACCTCCAAAATAAAGCCCCAGCATCAGTTTTTTCGGCACGGCCGCACGGGCGCCGAAAGCCACGCCGGCCGAGCCCAGTGCAAAACTGCAAACTCCGCCGGAATCCAGGCAAAGCAACAACCAGCCCACACACTACTGCAAGCCTCAGTGCAGTTACTGGCGCCAACCGTTCCCGTGATTGCCCATAACCATCCATTCCATTCCTCCCATCCCTAGCAAATCCAACTCTCACATGCGCTTGATCACTCCTGCAGGATCCAGGAGTTGTACTTCCATTATCTGCAAAATAAATGCCCTGACCCTGATCACTCGTTTGTCGGCAAAGGCCGTCAGAGACTAAACTAGGAGAGTGCTTGTCAGGCACTGGGGTGATCACCAGTGCCGGCCGCCACAGGGCACACGGTTCGCGTATAAATAGGTAGTCGATCGCCCTTCTTGTTGCTTGTGCACAGTAGTGTTGTGTTGGCAGCCTCGCTCTCTCCGTCCTCGTGAGCGGGCATGGAGGTCTCAGCCATGGAGGAAGCCCTCCCCAACCCCAAGGCGAGGAGGGAGGGAGGCCTCAGAACCATCCCCTTCATCATCTGTAAGAGCATCCATCGATCAGCCATGCCTAATTGTGTGTTTTACTTGCACGGTGTGGAGTTCATCTGATGGGGATTTTAATTTGTTGGTTGCGGCAGCGAACGAGATCTTCGAGAAGGTAGCCACGTTCGGGCTGACGGCCAACATGATCCTGTACCTCACCGAGCGGTACCTCATGTCGAACGCCTTCGCCACCGTCGTCCTCTACAACTGGAACGCCTTCTCCAACTTCCTCCCCATCTTCGGCGCCGTGCTCGCCGACGCCTGCCTCGGCCGCTTCCGGGTCATCGCACTCGGCTCCTTCGTCAGCCTCTCTGTAAGCGCCGGCCGGCGATGGACTCGACAACCCAACCACGCGTCCCTTGCAATACCTACATGATAATGCTAATTAATCGTCGTTGTTCACCAGGGGATGTGTCTGCTGTGCCTGACGGCGATCCTGCCGGTGTACAAGAAGACGCCAGAGTGCGCGGCGCGGGTGGCGGACTGCGAGGTGGTGCCGTGGCAGCTGCCGCTGCTGTTCACGTCGTTCGCGCTCATGTCCGTCGGGTCGGGCGGCATCCGGCCGTGCACGCTGGCGTTCGGGGCGGACCAGCTGGACAGGCGGGACAACAGCTCCAGCAACGTGAGGACGCTGCAGACCTTCTTCAACTGGTACTACACGGTGCTGGGCCTCGCCATCGTGTTCGCGGCCACCGTCATCGTCTACATCCAGCAGACCAGGGGCTGGGTCGTCGGCTTCGCGGTGCCCGTCGTGCTCATGGTCACCGCGCTCACGCTCTTCCTCCTCGGCTCGCCCTTCTACCTCAAGGCGGCGGCAGACAGGAGCGCCATCGTCGGCCTGGTGCAGGTGCTCGTCGCCAGCTACAAGAACCGCCACGAGCCCTTGCCGCCGGAGACCGCCGACGCCTCGACCTTCTACAACAAAGCCGGCTCCAAGCCCAGGACGCCCACCAACAAGCTAAGGTACGCACGGTACAATATATATGTTGCAAACGAAAATCTGACCCTGACCACTGCACACAATTCGAATCTTTTATTTAGTCACGATGCTAATTGTGTGTGAACTGTGGCATGGTGCAGGTACTTGAACCGGGCCTGCGTGCTTAGGAACCCGAGCAAGGAGCTGAGCGCCGACGGGGCGGCGTGCGACCCCTGGAGGCTGTGCACGGTGCAGCAGGTGGAGGACACCAAGGCCGTCATCCGCGTGCTCCCCATCTGGTCGACGGGGATCCTGCCCGGCGTGATCGTCGGGCAGCAGATGTTCCCGACGCTGCAGGCGAAGACTATGCAGCGGAGGGTGGGCGGCCTGGAGATCCCCGCGGCCACCTTCGGCGTCTTCAGCATCCTGACGCTCACCGTCTGGGTGGCCGTGTACGACCGCGCGCTGGTGCGGCCCCTGTCCCGGCTCACGGGCCACGCGCGCGGCCTCAGCCTGCGCCAGCGGATGGGCGCCGGCCTGGCGCTCTTCGCCGCGGCCATGGCCGTGGCCGCGCGCGTCGAGAGCGCCCGCCGCGCCGCCGCGGTCGCCGAGGGGCTCCGCGACTCCGACCCGCGGTCGGGCACCCCCGTGCACATGTCGGCCATGCGGCTCGTGCCGCAGCACTGTCTGATGGGGCTCGCCGAGGGGCTCAACCTCATCGGCCAGATCGAGTTCTACTACTCCGAGTTCCCCAAGACCATGTCCAGCATCGGGGTGTCGCTGCTGGCGCTCGGGCTCGGTTTCGGGGCCCTGCTGGGCAGCGCCATCGTCGGGGTCATCGGCGCGGCGACCCGGGGCGGCGGGCACGACGGCTGGCTGCCGAGCAACCTGAACAGGGGACACTACGACAACTACTACCTGGTCCTGGCGGTGCTGGGCACGGCCAACGTGGTGTACTTCCTCGTGTGCGCCTGGGCGTACGGGGAGGAGGGCCACAACAGGGTGGTGGCGGCCGACGCCGAAGCCGAAGCGGCGGTGGAGGACGGCAACGTCAAGGAGGAGCAGCAAAAAGCGGTGATCATTTAGGCGTAGGGCCAGTTACCGGCTTTGAGCACTAGGAAAACAGTATAGTGTTTGATCTGAGATGGTATCTTTCTCTGGTCTAAATCGTGGTATCTGGTATATATGCGAGCTTATATGCTGATGTTTCAAGCGAAACTAATCTTCAAATGTTAATATGGTAAAAGGCTGTTGCAACTTGCAACTCCAATGCCGCATGCATTTTGCGTGCATTCTTCAGGTTCACTTGCCGCTCCTGCCCCCTGCGCTACACGTGTTCCCCACTTTCCCTTCCCACGCCACATCACAGTCTCCGTCTCCTCACCACGACAGCTCCACCTTTTTTCCAAGCTGCCGGCGCCACTGCCAACAGCTATGGCGTGTGATGGTCCCTTGAGTCAGCGCGGAAACTCATCCGATGGTGTTTGGTGTGAAGCAGATGATTCCAGTTCAAGTTTACTAATCGTGCAACTGTTTTTTTCTAACAGTTAAATTCTCTTCGGTGGAGTTGATTCAAACATGGATATGAATTGTGGTGTGTTTTCCCCCCAGTTGCATCTCTTTTATTTATTTCTCCTCTTCTAATAAAAATTCGGCAATTCTCTTGCCGTCCGCTCAAAAAACAATACATGGATATGAATTGTACAACAGAAAATGTTTACGGATCGTCATTGAATTTTAATTTTACATGCACAAAATATACAAACCCACTTGTTGATAATAATTGTACCTGGCCCATCTTTGTGATACGCATATTAAAATTGAATCTATTATCTTAATACAATAGTGTTAAAAGAAGCCACCTCGTTCGCCGAGGGGGTCTAGAAATTCCCACGTTAATCAGAAAAAGGAAAGAATTTGCACCATCAGATTTTATGATGATCTAACGGTGTAGGCTAGCCCAAAAGAGTCCATATACTAATAAATTGGTAAATTTGGAATTAAATATGTGGAAAAGTATACATATATATAACAAATAAACAACCTCGGTTGGAACTTGATTTTCTATCATAACTGAAATAAAATAAAGACGTCCGAGTCCATCCAAAACCAATCAAGATTGAAACATTCGGATACAAAATAAATTGACATGCCATCGCCTTTCTTCTTGCCGAGACGACGTCGTCCGTCCTAGCCTTGCCCTCCACGTGCCGCCCCTCACCTTGCAAGCTGCCACCATGGTTAATCCCAAGCCCCCAACGCCGTCCACCGTCCACGGTCCATCGATGTTCGATTCCAACAATCGTTGCTCAAATCCAAGACCATGTCGCTGATCCCGTCGATGCGGAGGAGCGTGCTGCTTGGGTGCTTCTAGCGATATATGGTGCAGGAGAGGCACTGGAAGAGGTGGCTTCCTTGACACTGGCTGAGGGGAGGAACGGGTACCTCAGACAGCATGGAATCCGTTTTGGCCACTTGATTGAATTCTTCCGCAGCAAGAGAGTGTGACAACAGCCGCCTACTCACATCATAGCAAAGGAGCTTCGTATAGAGATGAAAAATGAAGATACAACAGAAGCATATGCAGAAGGAACTAGAGCAAACAACACTGAGATGTCGTAGAAAAAAAATGTAGAATATGGGTAGTTTGAAAAATTAGCATGGCGACTATAACAATATTCTTCACATTGTTTGCTTAGTTGGCCCCTGCGCAAAATAGATTACCAATGAAAAGAAGATGAAAGAAGCATATGAAGTAGGAGGGTCAATAGCGGATAGAGAAGAATACTAATTTCTTCACATTATTTGATTTTTTATCAGCGTCACATTGTTTAATTATTGGCCCCTTAGCACAAGGGATTACCAGTGAAAATAATATGAAAAAAATGTAATACAAAAGAAGAAATAACTAGGGGACTCTTTCATGACCATTAGGACAACCGGGACAAGATACGGGGCGTCCGGCCGGGATAGATCAAATCAATTTAGCAAACTAGGGAGAAAGGGAGGTCCAGAGCAGTGAGGCTCAGCTGCTAGCTAGCGTGGTAAACTTTTGCAGGAGGAGCAAGGACAAGAAAAGATTTGTGATCAACTAAGGAGAAGTCTGAATAGACCATAAAAGTCATCCATAGACTTTGGTATGTTTTCATCTTAAGTTCATGAAAATCTACAATAGCTCAGTAGGTCGAGCATGGTGGGTACAGACAAGTATTAATAATATGACAAGTACAGACAAGTATTGATGAGTGTCGGGGTGGTAAGGCAGATGTGACCGATGGCATGCAAATGGCTCGCATATACGAGATGCCAATTCATGTAATAGTTACTACAATGGAAGTGAACATCTTATTTTTCTTAAACAAACTTATAGGAGAGGATTTAGAAATTCCCACATTAATTGAAAAAGAGAAGAATTTACATAGTTGGATTTTATGACAATCTAGACTAATCCAAAAAGTCCATGTTAAATATAACTAATAAATATATTTATTGAAATTAGAAGGCTATGAATTGGAAAGTGAAATAGATAAATAAAGAAAAAATATACATTGGTCTTTTTTCTTCGATAAGGAAGCTGTATTAAATTTTAAGAGGATTACATCGAAATGATACAAAGTCTTGAAATACACACCCGTCCTCTGCATAGCAGGATTCACACAGCCAATAAATGAAATAAAGAATCCCAAACAATCTAATGACAATCAATCTATAGACTAGATCACCACCATGTTGGTCGTGACTTCGGAATTGGCACGTTTGATAAAACATTGAATGGGATGCAAATAAAGTCATATTAGGAAATATATGTCACGTTGTTTGGTTATTTATGATCAAGAATGTTTGAGAGCAGGTGTTTCCAAGAAATTATTTTATTAAATTTAATCTGCATAAGTTCTTAACTTTCTAGGAGTGTTTTGAAGAATGAACCATGTCTTGATATTCTTTTTGTATACCAAATGTTTAAGTGTTATTATTTATAGGTTTGTAGTGCTCATCAGCTACGAACATATTATTTTAGTACACGACATGTGTATGTCCACTACAATAGTGTATAGAGATAGAGACACGATGACTTATCGTCATGATGAAATCGATCAGAGGCTCGGCATCATTGATGTAGATGGTAGATAGTAGCCAACTAGAAAACATATGGAGGGATTGACCTGCGAGAAGTTGAGAACAAATTAAGGTCCCCTAATCCAGCAGTCGTTCTTTTCCTTACATCACCATGACGCCCCTCCGTCTGCCATGGATCTTTGATCCTGCCCAGTGCCTCAATTGTCAAGTATGGATCTAGCGTGGCACGAGTGAACCTTTGGCACGGCTTAGCTCAAGTCTGTTGTGGACGCAAATAACGGCTCCTATCGCCGTATGCAATGGTGGAGGAGACATGGCTCTTATCGCCGTATGCAATGGCTCTTATCACCGTACGTATACATGGTGACGGTTTTAGTCGAATAATTGGATCCAAATTATTCAACTCTGTGTTCTAAACCATAAGAAAATTCTACTAAACTACAACAACTTGAATATCGCCAACTTCAAGTTGCTCAGTTTGGAGTGGGTTGGTTGTTCACGATAATACATGCCCGGCATCCGATGGTACCTGGTGCTGAAGTGGCAGCATTGCAGAGCTCCTAGTGTGTGACGTGATGGCTTTGTAAAAAGGTAGCACAACAGAGCTCGAAGGGATCAGATACTTCCTAACGATGCCGCCACCGCTGGAATAGGAACTCATGACATTGCAATGAAGCAAATGTTGCTCCCAATGGAGGCAGGGAGACAACTTCAGCCAGTAGTGTCTCAATGGCATGTCAATGGATAGAGGACAATTAATAGGATTAAAAAGGTTCTCGCAAATAGGACAACCAATTTTGTGGGTTCCCATGCAGAGATGGATGGGCAAGATATGGCTGACTGCTGCAGCACAATGGGTAGATAGGCACAGTTCGACAGTAGCACCTCTATCTTGACAACCATTGAAGACAATGAAGGGTGTCAAATGGGGTGCTTTCAAGTAGGGCAAACTTTTTATTCCTCTGCGAGCTAGGCCGGTGTGGTGCAGACGGAGCAACAGGGACAGGAAGCATGCAAAAGGTGCACATGTGAAGATTAGGGATCTTTGGGTGGAAAAGTATCTGCAAAACACTATAGTTAACGGATTTCCTATGGGTATTGCAATTGATCGACTTGGGAAGGGCAACTATAGATTTGTTTGAGTGAATGATAGGAATCAGGTGTAAAACCTATTTTTCGATAGTATAGGTAACTTTTTATGTACTGTAGTGGTAGTTTTGGGTCAAGGAAGCTCATCTTGAGATAAAGAATATCAAAGGTTGAAACCGAGGCTTCACCTTGCAGATGAACTCCACAAGAAAAATAGCAATGTAACACAAGAGATGGTATATGAAATGAAGAGCATCTTGATGGCTTACGAAAAATATTTATTTACCAAAAAATCATATTGAACAAAAAATTTCTTTGACGACATCGCCCCCAACAAACATGATAGGCTTGGAGACATGGCCTACATCTACCATTGCATGATATATGCAAATAAAGTAAAACTCTAGCGACAAAGGTATTCTCTTTTCACGAATTAAAACTCTCTGATATAAATTCACATTATTACAAGATAAATAAATTAGCTATATTTCTATAAAAGATATTCTTTTTTCGCGGATTCATGTTTCATGGCACAAAATGTAATGATAAAAATGATGATTTGGTCAAGACCATTCAGAAAAGAAAAATGGTAATGAACAAACAAAAAGAGAACTATTTGAACATTTGTAAAGTACAAAAATCTTGTTGCTCAAATCCTCTCCAATGGAATTCTTGAGCCTAAATGTTAGCATGAAAAAAAAATCTAGCTACCCGCGCTATTTGCATGGGGCACCCTTGCTAGTTTAAAGACATAGTACCAGAAGAAAGGTAGGGGTAGAATTTAAAGAAAAAGATAGAACGATCATATTTGCATTGATATGCTTGGTCTACTAATGTTCATGAAGAGATACTTCTGCATTTAATAGTATGACCACGCAGATTGGAAGACAGACATATCTTTAAAGTACACCCATAAACTTAACTGTATCTAGGGCGTCCGTTTGGAAATTTGATTTGCATCTCTTCTTCCAAATAAAATGAAAAGGCAGAGCACCTGCCATTTGTCCTCACAAAATCTCTTCCAATCAATGCTTTTGCATCTCGCAAAAAACATAATCCATGCACACCACATTCACCGTAATCTCCAATTCTCCATTACTGCATTTGCACACACGTGACCTCATCTCAACAGCATGAGCTCCTACTCAATGCAGAAATGGCTCCTTCTGTTGACCAAGCACCAGACAAATTAGCTCGCGTTGCCACAGTGGCACCGTGCAATAATGGAGCAGCTTTTCCTCTAAAAGAAAAATAACGGAGTTGCTTGAGGCTAAAGTTCCGAAAAAAAGCCATGGTCTACTATACACACTAGGGTCCTTGCGAGTGGGGCTTGCTAATTAGTGGTGCAGCACTACTTAGCCAAATACTGATTCATCCCTAAAAGGTTAGCATTTAGTTACTAGGAAATGCTGAACCACTAAAATATATGGATCAACAGTTTTTTAATAGAAAACCACATAAGCAACAATCCACGTGTAAAAAGAAACATTGATTCACTAAATATTTGAGACAGTAAATTTATAAGAAAACTATTGGGTCAATAAGAAAATGTTAGATCAGAATTTCTTATAAAAATGTTGAACCATCAATTTTTGTAGAAATTATTGCATTAACAAGTCACATATAAAAAGAAGAGTTAAATCACTGAAAATGTTTGACTCAAGAAATTTGTAAAATAGTAAGTCAATAAGAGAATATTGAATCAATATTTCTTGTAAAAATTGTTGAATCAACATATACGGTGTGTAAAAAATGTTAAGCCAACAAAAGTAAATGTGGGGATGAACATTCTAAACAGAAAGGAGGTGAAAAGTAATAGCCACAAAAGAACATATGTGGAAGGAAAATGGCTTAAAAATAAACATTGGTCACTATCCCTACTTGGTTAAGTCAAATCGCCCTTGGGCTAGCTCCTTGGTGTTTTATGGGCCGTCACCGGTCCTCCAACTGTCCTACTGCCACTTACTACTGAGCATTGAAGTCTAACTGAACCTCCTCTGCATGGCGCCTTGTCATTCATCATTTCTGATGATATCCGATCTTGTAGCATCCAAAATTCCAAATATTAATAGGCACCTTGGACTCTTGGAGGATCACAGAGAGGACTGAGGACATACATCTCATCTGTCCAACCATATGCATCTGCAACTCCTCACTTCTCCCATGCTGTGACTCGTGAGCTCTCAGAAAACTTGCAAGAAACACACAGGAGCGTCTGACGGTGGGATCAACAACAACAAGAAGGAAATCTTCGCATCTGATTATTTCGTTGGGTTTCGCCTTGAACAGACCAGAGCGCCGCTCGTGTCGCCCCCGTGGGCGACCCAGGAGGACGCCGCCACCGTGACCACGGCCGCTCCCCCCCTCCACCTCGCCGCTGCCGGAGCGCCCCGCCGGAAGCCTGTGCGGGTGCATGGATGGCGGCTGCGGGGCCTCCTCCATCGGGTTTCCTTCCCTCACGGAATCTCCTCTCCCTGTCCATGGGAGAAACCATGGCCGGCGTGTGCAGCTGGCTCTGCAGGCCGCCGGTGACAAGATCCACTACCTGCCTAGGATATTGCGTCTCCCCCCTCTCCACACCCTCCCCTTTTAGAGCTTGGTACTTGGTACTTGCTGGCGGTCATGGCAACCGGTGGCAATGGGGCTTGTTCTCGCCAGATCCGGTCCCCCCGGGACTAGATCCTGTGCCTCCTCGGCCAGTGGCGGCAGGGCTCGTCATGCGCACCATGTGTGGCAGTATGGCGCTGTTTCTCTCCGCCCCTCGGGCAAGGCGTGGCTTCTCTGCGGCGCTTCTAGCGGCGCGCGCGCGCGCGCGTGTGTGTGTGCTGGACTCTGCTCCGGCGCTCCCTCGTGCTGATCCAGCGGCTCCCCACGGGGCATCTAGATCTACGCGGGGCCGTGCCCGGGCATGCTGTGCCTCCAGGCGAGGGCCATCCTATCGCTGGTAGCGTCAGGGTGCTCCCAGGTGGGTGCGAGTGTTGGGGCACGACCACCTGGCACTACACAGGAGCTGCGGGTTCAGCGCCGGTGCTGGTGGCGTGTGGGATTGGAGAGGGAGCCCTTGGCGAAAGCCATGCCCGGCTCGCGGGCTGGCGATGACGATGCCACTTGGCACCGTTCACCTTCCTGAAGGCGTCGTCGTGCTCCTCCCCTTCCTGCACCCTGAAGGCCTTCGGGTGAAAACCTTGCTCTGGTGCTACCAGACGGACAACGACGACATCTCTAATATCGTACCCTACCTGTGGCGCCGTCTAACGAGGTCCCTATTTTGCCGGCAGTGTACCATGCCTGCTCTGTGGCTTCTCCCTCCTTACTCTTCGTGGATGAGGTCGGCATTGGATGTTGTCTGCTATCGTGGTTTGGTGAGTATTCTCCTCCGGCACCTCTGCTTCGTTTGCGTTTTTCTTGTTGGTGGTGCTAGTAAATCAATTATCGGGTGGTGTTTCCACCCCTTCCACCATTTCCCTCAAGGATTCCTCCCCTTGGATGATGGAATGTGGAGCCCGGATGTGTTGTCGGTGTCGCCATCAGCTTCAGGGGAGGTTGCTATTTGCGGTGCGCTTTGGCTTGTGCATCCTTCACCACCCTTAGTCCCCACTCCGTTGTGAGAGCAGCAGCGGGGCGGCGTAGCTACGATGGGAGGTGCAGGATGTAACGGCAATTGTGTTACCGGCAAGTATGCTGCTCGGTGGTGGTGCTAATCGGCGATCGGTGGCTGTCTTTCGTATGCGTCGTGCTTTGTTTTGAATTGTTCGTGAGCTACTATTTTCTCTTCCCTTTGACCGTTCAGCGGTTGTTAGTTTGTATTACTGGCTAGTCCGGCTTCCTCCCTCGCTGTGCTTTTAGACTCGCCGCACCGGCGTTGCAAGAACCACATGGGCTTTTGCTCTTTTTAATTGAGTTCAGGTGGGCGATCTCCACCCCGTTGACGCCTAAAAAAACAACAAGGCAAAGGTATCTGCTCTGTTCCCTTGCTCTTAGCAGTTGGCCACGCCACTCGCGAAAGCGAGCGATAGCGTCTCGAAATTCCCCAGAAGAACAAGGCCCCTACCTATCCGGGACCCCTTTGCGCGATTTCCAGGCAAAACTGCCTACCCCTCATGAAACGGCCGTCCGTTTCCGCGGCTGATCTCACAAGCCCACACTCCTCCCGCCGGCAGGCGTTCGGCATCGCCGCGACGCAAGCCTAGCAGGGCCAAACGCTAGCGAGGAGAAAGAGGGCACGGAATCGAGCGCAATCCACATCGCCGTGGGTAACGTATGCGTTTGCGTTTGTGTATGTGAGAGAGAGCGTCGGCGTGTGACAACAGGTAACGCCAGGAACCGGCTGCTGAAACTTTTGCCTTTGCAGGGGGCAAAGATGGAGTTGGAGGACCAGGACGGCGACGGAGATGGGATCGTCGGAGTGAGAGGACAAGGTGGGATCAGAGCGTTGCCGTGCATCTTCGGTATGTGGCTGGTTGGTTGATTTTGGTGTAAAGTGTATAGACACTGTTTTAGGTTCAGTCCCTTCTCTTCTAGATTGTGTTAGGAAGCAGCTAGCTGTATCTCCTCTTCAGAACTCAGTAGTAGTAGTAAAGACTATAGAGTAACCAAAATTAGTGCATATGTGAAATCTCTTTTTTTAAAAATGTTTAATGCCTCAAAAAATTCTTTAAGTGTTTACATTGCTGCATCATCATTCAACTCTTGCTTTGTTCCACTTCCATTTATTACAAAGAAAATAACAAGGCCCGGTTTGCATGGGCCGGTGTCACGCAGTGCCCCCGGCCCACTTTCCTTAGCTTCTTTTGTTCTCAACGCGTGACACGGACATTGCATAGCATGCCAATCTTGTTTTTGTTCTCAACGCGTGACACTGACACTGCATAGCATGCCAATCATGCATAGCCACCCCTACAAAAGTAAGCAAATTGAACTTGACCAAATGGTGATGCGAGTACTACATCGACAGCTCGTTCATCTTGCTGGCTCTGCATCACTCATCCAGTCAGTGAAGGGACTGGATGCAGCCTGTACACGTCTGCACTTGCAAAAAAAATAGTGGTCCTGTACACGTCTGCACTTGCAAAAAAAATAGTGGTGGAGTACACGCATCTTTCTTCATAGGTACAGTGCTGCTGTAGTAGGCTGGGTACAGAACTGATGGTAGTCATCAGTGACATAACATGGATAAATGAGGCGCCTGCAAAAGACGCGAAAAAGAAGTGTAACCTCCTTTCACAAAACCCGCACAAGTTAACATTCACAAATAGCTGCTTCCTTCGTTGAATTTTTGGCAGAACTTCTCCATCTTTGCATCCAAAAGGGAAAAGTTTGTAGGTGCTACTCCATCTTAGATGGGCAAGCAAACGGAAACGATGGCGATGTGCGTGCACATGCTGCGTTCCAGACCAAAAGAAAAACTTGCATGCGAGGGTTTCCGATTCACCTAGACGGGAGCTACTAGCTGTCGGCCTTGTGACCTACCTACCGTCTACCGATGAATCTATTTAGCGCCTGATCCCGGCGACCTGGTGCAAAGATCCAGCGGCGCCCCTCCGGCCAAATCTCTTTCAGTAGCATTTGCATTTGGTCTCGGCTGCCGCTGCATCATGGAGCGCTCCCTTGCTGCTGAGACTGAACCAGCCGAAGAAGAGCGCTTGAAGGGGAAGAAGGGCGGGTTCAGAGCCCTCCCGTTCATCTTCTGTGAGTTCCTCTTCTGAAACTGACTGCAAGTGAATCTCAGAAAGCTGATGCTGAGAGCACCAGTGTTCTTCGTTTGATTTGATCTTATTTCTTTTCATTTTGTTTCCCGCGAGCCCTTAACTTACCCACAAGTTTTTCACGGAATCTTTTCATCTTGAAGTTCATGTTTTTGACTTTCACTGGCCCTTTCCGGTTCTGATGGTGAATTTCTTTCGTGTTCTGGATGCCTAGCAAATGAGATGCTGGAGAAAGTTGCTGGATTCGGGCTCAACACCAACATGATCACCTACCTGACCAACAAGTACCACCTGAGCACCGTCACCTCCCAAACGATGCTGTTCGTGTGGAGCGCGGCGTCCAACTTCGCGCCCATCCCCGGCGCAGTCGTCGCCGACATGTACCTCGGCCGGTTCATGGCCGTCGCGCTAGGCTCCATCTCCTGCCTGATCGTAAGTGCACAGAGATCGGAAGTTCACTGCCTTTCTTTTAATTTCTTTCAGCAGGAGTTAACGCGATCAGTGCGTGATCGCTTCCATTTCTGCACTCGCGCTTCACAGGGGATCGTCTTCCTGTGGCTGAGCGCCACGATCCCCGGAGCGCGCCCGCCCCCCTGCAGTAGCGGCGAGCACTGCGCGCCGCCGGGGGCGAGGCACCTCGCGTGGCTGCTCGCCGGCTTCGCGTTCCTGTCCGTCGGCGCAGGCGGCGTGCGGCCGTGCTCCATGGCGTTCGGCGCGGACCAGTTCTCGAGGCACCCCAAGGAGCGGCGTTCCAGGATCCTGCAGGCCTACTTCAACGCCTACTACGCGTCGATCGGCGTGGCCTTCTCGGTCGCCGTCACGGCCATCGTGTACCTGCAGGACAACGTCGGGTGGAGCGTCGGGTTCGCCGTGCCGATGGGCCTCATGCTGCTCTCCACGGTGAGCTTCTTCCTGGGATCGGGCCTCTACATCAAGGAGAAGGGGAAGAGGCTGATGTTCTCCGGGATAGGCGCCGCCGTCGGCGCGGCGATCAGGAACCACCGGGCGCGGTTGCCGGCCAAGACCGGCGACGGCGTGTACCATCACCTCAAGGACTGCAAGCTCACTGTCCCCACGGACCAGCTGAGGTACATGATACATCACGTCACGTGAGACCTAAACCCAAGATGCCGCAGCAGCATCGTTGAAGGATACTGGTAGTGGTAGTGGTAGGTGCGTCATGCTCGTGCCTAGTTTGACGCACGCGGTGACCGTTCAGGTTCTTGAACAAGGCGTGCATGATCGGCAGCACCGAGGAGGGCTCGGGCTCGCCCAGCAACAGCGGCAGGAGGCCGTGCACGGTGGACCAGGTGGAGCAGCTCAAGTCGGCGATCCGCGTGCTGCCGATCTGGTCGTCCACCATCTTCCTCGCGCTGGCCATGAACCAGAGCTTCGCCGTGAAGCAGGCCGACACCATGGACCGGCGCGTCGGCAAGGGCCGGTTCCAGGTGCCCAGCGGCTCGCTGGCCCTGTTCAACATGGCCACGATGTCGCTGTGGTCGGCTAGCTACGACAGGTGGGTGGCGCCGGCGCTGCGGTGGCACACGGGCAACCCGCGCGGGCTCACCATGAAGCAGCGCATCGGCGGGGGCCTGCTCCTCGCCACCGCGTCGTCGGCCGTCTCCGCCGTGGTGGAGGGCGCACGGCGGCGGCAGGCGCTGAGCGGGGACACCATCTCGGCGTTCTGGCTGGTGCCGCAGTTCGCGCTCGTGGGGCTCGCCGAGGCGTTCGGCGTGATCGGGGAGATCGAGTTCTTCTACACCGAGCTGCCCAAGAGCATGGCCAGCTTCAGCATGTCGCTGCTGTACATGGCGTTCGGCGTGGGCAACCTCGCCGGCGCACTCATCGTGAAGGTGGTGCAGGTGGCGAGCAGGCGCGGGGGGAACACGAGCTGGCTCGTCGACGACTTGAACGCCGGCCACTACGACTACTACTACTGGTTGCTCACGGGCTACGGCGTGGTGAACTTCGTCTACTTCGCCTGGTGCTGCTGGGTGTACGGCGAGGAGGGGAAGAACGTGGAGTGGGAAGAGGACGACGACGGGGACCAGCCGATCCTGTAGTCTCGTGGTGAAGCCTGAGCTCGGACGGCTCTGTGTTAGTACCGTCAGGGCGGGCCCAGGATTTTGGGAATGGGTATTCAAAATTTTCGAAGGGTGAATTTTTTTACAGCTTAAAGTGCAGATTCATAACACATAATCTAGAAATTGACATCAATATAGATATACTAAATGATCAATACGACAACATCTCAAATCAGTACTAGCACTATTCTTTCTCTTCATGTTTCAGACTAAAATAAAAATACACAAATTTTAGAGAGTGCTCACTGCCTGCTACTGCCATCACATTGTCATAAATTTCATAAACAATCGCAAATGCTCATCTCAATATGTTGCTGAAGTCGCGTAGTCTGTAGAAGTGTTGATGGTTCGATGTCGTGACTCGCCAAATTGCCGAAGCTCGGAGAGGAGAGGGGAGAAATAGAAGGCGTAGATCAGCAAAGGAATGGAGCGCTGTGTGTGTGGCTGTGAGCCTGCGATCCAGTGGAGGAAGGGGAATGACCAAATTGAGCTTGTGAGAAAATGAGCGGTTGGGCCAAGACTGCGGTAGAGGAGGGAAGGAGCGGACCACTGCGGTAGAGGAGGGAAGGAGCGGACCAGGCAGGTTCCTATGGGCTTTTTTGGTTTACGTTAGCCTATTTATTTTTGGCTTTTTGATACATACACATGGGATACACTATATATAAACTTTTTTTGCAAAAATAATGGGTATTCAGTTGAATACCCTTGAATACATGTAGGCCCACCCACCGTGTAAGAAGCTTGTAGGGTTGAACAATATAATGAATGAACTCCTGGAACTTGAATGTGCGATATGTGGCACAAACTTTTCTGACAGAGTAAGAAATGTGTGGAGTACAGCTCAGGCCGTTGCGAATTTCATATGTTCGGTGTTTCTTTTTTTCCCCCTCGACAGATAATCTACGGCTATATCCTGAAGGAAAAATACAATAATATACTATGAACGGAGGAAAGTTTTGGAAAATTATTGTTCTATGATAAGGAAAAGGATATCTATAAACTCTGAGTCTAAGCTCCTAATAATTTCTTCAGCTCCTTCTTGTTAACCTGAAATAAGTAACGGCTAAGTCAGTTGCAGGCACAATTCAAGAGTATTATTCAAAGGAGATCATATCAGCACCTTTCCCATGGCATTCCGAGGGAGAGAATCCCACAAGTACAATCTTGTTGGAATCTGGCACCCACAGAAAAAAGAATCAGTCTCGATGTCAAATGAGACCGAGAACTCAGGACTGATAAGAAGGCACTATCTTGGTAAATGTAGGTCTAACAAGTTGTCAATGGTTTATGAACTTTTTCTGTTAATATAACATATGCTACTGACACTCTCTGTTAAAATTAAAGATTTTATAATGTCAAGCAACAGGGCACTTAGGGAAAATGCAGCCAAAGGAAAATTTCTATGAAAAGAGAGAACGTAAAAGGCAGCTGGAAAAAGGGGGAAATGATGCAAAATATCAAACCTTGTATGGAGCAAGCTTATCTTTCGACCAACTTGTCAATGCTTCCAAGGTTAGTGCTGGCTTCGAGTCTTGCTCCGCCATTTTCTTTGCATCCTCCTTAGGCACAATTATTGCACATACAACCTCCCCATAGGCTTCGTCAGGCAAGCCAAGGACCGCACATTCCAATACAGTGTCATGCTGAAGCCAAAAGTAGACCAGATTAGGTAACATAAGAAAGGGAGTTATCTGACAGCTGTGCAAAGCCTTCCATATACAAACCTAATACAATCTACATGCTAAACTAAATTTGACAAAAACATCAGCAGATTCTTAGGTGCATTGACTTTATTAACATCATCTAGTGTCTGCTTCAAAAGTAGTTTCTAGGACATGTGAGTTACCTCTAGCAGTACTGCCTCAATTTCTAGTGCTGACAACTTATAACCACCAACTTTCATAATGTCAGCATTTGTGCCTGCAAAAGGTAACCGAAACTCTTACCCCCAGGCAGTAACACCACGAGGTGATGAAAATAGCAACTAGAAGGACGTAAGCGTGCATGTGAGTAAAGTGGTACTTACGTCCTAAAATTATGAAGTATCCTTCCTCATCAAAAGTTACTGTATCACCTGTCTTGAAGAATCCACCATCAATGAAGGATTCTGCCGTAACCTGCAAACAAAAAACTACCATTTTCAATGATGAAAAATAACTTTTCAGCATGCACCCTTCACTAGCTCCATTATGGTTAAAATGTTCTAGTAAATTTGTTATTTGTGCAGTACAGCTTAGCAGAAATGTCACGCGTTGCATTTAAATAAACAAGATGTATAGTTTATAGTCGCAGTTGGTAAGTAGGAACTTCCTAGATGGTTTGGAATGTTCCCTCCAAAACAGCACGTCATGATCATCAATTAAACAGCACAATCATACCTCTGGTCTTTTCCAGTACTCCTTGAAAAGGGATGGACTTCTAATGCAGAGCTCACCAACTCCAGTTGTAGTTTCAATCCCATCCTCCATAATAATCTTGGCCTGAGTCAGAGTACAGAAAGATGCCTTATATATTATGAAGCAACGCAGAATACACAGAATTAATATTGTTTTAATGATGTTTCTAACTCCCATGGATTGTTTGTCGTACCTCAACACGTGGAAGAGGTTTACCAACTGTACCTTCTTTTCGGATACCATGCAATGGATTAGACAGTGCCATGACAAACTGTAACCAATAAGTCTGTCAGGAGCCATGTAGTGTACTGACTAGATGAGAAAGATTGATGTTTGTTCCATTTACCTCAGTCATGCCATAACGTTCCAAAAGACGATGGCCTGTCACTTCCTCCCACCGCTTCATAAGTGGGGAAGGAAGAGCTGATGATCCACACATCTGCAGTGATTCAATGAGTATTAATAATAGAACCTTTTATATTTCATTGCATCAGTCCAATGATAGAGCCGAAAAAGGTCTACAGGAAAACCCACTAATCATCTATTACCCACAGCTGTAAGAATCAAATACATAGCAGGAAATTATTTCGCTTCGATGCACAGCAAGAAAACATGAAGAACTTAAAAAGGAAAAACAAGCATATCTGGGCTCACACACTCTTGCAGAAACTTTTAGGTTCTTGCAGTATTAAAGCCCACGAAATGGTGAGATAATTAAGCCACATGTTGAACACCTCTTGGTCACTGAATCTACAAAGTGTACTATATATCTCAAGGTCCTTAATTAGGTATATTTGCAGTTGATTGAACAAGCATAGACACAGATACAGTTCGACCTCACAGATTCAATAGCAGGATCCAAGGGTCTATGCCCAATTGCCCATCGGTATTTCATTAAACCATATATCACACGGTTGTGCTTTCAAGCAATTTTTTACATAGCAGGTAGCTGTGAGGCTTTCAGAACAAAGTAAAGGAGATGCAGCCGAACTGAGACACAGTTTTCAATGAACATGAAGAACTTACCATTAACCTCAGCTGCTTTGCAGAATAAGAAGAGGCAGATTGTTGATCAGGATCCATACTATCGTACCCTTGCAGTAGACGCGTATACATGGTTGGAACCTACCACAGCATAAGTATCGAAATAACTAACTTATCAAACAGTATGAAGACATATTGGCATATGGCAATTTGACAAGAATCTGAAGGTAGACTACTATTGTCTGACAGGAATCATACTCCAGTAAATACTGTGATGGCCTCATCATTTTTGCTGGCATCTTTGGGATATGATTCCCGCCATCTCTGCCATATCCCGCTTACGCTGAATTTCGGAATAAACTCAACCTGCAATCACAAAGATGATATGTTACCATGAAAGGATCTTTGCAGATGTGCTGCTGAGAAAAGCTTCATTGTTTACATCTCCTAAATCAAATCTAAAAATGGATCTAATATATGTACACAAAAGAACTCCAATAGCTATAGAAGGCCAGTCCAGTTCACCAAGACTAAATTTTGATCAAATAGCATTATCTCCTAAAAATCATTTAGAGATAAATAAAGTTAGGGAGGGCAATTACCACAGATCCTGAATAGAGGGGTGCAAATAGGGCATTGAAAAGGCCATGCACATGTACACTTGAAGTTAAGGACTTCACCAATGATGACAAAAGAAATGGATCCCCCAAACATAATCATAAGGGACACTATCACTGTTCAAATTAAAAGTTGCAAAAAACCTAATTCTACTTCTAAGTACCCCTGGTACAGGAGTTCAATTTCATTTTTTAATTGAGGGGGCTGGTACATGTATTTGGTGTTTCAAACCTGAAGGAGCATAACAAGTAAAAATATATGAAAGAAGAGTAAAGAATTAGTGGTACAATAAATTTTCCTACGGCAGAAAGAGAGAAGGTATCATGTACTACCACTGCGCTTAAAACCACTCTATGCCCAGGACCCACGTGGAGCTGACATGCATGTGTAAGCATCCAGCTTACACTTTCTTCCTCTACTTCAAGTAGAAGCATTAACACTTTCTTCCTCTGTATTGGGAATGTTTGGGTTCATGTATGGTTCAACCAGTCGCAACTCTTCATGCATGACTAATGCCACAACGTTAATATACCTAGACATCTACTAATCGGTGTTGCTGAATAGTGAATACTTCAATCAAAATAAACGAGTGGGGCCTGGAAATAATTGCAATTCTAAATATTAGTATATGATATAGTGCTAAATATTTAAATAGCAATAGCATTTGGTGTGGATATGATGCAGCGGGAGACAGTGCAGAAATTGGTCTTCACTTTGATATCCCCACGCTTCTGATAGAATTTGGACCTGCCAAATCAGAAAGGATAAATGTTATGTACATCAATTTATTATGCCAGCTAAACTGGTCATATAGAAACTAAAAAAGGTCGCATAAAACACAAAAACCCTTAGATCAATCAACTGTAATAATAAAACCATGGAAATGTGGCAAAAGTACAGAAATGGCATAGGCAAAGTAAACAAAAATATTAGCTCCTGTTCATTGTTCAACAATTTCTAGAATCATGTATATATCTATTTAAAAATAAAAAATGCACCTGAGAAAGGATGCCCTTGTGGGTGTGAACAACTCCTTTTGGTTTACCAGTTGTGCCACTTGTGTAAAGAATAAGAGCAGGATCATCTCCTGTACAACCAAACTCCAGAAAAATTAGGTTAATAGGAGCTCCGGCAAAATATTTGGAATTATTAGCGAATAGTGAGTAAATGATCATGATTGTGTGGAAGTGATAGTGGAAGCAGAAAACTAGAGTATCGAATTAATAATGGAAACAAAAAGGGAGACAACAGAAACAGCAAGAAACATCAGCCACTAAGTTAAAGTTGCTGTAAGAAAACAGATACGAGCAATGCACCTTTGATTTTCTTTGAACTGTTGATCTCAGTTATTAAACTAGAGACTGATGAAGTCACCTCATTGCTTGAAGGTTCTTGGGGGTTTATTTCCGAAGGTATACTAGTGATAGATGGAAGGAGAGAACAATAAGCAGAACACTTGATGGAAAGATTCTTCATATTTTCATGATGCTCCTTGGTGCTTAAAACCATTGAAATATCCTACAAGTCACAGCAATTAGAAACCAACGAACAAATTGATTCAGTTGGTTTTCTACACTTTAAAAAAAATCCAAAGATTGTAGTTCAGAACATGTGTGGCACTTGCAAAAGACCGTAAAAAGTTATAATCATGTGCACAATGAAAAAGGACAAAAGTTTTACACATCTTTTGTACTTAAGTTCATTTCTTTTCCCTTTTTTTGGCACAGTGCTTTACCATCATATAATTGCACAAATTTCTGCAGCACACATTCTCTGCGTCTTTGTTTGTTATTTTCTTTATGAATCTTTTTAAGTGCACAAGTGTACAAACCCAATTAGGTGCAGAAATCCACTTCACCCACAAAATGTATCAATTTGTATATGAAACTTGTGCATATGTGTGATGTAGAAGATAATTGTCCCATGTGACAAACTTAGTAGTTAATAAACACTGCTATCTACATCTACATTGTGCTTTGCAGTTTTTTGTAATTGCAACCCAAAGATGAAAGTATAATCATAGCATGGCAGCAGAAAATGGAGGCATTTCATTTCTATATTGATATCTTGCAAAATGAAATGTTTATATTGATATCTTGCAAAATGAAATGTTGCTGTAAGCTTAGAACAAACCGAGTCATTCATGACGTGAAGAAGCTCAGCTTCTGGATAGCTAAGTGCAAGGGGAACAGCTACTCCACCAGAAAGCCAGGTTCCAAATACCCCAGCAACAAATTCAGGAGAGGGCTTAGCCACAATGCCAACACGAGCTCCATGAAGGAATCCTGTTCCAATTTTTCCTTTGGAAGAATCTTGAATTCCATTTTGTGTCATCTAAAAGAACAGAAGTAAGGTAGGCACTAAAACAGATTAACAGAACAGTACAATTTATGTTTAACAGAACTCTGTAAGGTAGACTTATGCATTAACCATTTGGCAGTAAAAAAATTGACTACAGAAGCGAACTCCTACAGATATGTTTAACAAAGTTCCTTGCAGTCAAATTATGCATTGAATTACTAAGCCAAAATGAAATGTATGGGGAAGCCAAGAAAAAAAAGGTGGAGGATCCAGTAGCTCAGTGTATTCGCAGAAGCTAACTTGGAGCATGAAGATGATATAACTGCACATATACATAATTAATGTAACTTGAGCGGAGAGCAATGATCTTCATAAACACATTAGGAGACAGGCTTACTGATTTTTTTTTTGCGATTAAGACATTGATGAGGCTTTGTAGCAAACATGCAAGGACAATGACAGGACAAACTAACTGATTGAATGCAAATATCTGATACACATTATCTAGTCAAGAGATTCCAACCAGTTTGGAGGGCAACCTGCAGACTTCCCAGATTCCTAATTGCAAATTCTGGGACTGCTTCAGCAATGTCATGAAGTCTGAACTAACATATCATTTGCATTAATGCATTTTGTCAAATGACTTTGGTTCCAACGTTATGAGTGGAAGTTATGTCATAATGCACCCAGAGTCCCAGACAAAGGAAAAGGGAAGCTAAGAGAAAAATCATATGAGAACCTGGAACGAAGTCAGGATTCAACATTCTAATCACCAAGTGAGCAATCTTAAATGAATATGCAGAGCATAAAAGGAGCTGTGGTACATTTTTGCTGCACAAAATGTTGTGGACATCCAGGGAAGCTGCAATGAGCTGGAGAAGGCTGTAACTCTTTTTGTCAGCTCTTATAGCTGTGCGGACAC